>NC_134687.1:597434537-598161412 GCF_050947455.1 Rhinoderma darwinii
ATGTTTATTTGTGTTGGCATTTGTAGCATATAGCAAAAAATTGTATCCTCAGTACCACTCCACTAGCTTGAAAAAGGCCTCTACAGCCGAAATGTCGCTGCTATGTTATCAATAACTTTTATGCTTGCTGCATGAATAAAAATAACATTTAACCCCTTGGCGACATATGCCGTATATGTATAGCGCTGGGAGTCAGTACTTGGCGCCCAGCACTGTCATTTACAGCAATATGATCATAAGGACAGCGTTTATGCCATTACAAACACCCACGTGGGAGTGGGTGATTGACGGCAATCTCCCTGTGATAATGGATGGGATCGGAGAAAACTCAGATCCCAGGCGATTAAACCTTGTGATGCCATGATCAATAGCGATCGCAGCATCACAAGGTAGGGGTGGTCTCTCTTATAGCTGATCATTTTATGGGACATGGACTAACAAAGGACCCCAGGCGCCAGGGCTGTCCAGTGTAATCCGCTTTGAGGGTATTATGACACTGCAATAAATCATTGGAATACAGAGGAATTTCAATGCATTATAATAAAAATTTAATTGCAAAGTAACCTTGTGGGACAAAAAACTATATATTAAATAAAGTACCATAAAATGATTTGTTAACAATAAAGAATACATTTGAATACTTGTTTTATAAGAACGTTTTTTATTTACAAATACATACATTATATATCTCGTTAATCGTTGCAACCTGTATAATAAATGTGAAGCATAACTTAAAAAAATATATAAATATGTTAAAAAAGTCACAATTAAATCTTTTGCACATTCAAAAATGTAATGCACCAAAAAGTAATACAAAAAAAATACGCTTCAAAACTTAAAAAAACAAGACCTCACACAGCAATGTCAAAAATAAATAAATAATAATAATACAAACGTTAATGCTCTTGCAAAGCAGTGAGGCAAAAAAACAAAAACATCTGTCGCGTCATTAAGGGGTTAAGCGGACCTGGTGCCTTAGACCTCTATCTACTGTTGGCATTTGTAGCATAAAGACCATTATCAAGGCCCCATGTAGGGCCACAATATCTGTGCTGGGGCATACATAAGGACAATAAACACTTCTTCCTGTGTGATGTTGTTGTGCTGTTGTCTCACCTCTGTTTTAATATGTTCTGTAAAAATGTGTATGTGTATATGTATACAGATGTAGCAGAGCTGAAATTGTCTTTTGTTTCATTTCTACCTAGCGATAACATGCCTCCGCCATAATGAATTACTGTTGTTTGACCTGCTGGAAAACAACAGAGAATACATGGTGCTATCAGAATGAGCTGAGCCAAATGACAAACTCAGCTCTGCTATGTGTGTGTTATTTCGTAGTGCGTACAAACATATACACACATACTTCCATTCTCTTGCATCCCTGGGATAAAAAATGTTCAGCTTAGAAATGATTTGTCCTATTAAGGAGAATATTTCAGAGAGATAGGGGAAGATAGAGGCTGAAATGATAGAATCTTTGACACAAAGCACAAGGGAATGAGATAGTGATACATATTCTCTACATGACACGAGGCCTTGATAACACAAATTCAACTATTTTTCTAGCATAATACTTTGATAAGCCACACAGTACATACATAGAGAAATGATGGAGTTTATGCTTTCCGTCAGCTGTAATTCCAGGACTTATCTCTATTTAACAGTCTGTGATATTGCTAATATAGTGTTAGGGAACAGATTACATAAATCACACTGAAAGATAAACATGTCAACGCGTACGCATGTGACTGCAACTTTCTCTTCTACTCAGCTGGGAGTTATAAGTTTGGTTTTATTGCAGACACTGAGTTTTATTGTTTTAGGACAATACAGCCTAACGGAAAATGACATATTTTTTATACTTTGTATCACAATATATCCAAGTTTTAAAGGGAAACTGTGACAAAAACAATAGTATCAATGTGAATTCTCACCTGTGACCATGATGTCTGATGTCGCTGCTGCTCTCTTGTAGGTTTCTGAATAATTAAGAAGTCAGAAATTTAAGAATGCGCTGGGTGACACATAAGGCTGGGTTCACACGTGGCGGAATTTCACTTAAATTCCGCTGCGGACACTCCACAGCGTTAATCCGCAGCGGAGCCGTTTGTCCATTGACTTACACTTTAATTTAGCAGTGTTCGTTTAGACGAGGCGTAAAATTCCGCTGCGGAGCATAGGCTGCGGAGCGGAATTTGGTGTCCGCAGCATGCTCTGTCTGTTGCGGAGCAGTGGCGGACTCATGGCGGAATTTCTCCATTGACTTCAATGGAGATTCTAAGTTCCGCAATGAAGTCCGCAGCTGTCATGCACATGTCATGTGTGCTGCGGATGCGTCTTGCTTTTTTAACTTGACATTTCTTCATTCTGGCTGGACCTATGTATTTCTAGGTCTACAGCCAGACTGAGGAAGTCAATGGGGCTCCCGTAATGACGGGAGCGTTGCTAGGAGACGTCAGTAAATAGTCACTGTCCAGGGTGCTGAAAGAGTTAAGCGATCGGCAGTAACTGTTTCTGCACCCTGGACAGTGACTACCGATCCCAATATACAGCAACCTGTAAAAAAATATAAGTTCATACTTACCGAGAACTCCCTGCTTCTGTCTCCAGTCCGGCCTCCCAGGATGACGTTTCAGTCTAAGTGACGGCTGCAGCCAATCACAGGCCAAGCACAGGCTGCAGCGGTCACATGGACTGCCGCGTCATCCAGGGAGGTCGGGCTGGATGCCGAAAGAGGGACGCGTCACCAAGACAACGGCCGGTAAGTATGAAAGTCGTTTACTTTCACTAGGGAAAGTGCTGTCCCTTCTCTCTATCCTGCACTGATAATAGGGAGAAGGGAAGCACTTTTCCCGCAGTCCGCAGCAGCTAGTCCGCATCAATTTTCTGCACATTTTGTGCAGATCCGCAGCCGTAATCCGCAACCCGGATTAGGTGCGGCATTGATGTGGACAGTTGCGGAGGAAATCCGCCACGTGTGGTCATGCCCTAAGTCTGTAAACTCTTGTCTATTTTACTGTTGTCAATGAATCTACTCCAGGCTGCTACCCGTTTCTTGTAGATGGTGTAAGGCTTTTGCCAAAAATCATTTTTTCCCTTCCCTACAGAGGGCTAGAGTGTGAACACTGCTTATGACAAGCTGCATGTGGCTGCACAGTGCGCAGTCTCCAGCCTCTCCTGGGCTTTTTTCTTTGTCTCTGCTTCTGTAGCTTGCACGGATTCTGCTTGAAATTTGGAGTAATCTATATACAATTGCTTTTGATGGATGGGATCTGGTCACACCTACAGTCCCTGTGTGATGCGGAACATGTACTGATCAGACATTGTTATAGGGTTAGAGGTTGGTGCGATTGTTGTAATATACTGTAAATCAGCAACCAGCCACCACCATCTCCTGGGAAAACTAGGCCTGAAGTGAAGTAGCAAGCAATCACCATTTTGTGGCATTCTAGGCCTGAATTGTTAGACCAAGCCCTCGCATCATGGGAGAGGGGCCCTTGCCCTACGATGTAGCAAGTCAGCCATCATCTGCCTGCCGGAAGGGGTTGCATTTAAGAACTGTGCCTCTCATTTACTACTGAGAAGAATTGTTCTACTTGTTTACTGTGGCCGTGTGTGCGACGTTTACCATTGGTCTGAAAGTAAAGACATGTTTTGCCATCACTCCTGCCTTCGTACCATCTATTCCACAACCTGCACCGGGACCTACAACATCCAGGGTCCTTCACACCTTACATGTATATATCTGAAAATTGGAATTATTGATTTGGATAGGATTGATTTGGATCCACACAAGGTCTCCATAACCAAACTGCACCTGAGAGATATAAAAAAAAAAAAAATACATGTAATTATCAGAATCTCAGTAATGCAGTCAAAAAAGTTGGACCTGTAATTTAAAGAGATTATTTATCTGCATAGAAGTAACAAAAAAGAGATGGGGCAACATAGTGCTTCTATTATGTTGATCTTGCCAACCACTAAAGAAAGTTCTGGTGTTTTTTCCCCCTCCACACTGTACTCCCTTGTTTGCTAACAATGTATTTCCTCTTAAGAGGGATTCTTGCACAGGTTCTTGCTACCCAACATCCAACAAAATGCCTAAGGGCCTGTTCACATCACCGTTCGCTTTCCATTCCGGGTTTCCATAGGAGGTTTCCGTCGGGTGAACCCTGCAACGGAAAGTGAAAGTGAAACCACAGCTTCCGTTTCAGTCACCATTGATCTCAATGGTGACGGAAACATCGCTAATGTTTTCCGTTCGTCACCATTCTCGCAGGTTTCCGGTTTTCCGAAGGAATCAATAGCGCAGTCGACTCCGCTATTAATTCTGTCAGAAAACCGGAAACCTGCCGGAATGGTGACAAACGGAAAGCATTAGCGATGTTTCCGTCACCATTGAGATCAATGGTGACTGAAACGGAAGCTGTGCTGTCACTTTCACTTTAAGTTGCAGGGTTTACCCGACGGAAACCTCCAACGGAACCCCGGAACGTAAATGAACGGTGATGTGAACAGGCCCTAAGACTCATCAGGGCTGGATCCCCTCTCTGTAAGGACCCCATGGCAGCCGCATTGTCATTCTCCATGATATAAAGATGTAGCCACCTTTATCTTGACTCTTAACGCATTAAGTTCACAGTGGTAAGAAACTTTAACCCCTTCCCGCCGCAGCCTATTTTCCGATTTTCGTTTTTTCCTCCCCACCTTCAAAAAACCATAACTTCTTTATTTTTCCATCGATATAGTACTATGAGGGCTTGATATTTGCAGAACGAGTTGTAGTTTTTCATAGCACCATTTATTTATTTCCTCCATGCTTTTTTGTGCGCCGTTTTTACGGAATTCACTGTGCAATTAAAATAACATGTCAACTTTATTATGTGGGTCAATGCAATTACGGCGATACCAAATATATATAGTTTTTTTCTATATTTTACTACTTTTACAAGTAAAAACCTAAGTGTAAAAAAGAATATTTATTTTGTGTCGCCAAATTCCGAGAGTCATAACTTTTTTATTTTTGTGTCGATTAAGTGGTATGAGGGCTTATTTTTTGCGGGATAAGCTGTAGTTTTTAATAATACCATTATGGTGTACATGCAACATTTTGATCACTTTTTATTTTATGTTTTGTGGGAGATAATTTTTTTTTTACAGCGTTCACCGTGCAGGTTAAATAACGATATATTGTAATAGTTCAGACTTTTACGGAAGCAGCGATACCAATTATGTTTATTTATTTCTTTTTTTACTATGCTCTAGGGGGAAAATGGGAATGGGTTTTATTTTTGACATAAAAAAAACTTTATCAAACTCATTTTTACTTTTTTTATTAGTCCCCCTAGGGGACTTCAACCAGCGATCGTTAGATCGCTTGCACGATATACTGCAATACTAATGTAGGGCTTAATAGGTGCACAAAGATGGCGGACCTGGGGGCCTTCATTAGGCCCCCAGGAAGCCATAGCAACCATCGCCCCCCTCGCGATTGCGTTGTGGGGGGCGCGATGAGCTGTTAGAGGGTGTCGCCCATCTCTTTCTAACGATTCAAAATGCTGCGGTCACTATTGACCGCAGCATTTAACGAGTTATACAAGCGGGATCGCGCTCGAGCGCGATGCCGCTCGTTACTCTGAAGTGACGGCTGTAACAAACAGCCGACACCGGCATCGTATGGATCGGGTTCACTCCGTGAGCCCGTTCCATACTTCCCTTACCCGACTTTGGCGTATGGATACGTCAAACGTCGGGAAGGGGTTAACTTTACTTTTTCAATGACTTCTGTTGTGTGATATCACGCTGCAGCAAGTTATCAGAGTCAAGATAAACCTGGCTACATCTGTATATGCCCATTTTAATCTACTATGTTTTTAATAAACTCCTTCTTGTATGGCTTTCTAGGGCATATGGACATCATGAAAGGGGTCCTCAAAGCTGGTAGTCACTAACAAAAAACAGCTCCTGCTTTGATGGACTCAGTCTGGCCATATATTTCAAGGTCACCCATTCATTTGAATGGGCATCATGTAATAACACAGTTCCCCTCCAGTGGGCACTAATGGCGGGGCAATCAGCTAATGTATTTTTGAGACAATCCCTTTAATTACGCTATTTTGCTAAAGGCATATACAATGTCAAATATTTAGAATAGATGGTCGCACTCTGCACTATTTTGAGGTCTCACACTTAGGCTATGTTCACACGGAGTATTTTGGGGGAGGAATATCTGCCTCAAAATTCCGTTTGGAACTTTGAGGCAGATTTTCCTCTCCCTGCACGCCGATTTTCGCGGTGATTTTAGCGCCGTTTTTCGCCCGCGGCCATTGAGCGCCGCGGGCATAAAACAGCGCGAAATACGCTTTCTCTGCCTCCCATTGAAGTCAATGGGAGGTCAGAGGCGGAAGCGCCCGAAGATAGGGCACGTCGCTTCTTTTTCCCGCGAGGCAGTTTTACTGCTCGCGGGAAAAAGACGCCGACGCCTCCCATTGAAATCAATGGGAGGCGTTCTCGGGCCGTTTTTGCCGAGTTTTGCGACGCGGTTTCCGCGTCAAAAAACTTGGCAAAATACTCCGTGTGAACATAGCCTTACTGTGTTTACAGCATTTTGTGGACTCAACAATGGGCCTTTTTTTTTTCTGCACCTCATATTATTCAACAAACACTTCTCTCCTGCATTAAACCCAATCTTCTCTTCCACTAATAACTTTGGACGGTCAATAAAAAACTTCCTACGTAACCGCCATGACATAAAGTGACAGCGCTGCAATGCAGAACATTGACATAGAGTAGCTATTGCTTAGCTCTGGCTAGAAAGTAACACTTCTTTATTTAAAATACACTGCCTAAAAGTTTATTTACAGCTAACCGGGATACCTGTCTCCTTCCCAATTCCCTTAATAAAAGAGACATATTGTCATAAACCTTATTTCCAAAGTCCCAGTTAATAATACGCTTCCAGTCCAGCGTTTCGTTTGCCGTGTCCCATTAGTCTTGGTTTCAGCCCTCAATACAATCACGTCAGGAACAGCAAAACTAACAATCAACTTCTCATTGCTCTTAGGACTTGGACGTGTCAAAAGGAGTAAAATACAATCTTTAAGTGACTGGCCCTCCTTAGGTTCCTATGGCACTCTTGGCCGGTGCTCCTCTTCTTTAAATGCGGATATTCATGATGTTTCTGGGCATCGGTGTCTCTCTCCTCAATTTTTATGCCTAATGAGGCTGAGCTGAGTTAATAATGGGTGTAATAAGTAATGACTCGTTGTTTTGGGGCCGGCGTCTCTGTGTGCTATAGAATAGAGGTAGCAGGGGCTCTGCTACTATCTGTTCAGCCCTGTCACTTGCAGCTAAGCAGTGCCACTCATCAATAAAAGGCAAGATGACGGATGAGATCATTTAGTACTATCCCTCAGAGTCAGCGGCTGCCTTTGCCTTTCAATGGACTCGAAGCTTCGGCTACTCTAGCAGGACAGTTGGGAAGCATGGTTGGATGAGGAGACGGCCATTTGTGCCAGCAGCTCCTTCTGCCACAAACAACTGCTCTCCTAAATCAAATTCTAAGCTTTGTGCAGGCAGATTAGATGGATACCTCCTGACAGAGGCCTCCCAGGGGCATTTATACCCATCCACAGCTTAGATCTGTTAACTGCATCATTATTAATGGGACATTATAACTCGAAATTACCTTATTTAAAAAATAAAAATAATAATACTTTTTTTTTAATAACATTTCATAATGAATTAAGCAAGTTCACTTATATGGAGAAATTGTTTTAAAGAACAATTAACCCTTTGGTGATGCAGGCAGTTTTCGGTTTTTTATTTTTGTTTTTTTCTCCCTGCTTTTCAAAAGCAATAACTTTTTTGTTTTTTCGTCGACAAAGCCTTATTAGGGCTTGTTTTTTGCCGAATGACTTGCAGTTTTTAATGCACCATTTAATTTACCATACAATGCAATGGGTAACTGACAAAAATTAATTGTGGGCAAAAAAACTGATTTCACTATGTTTTTTGGGTTTCATTTTCACGGTGTTCAATGTGCAGAAAAAACAACAAGTGAACTTTATTATATGGGTCGATACAATTACGGCAATACCAAATATATAGTGAATTTTTATGTTTTACCACTTTAAGGGCATGGCCAGACGTGGCATGTTTCTGCCAACACTGTCCGCATCAATGCCGCACATAATCTGCGTTGCAGATTCTGTTGCGGCTTTGCCTAAAATGTGCAGGAAATTGATGCGGACTGGCCGTTGCGTATTCTGGTGAAGAGTACTTCCCTTCTCTCTATCAGTGCGTAATTACGGGAGCCCCATAGACTTCTATGGGCCTGCCCGTGCCGTAATTACGGCCCGTGATTACGGGCGTTTTTACGTTCGTGTGCATGGGGCCTCAGTCTGGCTATAGACCTAGAAATACATAAGACCAGCCAGAATGAGGTAATATCCTGTTAGAAAAAAACAATACGCAACGCAACACACATAACATCTGCGGATTTCATTGCAGAATTTTGAATCTCCATTGAAGTCAATGGAGAAATTCCGCAATGAGTCCGCAACAAGTCCGCTACACGTCAGCAACAGCCAGTGTATGCTGCGGACACCAAATTCCGCACCACAGCCTATGGTCCGCAGCGGAGTTTTCCGCCACGTCAGAACGAACCTAACTAAAAATGTGTGGAAACCAATGGAGAATATGTCCGCTGCAGATTTTCCACAATGACATACATTGCAGAAAAACCGCAGTATTTACGCAACGTGTGAACTCGGCTTTAGGGCATAGCCGGACGTGGTGGAATTGCTCTGGAATTCCGCTGCAGACAGTCCGCTGCAGTAATCTGCAGCGGAATTCCAGAGCAATTCCACCACGTCTGGCTATGTCCTAAAGCCGAGTTCACACGTTGCGTAAATACTGCGGTTTTTCTGCAATGTATGTCATTGTGGAAAATCTGCAGCATAATACAGAGTGAACAAATCTGAACAAATCTCATCCACACGCTGTGTAAATGATGGGCGGAAAAAATTTGCAGAAAATGACCTGTTGTGCTGTTTTTTTAATCCGCAGCATGTCAATTGTATTTACGTAATCTCTGCTTTTGTGTTGTGGGTTTTCGACATTGAATTCAATGGGGAGGTAAAACCCACAACAAATAGCAGATGTTGCATTTTTTTGCCGTGGAAAACCGGCGTTTCCGCCACAAAAATCGCAAATCAGAAAAAAATTCCTAATACTTACCCAGAATGCTGCGTTTCTTCATCCAGGCCGGCCTCCTGGGATGACAATTCATCCCAGGGCTAGAGAACGTCAGGACATTGGAGTATAGCCATTTTTTTTTCATTGCAGGATTTCTGCAGTGGACATTCCACCACAAAAACGCAAATCAGAATAAAAATCTTATACTTACCCAGAATTCTGTGCTTCCTCGTCTAGGCCGGCATCCTGGGATGATGTTTCATCCCATGTGACCGCTGCAGCCAATCCCAGGCTGCAGCGGTCACATGGGATAAAATGTCATCCCAAGACGCCAGTCTGCAGAAAGTCAGAGGGTATGTGTGTACAAAGCGCAAAAAAAAAAAAAAAATCTTATACTTACCTTATTCCATTTTTGGGGAGCTGAGGTGACCAAAAAAACAGCATTTCTGGCTTTTTTTTATTTTTATCTCTTTACAGCCTTTATTTTGCGAGTTAAAAAAGTTATATTAGACTATTTCACTAGAATATTTTATAGACTTTTAAGGATGTGGCAATACTAGTGATGTTCATTTTTTTTTATTTTAAAGGGTTTCTATGACATAAGAAGACACCAATATACATGGTAGGTGGGGGGCCCTGTTACAGATCTTACATTGGGGCCCAAGAGCTTCAAGTTATGCCTCTAATTAGATCTGATATCCCACCATGGACTGAAGATACCTGCGAAAAGTGGTGGAAGTAGAATCTCGCAGACTTGTAGTTGGCCGGTTATACACTATTGAAACCTGGGGGTACATTTTTTATTTTTCAAGCTGTAGAACATACTATTATTATTACCACTTATTGGCCATCCACAATTTGAAGAGTCAGTAATTTGCTATACACTGTCGTCAATATTGCCTTCTGCGATAAAGCTGATTTTCTGTCCTTCAACTAAATTGTCTATTTACTTTTGCTTTGGTAGATATCAGCGAGTGAATTAGAATCGTCCAACCATAGTAGTTCCCAATTGTTTTTTCTCAAATGTCCCCTTTTTATTGGAAGATAACATCAATGTGACATTTTCAGTCAAACGATAACTGACAATTGCCACCTTTCTTTAAATGCTTAGCGCTTGCTGGGTGAATATTCTCTGTTAACTCTACAATATTTATTTATTAAAGTAGAAAACTTGATATAAAACCTTAATGTGTAGCAGAGGTGAATTTGTCAATTAACTCTTTGAGGCTGGAATCCTTATGCATCATCCAGGCAAAACTAATACAGTGCTATCCGTAATGCACGACCTGAGGGGGCATGACACAAGGATTCAAAGAACACATTGCTGAGAGAATCCTGTCACGCTCTGCCCCCTCGGGCCATGCACTAGGCATATCACAGTGTATCAGCTTTGCATGGGGTGTTCCTTTAACCGCTTCCAAAATCCTGATGTACATGTGTAAGGCCGAGAACTGGCAAGGACAATAGAGCTTGTCGCGACGCAGAACCACCGGGAGGTCCTTGGCAACTTCCACCCACTCTGCAACATTGCTGCTTGTGTGCAGGCCCCTGCCAACTCCACTGGGCTTAATTGTCTCGGTTTGCAGGGAGGCCTCTGGAAACGTCGACTCGCCTATTTCTGACCCACTCCAACTCAGGGTCTCTTATCCTTTTGCATGTGTCAGCGTACTCAGCACTCCTGGTGCTCACAGGGCTGTAGCTGCACACTGGACCCCGTTAGGCAGGAGCAGACGCCTTTTAACCACTAAGAGTTATCCCCAGAATCTTCACCACTGTTGTGACGCAGCACATTCACACAAAGACAGTGTCTGGTCCATTTCTCCAGGCGCCAATTAAATCTGCAGTGAGCCACCATTCCCTACCACAAAAAGGTACATAACAATAATAATAATAATAATAATAATAATAATAATAATTAACCCTTTCACGACCAAGGACGAAAATGCACGTCCTGGTCGGCTGCTAGTTCCCGCACCAGGACGTACATTTTCGTCCGCATTTCAAACTGTCACTCTGTGTAAACACAGAGTGACAGACGCGCGCTGACAGCTGTCCTAGACAGCTGAGACATCAGTCTCGCTGGACAGCGGACCATCGCCGCTGCTTTCGGCAGTTAACCCCTTAAGTGCGGCGACGGATTGCCGTCGCCGCATTTAAGTGGTTTGAAGCACATCGGCAGCCCCCACAAAGTGATCGTGGGGGCTACCGATGCTTGTCACGGTAATCGGAGGTCGTTCCTCCTCTGCTTCCTGTCAGTGTGACAGTCACGTCACAATGACAGTTAGAGTACATCACACTACGTGTATAGTGTAATGTACTCTAGCAGCGAGTCTGAGTGTCCCCTAGTGGGACAAGTAAAAAAAAGTAATAAAAATGTTTTAAAAAAAGTGTAAAAATAAAAGTTAGAAGTTCTATAAACACAAAATGCTTTTTTTCCTATAATAAGACTTTTATTATAGAAAAAAAATGAACACGTTAAAAAAGTACACATATTTGATATCACCGCGTTCGTAACGACCCCAACTATAAACTGTAATGTTATTTTCCCCGCACGATGAACACCCCAAAAAAAATCAATAAAAAACGACGACACAATCACAATTTTTTTGGTCACCACCGCTCCCTAAATAAAGAATAAAAAGTGATCAAAAAGTCGCATGTACCCGAAAATAATACCGATAAAAACTTCTATCCGTCCCGCAAAAAACAAGCCCTTACACAGCTTTTTTTACTAAAAAATAAAAAAATTATGGCTCTCAGAATATGGTGACACAGAAATTTTTTTTGTTTATAAATAAGTCATTTTATTGTGCAAACGCTAAAAAAAAGGACCAAACCTATATACATATGGTATCGCTGTAATCGTACCAACCCGCAGAATAAAGTAAAAATGTCATTTATAGCGTACGGTGAGCGCCGCAAAAAGAAAACCTAAAAAACGGTGTCAGAATTCCTGTTTTTTGCTCAGGATTGCAAAAAAATTGAACAAAAAGTGATAAAAAAAAAAATCGCATGTACCCCAAAATGGTACCAATGAAAACTACAGATTATCCCGCAACAAATAAGCCCTCACAGGGCTCCATTCTGGCTTTCAGATTATGGCGATGCAAAATGTGCAGTGTTCCAAAAGCGGATAAGATCGGGCGCCATTTATCAGTGCGACACCGGGCACATATCTATGAAATATTATTTATTTACCCCATTATTATACCCTCTTATTATACCCTGATGTACCCCGCACAGATTACATATACCCTGATGTACCCCGCACAGCTCACATATGCCCCCCACATTATAAACTGAAACACCAGCGAAACCCAAAACAGAAAAACTACCAAGCAAAATCTGCGCTCCAAAAGCAAAATGGCGCTCCCTCCCTTCTGAGCCCTGCAGCGTGCCCAAGCAGCAGTTTGCGCCCACACATATGGCGTCGCCATACCCGAGAGAACCCGCTTAACGCTTTATGAGGTATTTGTCTTCTGTGGCACACACTGGGCACAACATATTATGCACTAAAATGGCATATCAGTGGAAAATTGCAATTTTCACTTTGAACCATCCGCTGTGCATTAACCCCTTTGCGCACTATGACTTAATTGCCCGTCATGGTGCGGCGGTTGATGTATGGAGCCGGCTCACATTCTGAGCCCGCTCCATACGCTGCGGGTGTCGGCTGTGTATTACAGCAGGCCCCCTCGGTACTAACGGACAGGAACAGCGATCGCTCTGTTACAGAAGCCTGTAAGAATAACAATATACTGCAATACATTAGTATTGCAGTGTATTGTACCAGCGATCCAATGATCGCTGGATCTGGTCCCCTAAGGGGATTGATTAATAAAATGTGTAGAAGAATTATAGTTATTAGTAGTGAGAATTTTTTTTTTTTAAAGTTAAAAAAACAAAACACCTTTTCGCATTTTTCTTCTAAAGTAATGTAAAAAAATGAACAAAATTGGTATCGCTACGTCCGTAAAAGTCAGAACTATTACAATATACCATTATTTAATTTGCACAGTGCACACCTTAAAAAAATTTAATAATTGAAACCGCCAAAATCGCATTTTTTTTTTTTTTTGGCACCTTCGCTCTAAAAGAAAAAATTTAATACAACTTTTGAATCACTTTTTATGTACCAAAAAATGGTACCAATAAGAACTTCAGCTCCTCCCGCAAGAAATAAGCCCGCACACCGCTGTATTGATGGAAAAATAAAAAAGTTATGGCTCTTGGAAAGCGGGGAGGGAAAATCTAAAATAAGAAAGCAAAAACTGGATCAGTCCTGAAAGGGTTAATTCATTTCTAATGAAAAAACGTATGACCACATATGGGGTATTTCCGTACTCGGGAGAAATTGCTTTATAAAAAATGGTTGTTTTTTTCCTCCTTTATCCCTTGTGAAAATGAGAAAATGCAACATTTTAGTGGAAAAATTTTTGATGTTAATTTTCGCACCCTAATTCTAATAAACTCTGCAAAAGACCCGTGGGGTGTAAATGCTCACTATACCCCTAGAAAAATTCCTTGAAGGTTTTTCCAAAATGGGGTCACTTTTGGGGGGTTTCCACTGTTTTGGTCCCTCCAGTGCATTGCAAATGCGACATGGCACCGAAAACCATTCCAGCAAAATCATAAATCCAAATGGCGCTCCTTCCCTTCTGAGCCCTGCTGTGGGTCCAAACAGCAGTTTATTACCACATATGGGGTATTGTCGTAATCGGGAGACATTGCTTTACAAATGTTGGGGTGCATTTTCTTCGTTATTCCTTGTAAATAATAAAAATGTATATGTTGTTTCAGAAAAAAAGTTCATTTTAATTTTTACAGACTAATTCCAATATATTTAGCGAAAAACCTGTGTGGTCAAAATGCTAACTATACCCCTAGATAAATACCTTAAGGCTGGGTTCACACGACCTATTTTCAGACGTAAACGAGGCGTATTATGCCTCGTTTTACGTCTGAAAATAGGGCTACAATACGTCGGCAAACATCTGCCCATTCATTTGAATGGGTTTGCCGACGTACTGTGCAGACGACCTGTTATTTACGCGTCGTCGTTTGACAGCTGTCAAACGACGACGCGTAAAAATACAGCCTCGTCAAAAGAAGTGCAGGACACTTCTTTGGACGTTTTTGGAGCTGTTTTCTCATAGACTCCAATGAAAACAGCTCCAAAAACGGACGTAAAAAACGCCGCGAAAAATGCGAGTTGGTCAAAAAACGTCTGAAAAGCAGGGTCTGTTTTCCCTTGAAAACAGCTCTTGATTTTCAGACGTTTTTGGTCACTACGTGTGCACATACCCTTAGGGGTCTAGTTTTCGAAATGGGGTCGTTTATGGGCAGTTTCTATCGTTCTGGCAGCTCAAAGCTTCTCCAAATGTACAGTGGGGCCTAAAACATTTTCAAGCAAAATATGAGTCCTGTAAGCCTCCGGGTGCTCCCTTCCTTTGGGGCCCTGCCGTGTGTCCAAACAACGCATTAGGGCCACAATGTGGGTATTTTTGAAAACAGGAGAAAGAGGGTGATAGATTTTGGGGTGTGTTTCTTCATTTTCATGTTCGCTTTACAAAGAAATCGGTCTTCAAACAAATACTTTTATGAAAAAAGTGAAATTATTATTTTTTTCACCTGATATGCATTAAATTTAGCAAAAAACTGTGGAGTCAAAATACTTACTATACCCCTAAATAAATACCTTATGGGGTCGCTTTACACAGAAATCGGTCTTCAAAGTGATACTTTTATGAAAAAAGTGAAACTATATTTTTTTACGCCTGCTTTGCATGAATTCTTACAAAAAAACTGTGTAGTCAAAATACTTACAACACCCCTTAATAAATACCTTAAGGGGTGTAGTTTTCAAAATGGTGTCACTTGTGGGGGCTTCCACCATTCTGACACCTATGAGCCTCTGAAAACCTGGCTTGGTGCAGGAAAACAAAATGTACTTCAAAATGTATAAAATGATTACTAAATTTGTAAGTCTTCCAAATTGCTCAAAAAAAAATATTTTTTTTCAAAAGTGCTGCCAAAATAGAGTAAAGAGATGGAAATATATATTTAATTAAAAAAATTGTGCAGTATGTATGTACATATGTGACATATTGCAGTTAAAAATAGGGAAAAATGATAATTTTTACAACATTTCTTCAATTTCTCTATTTTTTAATTAATTTCCGCAAATCGTATCAGTCTACTTTTACCACTAAAATAAAGTACAACATGTGACGAAAAAACAATGTCAGAATTACTTGGATATTCAAAACTTTCACAGAGTTATTCTCTGATAAAGTCAGACATACCAGATTTGACAAATCTGGCTTGGTCATTAAGGTACAAACATGCCCGGTCATTAAGGGGTTAAAAAAGCACAGTTCACATTCAAATAAGGTCAACACAACAGCAGCATTCACAATAGCATTCAATCTTTGGGCCTATAGAAGTAAAGTAGTTAAACATGCATAACACAAGTAATTCAAGAGACAGTACACAACGCACACATTTAAAGATACAGCAGCAGAAAGGGCCACTCCAGACCGTGAAGAAGGGTGGGACCCGTTCTCACTTTATGTAGAATATGCGATGCACTCAGGATATAGTTTTGAGGTGCCTGATGAAAAGGATTTTGAACATCAATAATAGAAGATAATCACGGCACTTAAAGGAAAGAAAGTGATATTTATTGGATACACAATTAGACATGCGGTTTCCAAAAAGTGCAGAGAAGTCCTTTAAACAGCAAATGTATAAATCAGGCATATGTAGTATGTAAAAGAAGCTGTGATGGTCAAAGTGCTCTGATATCCGACTAAAAGTGATGACCCAGAGAGGGAAAAGGGGGATGTATCGAGCTCTAGTTATAAGTGTCTATATGGTAATCACAGGATATCACTAAGTTATAGGTGGGAGGATAACACAGTAAGAAAAGAGAGGGAGAGATATGTTTGAAGATTAAAATGATAGTTCAAGATGAGGGGAAGAAGGATAGGGTGGAGCTGGAGCGCAAGAGGGAGAGAAGCAGGATGGGTATAACTTACACATGTACATTATGGTGATAGTGCATTATCCATGCGATCATCTCCTGGAGGGCGATTGTCAGCTGACTTCCTGCACTAACAGCTGAGATTGGAGGAAACATTGCTGATTATAGCACTGACAAAAAGAGGGGGCTCCATATGTCACTTCCTCATCAGTTCCAGCATGGCGATCCACAGGTCTGATGGCTTTATAGTGTCAGCCTGGGACAGATGTATCAATCTTCAACTTGACACTTAACACATTATATACACTGTGGCGAGAAACTTTAACTTAACTTTTTAAATGGCTTTTCAATTGGTTTTTGGATTAAGTGATACATTATCGCACTACAGCACCACAATTTACTACATCTGCAACAATGGCCCCCAGAGCTGTCCAGTATAAGTCCCCGTTAGGGCATACTTTAATGGGTAATTACACGTTCAACAAACTTCTGACTAGTCATAGTTAAACCTAAAAGAAAGAACAAAAAACACGGCGCCACATGGGGCAGGTCACAAAAGATGAGGAACAGATGACAAAAAGTGAGCTAATTACTGATCGCCTATTGGAGTTGTGCAACATGACGTCATAGGGGTACTTTGACCTTTGTTTGGCATTTTTTTTCTGTTTCAAGTGTTCTATACATCACCACAAGGACTATATAAGAGGACTCTCAGAACTCCCAGATAAATTCTAAATTCAAGAAATTTATTCACCCAAGCTTGTAATAATGCAACATATCAGCCCATTTATATAACCTAGAAGAAATGGATGCCAAAAGACAAGAAGATTATGAAAAATAGAAAAATACTTTATTACCATACATGATTCAATACAATGAGTAAAAATGAAAAATCCATAGACCAACAGTCAAAAAGGGACACTAAGCTGTATATCAACCAAATAATCACGAATTACAGGTTTAAATTCATATATATAAATGGTAAAGTGACCATGTGTGGATGTATCAGTATGTTACATGAGCACAATAAATATGTGAAACATATGCTTATGCTAATAAGTCATCTGATGATGAATTTGCACGTACTGATATGGCCCATCAAATAGTATAAACGTGGTATAGTAACCACATGTAAATGTAGCATTAAGCTACATAGACACAGTTAGTGTATGCAAAATACTGTTAAACCATATATGCACTCAATACAAGGCAATATTTTAGTAAGCTATATATATAGTCAGCGTCTTATAGGTACACAGGTGTAACGGTATGCAACATGAACACAATAAACATACAATTAGTCAAATATAGGGAGAAACATATGAAAAAGTTAATGAAGCATATCAAAGGAATATGGGATGGACTCTGGTTGTGTATCTTCCCGCATTCATTATGGGTATGTTATATCCCTTTAATATGCTTCATTTGCCCATTTGTTAGGGCCTTTTTCAAGCTTGTAAAAGGTCCTAACCAGTGGCCTGACCAGTTGCATTGGTACATGCTTGGGTGAATACATCTTACTGTACATACTGAACTTACTGTATCCGGGATCGCTTCGAGTCCTTTGAAGATTGTATCTTACATCAATGATAAGGATCGTATATCAGTGGCACACTACCTAAAGGAAATTTCATTTATTTCATTTATTCTGTATATTAGAATATATAAAAATGCTAAAATCAATGTGTACGATTATAAAAATAACAACACAAAATTAAAAAATAAAATAAACCCAATTTTTTTAAATAAACCATTATTATCGAATAAAAATTGTTAAACAGAAAAAAACATATCCCAGACTCATAATGATCTGTACATTAAAGTTATTGTGTCAATAAGGGTAAATAGTAAACTGTGTAAAAAAAAAAAAAAGCAAAAACATAAACTATTGCTAAAAACTATAAAAAATGTATCTAAATGAAATGTTGACTTATGCAGTATGTGCCTCATAATGATGTCTAAAAACCTCCAGTAGCTACATAGACATAAAAATAAAAAGCTATAGCTGATGGAATGTGGTGAGCCAAAAAAATGAAAGAATTCCTGTGGTCTTTTAAGTCAAATTGGCTCTGTCCTTAAAGGAACAGTGTCATCACAAATTATTTTTTTATATGTCAAAGATGTTAGTGCTTTATTAAAAACGTTTATATTCATTTGTGTGTTTGTGTTTTACTTTTTCTTATTTTTACACTTTTTCTTCCCTATGGGGGCTGCCATTTTTTGTTCCATTTCTGTGTGTGTCGATTAACGACACATACAGACATGGAATACGGCAGCCACAGTCCCATAGGGACTGCGAACGGCTCCCGTCCCATTGACTTCAGTGTACGGCGTCTGTGTGGGAACTGCGCATGCGCCGCTCCCACACAGTCCAATTCGAAATTGGCGCCGTCCGGCGCCATTTTCCTGTGGACCGGAAGTCGCGGCCGGACAGTAATATTACTACTTCCGGTCGCGGCTTCCAGATTTGTGCACTTGGACCAGCGGCAGCAAACGGAGCGGACGGGCCGGAGGGAGCCGCGGCGGCAGGAGCAGGTAAGAGATTTCAATGTATGTTCGTGTTTGTGTGTGTTTACTACTGTATGTAAACCTACTACACTGTGTGTTAGCTCAAAAAATGGCGACACACAGTGTAGGAGGTTACACCGTTCAAACCCCTCATTTATCCCGGCACTAGCCAGGATAAAGGAGGGGGGGATGCTGAGAGCTCACTAGAGCGAGGGCTTTTTACCCAATTTTGCAAAGCTGCAATTTTGGGGACAGCTCCATCTAGTGACCAAAAATGGGTAGTATTATAAATTAGAATTAATTTATAATATTTCCTGACTCGTGAAAAAAATAAAAAAAATTTGAACAATGTTTAATCACCCACACACTAAATGTTTAATTTAAAAAAAAAAAAAACATGTTTTTCTGGCAACACATTCCCTTTAAAGAGGCTCTGTCACCACATTATAAGTGGCC
Organism: Rhinoderma darwinii; assembly: GCF_050947455.1. NCBI lineage: Eukaryota > Metazoa > Chordata > Amphibia > Anura > Rhinodermatidae > Rhinoderma > Rhinoderma darwinii. Next base: position 597,453,688 of record NC_134687.1, read on the forward strand.
TATCTTGTACAAAATGTGATCGTGATGTAATGTAGATTACAGCAGTGGTTTTTTTTTTAGAAAAACAATAGGTTATGACCTATATTAGATTTATGCTAATGAGTTTCTCAATGGACAAATGGGCGTGTTTTACTATATGACCAAGTGGGCATTGTGGAGCGAAGTGTATGACGCTGACCAATCAGTGACCAATCAGCGTCATACACTTCTCTCCATTCATTTACTCTGCAGATAGCAATATAGCTATTTCGCTATCTGCAGCCTCATACACACAAACTAATATTACTGCAGTGTCCTGATAATGAATATACATTACCTCCAGTCAGGACGTGATGTGTATTCAGAATCCTGACCACTTCTGTAGCGTCTCTGTGAGACTACAGCACAGTGCGATCTGGCTGTGAATGACAGTTTACAGCGTAATCTCGCAAGACTATGCCTGCTATGCTGTAACTCACAGAGACGCTATGTAGTGCAGTGTATTGTAACTGTCATTCATCATCTGACCATTAGCGTATTAGGTCCGGCCTCGGACAGGACCTAATAGGCTTCCGTACCTGGGCAACCAGGAAGCCTAGCAACGGCTTCCTGGTTACTATAGCAACCATTGCCACCCGCGACTCATTGCGGGGGGGGCCCGGGGGGATACAGAGGGAGCTCCCTCCCTCTGTCAACCACTTCAATGCGACGGACGCCATTGACAGCCGCATTGAAGGGGTTAAATGGCTGCGATCGGCAGTAACTGCCATCGCAGCCATTGCAGCGGGATGTCAGCTGTGTATGACAGCTGACAGCTGCTGAAGATAAAGCGCGCACAGCTCCTGTGCTCGCTTTATCTACAGGGCGTGACTGTACGCCCTATTGCGGGAACTCACCTTGAATTTGGACGTACAGTCACGCCCAAAAGCGGGAAGGGGTTATGGAGTAAAGGGGTGAGGGGACAATTGGGCAGATTTATTATTACTGTCTTAAATTTAGACAGCTTAGAATTAGACTAAATGCACCAAATTTATTGAAGGGGCTCATGCTGGATGATAAATTACTGCATCAAAAGATGCTTCTTCAACAACCAAGAGAAAGATGACACTAAAAAATCAGTTATACACACCCAACTTTCTCAAAATATCAACTCTTTGTTAGTTAACACAAATTTTGACATGCAAGTTCTCTTAAAAACATTTAAAATACACAAAAATGTTTAAAGTACACAGGGTCCCCTATAAACAGGCAGTGCACGCATCGATAAGGCGAAAAAGTACAAGGAAATCATAAATAATTACAGGAATACAAATATATTGGTGTCCCACATGTACAATATAAAGACAAATTATAGCAATGACCAAAGGACTACCAAGCTGATTAAAATAGAGTGGTCTCTATTATGCCCCCTAAGGCTGGGTGCACACAGGGTGGATACGCTGCATGGAAGTGCACAGCGTTTCCGTCTTGGAACCCACACAGAATTCTGCCAGAAAGAAATGCACCAAATTGTGGTGCAGTTTTGGGGCGGAATCTCTGCTGCGGAAACAGTTCTAGAACAAAAATAAGGTAAATACTCACCCCCGGACGTTGTCATAGCAACGCGTCCCTCTGTTCTTTGTGCAGCCCAGCTTCCTGGGATGACACTGCAGCCCATTTGACCAATACAGCCTGTGATTGAATTTTATTAATTTTAACGCCAAAAAAATTGTTGTTTTTTTTCTAAGTTGCAATTTTTGCCGTGGTATCGTATTTGTTCTGCCGCAAAAATTGCAACATTTGCTATTTGTTGCAGGTTTTACCTCCCCAATAAATTCAATGGGGAAAACCTGCAACAAAAGGGCAGCGATTGTGCAGCATAATTAAATAACCGCAAGACGGGTCAATTTTTTCCGCAGTGTGTGGATGAGATTCGTTCAAATCTTTTTCCACTCTGCTGCTATTGTAATATGCTGCAGATTTTTCGCAATTAAATTTGTTGCGGAAAATCTACAGTGTTTATGCCACGTGTGAACTTACCCTGAATGAGAGGTAATAAAGTACAAGTGCAAAAAATAAAGCAGAATCCAAGTAAAGGGTCTGAAAGCTCAAGTCAAATGTAAAAGGTCATATTATACAAAAATGAATGCGGTATGAGAACACCTGGCAATAGGAATACACTAAAGTAACACATGGTCAAATAATGACAAGTTAATCAAAAGGCCTCCTGACAAAACTGGTAGGACAGTGAAACGTGCGTAGAGGTGCTTTTCTCCTTGTTTAAACTGTACAGACGTCATGTCCAAGGGTAAGCTACCTGACCCCTTTTCATATATTCCTTAAACAATTCTGATTTGGTTTTTGTAGACATCTGGTCATCTGTTTAATGTTATTATAGTGGAAATATGTACATTCATTTAAATATATGTCAATATCTGTCTATATACCATTATAGTCACTGCGCAAAGCTGTATGTACAATGGATGTACAGATTATGATATACCATTATAGCCTGTACATCCATTGATATATTTGTCAATATTTGACCATATGTTATTATAGTGGAAGAATATACATTCATTGCTATATCTGTCAATATCTGACCATATTTTATACTAGTGGAAGTATGTAAATTCATAGAAATATTTTTTCAATATCTTACCACATATTATTACAACAATATTGTCTGCATTCTTTGCTTTAGTTGAATTTAACATATTACGTATTTATATTGGGCTGGACAATTATATTTGTTGTGTGATTTAGTGGATCGGATGTTGGAAAACTTGGTGCTTATTGCATTATTGTCTATATATTATCCCGTGGTACATGTACTGTTTGATAGGTTTGACTTTAAGGAGATATCTTCCGACTCTTATGGTGATAGGTCAGTGTGATCTTGTCCCCTGTTTTTTTCTTTTATCTGTTTATGTATATTATTTTATGGTCCAATTAATAAACTGTAAGACTTTTTTTGTACATTTCATTGGGCGATTAGCCTTGTTTTTTGCTCTTGTTTTGGGTCTTTTTAATGTGGGTGTTGTTGGCGGGCTCAGTAGAGATATGAGGAAGTCTATTTAAGGAGCAGCTGTGGTGCGCCTCAACGAGAGGAATAGTACATAGTGTACTGAGAGAGATTAAGGGTAGTACAGTTTGGATCAGCTGTCAGGTGTGAGAAGCAGATACAGAACGGGACTGGCAGTATAGTGGTGATGAAGGAAGGTTTATGGAGAGGAATTGGGTTGTACCAGTATTCATCGGTTAAAGAACAGACCTAGGAATCCTGCTGGTCTGTGCAAACAAGTTAGATTGATCTGAGCCGGCTGCTGTGAGTGACTTGGGCCCTTACGACTTGGAGGCCCTATGTTTGCTTCAAGTGGTTCCGGACGACTACAAGAGGGTGAGAGCTCTTGTACCAAAGCAGGTGAAGGTAATGGATCCCTGCTAGAAAGAGAGTGACTAGAGACTCAGCAGAAGACTTTGTAGACCAGGGGTCGCAAGCACGTAGCCACATGCGACCCTTGAGGCTGTCATCTGCAGTCCGCGGGGCACCGAAGTGCCCTAGGGAGAGAGCAGGCCGAAGAAAGAGCATGCTCGTGCTTAATTATGACATCATTAAGGAGCGCAGTCCCTTTCCCGCCTTGCTGGATCGTTGGTGGTAGGCGAGAAATGGCCTCACAGCCCCCTGTAGATAGTGAAACCCCACTAGATAGCATCCCACACACCCCACCCTTTTAACAGCGCTACACCCTCCTCACTGTAGTTAGCTCAATTTGGGCTCTCCCTAGGAGTGAAATCCCCAGCCAGAGCATTGCCGACACACCGAATGGGGATTCCTGTGCTGGAAAAGCCCTTGAAGTCACTGTCCATATATGAACAGTGACTTCAAGGGCTCCTCCAGTACAGGAATCCCCAGCCTGAGCGTCGGCAAAGCTCTGGCCGAGGAATCTGGTACAGGAAGATCACCTGACGTCACTGTCCATATATGGACAGTGACTTCAAGCGCTCCTACAGCAGAGGAATCCCTGGCTTGAGCGTTGGAAACGCTCTGGCTTGGGATTCCACTCCTAGTGGGAGCCCCAATGGAGCTATCTGTAAGGGGTGGCACTATCTATAGGGGGGTGTGTGTGACACTATCAATAGCGGGTGTGTGGGGGCATATCTATAGGGGTATGTGTGTGGCACTATCTACAAAGGGGTGTGTGTGGCACTATCTACATGTGGGTGTGGGTTGCACTATCTACAGAGGGTACTGTGGCATTATATACAGAGGGCAATGTGGCACCATCTAGAGAGTGCACTGTGACACCATCTACACAGGACACTATGGCATTATCTACATAGGGCACTGTGGCATTATCTATGGGAGGTGTGACACTATCTACAGAGGGCACTATAGCAATATCTACAGAGGGCATTGGGGCATTATCTACAGAGGGCACTGTGGCATTATCTACAGAGGGCACTGTGGCATTATCTACAGAGGGCACTGTGAGACTATCTAAAAAGGGGCTGCCCAATCTTGACATTCTTTTGTCTGCCAAACGCTGCCAACTGAGCCGCCAGACTGCATTTAGCGACACTTAAACTGGAAAACTGTTTGTTAAAATAAGCACGTGGAGTAAATTCTCAAATTACCGGTAAGTTTAAACCTAGCGGTATTGTTATAGTAATGTAGTATTATTAAAGTAATGTAGTATTGTTTTAGTAATGTAGTATTGTTATAGTAGTTTAAATAACTAATTGATTAACAATAATTTGTATTGTATCACATTTTAAAGTAATGCGTCAACTTCACATTTTTTCTATGTGCGGCCAATTTACCTAGCCGAGTTTGAGAACCCTTGTGTAGACCCTGTGTACCGCAAGTGCCGTGAGTTGAATTTATCTAAGAAACTGTAACCACCAAGCTCTGTGCCCACTTAAAAACTGTAACTGCCACGCTCTGTGCCCACTAAGAGATTGTAACCACCACGCCTATGCCAATATGTGACTGTAACTGCTATGCTGTATACCAATCCTATGCTAACCATACGCTTGTTGACTCAAAGAGGAGTAAAGTTGTGTTTCCATTGGCAACTGTGGTGTCCAACCCCATTGAGCAGGATATTAGGTAAAGGCCAAGGGCCACACTCGCTAAGAACTGACCCTCTTACACTTTCATTTTTTTAAAATTATTATTATTATTTTAGAGTTATTATATTAGTATTACTTATTTGACCCTTTTTCTTTATACAGTTATTATGGGACACTGACATAGCTGTTAGCATTGCAGAGTATTCAATCACAACTAGGTTCCTACAACTGGATAGTCCCAGAACACCATATGAACAGGAACAGTAGTCAGTACAGGGGAGCTATGACATACAGTACTAATACTGACTGAGCAATGATATCATCACACAAGGCTAAGCTATCTCACTATATACTCCACTTTTATAGTGTACGTTATATACACCATACAATGGGAGCCCCTCATATACAAAGCTGGGTCCCGGTTTTAGGCCCTTATAAATCTAAGTTGTGTCTCTTTTATAGGACCTCAGCTTTTTTCTTATTTCACACTTATATTCTGGCATATTCCAGATTTTATTAATAAATTTATTACAAAGATAAATATACGTCTTTGCAACAAATTAAATTGCAATATTGCTTACATACCTTTCTTATACCAGATCAGTAGACCGCTGTATCCACACAATCAAACGATATGCTAATCTAATAGTATCAAACATGATGTTGGTCACATGTCTATCATGCATCATGTGTCACCCTGATATTTATTCAGCAACAGAGTCATACAACACAGGACACGTCATGTAACACAAGGCAAGTGATGAGACAGAAACCATGTTTCTTCCTATTCAGTTACCCCATGGATGCGTTACACAGGACTCATCCATGGAATACACCATTCTACACAGGGGTCTACTGCCCTATATGTAAGGTATGTGGGCAGTAAAATTTAATGTATCGTTATGTTATAAATAAATAAATGAATACAATAAAAAGTGGAATACCCCTTTGAAAGAAAAGACCACTGATATCCTCACATCACTTTCCAATAAGCCAATTCAAACCCAGTTCTCGACAATCTCCACATTTTATGACCATAAATGTAACCATGTTCTAGTGGATATATAAAATAATGTTTATTCATTTTCCTGAAATAAAAAATATTTAAATAGTAGAAAAGAAAAAAAAAGCTTATCATAATACTTTGTCTTCAGATGAACTGAAATTTTCAATAAAGTTTGCACATAAAAGCCCGGAGCAATAATAGTTTAATAGTCAGGAATAACTTTTTTTTTCAAAACAAACAATAATATAAAACAATAAAACTGAAATATAACCTAAAATTACAAGTGAACCACTATACCCACCAGGCGTTTCCACTGTAGCATGAAAATGATTCTGGGTAATAAATTGATAATCAAGTTCAAAACCATTTTATAAGGTGATTGTTATTATCTGTGTTGTGCTGTTCTGCTCAATGTTAAAGTCATTCCTGTGTAATTAGGGGTATTTGGTTACAACAGGTTGTTAGGAGAATAAACATTCAAATGCGCACTGGAATAATAGGAGAAGAAAGGCAAGAACGCAGAACTAAAAATAAAACTCTGCATCGTGATACATTTTACGCTGTGTGAGTGTAGAAAGAAATAATGTCTGCAATGTTTTTTGGTCTGCTACATGTGTTATGTTTATCTATTTTTAAAGAAAATGTACTACCATATTTTTTTTCTTTTTATTCCACTTTCCGAATATGATTATGGGCAGCCAACTCGCTCTGAGCTGTGAGCAGCAGAGATTTGCTTTACCGCAGGTGCCTAGACCTAAGAAAATGACCTATTGACTTCTACAGATGTGTCCACACACCTTTGTTGAAATTGGTTAAGAGCTCCAATTTCTCATGAAAAAAAATCAATATAATATTGTGACATGCTAACAAAACCCTTGGGAGGCTGCAATTTACATTATAACCACTGTGTGGCCACACATAGACACATATAGTATTAGCATCTCGTGACAGCGAATCACAAAATCAAGTTTTTTTTTCAACGCTGGTCATATCGTGCCACACATCTTAGGATATGTTGAGATAAGAGGAGGGTCAGAAAGACACATTTGTACATGATACTACAGTGAGCATACAGTAACATGTACAGAGTCTGCTATACAGGAAAGGGTAACTGGAAGGAGGAGCTGAGCTGTCCCCATAACCTATTGTCAATGGTGTGATAGTGTGTTATCTGCCTACAGCTTATACTATACTATATATTAGTTTTATAATCTATTTTTATTTTCTGATTGTATATTTTATTTATTTTATTTACATGATTATGGGGCAGTCATCTACAGTATTTCATGATATGGCAGCAGCAGTTGCAGGAATTTGCTTTACAGCAGGCATCTGGACATAAGAAAATGGCCAGCTAACTACTATTTGGAGTGTGTAGCGAGCATGCTCTGTGATGTACAGTCGCTACTATGCAGGGAGCACAGAGGAGCTGAATTTCCTTACCACCGACTGTCAATGGTATGATCCTGTGTTACATGTGTCAAATATATTTTTAATATCTTTATTATATGTGTGAACCAGGAATGCTGTAAAATAGCTGACAGAGGAGAACGGGTATTCTAGTCTGAGACTTATAGTATTTGACACAATGACCTATTCTGCTGTTACAAAGGCTGACATGACTAAAAACCTAATGACGTTTGTATTCCATTGGGCTAAAGATACATAGTAAGACGAGCTTGGACGATTCTGTATTATACCATATGTGGAATGTATATGTGTGAGTATGAAGGTAACGCCTACTCATATTATCATAAATAAAGTAACGTCCCGCCCCTCATGGCAGGGACTTACTTGAACACCAACTCTGCGTGTCATGGTCCCTCCGGCCGGACTGTCTCAATCCTCCAGGGAGAGAGTGTTAATTAATTTGGAACCCATAGACAATTGTAGATAGTCTTGTTTTAAATAATGGACAAAGTAAATTTTGCAGTGACACCTGCCGCCAGTTTTGAAATTCAAGTGCTACCTTTCATTAGAATCCTTTCCTCTAATGATAATGATATTTCTGCTGACTGCCTCACAAGCTGAAAAGTGATCTTCAAAAGAGGAAGAGTTAGAGTATTGTAAGGGCTCAGTGGCAACTGTAAAAACTGAAATTTTAGGACGTTTTAGCTTTTTCTTGGCAAATAGCTAATCGTCACTCTAGAAACCCCTCCATGATGTCCATATGCCCTAAATGGGTACATGGAATGGAGTTGTGACGTAAATAGAGAGGTTGAAGAGAATGCAATGATAATTATGCTGTAACTGGAGGGTCACGCAGGTTCGATAACTTAAGAGGAGAACAATTCTATTAGTGGCCAGTGCAGAGGCGATATGACAGTTCTATCAGAAGAGGGCTAGAATAGTCAGACCATCAAGGTAGGCATTAAAGTAAATGGAAAATGTCCTAGCTAGTGAGAATGATAATTCACAGATCCAATTCATAAGGGGTTGGGGACCCACAGTATCCAGCTGGAGGGTATAGAATAAAATACAGTTTAGAAAATCGTTGTCCCCCAACTTTTATTATAAACTAAGAATAAACTACTAGAATGTCCCTATCACACCCTAATGTTATCCTCTATAAATAGGGCACCCACCCCGAAAGGGACCACGCTGACCTAAGCCCTGTCCCTTATATGGATCTGATGTGGCCATAAAACCATCCTGCGGGGTGTCAAGAAAAGGCAGCAAAGCAGGAAAATAGGGGGTCTGGGAAGTTGATGGGATAAGAGTAGTGTACAAAGGGGCACATACAAAGGTTAGTACACACAAAAAAAATTAAGATATAATAAACCGCAACCATAACAATGGTACCTGAAAAGTACCAAGGTACAATTAGCACCTGAAATATTAGGCAAACGAAGTTGACAAATTACAACGTGTTCCATCTGCCAATGTTCAGGTTCATCAGGGAAAAAAGCCTAAATTAAACAGTTACTGAATAGAGATCACTGCAATGGTAAATTCAGTATTTTTTGAGTACATACAAATAGAGTGATGCAAAGTGCAATGTAACCATAAAACAAGCACAGCCAAGTCAAAAGTTGGTATTATAGGCAAGAAAATTGCAAATAATTTGTGCCCACTAGATGACCAAACCATCGTATAGTCTTAGTTTGTAAGTTCACAGATACTGGGGCCAAATATAAAATAATAAGCCCAAACCCACAATGTCCATGGTATTGGACACGGGGATTAATTAAACACATCACTTACGACCTTAGCACTTGATTTTGTACTGAGCATGATCCCATGGCCAATGAACGCAAAGACACTTGGTAGATAGTATAATGGAGATCCTGGATATGGGGCATCAATGAAGGAGTGCACGTGCACCTGACCTTCTATACTTTGTGTATGCCCCTTTGTACACTACTGTTATACTACCTACTTCCGGGCTCCCCTTTATTCCGGCAGCATAGGTGCCTTTTCTTGACACTCCACAGGATAAGGCCTCATGCACACGACCGTAGTGTTTTTCTGGTCCGCAAATTCCAGGACCGTGTTCCGTGAAATGTCATCCGCAGTTCATCCGTATGTAATCCGCAAAATGCGGATGAAAAAAAAAAAGCCTAGGTAAAACAGGATGACGACAGAACTCATTCCCGGTTGTCGCCTAGCAACATTTCCGCAAATCCGCAAACTGCGGATGACACACGGAGGTGTATCCGCAATTTCCACGGGCCCATTGACTTCTATTGGCATGTCCGCATCGAATTTGCGGCCCGTAATAAGACATGTCCTGAGTTTCTGCGGCACGGATTTGCGGACATGCGGAGACCCGTGAAAACACGGATAGTGTGTATGGGCCCATAGAAATGAATGGGTCCGCAATTCTCCCGTGGATTTGCGGGGGAATTGCGGACGCAAAAACACGGTCGTGTGCATGGGGCCTAACTGTAGAGTCACATCAGGGCCCCATTAGGGACAGTGCGGAAGTCTGGGTCGCTCTTTATGGGATGGTTGCTCTGTTTAGGCAGGGTGACACTAGGATGTGATAGGGATATTCTGGTATGTCCCCTTTATTCTTAGTTTATTATCATAATGTATGCTACATTTTATTTGTATACTTGTTTCTCTTGTTCAAGGTGATGTCCCTTTTCTGTGGACTGTGTGTTCTAGTGAGTATGACCCAACCATAACAAAGTACATTATGATACTGACTCATGATGTAAGACTGTACCTTAGTAAAAAGCATTTAGAGGAGATTGTTTTATTCCCTATACAAACGTGTATTGTATTTTGAGTGGAAATATTCTAAAAAGTAAAAATATTTTTTTTTACAAAAAATATGAATAGAAAAAGTCAGCATATAGAAAATACAGGTTACTAATAAATATTCTTGAACAAATTCTTTCCATTATTTTCCTTTATTCAACTCTGTGTTCATGCGTCCCTGTCAATGATGAACGCACAAAAAAAACCATGTTGATTCTCACCTTAACAAAAATTCAATGTCAATGAAATTCTTCCAGATAAATGTAGTAATTTGTCACTCTCATAAAATGCACATTTTATTGATTCCTCCACATGGGGATGTAGGTATTGCTCAGAGAGAACATTGTAATATCTGCCTGCAATGAAACAGGAAGTCTTTGCTTATGTAAACAGGAACAAAGAAATAATTGACATACAATAATATATCTCTAACATTTACATATGTATGCAAATTATCGACTCATAAAAACATATCCCATATGGCATTCCTGAACATTGTGCTTACTATCGAAAAACTGGAAATGCTAACAGATTTGTGGAACACACCAACAGAAGCTCATCTTTATTTAAAGTGGACAACTTGCATCCTAAATATATCAAGCCCAACATAATTTATAGCCCCCGACTCAAAGCTTTATTTTCCGACAGCTATGCTGACGAGTGCTATAATGGCTTGCACTTATACTTAGACTTATAGCTCCAAAACAATGAATTTTTATGGAACTACATTTAGGGAAATTCACATTAGTTTTTCTAAATCTTTCTCTAACGCTTTCACTTTTCAGTAACATCACTTATAAAAAGTTGCAATTTGTAATGGCCCCCTCTCCCCACGTTTTACCTACCTTTTCCCAGTGTCCTGGTCCACAGCGATCCTCTCCTCCCTCCTCGGTGTCTGATGGCCACTCTCGCCGCTGATGCTCTGCACTGGGTCTTAGTGCGCGTGCAGCAAAAATATTTTTCACTCAGCATACTTGGATATTTAAGGTTCTTCCTTTTCTCTATTACTTGCCAGTGCAATTTGGTTCATCTAATGTTCTTTGTGTTCCTAGAAGTCTCAGCTATTTCGTATATTGGTTTTCCATATTCTTGACCTCAGCCTGTACCTTGACCTTTTGTACTGTATCTGCCGCCTGCCCTTACTTTGTTATCCGTGACAAACTTTAGCCGCCTGCCCTGATCAATACCTATGTGACTATGTTTGTATCTCGCAGCCTGCCCTAGCCTTCTGCTATGCCTGACAATGTTATCTGTCTCTTCACCTGTTGAGATGGCCGTCACCAAGGGAGAAATCGACCTGGGGTTCCCTTGCAGCGAAGACCAGATCCCGCTACAGGGGTTAAAGGGTGAAGACCCTTAGACTCCGCTACCCAGTTTAGCCCCATGACAAAATGCTTGGTGACAAGGTAGATTCACAGCGTACTCTGCTGGCCCCAGGACATAAAATCCCACGGGCTCTGAGACACAAGTATACTGCATCAAGCAAAGGCAGATATTTTTTTTATGTCAACTACAAATCCCAAAAACAAACATAGGCAATGACCTATGAATTGATTTGCTAATTATTTAGTCAAGACAGGGCTCAAGGTTTTTGCAGGCCCTTGGGTAGCAGAGTAACAATGAATCCCCTATACTGTATGCACAACTTTTGGCTTGACAAGCATAAAACATTTTACCTACTGTAGATCTTAGTCTCTTCCAAACCATTGAAAACTAAGACAGCTAGAGATGTCAACCTGGGAGAGCCCTTCAAGAGTGATACTTGCGCGGCGTTCAAAATGGGAGTGGCTGTTTCAAGTAGCGTGGCTTATGTAAAAGAGTGTAACTAGCCTACAGCAGGAGTAGTACTTCAAGATATATTAAGACTATTTAAAATGATGATAATATACACCCCCCTGATATTATACATACCACTGATAATACACATGTCCTTGATAATATACACCCCTTAGTAATATGCATCCCCTGATAAAATAAACTACCTGACAATATTCATATACAATTCCCCTGATACTGATAATATACACCCCGAAACCTGTTATCTAGGGGTATTTATAAAGGGTCTTTACACAGAGCTGGCTGTTTTTTTCCGGTTCCTTTCTAGGGACTCCTCCAATGTGCTTCATTGCTCGTGTCCCTCTTGCTAGTGGGTCATGCAGCTGCTGGCACTAAAAATTTGAGGAGAAGACGAGATGTGGGACTGCACTTGATCCCTGAACTTCCCATAAAAAATAATTATTATGATGTCTCAACTGCAACCAGAGATCAGGTGAATGGGGCATTTGACCAGATGAAGAGGAGTGAAAACCCTGTACCTCTTGGGAAAAACGGTTGAGTTGACATGCCTGGACACCTATGCACCTTATAGGGAAGGACCAAAGGTAAAACCGAAGTGACATTTACTAAAAACCCCTCCAGCAGTATAATACTTGATTAGGATATTGGAGATCTGCTATGGGATAACACTAACTAATTCACTGTACCCCCTCTCCTTTCCAAATAAATACTCCATACGCTGTGAGTTGATGGAAAAATAACCGAAACAGCAGACTCTTTTTTAAATGTCTAACATACAAAATATATAAATTGCTCTAAATAGCTTTAATGTAGAATCCAGAAAATCACAAACATAGATGTTAGGGATCGCCATATCACCTATGGGCCCCGGTAACTAAGACCTCCTCTCCGCAGGCTGCCATCAGCACATAGCTCTTACACCAGAATAAAATACAAGGCCGGCGGTCTACTAACAGGTCAGAATCACAGGCAGGAATACCAGGTACCACTCAATCTCCTCCTTCCTCTACTTCCTTTGTCCAATCCCTAATCATCATATATCAGTTTCCTACCCTAACCACTGTCTCTAACTTTTTCAACCCTTAACTCTCTACCTATCCTCCAAACTCTGTCATGGCCAGGGATGCACTATGCTGCACCCTTTTGTCCCTTTCAGGAGTGCGGCAACCAACTAAAAAATACTTGCGAAGTTCTATCTGAAATTCTTATTTACATGAGAAAATCAAGGGTCTGAGGTTAAACACTGGGGAGGTCTGTAATGTGCCTCCCAGATCTCTGGATTTCATAGAACGATCAATCATTTATAAATGTTAATCATTCGCAGGGAAACAAATGAATTGTCTGTCAGGCCCAGATACAGGTCACAGGTAACTTCATTAACAGCACGGGGCATTATTTAGTAAATGGCACAACATTTAATATTTTTGGACACAGAAATGTTTGTCAAGTGTTTAGCTCTCTGGGTGACGACCTGTAATAATTGCCTCATTAGCACTTGAAACACCATTACGCTGGTATCATTTTATCTCTTCAATGCAGACAAAGACATTACCATGGTAATATTGTTAAAATAACTGATGCCAGCATTTTGGCCCAGCTGTAATTATCACAGGTCATGGCAATATGATCCCGGCCCTTATTTATTTATTTATTTTTTTATTCCTTAAAGCCATAGAAAAGTTTCTAAATTTAAAATTGGTTGGTAAGGAAATAAACGGTAGTTACTAGTTTATACCTAGTTCATTGTAGTATATAACTGTCATAGGATGAAATATTAAAAATAATGGAACATATACTGTATATACTGTATGTGGAGTCAATAAATTAAAGGAACACTCTGGGCGACAATTGACGTTCAACATATGTCTAAAGAGTAAAAAATAAATCACAATCCGTCCTCAGGCAGCTGAAAATATTTACTAGATGCAGTGCAGCCAGAAATTGTGAGCCTTACATGCGTGATTTGGGTCTTTTTCCTTCTGTTTTTTTAAAAAGATTCCTGCTGGATGGCCAACCTCTTCCGAAAGTGATGATGGTGCGGTTTTACCCGTACAATTACGCTGCTGTGACCACACAGACACAGCAGTTGTGTGTGGGGGAAGGAAGGGAGGAGCTGCTGTGATTCCAGTGCATTATAATAAGAAATGTATAAATAAAAATAATATTACGTTTAAACATAAAAAAAACACAATAATAATGAATGTGATATAAATTAGGTAACATTTTTCTTTTGTACATTCTATTCTTCTACTTAATTTTGGTATCTGGTCTGGGTCTGGGTCATCTGGTTTAGGGTTATAAATAATTTTGGGGTCTGGTATGTGGTTGGAAATAATGTAAGGGTCTGGTCAGCAGTCTGAGTTAATTTATCGGCCTGGTCAGGGGTCTAAATTAATTTAGGGGTCTTGTTGGGTGTCTGATATATTTTAGGGGTCCAGTCTGGGGTCTGAATCAGTTTAAGGTTCTGGAGTCTAAATTAATTTTGGCATCTGGTCTGGGCTCTGAAATAATAAATGGTTTTGAATTAATTTAGGGGTCTCGCCAGTGGTCTAAGTTAATTTCGGGTTCTAGTCTGGGGTCTAATTATTTAAGTTGTGGCAGCGGGTGTGAATTAATTTTGACATCTGGTCTGGGGTCTACGCAGGAGACATGGGTGCCACATATGAGGAAGAGGCAGGGCCTTTATCCAGTCAGCACAGATGTTTGATGAGTGACTATGCCCTATACAGACAGTAGCTTCAGTGCAATTATTATGTTTTATGTTGACACCCTGCACCTCATAAAGCCCCTGCCCACCTGTCTCCATCTTGCCCCTCCACAGACTGAAAGACCAGACCTTTCTGTTCTAGATAGAAAAACTTGCCACTACAATAGGAGGCCCATTTTGATCAGTATGTCAGTAAGAAGTGAGTAATACAGTAGATGGAAGGGAGAATAACTGCAGTATTAGACTACACAGTTGTTTTTTTTTCTAATCTGTTAGCATGGTCTCAAGAAATGTTTAAACAGGACTGTTTACAATGTAGCTTCATCTTAGATTAATTGAAATAATGAAAATATGGTAGCCAGAATACAAACTACCAGAGCAAGCTTTGCGCAGACACTGAACGAGACCATGGTATTTGGAGATTTCAGCTCTAAACTTTGCAGAATTATGAATACAGCTCTGGAGTATACTACAGGTTGTAACTCAAGATCAGTACAAGATAAGTAATGTACTTGCAAAGTGTCTCAACATTATATGTACAAAACTTCTATATGTAAATTGTAAACTATTTTTTTATAGGTAAATACACACTTTATATATATATATATATATATATATATATATATATAGATACATATATATATCTATCTATATATATATATACACACACACATATTTATATATATATATATATATATATATATATATATATGTATATACATATATATTAAAAAATAATAATAAAAAAAATAAATTATATATATAGTGAAGGAAATAAGTATTTGATCCCTTGCTGATTTTGTAAGTTTGCCCACTGTCAAAGACATGAACAGTCTAGAATTTTTAGGCTAGGTTAATTTTACCAGTGAGAGATAGATTATATTTAAAAAAAAAAACAGAAAAACACATAGTCAAAATTATATATATTTATTTGCATTGTGCACAGAGAAATAAGTATTTGATCCCTTTGGCAATCAAGACTTAATACTTGGTGGCCAAACCCTTGTTGGCATGCACAGCAGTCAGACATTTTTTGTAGTTGATGATGAGGTTTGCACACATGTTAGATGGAATTTTGGCCCACTCCTCTTTGCAGATCATCTGTAAATCATTAAGATTTTGAGGCTGTCGCTTGGCAACTTGGACCTTCAGCTCCCTCCATAAGTTTTCGATGGGATTAAGGTCTGGAGACTGGCTAGGCCACTCTATGACCTTAATGTGCTTCTTTTTGAGCCACTCCTTTGTTGCCTTGGCTGTATGTTTCGGGTCATTGTCGTGCTGGAAGACCCAGCCATGAGCAATTTTTAATGTCCTGGTGGAGGGAAGGAGGTTGTCACTCAGGATTTGACGGTACATGGCTCCATCCATTCTCCCATTGATGCGGTGAAGTAGTCCTGTGCCCTTAGCAGAGAAACACCCCCAAAACATAATGTTTCCACCTCCATGCTTGACAGTGGGGACGGTGTTCTTTGGGTCATAGGCAGCATTTCTCTTCCTCCAAACACGGCGAGTTGAGTTAATGCCAAAGAGCTCAATTTTAGTCTCATCTGACCACAGCACCTTCTCCCAATCACTCTCAGAATCATCCAGATATTCATTTGCAAACTTCAGACGGGCCTGTACATGTGCCTTCTTGAGCAGGGGGACCTTGCGGGCACTGCAGGATTTTAATCCATTACGGCGTAATGTGTTACCAATGGTTTTCTTGGTGACTGTGGTCCCAGCTGCCTTGAGATCATTAACAAGTTCCCCCCGTGTAGTTTTCGGCTGAGCTCTCACCTTCCTCAGGATAAAGGATACCCCACGAGGTGAGATTTTGTATGGAGCCCCAGATCGATGTCAATTGACAGTCATTTTGTATGTCTTCAATTTTCTTACTATTGCATCAACAGTTGTCTCCTTCTCACCCAGCGTCTTACTTATGGTTTTGTAGCCCATTCCAGCCTTGTGCAGGTCTATGATCTTGTCCCTGACATCCTTAGAAAGCTCTTTGGTCTTGCCCATGTTGTAGAGGTTAGCGTCAGACTGATTAATTGAGTCTGTGGACAGGAGTCTTTTATACAGGTGACCATGTAAGACAGCTGTCTTTAATGCAGGCACCAAGTTGATTTGGAGCGTGTAACTGGTCTGGAGGAGGCTGAACTCTTAATGGTTGGTAGGGGATCAAATACTTATTTCTCTGTGCACAATTCAAATAAATATATATATAATTTTGACTATGTGATTTTCAGTTTTTTTTTTAAATATAATCTATCTCTCACTGGTAAAATTAACCTAGCCTAAAATTTTCTAGACTGTTCATGTCTTTGACAGTGGGCAAACTTACAAAATCAGCAAGGGATCAAATACTTATTTCCTTCTCTGTATATGTATGTATATATATATATATATATATATATATATATATATATATATACACATATATGTATACTAAGATCAAAACAGCATCTCGTCTTTGTCTGGTTAATAATGTATAAAAAAAAAGGCCAGGGGTCATTTGTTGACCGGTCTCGCTTGTGATGGAAATACCAATAAAATGTCTGCAGATTCTATATTGAGGTTTGTGACATGAAAACGTCCTAATTCACCTTTAAGAACCACTTGTCCATGCAGTGACAGGGCAAGTAAAAGAAATAATGAACGCTTTCACTTTGAAACGTCCTACACTTGATGTTTCAGTGGCAACCAAATGTTAATTGCGCCATTGTGTATATCAACAATATGTATTCTGCCAAGTTCTAAAGAGTCAGTGAAATGAAAGGGTCTTCTTTTAATTCCAATCATCGGTAGACTTTGAAAGAGAACATGACATCTTCTGCATCAGATCCTTTAAATGCTTCGATGGCAGATACACAATACTCAGCACTCGGCTACCTGAATAATTGAGGCTTTGATCCATCAAAGTTTGACATCTTCAAACACTCAAGTAGTTTTATTGGAAAGCTTTTTTGACAATAGAAGTCTAACCCTGCCATTTCACATCAATGAGGGTTTTTAGTTTTTTTTCTATTATCATTATTGTTTTTGAAACTGTGTCCAAGACTAGGCTGAAAATAAGTTTGGTATTAAGCAACAATTATCGAACAGGTGCAGGCAATGATTTATTATACACATTACACCTTGGCAGTGTTATAAAACAATTTACTAAAAGGAGCACTTTGTATTTTATCCCATTTTGTGGTTTCTGCTGATCAAAAACATCATCCAAAATTGTTGTGTTCTGAATATCACGATTCTATAAAAGTTCCATGTCCAGCTAGGCCTGGGTGATATGCCCTTAAAATAAAATCTCAATTATGTTTCACCTTATGGGCAATTGTCCATTTTAATCCTGATTTTCTTGTTTTTTTGCTAAACAAAAAAAAAATACCAAGACACAGTTCAATCAGATACTCTGGTAACTCAGAAAAACGACAATAATTAGTTAATAGCTTAAAAGACACTGATTCTAAATCTGTACGTTTTATATTTCTACTCATATGCATTCCCTCGCTGTAAATGTCCTATTACACGGCTAGATTTGGGCCGTGTAAATGAGCGCCGATCTACGAGAAAGCTCGTTGATTGGCGCTCGTATGCTCCTTTCACAAGGTGCAATGATTGGTAAGGGTATGAGGACAATTGATCGTTACTACGATCGTTCATCCCCTTATATTTCCATCATATATATTCCAACAATAATATTTAATGCAGCATAAACTAAGTGTTTGCTCGTTCATAGGCTGATTGCTGCCCTGTTTACACAGCGCAATGATTGGGAAAGAGCGTTGCCTGATAATTCACTGGTGTAACAGAGGCTTTAGCCCTCAAAGAGGTCATGAGCTGCATGCTGATGCATAGAGAAGACTCCTAAGCTTTGCAATATAATGAAGAGGACTCCAAGGTCATTTTGCGATGAAAGGTAAAACCTACAGATTTGGAATTAGTGTATTTTAAACTATCAACCGATTATTGTAGTTAAGAAAGTGACAAAGTACCTTTTTGTATATATATATATATATATATATATATATATATATATATATATATATATATATATATATATATATATATACATACAGTCCAGCAATAGATAAGCACAGCACTCCACAATAGCAAGGAATCAGGCCATGTGCTCGTCACCAGGGGATGAATCAATTCCCCCTGTTTTTTAAAAATAGAAGAAAGCGTAGAACACACTGACGGCACCAGGACTTCAAGGCAGATGAAAGCAAAGTGGATTTATTCACCTCAAAAACAGCAGCAACGTTTCGGTTCAACAGGAACCTTTCTCAAGCCTTGACAAACTAACAATAGTGCCAAGTATATATAGGGAGGACGCACATAAATTGGCAATAGAAAAATTGACTGTACAATTCTCATTAAATACATCAAAATGTGGTTATCACAGTGTATTACAAACATTATAAATGAAGTGCAGCAATGAATCTTCAAAAAGACATCAATAGATAACAGTATATTTGAAAACATGATAGGCACACATCATGAATAGTGAATAATAGGTGCAATAGGATTAATTAGGAGGTCAGCAGAGGCCAATTATTAATTAATTTAGATCCATAAACGTACAGTTTACGATCTCTCCATGTATCCAGCGTGTAGTATTCGCACGTATCGACTGCGCATGCTCGAAGATGGTGTAGAAACCGGATATTAAATCCGGTGGAACGCATCGTGCAGCGCAATCGCTACTGCGCATGTGCCGAGACGGAACAAACGTACCAGTCCCATTGCGCAGGCGCAAGTGGCGATATAGACAGAAGATATGGAGTATATTTAATTGTGCAGAATTTAGCCCCATATAAAGTCCGGAGGATCACATTTAGGACTGCAATGCACAGATCAAGATATTAGGAGATTATTAATAGAAATAAACATGGGCTTATAAACAAGAGTGTTTGTATACTATTCACGTCCCATTGAAGAATAATGTGACTGTAGTCACCAATGGGATTAATAGAAAAGCCATAATCAATAGAGATTGATGATCCCAGACAGGAGTGTCCAATTTATCAGACATCTCATGCTGGGAAAGAGATCATAAACCACATATATATAGAGAAATATGTGTTTTTTATTAATGGGGTGCTAGTCAATAGAGAGAGAGCAGATACAAAATATGGTAAAACCATGCTCCAGACGTAATAAATTTATATATAGATTTATGCACATTAAATTGCTGAAATCAATACTGGATATAGAAATATGTAAATAAACAATTCCATATGGGACACAATGATCCCAATAAATAGGCCTCTGCTGCTTTTCGAAATCCTTCATGATGCTTGACAGATCCGTATGTTTCTAAAAAAGTGTAAAAAGAAGCAAATTACCATATAATATTTATATAGACAAAAATAATTATGATTAAAAAATGTATACATAAAAGAGAAGTCAAAATACGACTTCACACTATCCATATACAAAGCACAAACTATACCAATCGGGAACGTAGACCCATCATACCCCCCAGATTTTCAGGCAAGTTACCCCCCACTAAATTAGATGTGTGGGCCATAAGGATATTCCATATTCAGCCCCTTGGGAGACATAGTTTCCAACTTATAAATCCACTATTATAAACAAATGTCTCATGGGACTATAATGTCATGTGGGTTGAGCTACCAGCAAGTGCAAAAATTCCTAGCTCCCCAATATTGAAATAGAAACTCCAAATATCATATACTAAATACACGAGAAAAAGGGAGTCGAAACTATTGAACAAAAAGCGCCAATTATAGAAAATTACAAATTTTATTGGACAATACAAAAATACATGGTTAAAAAACAGACTACAAACCAAATCACTGCATATCTCCACAGTAGGAGACAATATGGAGCCACAAAACTATTTTAAATATTACAGTATTTGTATATACGTACATCGGGAAAGTTCCCCAGAAAAAAGGTTGTCATGAATATGTTCTAAAACAAGTCCCTAGAACAATGTAATGAAGGCTAGCAAAACACTAGTGTCAAAAATATTTTCTAAAACTTCCCAATATAATGCGTCTCTGTAAAGAGTAAGGCTATGTTCACACGGGGTCTTTTGCCGAGTTTATTGACGCGGAAACCGCGTCGCAAAACTCGGCAGAAACGGCCCGAGAACGCCTCCCATTGATTTCAATGGGAGGCGTCGGCGTCTTTTTCCCGCGAGCAGTAAAACTGCCTCGCGGGAAAAAGAAGCGACATGCCCTATCTTCGGGCGCTTCCGCCTCCGACCTCCCATTGACTTCAATGGGAGGCAGGAGAAAGCGTGTTTTCTGCCCGCGGCGCTCAATGGCCGCGGGCGAAAAACGGCGCGATCATTGCTATTCACACGGAGTATTTTGGGGGAGGAATATCTGCCTCAAAATTCCGTTTGGAGCTTTGAGGCAGATATTCCTCCCCCAAAATACTCCGTGTGAACATAGCCTAATAGGGGATGACAAGGTAGTGATTTATTTAAAATAGGAAATAAAGTTTAATCCAATCAATACCAGTTTAGTAATTAATTCAAAAGGACCAGATAGTGGGAATAGCCTATCTAAGACATTGTCTAAGTATGCGGATAGCCCGGTAACAGCATGACAAAAAGTAGTAGTTTAGTGGAAAAAAACAGCAAGTACTAACCCATGTGGCTCCACAGTTGTAACAGCTCCCAAGTAAATAAGTTGATTTCTGACCTAAAAAAACGGACAGAAATAATCTCTTGCACTTTTCCAGTGGACATCCGGGGGCAATGTTGAAATCACTACCTTATAGCCAATTGATCAGAGTCAAGAGGGTGGTAAGTCAAGATGACAGACTATCCTCACGACTTGATCAGATGTGCAAAATATTTTCTGATCGAGGCTATCCAAATCATATTTTGGAGCTGAATAGACGGAAGGTCGATTTATTGGACAGACAGGTCCTCTTAGGTGAAAAGTCAAGTGTAGAAAAGAAGATTCGTCTACCCTTTGTTTCCACTTTCTCCACACTAAGCTCACAAATTGGTGAGATTCTGAGGAGGGACTGGAAGTCCTTGAGTAGAGCCTTTCCAGAGATAATTGAATTTTCAGGAGAGACCTATGATGGCCTACAGAAGAGGCAAAACGATCAAGAATAGTCTTGTTAGAGCCGATATTGGGTCTAACCGGAAGAGTAAAAGGTTTCTGGCACCCCCTAAATTGGGCTGTTACCCCTGCTTGGGATGTAATATCTGCGATCACATGATTAAGGGTGATTCGTTTAACCATCCACAAACTGGCAGTGTCATTAAAATCTCATTTTTTGTCATTTACCTACTGAGTTGCCCTTGTGGTCTACACTATGTTGGTGAGACCACAACAGAAATACGTCTCAGGATGAGAAATCATAAATCTAACATCAAAACAAAGAGACAGGATTTACCAGTATCAAGACACTTTTGTAAAAAACCATAGCTTGTCACAGTTGAGATTCAGAATCATTGATTCGGTACCTCAAATGAGACGCGGTGGAGATAGAGGCCTGGCTCTTAAGAGAAAAGAGCTAGAGTGGATTTATAAGTTGGAAACTATGTCTCCCAAGGGGCTGAATATAGAATATCCTTATGGCCCACACATCTAATTTAGTGGGGGGTAACTTGCCTGAAAATCTGGGGGGTATGATGGGTCTACGTTCCCGATTGGTATAGTTTGTGCTTTGTATATGTATAGTTTGAAGTCTTATTTTGACTTCTCTTTTATGTATACATTTTTTAATCATAATTATTTTTGTCTATATAA
This sequence comes from Rhinoderma darwinii, assembly GCF_050947455.1. Classification (NCBI taxonomy): domain Eukaryota; kingdom Metazoa; phylum Chordata; class Amphibia; order Anura; family Rhinodermatidae; genus Rhinoderma; species Rhinoderma darwinii. Next base: position 597,476,168 of record NC_134687.1, read on the forward strand.
ATATTATATGGTAATTTGCTTCTTTTTATACTTTTTTAGAAACATACGGATCTGTCAAGCATCATGAAGGATTTCGGAAAGCAGCAGAGGCCTATTTATTGGGATCATTGAGTCCCATATGGAATTGTTTATGTACATATTTCTATATCCAGTATTGATTTCAGCAATGTAGTACATTTAATGTGCATAAATCTATATATAAATGTATTAAGTCTGGAGCATGGTTTTACCATATTTTGTATCTGCTCTCTCTCTATTGACTAGCACCCCATTAATAAAAAATAAATACATATTTCTCTATATATATGTGGTTTATGATCTCTTTCCCAGCATGAGATGTCTGATAAATTGGACACTCCTGTCTGGGATCATCAATCTCTATTGATTATGGCTTTTCTATTAATCCCATTGGTGACTACAGTCACATTATTCTTCAATGGGACGTGAATAGTATACAAACACTCTTGTTTATAAGCCCATGTTTATTTCTATTAATAATCTCCTAATATCTTGATCTGTGCATTGCAGTCCTAAATGTGATCCTCCGGACTTTATATGGGGCTAAATTCTGCACAATTAAATATACTCTATATCTTCTGTCTATATCGCCACTTGCGCCTGCGCAATGGGACTGGTACGTTTGTTCCGTCTCGACGCGTGCACAGTAGCGATTGCGCTGCACGATGCGTTCCACCGGATTTAATATCCGGTTTCGACGCCAACTTCGAGCATGCGCAGTCGATGCGCGTGAATACTACACGCTGGGTACATGGAGAGATCGTAAACTGTAAGTTTATGGATCTAAATTAATTAATAATTGGCCTCTGCTGTCCTACTAATTAATCCTATTGCACCTATTATTCACTATTCATGATGTGTGCCTATCATGTTTTCAAATATACTGTTATCTATTGATGTCTTTTTGAAGATTCATTGCTGCACTTCATTTATAATGTTTGTAATACACTGTGATAACCACATTTTGATGTATTTAATGAGAATTGTACAGTCAATTTTTCTATTGCCAATTGATGTGCGTCCTCCCTATATATACTTGGCACTATTGTTAGTTTGTCAAGGCTTGAGAAAGGTTCCTGTTGAACCGAAACTTTGCTGCTGTTTTTGAGGTGAATAAATCCACTTTGCTTTCATCTGCCTTGAAGTCCTGGTGCCGTTAGTGTGTTCTACGCTTTCTTATTTATATATATATATATATATATATATATATATATATATATATATATATATATATATATATATATATATATATAAACAGTGAAGGAAATAATTATTTGATCCCTTGCTGATTTTGTAAGTTTGCCCATTGTCAAAGTCATGAACAGTCTAGAATTTTTAGGCTAGGTTAATTTTACCAATGAGAGATAGATTATATTTAAAAAAAAAACAGAAAATCACATAGTCAAAATGATATATATTTATTTGCATTGTGAACAGAGAAATAAGTATTTGATCCCCTACCAACCATTAAGAGTTCAGCCTCCTCCAGACCAGTTACACGCTCCAAATCAACTTGGTGCCTGCATTAAAGACAGCTGTCTTACATGGTCACCTGTATAAAAGACTCCTGTCCACAGACTCAATTAATCAGTCTGACTCTAACCTCTACAACATGGGCAAGACCAAAGAGCTTTCTAAGGATGTCAGGGACAAGATCATAGACCTGCACAAGGCTGGAATGGGCTACAAAACCATAAGTAAGACGCTGAGTGAGAAGGAGACAACTGTTGGTGCAATAGTAAGAAAATGCAAGACATACAAAATGACTGTCAATCGACATCGATCTGGGGCTCCATGCAAAATCTCACCTCGTGAGGTATCCTTGATCCTGAGGAAGGTGAGAGCTTAGACGAAAACTACACGGGGGGAACTTGTTAATGATATCAAGGCAGCTGGGACCACAGTCACCAAGAAAACCATTGGTAACACATTACGCCGTAATGGATTAAAATCCTGCAGTGCCCGCAAGGTCCCCCTGCTCAAGAAGGCACATGTACAGGCCCGTCTGAAGTTTGCAAATGAACATCTGGATGATTCTGAGAGTAATTGGGAGAAGGTGCTGTGGTCAGATGAGACTAAAATTGAGCTCTTTGGCATTAACTCAACTCGCCGTGTTTGGAGGAAGAGAAATGCTGCCTATGACCCAAAGAACACCGTCCCCACTGTCAAGCATGGAGGTGGAAACATTATGTTTTGGGGGTGTTTCTCTGCTAAGGGCACAGGACTACTTCACCGCATCAATGGGAGAATGGATGGAGCCATGTACCATAAAATCCTGAGTGACAACCTCCTTCCCTCCACCAGGACATTAAAAATGGCTCATGGCTGGGTCTTCCAGCACGACAATGACCCGAAACATACAGCCAAGGCAACAAAGGAGTGGCTCAAAAAGAAGCACATTAAGGTCATGGAGTGGCCTAGCCAGTCTCCAGACCTTAATCCCATCAAAATTTATGGAGGGAGCTGAAGATCCGAGTTGCCAAGCAACAGCCTCGAAATCTTAATGATTTACAGATGATCTGCAAAGAGGAGTGGGCCAAAATTCCATCTAACATGTGTGCAAACCTCATCATCAACTACAAAAAACATCTGACTGCTGTGCTTGCTAACAAGGGTTTTGCCACCAAGTATTAAGTCTTGTTTGCCAAAGGGATCAAATACTTATTTCTCTGTGCACAATGCAAATAAATATATATATAATTTTGACTATGTGATTTTCTTTTTTTTTTTTTATATAATCTATCTCTCACTGGTAAAATTAACCTAGCCTACTTACAAAATCAGCAAGGGATCAAATACTTATTTCCTTCACTGTATGCATATATATATATATATATATATATATATATATATATATATATATATATATATATATATATTTTACCTGGGCACCTTTTACTCCTAAATTGAAAGAGTTTTATATGGGGACACACTGTTGGCGCTATATATGGGACACTCTTCTGGCACCTTATATGGGAACACATTGCTGGTTCTTTAACAGGGACACACTGCAGTTTACCTAAGTTCTGATATACGAGCACCTTAGGACCTTGTGGTCTCCCTATGTTCTGACCAGCAATGCTACAGAGATTTGGTGACCCCCGGCAGTTGCATTGTACATCACCAGCACAGAGGCTCCTGCTCATTGCCTCTCATTGTCTGAGCTGCTGACATTGAGCACAGCCTCCGCGGTTCTCCTGCTATCTGTAGTAATGCTGGTAAAGACACAGGCAGACTCGGTACCTAGTGGTGAATACAGCTCTGCGTCTTTCCTGCATTCGGTGAAGTAGACACTCATACCGTAGAGCATGTCTGCATGTTATTTAAGCTATTTTTCACTTCATGAGGGTGAGGCGTACATCGATTTCACAATCCTGGGCAAATCTAGAATTGTGCTCACTTAAAATGATGAATGAATTAATTGCCTGTCTCTATGTCCAGTAGTTGTTTCTAGAACAAAACTGCAAAAGCAATTGAAATTTATAATCATAACTTATAATATATCTGATTACAGTATTAAATTTGGGCTTTTTTTATGGACAATCTCTTTGATTAAAGCTTAATTTTCATTTTAGGATCTTGTAATAATCCAGAATATGTAATTATCTGGACTTTTAATCCCTGATTAATGAATTTATTTGGTATATTTATTTAAGGCTCTGTTCACACCACATTTGGTGTGTATCTTCAGCATATGTGCAGGGAAACACTCGAGCTGCATATGCTGAAAGCATCTATAGAGCCCTATAGACCTGAAGTGTTCTTTTGGGTTCTGCGGGGAAGTTATAAATCCATATATATATATTTTTTTTTATTGCACAGTAAAGCATAGTCTGCTGCAATTTTCTATATAGTGAGCCACTGCAAAAGGATGTGTACCATGCGGTATAGGTTTTTTTTTAACATGGGAGCCTATGTATAATTAGTGCCTTTGTAGGGTTTACATTCAGCCCATACAATGGAAGAATTCCCAAGCCCAAACATATGGCCTGGATGCAATGTGAACAGAGCCGAACTGACACATACAGGAAGAGAAAGACAACATTTTATTTTACCCTTTGTTTTTCATTTAAAAAAGGGAGAAATAACAAGAGAGAGAAAAATAGAGAAAACATAAAACAGACATTATAGCTATAATATTCCTAAAGACTATGCCTACCATGTCAGAATTTTTTGCTCACTCTGTGATATTATATGTCCATTGATTTCATTTTTATTCCATCATTCATTTTTCACAGCAGAGCTGAAAAGCACTGTTCTCCTTCTCATTTGTAAATACAGGTTTTACTGTCATCTAGTGGTCAATATGGAGACTGCAATAATGATTTTACAATTCATTTTTAACACGTATAGTTTAATACAACCAAAGACATATAGATTAATAAAATGGCAAGAAAGTGATAGCTTTTCTAACAATATATGCACTTTACTCTACTGACAGGTTTATTTGAGTAAATACTAGTATTACCTATATTAGGGTATGTTCACACACCCTATTTACGGACGTAATTCGGGTGTTTTACGCCTCGAATTACGTCCGAAAATACGGCTCCAAACCGGTGGCAAACATCTGCCCATTGAAATCAATAGGGTTACGATGTTCTGTGCACACAGGCATTTTTTTTAAAAAGACGCCCGCGTCAAAGAAGTGCATGTCACTTCTTGAGACGTAATTGGAGCCGTTTTTCATTGGCTACATTGAAAAACAGCTGAAAAACAGCTCCAATTACGTCCGTAATTGCCGCCGCAAAAAAACGCGAGTACGAGCAATTACGTCTGAAATTCAGGAGCTGTTTTCTACTGAAAACAGCTCCGTAATTTCAGCCGTAATGGACGCTGCCGTGTGAACATACCCTTATAACTATTCTGGTAATTCCTTCCTTGAAAAATTAGCATTATGCCATTGTCCTGTAATTCCTATTTAAACTGCTGAATAAATTGACAACTAAATGTTACCATTGGCCTTGTCCATAGTACGTGTCCCTACGGACCCTGATACTATCCTATCAGTGCTGATAGTGTGAGACACACCCTATTGACAAGGAAAATGGTAACACCCAGTTGTTAATTTATTCATATAAATCTAGGAGGAATACCAGAGGAATGGCGCAATATAGTGTTCCAAGAAATACTTATGTAAGACGCTGAGTCCCTGCCTCGCTGTGGGAAAAATGTCCCGTACTGTAATCATGTTTTCAGTACGGAAAATACTGCCGGCATACAGTCTGTATATCATGGACCGAACACGCTCATGTGAACCCGGCCTTAAAGTGTAGGCAAGTTAATCACTGTTCTATAGTATTACTAGAAGTCTAAATAAGGTAGAATTGTGACAATATACACTGTACACACAGATAAGGCTCTGTATACATCTGGCCTTGTCTCTACAAGAAGGGAATGTACTTTATCAATTCCTGGAGACTGCAAGGGTCCTCTTACACAGCCTGATGTGGGCTGTGTAAAGGAGCGCCGATCAACGAGACAGCTCATTGATCAGCGCTCGTTTGCTCCTTTCACCAGGAGCTAGTATGGGGACGAGCACATGTTACATAGTTACATAGTTACATAGTTAGTACGGCTGAAAAAAGACACATGTCCATCAAGTTCAACCAAGGGAAGGGAAAAGGGAAGGACAAATTTCTACACATAGGAGCTAATATTTTTTTGTTCTAGGAAATTATCTAACCCTTTTTTAAAGCCATCTACTGTCCCTGCTGTGACCAGCTCCTGCGGTAGACTATTCCATAGATTCACAGTTCTCACTGTAAAGAAGCCTTGTCGCCTCTGCAGCTTGAACCTTTTTTTCTCCAGACAGAGGGAGTGCCCCCTTGTTTTTTGAGGGGGTTTTACAAGGAACAGGATTTCACCATATTTTTTGTATATGCCATTAATATATTTATATAAGTTAATCATGTCCCCCCTTAGTCGTCTTTTTTCAAGGCTAAATAGGTTTAATTCTTTCAATCTTTCCTCATAACTTAAATTCTCCATGCCCCTAATTAGCTTCGTTGCTCTTCTTTGTATTTTTTCCAACTCCAGGGCATCCTTTCTATGAACTGGAGCCCAGAACTGGACTGCATATTCTAGATGAGGCCTCACTAATGCTTTGTAAAGTGGTAATATTACATCCCTGTCCCGCGAGTCCATGCCTCTTTTAATACACGACAATATCCTGCTGGCCTTTGAAGCAGCTGATTGACATTGCATGCTGTTATTGAGTTTATGATCTACAAGTACACCCAGATCCTCCTCAACAAGTGAATCTGCCAGTGTAGCTCCCCCTAGGACATATGATGCATGCAGGTTGTTGGTACCCAGATGCATAACTTTACATTTATCTACATTAAACTTCATCTGCCAAGTGGACGCCCAAACACTTAGTTTGTTTAAATCTGCCTGTAATTCATGAACATCTTCCATAGTCTGAACTATATTGCATAGCTTGGTGTCATCTGCAAAAATAGAAATAGTGCTATTAATCCCATCCTCTATATCATTAATAAATAAGTTGAATAATAGGGGTCCCAGCACTGAACCCTGGGGTACACCACTTATAACCGGTGACCATTCAGAGTAGGAATCATTGACCACAACTCTCTGGATACGGTCCTTGAGCCAATTCTCAATCCAATTACAAACTATATTTTCTAAACCTATAGTCCGTAATTTACCCATTAGGCGTCTATGGGGGACAGTGTCAAATGCCTTTGCAAAGTCCAAAAACACTAAATCCACAGCGGCCCCTCTGTCTAGACTTCTGCTCACCTCTTCATAAAAACAGATTAGGTTAGTTTGACAACTTCTGTCCTTAGTAAAACCGTGCTGGCTGTCACTTATAATGCTATTTATTGTCACATAATCCTGTATATAGTCCCTCAATAGCCCCTCAAACATTTTCCCCACGATGGATGTTAAGCTTACTGGTCTATAATTACCCGGGGAAGACATAGAGCCCTTTTTGAAAATAGGCACCACATTTGCCCTGCACCAGTCCCTTGGCACTATACCAGTCACTAGAGATTCTCTGAATATGATGAAAAGGGGGACAGAAATAACTGAACTAAGCTCTTTAAGAACTCTAGGGTGTAACCCATCTGGTCCCGGGGCCTTGTGCACATTTATTTTATTTAATTTAGCTTGGACCATCTCTACATTCATCCAATTCAGTATATCAACTGATATATTAACAGCACTGGCAGCGGCTACATCAGCTGCTCCTTCTTCAGTTGTATATACAGAGCTAAAGAACCCATTTAGTAACTCTGCCTTCTCTTGATCCCCTGTGATCAACTCCCCATTACCATTATCTAGGGGTCCCACATGTTCAGACCTGGGCTTTTTTGCATTTATATGCTTGAAGAATTTTTTGGGATTTGTTTTACTATCCTTGGCCACCTGCCTTTCATTTTGTATTTTTGCTAATTTTATTACATTTTTACAGATTTTATTAAGCTCCTTATATTTTACAAAGGCTACAGCTGTACCCTCAGATTTGTATTTTTTAAATGCCCTTTTTTTGTCATGTATTGCCCCTTTCACAGAATGTGTAAGCCATGTGGGGTTTAATTTGAGTCGTTTATACTTGTTACCTGTAGGAATAAATTTTGCACTATAATAACTCAAAGTAGATTTGAAAATCTCCCATTTATCATTTGTTCCATTATTTGACATTAGTTCTTCCCAGTCTATATCCTGAATTGCAGCCCTCATCCTGGGGAAATTGGCTTTCTTAAAATTAAATGTTTTTGCCCTCCCAGCCTGCGTTTGTTTTTTACAGTATAGGTAAAATGTAACTATATTATGATCACTGTTACCGAGGTTTTCACGAACATTGACATTCCCAACAAGATCTGCATTATTAGAAATGACCAGATCCAACAGAGCTTCACCTCTAGTCGGGTCTTCCACAAACTGGCCCATAAAATTTTCCTGCAACAGGTTGAGGAAATGTCTCCCCTTTGCAGTTGAAGCCGAACCATGACACCAATTAATATCCCGGAAATTAAAATCTCCCATTATCACTACAGTACCCGCCTGTGCAGCCCGCTCCATCTGTTTATATAGCTGAACTTCCATCTCCTCAGTTATATTGGGGGGTCTATAGATTACACCAAATGTAATTTTTTCAGTGTTTACCTCCCTTTCTAGTTCCACCCACAAGGTTTCAACCTCCTCACAGTATTCACCCACTATTGTCTCTTTCACACTCGCCTTCATATCACTTCTCACATACAGACATACACCACCGCCTTTCCTATTTGTCCTGTCTTTCCGAAAAAGTGTAAAACCCTGTAGATTTACAGCCCAGTCATGTGAAGAGTCCAGCCATGTTTCAGTAACACCAACTATATCTATATTTTCTTCCAGTATCAAGGCCTCCAGCTCCCCCATTTTGCTTGCTAGACTTCTGGCATTTGTGAACATACACTTTAACTTGCCTGTCAGTTTTTCACTTTTATTATCAGAAATGTGATTTGACATTAATCGGGCCTTTTTATTTACACTGATGTTTTGTAACGAAAGGATCTCCTTATCCTGTTGTCTAGTCCTCTCCCCACATTCTGTTTCTCCCCCCACCAATATAGTCTGACCCCTCTCTAACCTGGCTACCCCTTTTTTTTCTACATTGACCTCCCTCCTCAGCACTAGTTTAAATACTCCGCCACCCCAGCTAGAACTTTACTACGACCGCTCGTCCCTATACATTTCTATCATGTCAGCAGCATGTCTCCCTGTTTTTTCGGCTGCATAAACAATACAATCAGTCGATGAACGAGTGTTTGCTCATTCATCGGTTGACAGTTGCTCTGTTTACACGGGGCAATGATCGGGAACAAGCGTTCTCTGAACGCTCATTTGCCCAATAATTGTTTCATGTAGGAAGGCCTTAAATATCTATGAGATAAGTCAATTGACTCCAAATCCTAAAAAATAAATAGGTACAGCATTTAAAAAAAGACCAAACACATTGTTTAGCATCTATATACTTTAATTATTGAAACAAAAATGTAATAAATGACACATTGCCTCTATGCCGGGCACCCAGGAGAGAGAACAGAAGCGGTCTTCTCTGATTTCAAATATGCTGCACTGTAACAGTTACTATGAGAAACTATAGTTTAAAAAAAACAACATTATTACATAGTAAATTCACCCAGGGGTCTTGTATGACTTTGGAAGACAAACTATGAAAATAAAAAAATACATGAAAAAAACCATAATTTTTTTTTTAATTAAATAAACACTCTCCTTCAGTAATATGATTGGTGGGGGTCTGAAACCCAAACCCCGCACCAAATGTCCATGCCGGAAGCAGATGGCTCCGGTCACTGAATTACGGCCGAGCTACAGTACTGCAGCTCTCCTCCTATTCAAGGGAATAGGAGCAGATTTGCTGTTCTGCAGCACAGCCGCTATGCAGTAGTCAAAAACCATCTGCTTCCAGCTCCGAATACTTCTTACCCTGCATAACATCCGGCAGCCGGAGCAACTGATCAGTGCGGGGTCCAGGTTTCGGACCCCCACAATTATACACTGATGACCTATTCTTTGGATAGTTCCTCAGCTGTCCGTGCGTGAACAACCCCTTTTACGTTATAAAATATTTTATAAAATAAATCAACAAATAATATTATATAAGTGTTCTACCCGTTGAGATTAAATATAAAGCATATTAATTGGCACTCATCATAGTTATCATCGGTTATGTGAAGTCTACAAAAACTAAAAAAATAAAATAAAAAAAAAATTTAATAAATAAATAAATAAATAGCATGACTTATTGGTTATGAGAAATAAGCCGCAAACATTATGCTAATAATTAAAAAAATAAAAAAGTTATAGCCGTTGAAGTAACATGTACTAAAACAGCTAAACTGCGTCTAGTTCTAGGGTTCCAAAGCACCTGGACCTGAAACGGTTAAGTAAAATAAAATATTCTGTCAAAATATTTCAACAAATAGCATCATACAAGTATTTTGCCCTTAAAATATGTTAATAGGCACTCATCATAGTCATCATAGGTCATTTGAAGAGGTAAATAGGTTTTCCAACCCCCTCTATGAAATTTCCTGGAAAGTTTATTCAGAGCATTATCATCCTTAATGTGTTATGGATGTTCCAATCCTTGGTTCCATCTGGATCATTTTTCTCTTTTCGTCTTCCTTCTGTAGCCTGCAGGTTGTGATTAATCTTTGTAGTTAATGCATATCCAAATATGTGCTGCTGTGTTTAGCTAGGCATATCTCCGTCAGAGAACATGTGTATTTTTCTCTGTCATTGTTGGTAGAACAGCAGTGAAGAAAATTATAACTATGTTTAGGGAGAACAGATGCTAAACAATCTATAGACACATAACTAGGAAGATGCATGGAAAAATAAAAAAGACCGGAAAAACAGGCAAATTCTGGAAATTCTAAATTGATGTTTTAGCTTCCCAATTTTTGATGCCAACGTTGAAAAATGTAATTTCTCATTTGAATTAATAGGACATTTTATGGTCAAATTTTGACATATTCAAATTTTTTATTTTAAATTAACAAAACGGAAAATATATTTTTATTGTATACATGCCTTTTTTTTTAAATTAATACCTGCAATGTGATATCCTATTTATCCTACCAAAATGGCCAGCTGAAGAAAAATGAAAAGAGCAACAGCTAAGGTGCGCTCAGTGGCGTAACTACCACTATAGCAGCTGTAGCAGCTGCTACGGGGCCCGCGGCATGAGGGGGCCCGTGTCGCCCGCCGGCACGGGCCCCCACCATGGCCGGAGGGTTCCGCTAGCATCCGCTATGGCTGCTACAGCGCGACGCCACTGAACACTACGGCAGGGCAGGGAGGTATCTCCCCGCTCTGCCATTAAACAAAAGACATGTATCCCCTGTCCACAGGATAGGGGATACATGTGTGATCGCTGGCATTGATAGGGAGAACGGGGGACTGAAAGTCCCCTGAAGTTCTCCATCACAAACCTCGGACTTCCGGGGTCTGTGTCGGCAGCTCCGTAGAAATGAATGGAGCGCCGGTCGCGCTTGTGCGCATGCGTGACCAGCGCTCCTTTCATTTTTAGTGAGCTGCGCAGACGCCGGAAGTAATAATGCCATACAGCCCCCTTTGTAGATATCTACAGGGGGGACTGTATGGCGCTATCTACAGAGGGGGCTGTATGGCGTTATCTACAGGGGGGCTGTATGGCGTTATCTACAGGGGGCTGTATGGCGTTATCTACAGGGGGGCTGTATGGCGTTATCTACAGAGGGGGCTGTATGGCGTTATCTACAGGGGGGACTGTATGGCGTTATCTACAGAGGGGGCTGTATGGCACTATCTACAGGGAGCAGGGGCGTAACTAGGAAAGACTGGGCCCCATAGCAAACTTTTGACTGGGGCCCCCCTCCCCTGGGTGTCACACAACCCCCCCTCTTGTAGATAGTGCCTTTTTGACAGCCCCCCCAGTAGATAACGCCATACAGCCCCCCTCTGTAGATAGCGCCATACATCCCCCTGTAGAGTACGCCATACAGCCCCCCTGTAGATAACGCCATACAGCCCCCCTGCAGAGAACGCCATACAGCCCCCCCTGTAGAGAACGCCATACAGCCCCCCCTGTAGGGAACACCATACAGCCCCCTCGTAGAGAACGCAATACAGCTCCCCCCTGTAGGGAACGCCATACAGCCACCACCCCCCCTGTAGGGAACGCCATACAGCGTCCCCCCTCCCAACAAAAATGCGACCTACAGTGTGTCCTACGAAATACATGTATCCCCTCTCCACAGGATCTCCACAGGATAAGGGATACATGTGTGATCGCTGGCAGCAATAGGGAGAACGGGGGACTGAAAGTCCCCTGAACTTCTCCATGACTAACCTCTGACTTCCGGCGTCTGCGCAGCTCAATAAAAATGAAAGGAGCGCTGGTCACGCATGCGCACAAGCACGACCGGCGCTGCATTCATTTCTACGGAGCTGCCGACACAGACCCCGGAAGTCGGAGGTTTGTGATGGAGAACTTCAGGGGGGACTTTCAGTCCCCCGTTCTCCCTATCCCTGCCAGCGATCACACATGTATCCCCTATCCTGTGGATATCCTGTGGAGAGAGGATACATGTCCTGTGGAGAGGGGATACATGTCCTGTGGAGAGGGGATACATGTCCTGTGGAGAGGGGATACATGTCCTGTGGAGAGGGGATACATGTCCTGTGGAGAGGGGATACATGTATTTTGCTCTATTTTGCTCTATTTTGCGCCTTCTGGACCAGACACCGTTTAGCCATTTTTAGCACGTGTTAGTTAAATGGCTATAACTTTTTTATTTGTTGGGCTAACGACATGATTTGTGCGACGTTTTTTCCGTAGACAATGCAGGTTTCATTTTTTATCGTTTTTATACACACCTTTTTTGCTATTTTAGAATTTTTATTCATAAAGTTTGAAAATAATAGTAAAAAAATAAGCTTTTTACGTTTGAGCTATTTGTTTTTGGTAATAACATAGTTTTACCCTAAAATAGACCTTTTATTTGTGATCGCCATTGTCTACCGTAAATTTAAATATATTACTTGTCTATATTAGGGTAATTGGGTCAGCGCTAGCGTTACAACAATGTTTGGCGGGGGGTGTACGTTTTTTTTTGGGGTGGGTATTTTATGTGTATTTATTATTTACATTTTTTTTTGCACTTTACTTTATTATTTTTTTATTACTATGGTCTGTTCCTCAAAGGTCAAAGAAGACCTTTGGGGAACTTTATATATTTTTTTTCTTTCTTTTACACCATGTTTTTCCACTATAACTGGGGCTGCACAGCAGCCCCAGTTACAGGGGAAATCAGCCCTCCCATAGTGACGATTGTCACTAATAGGGCTGTGCTGGGTCTTGTTAGACCCAGCAGCAGTCTGCCACTAAAGGCACCCGGCGATCATGTGACCAGTCACATGATCACTGTGAGGAATAGAGACAGCGCCGCTGCTGCTGTCTCTATTCCTGTACACAGCGTGCATTGAGCGCTGTGTACAAGTGATCAGAGTAGACAGAAGCAGCGAAAGCTGCTTCCATCTTCTCCTCCGGGTCCCCGGCAGTCACTGACAGCCGGAGACCCGACATTCAGCTGCCCGATCGCGCGGGCAGCAAGTTAAAACCCGAGCCGTAGAACGTCTATGGCTCGGGTTTTAAGGACCCTGACCGCTGGCCGTAAAAATACAGCCAGCGGTCGGGAACCAGTTAATGGCAGAGCGGGGAGATACCTCCCTGCTCTGCCGTAGTGTTCAGTGGCGTCTCCTGCTGTAGCAGCCATAGCGGCTGCTAGCGGAGCCTCCGGCCATGTTGGGGCCCGTGCCGGCTGGCGACACGGGCCCCCTCATTCCGCGGGCCCCGTAGCAGCCGCTACTGCTGCTACGGCGGTAGTTACGCCACTGACAGGGAGGCTGTATGGCACTATCTACAGAGGGGGCTGTATGGCGTTATCTACAGGGGGGGCTGTAAAAAAGGCACTATCTACAAGGGGGGGTTGTGTGACACCCAGGGGAGGGGGGGCCCCAGTCAAAAGTTTGCTATGGGGCCCAGTCTTTCCTAGTTACGCCCCTGGGTGCGCTCACATGTGGCGTACTTGAATTGTAAAAATCCGCTGCGGAAAACTATAATGTATGCTGTGGGAAAAATATTCTGCAATCCAGAAAGATTTGTCTGGTTCTTGCTCGGTGGAATATTCTTCTCATAGGCAAACATTTTACAATGTTTGCCTATGAGAAGAATATTCCGCCGAGCAAGAACCAGACAAATCTTTCTGGATTGCAGAATATTTTTCCCACAGCATACATTATAGTTTTCTGCATCGTATGTTTACAATACAATGCAAGTCTGCCACATTTCAGGGCATTGGTATGTTCACACAGAGTATTTTGCAGGCAGAAAATTCTGCCTGGAAAAATCAGCTTCGGTTTTTTTAAGTGGTTTTTCACCACACGTGTTTTTTTACTCGTTTTGTGCCGCCATATTTGACACGTTTTTATTATGCTTTTTTTAAGCTATCTCTTCAACAGAAAGATGGAATAACCGCAAGCATTTTTTGCCTAAAATCACGTGGAAAAAAGTCTCCCATTGATTTCAATGGGGTTTTTGAGGCGTAAAATGCCTCAAGATAGGGCATGTCGCTTCTTTTTACCGCGAGCGTTTTTTCTGCTCGCGGTAAAAATCAATGGGAGACAATTTCGGCCTTTTTTTTATGCGTTTTTTGCCGCGGTTTCCGCTGCAAAAACCGCAGCGAAAAACTCAGTGTGACCAGGGCCAATAAGGGAAAGCTCACACACGGCAGATTTATTACAGAGTTTTCTGCCACTGAAAATCAATTACATACATCTGAGTAGTGTTTTTTTCTGCAACAAGTGCGTGGATTTCTGCAAGCCCTAATCAGATAAATGGGATAGTCGCTGAAATTTCTGCAAAAAATCTGCCACGTGTGAATATACCCTAAAGCATATCTCGATTGTAGAAAAGATGGGAGAGGAAGAGCAGAAACCTACAACATTCAGACCAATCTAAAAAAAAAACATACAAATTTGGCGGAGCATTTGGCATTTGACATAATACATAAGTAATAAATTATTTATATTATTATATTATGTTTTATTTGACAAGTACTTTTTTACATCCAGTCTGAGATGAATGTAAGTTGCAACCACTGATGTAGCAGAGCTGAAATTGTCATTGAACTTGTTTATTGAATGCTGTAGATAACACATCATAGCACATCATGCAAAATGGGAAACAGCTGCAAATTCACCCTGCTGTATCTGCACGTTAAGGCTGGGTTCACACGACCTATTTTCAGACGTAAACGAGGCGTATTATGCCTCGTTTTACGTCTGAAAATAGGGCTACAATACGTCGGCAAACATCTGCCCATTCATTTGAATGGGTTTGCCGACGTATTGTGCAGACGACCTGTAATTTACGCGTCATCATTTGACAGCTGTCAAACGACGACGCGTAAATGGACTGCCTCGGCAAAGAAGTGCAGGACACTTATTTGCCATGTAATTTGAGCTGTTCTTCATTGAACTCAATGAAGCACAGCTCAAGATTTACGAGCGTCTCAGACGGCTCGCAAAATGCGAGGAGGAGCATTTACGTGTGAAACGAGGCAGCTGTTTTCTCTTGAAAACAGTCTGTCTTTTCACACGTAAATGACAGCTAGCGTGTGCACATACCCTAAGGGTATGTTCACACGGCCTATTTACGGACGTAATTCGGGCGTTTTTGCCCCGAATTACGTCTGAAAATAGCGCCTCAATAGCGCTGACAAACATCTGCCCATTGAAAGCAATGGGCAGACGTTTGTCTGTTCACACGAGGCGTATATTTACGCGCCGCTGTCAAATGACGGCGCGTAAATAGACGCCCGCGTCAAAGAAGTGACCTGTCACTTCTTTGGCCGTAATTGGAGCCGCTATTCATTGACTCCAATGAATAGCAGCGCTAATTACGGCCGTAATTGACGCGGCGTTCAAGCGCCTGCACATGCCGGTACGGCTGAAATTACGGGGATGTTTTCAGGCTGAAACATCCCCGTAATTTCAGCCGTTACGGACCCCCGCCGTGTGAACATACCCTAACAAATAAGTGGATGTCATTACACTTGCTACTTTATCTCTGTTAGGGCATGCGCAAACGTGGCAGAATTTTTCCGCTGCAAATGTTACTGCAAATTCGCAATGAATCTGCAGCAACATTTTTATATTTGACAGGTAAATCAGATGTTGCAGATATCACAGCGGATTTGGCACAGATTTCAGTTTTTGCATTGTAAAGGCTGAAATCCGCAGTAAAATTCTGCTGCTTCTCCGCAACATAATGTGCATGCTGTGCAGGGAAAATTCTGCAATGCAGCCTAATTTCCGCACAGTTATTTTCCACAACGTCAGACCTAAGTTACCTAAAAATTTATAGAAACCAAATAAAAAAACGCTTCTGCAGATTTCCACTGCGGACTGTCCGCAACAGAATTAAACAGCGATTCCGCCATGTCTAAATGTGCCCTTTAGGGTATCACACTAATGTTCTAATTTAAAGAGGTCTGTTATAGTCACTGGTTCCCTTTAAGGGCAATGTCTCATATATTTGAATTCAGTTTCATTAGTTAGATGTAAAGGACTGTTCACATCAGAGATCGGGTTCGGGTTCCGTTTCCGATGAACGGAAAGCCGAAGGGTAACTATTGCTTCCGTTTGCATTACCATTGGGTAATGCTTCAGTTTCAGTATGTTTCCGTTTGTTTTATGGACAGCCACATAAAAAAATAAAAACGTAATGTAAAAATGAAATTTTCTGATCATAGATTCCCATTCAACCTATCGTTACTAACCTTAACTCCAACACTTTAAATATTTGGGAAAGGGTCAAATTTAGTGAGGCATCTGACAATAGATGTATACGCACGGATCAACTTTTTCCTTACGTATCACGTGGGGGTAACCGATAGCCAAACAGTTTAGATTGTAACCTATCCGGTCATTTGTGTCCCCTGGAAATAAGCTGTTTACTCCACCTATTGAGATACTGTAACATGAATATTTGGCTAAGCTGAATGTACTTTTTTATAGGGGAATCTTGGAACATCAGTCACCTGGGAATAGAGATGGATGTGAATAATAAATAAAATCTGTTTACACTGCGGCAGAATATGTTGGCTCAAAATACACAATGGATAAGAATACACATCTGCGCTGTAATGGTTCCTTAGTCACACGTTTTCAGAACTTCAATGTTTTTATATTTATTTGTAATTCATAATGTTGCACGATTACAAAGCACCAAAGCAGAAAAAACAAAAATTACAATTGTAAATTTTTTTCAAAATATTTACATAATGAGTACAATTTGCAAAAAAAAATCTACATATAACCTCAGTTAAAAATCAAAATATTTTCACCTAAATGTTGATAAAAATAAATTTATGGAAAAAGAGTTTGTTGAAGCAGCTCCCAATTTTTATTTTTTTCTTTACCGTAAGAATTTGAAACTGTGATTTTCCAGAAATAACTGAACAAGGACCAGGTGGCATATAAATTACAACAAGTATTAGATGAAATGAGAATGGAACAGTGACAAAATGACTCTCTAAGGATATTCCCGGCAGATGGTCCAACACAGACAAATTATAAAATATCTAGCCAGGGACAGATAAAAAAGGCAGACCACCATTCTGCACAGAAACGAGGCGGGGAATGAAATACAGAATAATGGGAATAATAGTATTATCTGGGGGCACTAACTTTAATAATTAAGGGCATGAAGAGCAAAATCCCAGAAGGCTGCTGTCACAGGTCATTAATGAAGTAATGGCATGGTAGGTCAGACACTATCAATATACAACACGGTGATAAATTATGGAGACACAGAAATGTGGTGTAAAATGATAAAACATTGATGAGAAAAGTGTGTTACAGTTTCCAAAGTAAAATCTCCCTTTTCCATACCAGTGAACTACCGGATGATCTGTATTTAAAAATAATTATAATTCCTCTAATCCGGCATTCAATAATCCAGAAATGTAAGAACTGCAATATAATGTAGGATTTCACAAGGTCAAAGCTTGATAGTTTTCTAGCCTTGTATACAGGGGTGTAACTAGAAAAGGCTAAGTAACATAGCAAACTTTTGAATGCCCCCCCTCCCTCGAGCATGAACATTGACCCCTTCCCAACTTCCACGTATATATACGGTGCACATCGGGTGGGAGTGTATGGAGCAGGCCCATGAGCATAGCCAGCTACATATAAAATGAGTGTGACGAATGTATCTTACAGCCGACACTTCAGTGTTACGAGCGGGATCCTGCTCGTTTAACCCGTGAAATGCCACGGTCAATAGCGACTGTGGCATTTAAGTGGCTAGAAACAGGGGGTGGCCCCCTGCAACATTGCAATGCCCCCCCCCCCCCGGGATGGGATCACGGGGTGGCATGGCAGCCTGGGGGCCTCATGAAGAAATAAAGTTAAAACTTTTACCGCACGGTGAACGCCATAAAAACAACCCCCCCCCCCAACATATTGAGCAATGGCTGTTTTTTCCTATTCCACCCCACAAATAATTTTTGCCCGTTCCCCACTACATTATATGGTACAATAAATGGTGCAGTGAAAATCTATAACTCATCCCGCAAAAAAACACGCCCTCATACGGCAATATTGATGGAAAAATAAAAAGGTGGGTAGGAAAAAACAAAAGTGAAAATCCAAAAAATGGCTGCAGTGGGAAAGGGTAAACCGGCTTAATGTAAAATTTAAGACTTTCATTGCATTGAATTATGAGACCTCAGACTAGACAAATATGAAATGAAATTATTTGTTGATGATAGCTTTAGCTGCATTGTTTCAGCGGTACACTGTCTTGGATATTACGTTGTTGTGAAAATCAGAAATGTGGTGCCTGAAACCTGTATCCGTAAATGCATCAGCCCTGCCCCAACTAATTTGCCCCATCGTAAACACTAATATACTATATATATTATAATTTAACCCCTTAATGACCAGCCTATTTTGGACCTTAATGACCAAGCTATTTTTTACATTTTTCCATCGTCGCATTCCAAGAGCTATAACCTTCTTATTTTTGCGTCGACATAGCTGTATAAGGTCTTGTTTTTTGCGGGACAAGTTGTATTTTTTAATAGCACCATTTTTAGGTACATATTATTTATTGATTAACTTTTATTAACTTTTTTTGGGGGGGGAATAGAAAAAAATCTGAAATTTTGCCACTCTTTTTTGCGTCCTAAATCGACGCCGTTTACCGTGTGGTATAAATAACACAATAACTTTATTCAGCGGGTCTTTACGATTGCAGCGATACCAAATTTGTATAGTTTTTGTATGTTTTACTACTTTTACACAGTAAAAACGCTTTTTTTTCAAAATTATTTGTTTTTGTGTCTCCATATTTGAAGAGCCGTAACGTTTTTATTTTTTCGCCGATGCGGTTGTATGAGGGCTTATTTTTTGCAGGGCGACTTGTAGTTTTTATTGGTACCATTTTGGAGTAGATGCGACTTTTTTATCACTTTTTATTACATTTTTTTAAAGTCAGTATTCAAAGAAAACAGCAATTTTTCCATAGTTTTTTATTATTTTTTTTACGGCGTTCACCGTGCGGGTTAAATAATGTAATAGATTTATAGATCGGGTCGTTACGGACGCGGCGATACCAAATATGTGTAACTTTTTAACTTTATTTTGTTTTTTTAATAGTAAAGCAGTTTGTAAGGGGAAAAGCTGGGTTTTTCATTTTTTTTCACATTTTTTTTTTAATTAACTTTATTAAACTTTTTTTTTACTTTTTTACTAGTCCCACTAGGGGACTATAATATGCGATTCTGCGATCGCATTTATAATACACTGCAATACTTTTGTATTGCAGTGTATTACTGCCTGGCCGTTTAACACGGACAGGCATCTGCTAGGTCATGCCTGCGGCATGATCTAGCAGGCATTCATTACAGGCAGACCTGGGGGCCTTTATTAGACCCCCGGCTGCCATTAGAGACACAGACACTCGGCGATCGTATCGCCGGGTGTCGGTGGGGGAGAGAGGGAGCTCCCTCCCTCTCTCCAAAACCACTCAGATGCGGTGCTCGCTATTGAGCACCGCATCTGAGGGGTTAAACGTGTGAGATCGATACTAATATCGATCTCACACGGCAGAGCAGGGACGCTCCCAGCCCTCAGCCGCCTCTAGCAGCTGAGAGCAGGGAGATCTGACAGTTCCCTGCTCTGTTTACTTATTCCGATGCCGCGACGTAAAAAGTCTATGGCATCGGAATAAGGCCCGTTAGTGACCGACGTAGAAACACGATGGGCCGGTCACTAACGGGTTAAGGAGGCTCTGTCACCAGTTTATAACTGCCATATCTGCTAATCTAATAGGCACTTTAACTGGTTCCCGACCACTGGATGTGTTTTTACGGCCAGTGGTCCTTAAAACCTGAGCCATAGACTTTTTATGGCTCAGGTTTTAACTTGCTGCCTGCGCGATCGGGCAGCTGAATGTCGGGTCTCCGGCTGTCAGTGACTGCCGGGGACCCTGAGGAGAGGATAGAAGCAGCTTTAGCTGCTTCTGTCTTCTCTGATGATTTGTACACAGCGCTCAATGAACGCTGTGTATAGGAATAGAGGCAGCAGCAGCGGCGCTGTCTCTATTCCTCCCGGTGATCATGTGACTGGTCACATGATCGCCGGGTGCCGTTACTGACAGACTGCTGCTGGGTCTTACTAATATAGACATGTAATATATTAAAATTTTCGGTAGACAATGACGATCACAAATAAAAGGTCTATTTTAGGGTAAAACTATGTTATCACCAAAAAAAATAGCTGAAACGTAAAGAAGCTTATTTTTTTTACTATTATTTTCAAACTTTATGAATAAAAATTCGAAAATAGCAAAAAAGGTGTGTATAAAAACAATAAAAAATGAAACCTGCATTGTCGACGGAAAAAATGTCGCAAAAATCACGTCGTTAGCCCAACAAATAAAAAAGTTATAGCCATTTAACTAACACGTGCTAAAAATGGCTAAATGGTGTCTGGTCCTGAAGGCGCAAAATAGCCCGGTCCTGAACTGGTTAATGTAGATAAGTAATGTGTTTTTGTTTTTTTGTTTTCTTTAAATGTTTATTTTTGACAAAGTTATGAGCATTTTAAGTGTTATGCAAATTTGTTCTTAATGCCCGAGCGGACTCTTGACCAAGTGGGCGTAGTAAAGAGAAGTGTATGACGCTGACCAATCAGCGTCATACACTTCTCTTCATTCATGTCCAGCTTAATCCACAGCACAGCGGGATCTCGCGAGATCCCGCTGTGCTGTCACATACTCCCGTAGTTCCTTCACATGAGTGACGGGAGAATGACCAGACATCGGCTCCAGCCAGAAAAAATTAGCATAACACTTAAAATGCTAAAACTTTGTCAAAAATAAACGTTTTTAAAAAAACTAAAACAACATTTCTTATTTACATTAAAGGGTCTATTAGATTAGGTAGAAGAAGGGCAGTTATAAACTGGTGACAGAGCCTCTTTAACTCTCAATAAAATACTTACCAAATCATGTACCTATCAAATAATACCACTTTACAAGGGCCAAATAATACCTCAATACCATAAGCACATATATCTGCAACTAAGTCCAATACAACCAAATATTTCACCATGCAGAGCCCATACAGTGGTCATTTCACTTCAACACTGGTGCTCTAGAGAATATTATCAGGCTTTGAATACAGTGAAATTAATATAGTACAATACATCCAGTCACACACAGGTGACGTCTTCTCTGATTGGACTTCAATTTCAATTTTCTCAACCCTGACCGCAATGGCAAATTTTTCCGGCCACTACTCATATTTGCAGAGTTTGCTGCCAAGATGTGTTTAGCTCTTCGTTTTTCCAGCACTTCCTCATCGTATACACAAACTTTCCATCCTGTTTCCTTCTTTAATAGTTATGCTGCACAATTAGTGCCACACAGATAGGGCCCTCAAAAACAATAATGGGAAACAGATAGTGGCACCCCACACTGTAATAAAGCCCCCTCAATTTCCTTCACAGTAGAAGCGCTACTTTATGCCCTACAAATTTTCCTAGTGCACTCTTTGTGTGGCACACAGTAACAGTGCCCCCAGACCATTATGATGCCCCCTTAGATCCCCCGACTCATAGTTATAATGTCCTTTAGAACCCCCCACACAGTAAGGATGTCTTAGTAACCCCAAAACAGTAAAAATTCCCTCTTAGTGCCCCCACATAAGAAGGATGCCCCCTTAGTACACCCCACAGTAAAAATTTCCCCTTAGTGCCCCCCACATAGTAAGGATGCCCCCTTACTGCCCCCACATAGAAATAATGCCCCTCAGTAATTATGCTCACTTGGGTCATTGGCAGATGAGTATAACATTCCTTACTGGGGGCATTTAATTCAGGGGGCACATTTTGACGCATGATTAATTCAGGGAGTACAGAGTGAGGCACTTTTAATTCAGAGGCACAATGTAGGGCAATTTTTATCCAGGGATATATAGTGGGGCATGTTTTTATTCAGATGTCATATTGTGGGGCATTTTGCATTCAGAGGCACAGCATGGAACATATTTTTATTAAGAGGCTAAGTGGGGCATATTTTTATTCATCTGGGTGGTAAATTCTGCAGAGAAGAAGTCGTGGTTGAGAGAAGTCTTTATGGCAGTCTGGACCAGTTGGAGCAGATAAAGAAAATGAGCGACTCGAGTCAGAGTAGTCATCATATGTGAGTCACCGAATGTAAATATTTATTCTTCCTCTGACTGCGTCTGATCAGTTTTTCAGTCATCCGTATGGTCTATAGCGTGATGATGGGTTGTAGCAAAGTATTCAATTTTGACTTTTGCTATGGAACCCTATGATTTCTATGTACGCTCCTGGCTGGATTATTAAATATTCTGGATAATTTAATGGCCACAGAAACTTACTGAAAATAAAACGCACTTGTTGAAAGACCAGAAATAAAATGTTACCGCAATATCTGCTACCATAACTCCTTATGCACATGGCTTTAGGACGACTCTATACAGCATTGCTTCTAGCTGTGTAAGGCCTGTGTGTATGGCCCACAGTTCTTGCAGGAAACGGCACCAGACCCGAGCTGCAGTGACTGATCTAGTACTTCTGCATCACATGCCCTGGGAGGAGGCTTCTACTAGCTGCAGTGATTTCTGATTTGCCACCTGCAAAATTAAAACGTTTTGCTTTACGGTGGACATCTCGACCAGCCAGATTTTGCTACAAGTGGAAAAATAGTTAATTTATCTCTAGTAATGACCATCCAATTGTCTGGCATATTAGAAAATGAGGTCCCAATATTGGCGAATAAAATAAAAAAAATCCAAATTGCATATGATATCTATCAATCATTATCATACTTTATTGAGGATTTATTATTAACGGTGTCATTTCCAGTAGTAATTAATAACAGTATAATATGTGTCTCCTGCAGTCCATTTCAGTACTAGGCTGATCATAGCAATGTGTGAAGTTTATCTATTAGTTAATTATCCGCAATTTTCAGGTAATTATGTTTTTTGTTTCTTGGTAATAGGAGATGTGATCCTCGCTGTACATTTTAGGCCGCGGCCATACAGATACTTTAATCTTGGTACAATACATGACCTCCTTCATGTCTGTATGAGCCATTTACTGGCTTTAATTGTGATAATGATTAGGCACATGGGGAATGGCACATGGGGAAGAAAAGAGTTTTTGTTGGAAATGATTACAAATAATTATTATATTATTATAAATAATAATATACTGCATCAGGACAACAAAGAATCATGGCCTGTATTTGTATTATTTGTATATTAAATAGTGGAGTGTTCAAATTAGTACAAAATGAGCTGTGTAGAAGAGAGAGGTGGGAAGTATCTGACCCTAACATATGGTCCTAAGGTAGGGCAGGTAAGGTAGTACCTCTTGGTAATATAAAGATATATGTATATACCCAGTATTTCAACATTCCTATATACTGTACAAAAGCAAACTGACATCCTATTATTGAATCATATGTACTCTCTGCTTTATCTTTAGATCCTATGCTTGGGTCAGATTCTTCCCAGCCAGTTTAGCCCTAGGTGGGTGTTGGACGACAAAGTCAAAGTATACACCTTCTTCCTCCCATCCTCAGCTTGGTGCATATGGCCCCCCTGACAAGCCAATTCTTGGCTTGGCAAAATTAGAGCATGTTTACAAAGAGCACCATGGACTCCCTAAATTAGTGGACCTTGGAGTCTGAGCACCATGGACTGCCCAAACCCAGTGGACCTTGGAGTCTGCACAGGAATTCACTGAACAAAACGTATAATTAGCAAGTGAGAACTCCATCACTAATAGTCATCTAGCCTCATTGTATTCCAGAGATGATACAGTTGCAAATACTGCTCGATATGCAGGTTGAGCAGTGCTGCCTTTAACAATGAACCAAATGCAGTGGCGGATTATCATTAGGGTGGTTCGGGCGGGCGCCCGGGCCCGAGGCTCTCGGGGGGGCCCATGGCCGGCCGAACCGCACATGATCGCATCGGCCCCCTCATGCCCGGTGGCATTGATAGCACTGGAGGGGGCCCCGGTGCTAGCGGCAGCCACATTCATTTGTATATGAGTCCTCAGGACTTAGATACAAATGAATACTATAGGCTGCAGCCGGTCACGTTCGGCTTGCAGCCTATAAGGCGCTGGGAAGACTCCCTGCGCAGGCCGGCGTGATGAGGTACTGCATCACGCCGGTCTGCACATTCGTCTAGTCCGGAGGATTCACACGCGTCTAGCTGGAGCGGCCTCCACGGGTTAAAGTAAGTAAACTGTATATATTTTTTTAGCTGGGGACTATCGTTGTGTATATATTCAAGGAGGGGGGAATTGCTCAGTTACACTATCTACAAGGGGGAGTGCTGGGTGGCTCTATATACAAGGGGGAGGGTAGCGCTGTGTGGGCCTGTATACAAAGTGGGGGAGTGCTCTGTGACACTATATACAAGGGGGGAGTGCTGTGTGGCACTATATACAAAGGGGGAGCACTGTGTACACTATATACAAGGGGGAGTGCTATGTGGCCTTATATGCAAGGGGGAGCACTGTGTGGCCCTATATAAAAGGGGGAGCGCTGTGTGACACTATATACAAAGGGGGAGCGCTGTGTGACACTATATACAAAGGGGAGGGCTGTGTAGCCCTATCCACAGCGGTATGTGTGTGGCACTCTTTATAGGGGGGCTTTTTGGCGCTATTTACAAGAGGGGGGGGGCTGTGTGGTGCTCTCTACAGGGGGGCTGTCTGGCACTATCTATAGGGGGCTGTGTGTAATGCTCTCCACGGGTGGATGTGTGATATCTACAGGGGGCTGTTTGTGGCTCTATCTATGGGGGTGTGTAATATCTACAGGGGCTGTGTGTCGCACTATGTACAGGCTGTGTGTATGTGGTGTTTTACAGTTTATGGTATTATTATATTCAGTCGCGCAGTGTTTGGTGCTATTATATTTAGGGGCACAGTTTGTGGCACCATGATAACTTTATTTTCGTTTATAGGTGTGGAAATGTTGGAAAAGTGAGGAGCCGAAGACATCTGAGTGGCAAATTCTGCAGATATGAGTCATGGCCGGGAGAAGTCGTCATGAGCTCTGGACCGGATGGAGAAGAATAGAGGAAAAAAACAACAAGAATCTGAGACGTCGTCACCTGTGAGTCACTAGATTTATAGAGAATCTGTCACCCCTCCTGACATGTTAATTATCGGAAATCCTTGTATTTCACAAAGTCTTTCTGCAGTCCAGGACTGACAGACAATTCCCCTTGTCAGGAGGATGTGTCCCAGCACAGTGTGATCCTGTCAGTATGTAGGGACACAGCCCTGTGACAAGGGGAATCATAACACCCATTTGTTAATGCTTGCCCGAAAAGGTAGTGTTAAAAATAGTTACGGCGCGGCAGGGCGGCGCTGCGGAAGGGGGGCCCAAGTTTGGGTAACAGCCGTGGGCCCATGGTCTACTTAATCCGCCACTGACAAAATGACAAACTCGGCTGGTTTACATTTTTACATGTAACATTCTGATCAGCTCTACATTCACATTGTAAATTAATAGTAAGTTATTTAGCATGAGGCCAGAAACACACACACACACAGTTGTTAGCTCAGTTTCTTTTACCTAAACACAAGAATAGACACAGAAGAAAGGAGATGATTAGTCTTTTCTTCATACCTTCTCTTCCTTTTGATTCCACTTCTGACTTTGGCTCAAAAACCTGAGCCAAAAACTGCATCAAAACTGCTTATGTGATCCTGACCTTGGAGATGAGTGACTGAATGATATGTCTGTCTGTTTCATCTCTGCCAATGTTTACAGTCAATTGGTGATTTGCTCATTAAATTTGATTTACTATTGGAATTATTTTATTTAAAAAAACTAACAGACAGAAATAAATAAATAAAAAACAACAACTGATCAATGTGATATATATATATATATATATATATATATATATATATATATATATATATATATATATATTGGGCATGATAAAAAATCTTCACAAGCTGAGGGCCAGATGCTTTATTAACATGGTGGTAGTGCTGACAATGTTTTCAGCGCCACTTTTACTCTGAAGATCCTGAGCAGGTCTCCATGTAGAAACCCCCAGACAACACATAATGACATTACCTTGAGTTGTGAACTTGTGACACATATATGTATAATGTAATACATTACAATACAATACAATACAATGCAATTTAATGCAGTAAAGTATCATACAATATAATATAATGTAATAGATTTCCATGTTTCTGGGACATACAAAGCAGCCCCAACTAGTGGAGAAAACAAGCCTGACAAGTTCCAATTGTCACTATCAGAGCTATGCTGTGTCCAGTTAGACCCAGCAAGATGAGATGACCAGTCACCTAGGAATCATCTCAAATAAGTGCTGTGTATACAGCGTTTGAGAAATCTTCTGTGGCTGCCCCACTGTCTCTGACAGCCAATCACCCGACTCACAGCGGCATGATCTTCTGAGCAGCCAGTGTTCTAAAGCACCACAAGAGTACAGCACTGTAGAAAAAGGCATAATAATTAATGCCATAAAACGGCGCATTGGTAAACAAGTGTTTCCGTCAGTGCCAGAGACTCTGAATGGAGCGACAGGCACACATTAAAACTCCTCTTAGCCTATGTCTTGAGGCTGGGGGGAACAAGTGTACTCTGTTCAGGCAATTAGTAGGGGGTCTTTGCAGTCGAAACACCATAAATCTAGGATTCATCCAGTGGATAGGTAAAAAATGCTTTAGACTGAAAATTTAAAGCGTACCTAACCTTTCAGGTTAATCTGTCATTTGTGCGTACATGAGGAAAAACATTATTTCTGACCATTATATGACTTGTATTCCGCATTTTTTTAGCATTTTTTTTTGCTCTGCAGGCTCTATATCTTATTCTTAGCTTTCTCTGAGCAAGTGGGTGGGGCCTAACTGCTATCATGTCTGCAAGTTAGGATCGGTGCGTGTTCGCCATCTGGGACCTCGCAATATGCAAGACCTCGCAATGTGCCATCACTTTATGAGGTGGGTATAACCCTTTAAAACTGATGTCTGGTTATATTAGACAAGGTGCCTTATGCAGTTCACGTCCTTCTGCTTTCTACGTCCAATTTATGCCCAGAATGCTGAGTAGCATGAGATTTGCTGAGACCTGTGGTCTGAAGCATACGGTAACAAGGCTCATGGGCCCTTCTGCAAAAGTTCAGCTTGCTTCCCCCTTCCACCACCACCTATAATAAAATCAAAATCTTACCCATCTTACAATTTAATCCAACAAATAAATTATTGGTAGGAATCAGGCCTATATGCTCCAGTAAAAATCCTGCAATAGCGCTTTACTTTCCTACCCTTACCTGACTATTGTTACATGCCGACCATAAATTGTTCCTGATCTACCTTCATTTACTCTTTCCCATATTTGAACGAGTATTATGTCCTAATTGCAGGCTGCTAACTTCAATAGAACATAGCAGTACCTCTGATCGCGGCCATTTAACACCTTTAAAGCCAGGGTCAATAGCAGCCGTGGCATTTAAAGAGTTTGAAAAAGAAAGGGGGCTTCCTCTGTCAGCCCATCGGCATCTCTGCAACACCATCTTGGGGTCACGATGGGTTATCATGGAAGCCCGGGAATAAGAATGGCATTGGTACGCTTACAGGCAATATAGCCAAACAAATAAGCATGCATACACAATCATAGTTTCAAGTATCTTAATGATACTAAACAAATAAAAAAAAAGTGGTAAATAAAGTTTGAAGTCCCTCATTACACCCAAAAAAAATACTTACGGTATATGGTACTGCCGTAATCAGAACGACTTGTAGAATAATGTTAGTATATTATTTATACCACACAGTACAGGGCATAAGAAATCTCAAAAGACTATGGCTTGCTTTTTCTTCCCATCCCCAATATCTAAAAAAAAGTTAATCAAT
The DNA here is from genome assembly GCF_050947455.1 of Rhinoderma darwinii. Lineage (NCBI taxonomy): Eukaryota > Metazoa > Chordata > Amphibia > Anura > Rhinodermatidae > Rhinoderma > Rhinoderma darwinii. Next base: position 597,504,236 of record NC_134687.1, read on the forward strand.
AGGTTATAAGTACCCCAAAATAGTTCCTATAAAAACTATTACTTGCCCTGCAAAAAAAAAAAAAAAACCCTCGTATGGTTTTGTCGACAGACAAGAAAAGTTATGGATCTTGGACTGCAGTGACACTAAAAACTAATTTAATTTCATAAAACTTGCTTTTACTGTGCAAAAGTACTAAAACATAAAAAAAAAAAAAAAAAAAATTTAGTATTGCAGTAATAGTAACAAGGCAGAGCATACAGTCAACTGAAAAATTAAACAATGGGGGAAACGTAATAAATTATCTGTACCCCAAAATGGCAATGCGAAAAAAAAATACGCCTGTCCTTAAGGGGTTAATAGGCCATGGCAGAGATTCATTACCATGAAAGGCAGGTTAAAAAGGACTACAGGTAAATGCTGCATAGACATAGATGAAAATAATTATTATTTTCCAATTCTGTACCATTTGTTTATTTCAATAAGTTCTGAAGTGTTCAGCTTCTTTATGTCTTAAAAGAAAAAAAAGAAAAAAATAACAAAAAAGAAAAAAACACTTGTACATTTATACTCAGTTTTAAAGCACAATTTTTTTTTTGTTTTATGCGATGGTTGTTGCATTTCTCAGTGGGAACTTTGGTCTAGAACACATTTCTGTGTCCATTTTTTTTCTCCGAGGCTGAAATATGTTCTAAAACAAAAGAGCTCAATTTTTATATTTCTTATCCGAATGTGTTTTGATGGATCTTGAAATCCTGTAAAGCTTAGAAATGACATTTTAAGACATGACATTGAAAGACACTTAAATATACACAAAACAAGAGGATCTAACAATAAAAGCTCAATAGGAGGAACAAACCAATAAATACGCTTTTAGCCCTCGTAACTTGTGGAACTTTGGAACTTTCTCTTATCTATATACGAATAATGTGCATTTTCCTCTTCATAGGAAACTTTTTATCTTTTTTTCGGCTCAGACATATACAATTAATAAACTAGCGTCCTCACCTTTTTTTTGGTATATTTTGATAGTGTGTAATAATCAATAAGCTGCTTCGTAATCACACAGATAAATCCTAAAGACAAGGTAATACATTAGGTAGATAAAACATGACACATTAAGTTATATAGAAATTGAACATATTTGTCTGCTTTGCCGAGGATAGAAAAATCCCATTGAAAGTGGAATGACAAAGTAAAGTTCTTGTTAAGCTCTGCTGCTCTTCTTATGGAGGAAATCAATGTATTTATCTAAGAAGTTTAGACAGATGATGAGTTAATTACAAATTAGTTTACACAAGGTATGATGTAAAATCTGCTCTCCCTCTATCACTACTTTTTCTTTCTTTTCTTCTTCCTATTTCTCTTTCTATATATTTTTCTCTGTCTTGGGAGTAACTACAGTCATAGCAGCTCATATAAGGCCCCAAGGCATTGAGCCCACTCATATACAGTAATGGTGCCGCTCAGGAGAAGCCGCCAGCTTTAGAGAAAGACAGCCACAGCTCTAAATGATGCTGTAATGCTCCATATTAGACCCTCAGCCCAAGAGAGTGCTTGGATATTGAATGACATCTCGAAGACGATGAAGCAGAATATGGCAGTGTAGCGGGATGTCTCAGGATCAATTAATGACCGTTATTGAGTTGGCACAAGCTAACCTGGGGTGTGGAGAAGGAATCCCCCATTCTTCACCCATAACCCCCCCACAAGGAGGTATGGACATTGCGGAAAGGTTACCAAGTCGAGGTCATCCAAGATAGTCCCCAATAGATGGTCAGGCTGCAGAGGGCTGTAAATGATTTAGGCACACCCTCTCTCCCTGTAAACTATATTTTCATATAGTTTAGACAAAGTATAATCCTGTTAGGTGTCTTAATCCCTACCCGACATCCCTGCCACATATTTTTTAAAAACCATATATATATATATATATATATATATATATATATATATATATATATATATATATATATATATATGTATATGTATATATATATATATATATATATATATACATATATATATAAAAACGCACATAAAAAATATTATGTCATTTTTACCACATGATAAACATTATAAAACTAAAACTCAAAAATCTATGATGAAGTTGCTGTTTTGTTTTTCCATTCAACCCCACAATTTTTTTTAAAATACATCTCAGTATATGGTACATTAATTAGTTATGTAAGAATACATCTTGTCTCGCAAAAAGCAAGCTCTCATACAGCTATGATAATGAAAAAATAAAAAGTTAGGATGAAAAAACAAAAAAATAAATAAAACTGGCTGCGCCAGGAGAGGGTTGATTATTTTGCCAATTTACTATATTTAATTTTCCCACCGGTTTTCCACATTTCTCATTTGTGCTATTAGAAAATGCTTTTATGTTTAATCTATTAATGTAGAATAACTGATTTACCATGTATGGATTTATACTTTTATGGATAGCAGGGCTCCTTCTATATGTTTCTTTATACAGTCATGTGACAATCTGTGTAAAGATTTTTTAGGATATGTGGACATATCAATATTTGAATTGCCAAGGTTTCGCGATACGATTTTTGTCCATGTGGCTAATACATGTGAAGCATATGGTTTTATGTGTTTCACCTTTTACTTTCCACGTGGCTGAAAACCGTATCACAATGCCTTGGCTATTCCCAGTAATCGTGTGTGGTAAATACAACTTTTACGCGCACTGGCAGCCTTAGTGTGCCATTATTTGAAAGAATTAAAATTAGGATTAGGTGCATTTTAGCATTTCAATATCTGTTGCGGAATAACAATGGATTTGTTTTTGGATTTGCCCCATTGACTTCAATAGGAATGCAAAAATCAGCAAACAAATCGACAAGCAATGTGTTTTTGCAGATTTTGCAATAGATTACCAACAGATCCACAACAAAATCCACAATTGCAGATTTTAAATAAGTGGGCTTTAATTTCAGTATCAAAGGAAATCCACAGGAAAATCTGCAAATGAAAATTGGTGTTTTGGGCAAATCTTTGTCAAAATCTGCACTATTATATATTATTACAAATCAATAATTTTTTCTTTCAATTCTATTACCTTTACCTTAACACACTGTTTAAGCGAAGATCAAAAATTCTAGAAAACTTTACATGAGTTGTCCTTACTTTTACACATGACATTACACACATGACACTATATCCTAAATGCAAAGCAGAAAAACAAAGTTACTTTAAAGCCACATTCTCCTAGGGGTATCAAGCTCCAGAAGCAACAGTTTGCAGAGTAAGGTGAATACGTAATCATGAAACAATTTTAGTTTGATTAAAAAAAATGAGCAGCAACAGGTTGTAGAGTAAAGCAGAGACATGGTCAAGAAACAATACAAGTTTAGTACATAGATAAGCAACAACAGTTTGAAGCATATGGCAGAGATGCGGTCAGCAATCAATCTAAATTCAGTACACAAATAAGCAGCAACAAATTCTAGAGTAAGGCAGAGATGTGGTCAGGAAACAATCCAAGTTAAGTACACAGATAAGCAGCAATAGTTTGTAGAGTAAGGCAGTATTAACTTAGACTAGAGGCAGGAAGTTCAATGGTCTGGCTAGGAGGAAGTACCTGATTAGAGACTAATCAGGTAATCAAGCAAGGAATTTCAAGAGGTAAGAATCAAGAGAACCTAGCTTACAGATTTAGCATTGGATTGGTTCAGCCTCACCAGTAGCTCAATAAGATGAGCTACTGGCTGGGACACAGGAGTTTTTCGGTTTGAATCCTTAGGGCTTGTCCACAGGTAACGGAACTGTTGCAGAAAATTTATGCAGTAATTCCGCAGAAACTGGCAGGACTTCCGCTGTCTAAAATGGTGCAGATTTTGCTAAATTGTTCTCAATGTTGGGAGATGGTGATATCTCCTCTGAAAAACTTAGCAATTCAGTCCACTTTCCGCAGCAGGAATTGACATGCTGCAGTATGAAAAATACGCACCGCAGGTGAATTTCTGCTTGGAAATTTTACGCAGCATGTGGATGATTTTTGTTAAATCTCACCCACTTTGCTGCTATTGTATTTTGCTGCGTATTATCGTTCCGCATTCTGGATTGAAATTACGCAGCAATTCCATTAGGTATGGACAAGTCCTTTCATGGTAGAGTAATATGCATTTAGTTACTTGCTTTTTAGCAGGCAAATATTTCCCTCATAGAGACATGCAGGAAAGCAGCTTTCTAAGATTACTTCCCAATTGTTACAGGGGATTGACTTCCATCAGAAAAGAAAACTTTCTGGTCATGGCCGATTCTGTTAGGCTGAAAATTGTCAGCAAATCAATGGCCAAATCTTTATGCGTTACAATTTTTCCACACATTTCACCCTTTGCATTGCAAAATGTATATAAGGCATGCTGTGGATTAAAAAAATTAAGTTTTAAAGGACGGGTGTCGCAAAATATTGTTTTTTTAAATCAATTTTTCTTTCATGGTAGAGTAATATGCATTTAGTTACTTGCTTTTTAGCAGGCAAATATTTCCCTCATAGAGACATGCAGGAAAGCAGCTTTCTAAGATTACTTCCCAATTGTTACAGGGGATTGACTTCCATCAGAAAAGAAAACTTTCTGGTCATGGCCGATTCTGTTAGGCTGAAAATTGTCAGCAAATCAATGGCCAAATCTTTATGCGTTACAATTTTTCCACACATTTCACCCTTTGCATTGCAAAATGTATATAAGGCATGCTGTGGATTAAAAAAATTAAGTTTTAAAGGACGGGTGTCGCAAAATATTGTTTTTTTAAATCAATTTTTCTTTTAGTGTTTTATTAAAAAAATGTTTTATTTATTTGTGTGTTTGTGTTTTACTTTTTTATTTCTGAACTTTTTCTTGTCTATGGGGGCTGCCATTTTTTTTTTCATCTCTGTATGTGTCGATTAACGATGCATACAGACATGGAATACGGCACATACAGCCCCGTAGTGAATGCGAACGGGACCCGTTCCATTCACTATGCTGTACGCCGTCTATGTGGGAACGGCGCATGCGCCGCTCCCACACAGTCCAAATGGAAGGTCTTCGGCCGAGCGACGTCCGGCGCCATTTTCTTGTGGACCGGAAGCCGCGGCCGGACAGTAAGATTACTACTTCCGGTCGCGGCTTCCGGACTTGTGCACTTGGAGCGGAGGGAGCAGACGGAGCGGACGGACCGGAGGGAGCGGCGGCGGCAGGAGCAGGTAAGTTAGGTCTGTGTATGTACGTGTTTTAGTGTGTGATTACTACTGTATGTAAACCTACTACACTGTGTGTTAGCTCAAAAATGGCGACACACAGTGTAGGAGGTTTGACCGTTCAATCCCCTCCTTTCTCCTGGCACTAGCCAGGATAAAGGAGGGGGGATTCTGTGAGCTCACTAGAGCGAGTGTGTATTCTCAAATTTTGCAGCATAAAGCAATGTGGTTGCTTTACCACATGCCAATGCTGCAATTTTGGGAATTGCTCCATCTAGTGACCAGCACTGGGAAATGTTATAAATTAAAATCAAATTTATAATATTTCCTGACTCGTGAAATTTTTTTAAAAATTAGAACAATGTTTAATCATTTATACACTAACTGTTTAACTAAAAAAAAAAAAAAAAAAAACATTCTAGCGACACATTACCTTTAAGTATAATTTATCTTTAACCTCTTCCTGCATTATCATGTAGACATAAATTATCATCTTGCTAATGTTGTGAATCCCTCCATAATCTGACATTGTCAGTGGGAATGTAATTGATTGAGGTCAGCATTCTAGATGAGACCAACCAGTGCAAATTTGCTAATTCTATGATTTGAATTTTGTATGTATTTGCCAAATTTAAGTACTTGGTGGGTCAGTTGTCTTAAATGTCAAAAGCACAGATATTTACTGATAGGCCAAACAGTGAACCCATGAACAGCTCATCTAAATTCAGCACAATGGACAGTAGTAGCATGACATAGGAATGTCTACTTTAGAAAACCCACTTTTAAATAATGTATTTCTGCATTTTGACTTAAAAGATGGGCGGCCCCCTTCAGGATTCTCATTATTATGTGAAAATGGCTACAAAAAGTATCTCTCTGGAGGACCCAGCATATCAATGCATTAGATGGACAGCCTGTTGATTTAAATTAGAACTGTGTAATACTTCACTTTCTGTGTGTTGGCGCTGCCGTAGAATAAAGCAACTGCTGTACACTTTCAATCACACAGAAAAACATTATACAATAAAAACAATGGCAAAAAAACAGGAAAAAGTTTTAAAGGGCCATAAGTTGATAAAATGTTATCTTGAATTTGGGCAGCATTCAAGCTAATATGCAATAAACTCTCAACCACATGCCACTGTGCCATTCGGGCCCCTATTCACCCGTCGACTGCAAATGGTATCATTTTGCTACTAATTTACTTGCTTAGGTTGGGCCATTAGTCATTCCCAATCTCCTCAATTTGCAGGTAATTTTCCACATTATTAGTTACCCACCTGTCTTATTAAACTGGACTTTGTGAAGCCCTACGAGTGTCAACAATTCCACTTTTCATTGAGCACATGATAATTTGTACCTTAAAAAAAAGGCAACTTAATGGGGATATTATAGATAGCTCCAACACTTAATAACTATAGCAGCTGGCTTCTTTTCTGAAATGTAGGTGATAAATTTAGTGTTTATAAAAAGAAAGAAATAGACCTACACAGGAGACCAAAAACAGTTATTTGTTTCCGTGCCGGCGCCAGGTTAAATATAGACAAGCAGAAGGTAGGCTTCTGCTCTCCTCCACTAATGGAACTCAACCTTGAGCCGGCGGGACCAATCTTTAGCACATTAAGCTGAAGAGCTGGTCTTTGCCTGTTTAAAACTTGGCTTCTCTTTATAGAAGATTGCCAAAAATTTTGCATTAAACAGAAAGTCTTGCATTTCTTCAGATGCTCTTTATTATTGATTATAGCTGATCTGAGACCTCTAAACTCATTTTCAATACAACCTCCTTGCTGCCATCTGCATGGCTAAAAAAGTTTTGCTTTGGACTGGGGAGACTGGGAATTGTGTTTCTAATTTGGTGAACTGTTATATCAAAATAACCAGATTTTATAGAATCTTAAGGCAGAAGAAAATAGGGATCATATTTTTTAAAGGGCATTTGCAACCAAAATAAAAGGAATGAGGATTTGTGCTTTTGTTTTAAGTCTTGTGCTAACCTTCTACTCAGCCATTTCTGTTATCTAAGGTCTCCTACTCATCTATTAGATCCCTATAGCCCTTACACGTCTATCACCCACCTTTTCACAGACCCTAAAGGACATAGAAATCTACATTGTTATGCAAAGTTGCATTTCATGTCATTGCATTCCTGACATATTCTATTTGTGACCTAGGAACACACTTTAAATACACTTTAAATGCTGTGGTCGCGATTAACCGCAGCATTTAAGGTGTTAAATGGGTGGAATCAAAGTGATCTCTGATTCCACCCGTTGCAGTGAGGCGTCAGCTGCATAACGCAGCTGTCAACCTCTGAGTATGGAGTGAGCTCAGCCCATGAGCGTGCTCCATACTTCCCCTTAACCCTTATCACGTACAAATACGTGATATTGCGTTAAGGGGTTAATAAAGAGAAGCCTGTGATCAGTATATTGTCATGCGAGGGAATCCTTCTAACAAAAATGGATTTTCCAAAGTAGGCAAACCTAAGAACGAAACATAACTGTGGCCTAGTCATACCACCAGATCCATTCCCCCATTTTATTTTCACGTCCCTTATGTCATTGCTGTTTATTGATCTATAGAGCAGACATTTACAGGACAGCTACAGTATGGTGCATCTATTCCAACTTTTTACTAAAACCCCCCATTATTACTTATTGCTATACCATGTATAGCTTATTGTCGTTCTGTGTTTTATTTTATTTTTTTTAAAACTCAATTGTATGTCTTTTGTGGGCCAAAATTATGATTTTATTTTTTCTTTGCTTTTCGATCTAGGATTTAAATAGACCTTGTATTCCATAATGCACTTTATTACTTGGAAAGATGCACTCGGCCTCCTGAAAAAAGTGAGTAATGAGGCGTAAAGTCAAGAAAATAACTTTCAACCCAAGAAAAATATTAATGTTCAGAAACTGTATTGATTTTAAATTATTGTTGATTATCTGCGGGGTGTGAAGGCGGCATTTTTAGTAATAAAAAGTAATGGGTTTAGATTTATTGAGTTTAAAAAGTGATGCTTGGGTGGATCTGTAGCATCTTGATGCGGAGCTGATATGACATGCAGCTCACAGAACCAAATATGTCAGACTAAAATAGAAGATCATGTGTAACATGCATATACCATGAATTAAACGTGAGGAGACAATAACCTCATGTATGAAGAGAGATACAGTACTAAGCGTCCTCATTTATCAAAACGGAACCACTGGCCTTTGTCATAACATAAACTGATGAAAAACCTGTGTAATAAATATCTCCTGAGTCACTTTGTAAATACTTTACATTATTAAAGGTATATAGATCCTGAGTTGCAGTCTGTATAATTCTCAAGAGCTGTAATCGCAATTCTGCAGGCTCCAGAGCTGAAATTACTCAGTGTCTCCTGCTTGTTTCGTTTCTGCACACCTTTTTTATGGTGATTTGAAATTGAAAGTGTTCTGTCAAAAACAGGCACTATACAGTAATCTAAAGTAGGAAAATGTAACTATTTTCTTGCATTATAGGAGTTTAGGTCAGCGAAATGGCGTCTCTGACAACAAGTATGTTGTCTGTTTCCAACAACGACCAGCATAATTAAGACTGCAGCTTTGGAGCATAATACAGGCTTTAACTCAGGGATAGACACAGAAAACTGGAAGCCCCTGTGCATAAACAGTGTGTGGGCCCCCTTCTGCAAAGCAAATTGATATTCATAAGATCCCTTGCAGTCTAGAGTAGTGAAGGGGCTAATAGTAACATCCCTAGTTATCTAAGGCAAACAAGAGATTTATGATTACATCTCTTGCGTTCTAGGCCAGGAAAAAGTTTAAAGGGAACCTGTCACCAGCATTTCACCTATTAAACCAGCAATACCTGGTGGAAGTGGGTGACATTTTTTTTTTATGTAACCTATAATAATCTTCTAAGTCGGCTCTGCACCTTTAGTATTATTTTTTTTAGTGTTCCTGCACTGTATGCTAATGAGCATAAAAGTCATATCTTCATTTCTCAAGCCTTTCTGAGTTTACCCCACCTAGTTACATTTGATTGACAGCTTCACGTCTCCCCCCAGCACCCACAAAACCACGTGCTTTTGTATAGATGTCCTGTTCTGGTGCGTGCACACAATGGGACACTATAGCGGCGTATGCGCATTAACTAGATTTGGAGCCCGGACGACACAGGGAAGGGTTTCGGACTATACATGGCGGCGCATGTGCACTATCTCAGATGAGATTTCACCATTCAGGGCGGGACAGTTTTTGGCGGTGGGCGGGCTTTAGAAGAGGAACGAACGAGACTGACGGATTATTACCATAAAAGGCGCAAAATGTTTGCAGACCGTTATTTATGGTTGGAGGAGGAGTTTAGATGAGGGGATAACGGCAATGAACTTTTGACAGCAGCGGCCAGCGAGGGGTGAGTAGAGTTCAATAGGTGAAATGCTGGTGACAGGTTCCCTTTAAAAATCAGAGCTTTTTATTGTGTAAAGGCCCCTTTACACTAGACATTTCAAATCACCGATGATCAATCTGTACTTTGAAAAGTTGTGCAACAAGGATCTGAAATTTTATTGAATGGTATCATCCCAGTCAGTAGTGAGGAAACGACTCTCGTTGGGCAGGTAATGTCTTTGTAGTCTAAAGATGACACTCGCAATATTCCATGTAAATGTCACTATGATTGGCATTTACATTTAACATTTATGCCACTGATAATGATAATTTGAATGGCAGCACAATCGATCTAGATAAACAATGGTTTTATTTGTTTATAGTCACTCTTGGTTGTTCAAACTGGTCAGTAATCCTTATGTTTACTCAGAAAACAGTGAATTGTGAAGATAATTGGCCAGTGGCAACCAAATTTACAGTCCACAGACATATGAAGTAAAATGTACTACTATTCTATGTTTACAGCTACTATGCAAAACTATGCGTCTCCATGGGAAAAGACTACAAACAAACCATGTGTAGTCTAATCTTGCAGTCATATTCCGATCTGTCCCCTACTTTTAACTAACATATTTATTAGCTTACAAAAAGGTATGGGACAGATAGAAGGAAGTATGACTGCTGAATAAGACTACACAGGGTTTGTTTGTAGTCTGTTACCATGGAGACCCATAGGTCCGCTTAAGAGCTGAGGACACAAAACATTAGAATATTTTTAATGAAGACATGCTTCATTTTTAATTTTTTAATGCATTTGATCAATAAAAAATAAGAATTGCGTAGGTGGACATAGACTTCATTTCCAATTTCTACATTTTACTTTGCAGTTAATATATAGCTATTACGATTTTTTTTCTTACACAAAGGTAGCAATCTCTTTTCCTATGACACTCAACCCATGAAAAAATAAATAGGCAAATAATTGGTATATTATTTTGCATTCCCAGTGCAAATGCTTTTAACATCAGGGCATTGAAAGCAGATACTGTTGGCGTCATTAAAAGTAAATCCTATATGTGAAGGGAATCATTAGAATTGCACCTACTCTTGGGTTTCTTTCTCTTGTTCAGGCTACTTCATCTTTATCAAATACCCTTATGGATTTAGTTTTTTTTTTTTTAAAGCAGCGGCTAACATCCCTCCAGAGAGCACCGTAAAATCAATAGTAGTTATTTGCAACATTTTTGTCTCTATTCACTCAATTACATTATTGACCAGCACATGCATACATTAACTTTAAATTAAAAAAATGTTATTAGGAGAAAAAAGCTCATGTAATTGTGTGTGCGTTCAGTTTATTCACAGGAGGATAATAGCGATGACATAATAAGGGCAATATTCTCTGCACCAAGCAGTGGTTTAATATGTAGAATTGTGTTTTTTGTTTTTTTTTTATTTCCAGATATGCAAGAATGCAGTAAAAAAAAATGTGTTTTAAACCAAAGAAAATATTACCTGTTGTAACTTATATAAATAAGGCCAAACTAATTGTAAAGCCACATGGCACAGTCTCTGTTTCGTGGGACATGCAGTGCCAATGGATTTTTATAACGGATCAGTAGGCACTCCATGTGTCAGCATCAGTGCCGAACCTGCCATGAGGCCAGGTGAGCCGACGGCCTCAGGCGGCACCACCTACCCAAACGGGGGGGGCGGCATTTTCAGCCCGGGACTGGACCGGGGGGAGGGGCCATGCAGACGCGCCGAACGTCTGTAATACTCCTCCTCCTCTCTGACGCTGTACACAGTACATACAGCCAGAGAGGAGCAAGTCTGCAGGAGGAGCGACGAGCAGCACCAGCACCACGAGGTAAGTGCCTGCCTTGCTGGGACCGGGACGTGAGTATACTGCAGGGGGGCATTTTACCGACAGCAGAGGGCTCTATGGGGCTGGAATAATCCACCCCATAGAGCCCTCACATCACTATAATGGAACGATTAGTGTGGGTGGGGGAGGTTCTGAGCGTCTGACTTACTGCAGAGAGCTCTATAGGGGGGATTCTGCCCCCACTTTAGAGCAGTCAGATGCTCAGACCCCCCTAACCTTCCAGTATAGTAACTAGTCAGGGCTCTATGGTGGGGGGATGATTCCCCCCTATAGAGCCCTCTGCTGTCAGTAAAACGACCCCCCCCCCCCCTTGCAGTATACTCCTGGCTTTGTAGCTTTCCTGTGCTTAATTAGCGTGGGAAAGCTACAAATAGGGCTGACTGGTGAGTCTCACAGTGCACACTGCATGCAGCAGCTGCGGCAGCCAGTCTGACTGTGAGTCTCTGACCAGTCACCACCCACACGCAGCAGATAGGAGAGACTAATAGTGCCTGTCATTCAATAAACCCTCAAGTACTACGGTTTCACAGGCACTGACTGAAGCTTTCTATAGTGTAGTGGTTAGCTTGTCTGCCTTACACATGAAGGTTGCTGGTTCAAATCCCAGTTGTTTTTTTTTAATTTATTTATTAATATCTTACTTGTATTGGGCTTTGTTCACACTAGCATTAATATACGTTTACCTCTCTTCCGTCAGAGGAAGAGAGGATCAATACGTTAAACGGAAAGCAACGGCTCCATTAGAATTACCATTGCTTTCAATGGTAATTATTTTGCATCAGTTGCTTTCCGTTTGTCTCCGTTCGCTAGGTTTCCGTTCTTTTGAACGGAAATAAAAGTTCTGCAGACTTCACTTTTGTTTCCTTTAAAAAAAACGGAAACTTAGCGAACGGAGACAAACGGAAAGCAACTGATACAAAAGAATTACCATTGAAAGCAATGGTAATTCTAATGGAGCCGTTGCTTTCCGTTTAACGTATTGATCCTCTCTTCCTCTGACGGAAGAGAGGTAAACGTATATTAATGCTAGTGTGAAAGAAGCCTTAGGGCCTGTTCACATCAGCGTTGGCTTTCCGTTCTGGGGTTCCGTCGGAGGTAACCCCGCAACGGAAAGTCAAACTGAAACCACAGCTTCCGTTTCAGTCACCATTAGCGCAGTCGACTGCGCTCTTGATTCCGTCACAAAAACTGAAACCTGCCGGAATGGTGATGAACGGAAACCATTAGCAATGTTTCCGTCACCATTGATTTCAATGGTGACTGAAACGGAAGCTGTGGTTTCAGTTTGACTTTCCGTTGCAGGGGGTATGGAGGTATTATTCAGTAACAGTATGGAGGTATTATTCAGTAACAGTATGGAGGTATTATTCAGTAACAGTATGGAGGTATTATTCAGTAACAGTATGGAGGGATTATTCAGTAACAGTATGGGGGTATTATTCAGTAACAATATGGAGGGATTATTCAGTAACAGTATGGAGGTATTATTCAGTAACAGTATGGGGGTATTATTCAGTAACAGTATGGAGGTATTATTCAGTAACAGTATGGGAGTATTATTCAGTAACAGTATGGGGGTATTATTCAGTAACAGTATGGGGGTATTATTCAGTAACAGTATGGAGGTATTCAGTAACAGTATGGAGGTATTATTCAGTAACAGTATGGAGGTATTATTCAGTAACAGTATGGGGGTATTATTCAGTAACAGTATGGGGGTATTATTCAGTAACAGTATGGAGGTATTATTCAGTAACAGTATGGGGGTATTATTCAGTAACAGTATGGGGGTATTATTCAGTAACAGTATGGAGGTATTATTCAGTAACAGTATGGAGGTATTATTCAGTAACAGTATGGTGGTATTATTCAGTAACAGTATGGGGGTATTATTCAGTAACAGTATGGAGGTATTATTCAGTAACAGTATGGGGGTATTATTCAGTAACAGTATGGGGGTATTATTCAGTAACAGTATGGAGGTATTATTCAGTAACAGTATGGGGGTATTATTCGGTAACAGTATGGGGGTATTATTCAGTAACAGTATGGAGGTATTATTCAGTAACAGTATGGAGGTATTATTCAGTAACAGTATGGGGGTATTAGTCAGTAACTGTATGGAGGTATTATTCAGTAACAGTATGGAGGTATTATTCAGTAACAGTATGGTGGTATTATTCAGTAACAGTATGGGGGTATTATTCAGTAACAGTATGGAGGTATTATTCAGTAACAGTATGGGGGTATTATTCAGTAACAGTATGGGGGTATTATTCAGTAACAGTATGGAGGTATTATTCAGTAACAGTATGGGGGTATTATTCAGTAACAGTATGGGGGTATTATTCAGTAACAGTATGGAGGTATTATTCAGTAACAGTATGGAGGTATTATTCAGTAACAGTATGGGGGTATTATTCAGTAACAGTATGGAGGTATTATTCAGTAACAGTATGGAGGTATTATTCAGTAACAGTATGGGGGTATTATTCAGTAACAGTATGGGGTATTATTCAGTAACAGTATGGGGGTATTATTCAGTAACAGTATGGAGGTATTATTCAGTAACAGTATGGTGGTATTATTCAGTAACAGTATGGGGGTATTATTCAGTAACAGTATGGAGGTATTATTCAGTAACAGTATGGGGGTATTATTCAGTAACAGTATGGGGGTATTATTCAGTAACAGTATGGTGGTATTATTCAGTAACAGTATGGGGGTATTATTCAGTAACAGTATGGAGGTATTATTCAGTAACAGTATGGGGGTATTATTCAGTAACAGTATGGGGGTATTATTCAGTAACAGTATGGAGGTATTATTCAGTAACAGTATGGAGGTATTATTCAGTAACAGTATGGAGGTATTATTCAGTAACAGTATGGGGGTATTATTCAGTAACAGTATGGGGGTATTATTCAGTAACAGTATGGAGGTATTATTCGGTAACAGTATGGAGGTATTATTGAGTAACAGTATGGGGGTATTATTCAGTAACAGTATGGAGGTATTATTCAGTAACCGTATGGAGGTATTATTCAGTAACAGTATGGGGGTATTATTCAGTAACAGTATGGGGGTATTATTCAGTAACAGTATGGAGGTATTATTCAGTAACAGTATGGAGGTATTATTCAGTAACAGTATGGGGGTATTATTCAGTAACAGTATGGAGGTATTATTCAGTAACAGTATGGGGTATTATTCAGTAGCAGTATGGCGGTATTATTGGTAATGTTGGTCTTACAATCTATGTACATTACAGTGGTGGGGGCTGTGGGGAAGTGTGAGTGGCAGCAGATGATCAGGATAAGAGACAGTCCGCAGAGTGGCATGTGATGTACTTTGACATGTAGGTGATACTTACGTGTGGGATGTGGGTCCATAACTTGTGGACCGCACAGGGCCAAAAATCATATTAATCCACCACTGGCATCGAGCCAGCACAGGCAGACCACAACAATACAGCAGGTATAGCAAAGAAACCAGCCCAGGACGTGCCGCTTCAAAACAGCGCTAAGCGCGATCCGTCCTGGACTGGCCTGAATGTAATTGCAGAGAGTTTCGCCGCAAATGAGACTGGCTGCCGAGGAGAGATATGGGGCTGTGCAGACTGTACTATTTGCACTGCACTGATTGGCAGTAAGAATAATTCTTTAAATATTTTCCATACTTCAAACAGCACTTTAAGGCTATGTTCACACTGAGTTTTTTGGGTTTTTGAGGCAAATTTTGTCCTTCCTGCACGTCGTTTGCCGCGATTTTCACCGCGTTTTTCGCTCACGGCCATTGACTGCTACGGGCAAAAAACTCAGCGAAATACCCTCTCTCTGCCTCCCATTAATGTCAATAGGAGGTCAGAGACGTAAACGTGCGAAGATAGGGCATGTCCCTTCTTTCTCGGGAGGCATTTTCGGCCGGTTTTTGACGAGTTTTGCGGAGCGGTTTCCGCGCCCAAAAACTCGTCAAAATACTCTGTGTGAACAGGGCCTAACAAATAAACATCAAATGTTTTAATATTTAAAAAAATTATATATTCCGTGTTTGATGTGTAAAGTTAGGAATGAGAAAACTCCGATAGATTTGTGGGGGGGGGGGGGGCGCCTTTTTATAGTTCGCCTCAGGCGGCAGACGGGCTAGGTTCACCCCTGGTCAGCATATGGTGCCTCCATGAGTAAGGGAGAATAACTATGTATTATAGTATGTAATATAACGTGCCGTATGAAATCAGTGGCACAGGGAGGTAAAGTAAAGGCCCATTGATTTCCACAATTTTAACGCCACCCACCCACCCCGCTCTTTCAAGAATAATTACAGTTTTAGGCCCGTTTCACTTGAGCGTATGGCTTATGGCTGCAAATTCGGGCTCGACTGCAGGTCTGGTTGACCCGGGCTAACAGGGAAGGGAAGGAAAAGACCCAAAATCTTCAGGTTACACACAATATTTCTGTCTGGACTACATCTGGTACACATCGACAGCTGCCTAACGTGGGATTGAGATTAGAGATAAGTACTCTTTACTTCAAATGTATGACACTGTATTGGACTATATTATAGCTGCAATGATAGTTGGCTCTAAATGGATTTTAACCCCCTCAAGACAATCCATTTTTGATCTTTTGAAACACCAAAATATTTGGGATTTTTCATCTCTGCATTTTAGATCTAATAACTTTACTATTTTTGCATCAAGACAGCAATATACAGTTAGGTCCAAAAAATTTTAGACAGTGACACAATCTTCATGATTTGGGCTCTGCATGCCACGACATTGGATTTGAAATGAAACAACTGAGATGCAATTGAAGTGTAGACTTTCAGGTTTAATTCAAGGGGTTGAACAAAAATATCTTGTAAAAGGTTTCGGAATTGCAACCGTTTTTCTATACAGCCTCCTCATTTCAGGGGCTAAAAAGTAATTTGACAAATTAACATTACCATAAATAAAATTGTTGTTTTTTTTTAATACTTTGTAGAGAATCCTTTGCAGGCAATGACTGCCTGAAGTCTGGAACCCATCGACATCACCAAACGCTGGGTTTCCTCCTTTGTGATGCTTTGCCAGGTCTTTACTGCAGCGGTCTTCAGTTGTTGCTTGTTTGTGGGTCTTTCTGCCTTAAGTTTTGTCTTAAGCAAGAGAAATGCATGCTCGATCGGGTTGAGATCTGGTGATTGACTTGGCCATTGGAGAAAATTCCACTTCTTTGCCTTAAATAACTCCAGGGTTGCTTTCGCAGTATGTTTTGGGTCATTGTCCATCTGTACTGTGAAGCGACGTCCAATCAACCTTGCTGCATTTGGTTGAATCTGAGCAGAAAGTATATCCCTGAACACTTCAGAATTCATCCGGCTGCTTCTGTCTTCAGTCACATCATCAATAAACACCAGTGACCCAGTGCCTTTGGCAGCCATGCATGCCCATGCCATCACACTGCCTCCACCATGTTTTACAGAGGTTGTGGTGTGCTTTGGATCATGAGCCGTTCCAAGCCTTCTCCATACTTTCTTCCTCCCATCATTCTGGTACAGGTTGATCTTAGTTTCATCTGTCCATAGAATGCTGTTCCAGAACTGGGCTGGCTTCTTTACATGTTGTTTGGCAAAGTCCAATCTGACCTTTCTATTTTTGAGGCTAATTAATGGTTTTCACCTTGTGGTGAACCCTCTGTATTTCCTCCCATGAAGTTTTCTCTTTATGGTAAACTTAGATACTGATACACCTACTTCCAGGAGAGTGTTCTTCACTTGGGTAGATGTTGTGAAGGAGTTTTTCTTCACCATGTAAAGGATTTTGTGATCGTCCACCACTTTTGTCTTCCGTAGACATCCAGGCCTTTTGGAGTTCACAAGATCACTAGTGTTCACTTTTTTGTTCAAGAACGTAGCAAACTGTTGATTTGGCCACTCCTAACATTTGTGCTATCTCTCTGATGGATTTCTTCATTTTTTTCAGCCTAACGATGGTCTGTTTCACTTGCATTGAGAGCTCCTTTGACCTCATGTTGTGGGTTCACAGCAACAGCTTCCAAATGCAAATGTCACACCTGGTATTAACTCCAGATCTTTTATCTGCTTAATTGATGATAGATTAACGAGCGAATAGCCCATGCAGACCATTAAATAGCTTTTGAGATAATTGTCCAATTACCTTTGGTCTCTTGAAAAAGAGGCAGCTACATATTAAAGAGCAGTAATTCCTAAACCCTTCCTCAAATTAGGATGTGAATACACTCAAATCTAAAGCTGAGTCTGCACTTTAATCTCATATTGATTATATAAATGTATATTCAATATGTTTTGGTAAACAGCTAAAATGCCAAAACTTGTGTCACTGTCCAAATAATTCTGGACCTAACTGTAGGATGTTTGTTGCAAAACAAGTTGTAGTTTCTACGTCAACCATTTTGGGGCACATATATGCTAGCATTTTATTTTTATCACTTTTATTGTGGATGGACAAGCAAAAAAATAAAATAAATAAATATATATATATATATATATATATATATATATATATATATATATAATACATGTTATAATTGCTATGTGGATACCAAATAAAATGTATATGATTTCAAAAAATATATTTATTTCGTGTAATTCTTTGTAAATTTATTTTACAATACATTTATTTATTTTTGGCCCCATAAAAGGACTTTCATTATAATATAATGGCATACTATAAACAATATATAGGGAATATCACTGATATGCCCTAAATGGCGTTTACAAAAGACAGCCCTGGGGACATTATTCTGGTCCCCGGCTTTTTCTACGTTTGATCGTGACACTGAACAGGTTTACTGTTGGGGTTAGAGTTTTCTCCATTCACTGTAGTTATGGCAGAAGTGTGGTTGTTTATTACAGCCACACTCCCACGGATTATTGCACGAGAACAGTGGCAGTGCCCATGCAATCATCTGTCTGTCACGTTGCGTATGTGGACCCACTGGGCCGTACCGCCTTGACGGTATGGCAGCTGGTCAACAGGACACAGGTCACAGTCTATAGTTTGTATAGTGTACCTGTGGTAGCTCAGACAGTAGCAAGACAGGCTCGGCTGGGACTAGGCAGCAGGCAGGTGTGGTACACAGCACAGCACAACTTCAGCTCAACACGGCACTTGATCAGGATAGCATGGGATACAGGTTACAGGCAGCACGAACGGGGAACACTTGGAACTGGAAAACACTTAGGAGACCATTTGCATAGACATACTAGGATAACAACAACAAGCATCGCATGAAGGGGCTGGGCCCTTCTAATAGTCCAGGGTGCTCTGGGAGCAATCAGCTCAATCTCCTACCTGTGTGTCACCTGGCTCCTTATCTGGTCTGAGCTCGCGAGCGTACCCTGGGGATCACTGTGGAAAAGGACGGCCGCATGTGTAGACTTCTCTGATGGAAGGAGTTCGTGGTCAGCGACCACAGATATTACAACGTCAAGGTGTGTTAACTTGATAAGGCCCTTAATATACTATTATGTCAAAGTGCGGGAAGGAGTTAAAGTGTGTTCACAGATAGATGATATGAAAGCAAAATTCTCAAATCTGGATTGTCGCCTAAAATCAAACAAAGATAAAATAAGACAAGTAAGACTCAACACTTTCTACAGTGTATGAATTCAAAATGGACATTTTGATCCATATTTTAAGTCTTGATGACTGAAGGACACAAGGTGAAATCCTGCTGCCGGGCAGAAAAGAACATGTGCTGCAGATATAATTTACTAGGACAATCAGCAAGATGTGATGATGATGAAGTTGAATGGGAACACGAAACACTGAGCAATTTGCTCTTAGCATGCCAGCCAGGTCTGCAAAAGGTGAAAGAACAAAGGTCTATAACTCTGGGGAGGTTTGTTTCATTTGCACATCAGCCAAGAGTTAATGGCCATTAAACTGTTGTTTTCCTAATGGACAGAATGGAATTGATTTAGTAAATAAAAGTGACAGAGTCAGATCCCACAGAGGTATCAGGAAATCAGGCCGCACCTGTTATTTGCAAATCATTAACTGTCGTATGATCAGCTACTCTTTCTTATAACTGTAGAGAAATATTAAAGCATCAAATGGATGAAGAATATTGAGTCTTCATGAATCCATCTTGACTAAAGACTTGAAAAGCACCGATAAATGTCAGTTCTTTAGGGAGGATTTTCAAGTGTTATAATGCTTGCAACGTCATTGCTCTAAAGTAGAAACAAGAAAGTAATCAAGCAAGTTTGCAAATAGTCTTGATTAAAAATATCCTATGGTTTTGTGTATGTAGCTCCTATGGAGAGTTATGTGTCTCTATGGTTACGGGCTATAAACAAACCCTGTCTGTACTCTGCTGTAAATTGACACTTTCCCCTCATGTTTCCTCTACTCTACTGTCTGTAGGTTATCATTGGAGAGGAAATAGACTGTCACGATTTGTGGGTATGTGGACGAACTCGGCCGTACCACCGTAGCGGGATAGCAGCTGGCCAAACAGTGTACCAAGTAAAGTCTATAGTCCGAGCAACGGTACCTGAGGTAGTACAGACAGTAGCGGTGGCTAGGATCTGATGAGTCCTTGGCAGCAGACACCACGCGTGGTGTAACACAACACGACTCCAACTCTTTTACGACACCGGAACAAGGTAGCACGGGATACAGGATACAGATAGCAGGAATGGGAACACTGGGAACAGGAAAACACTAAGAGACCATTTGCTAGACTGACACGGGAAAACACAACAACGCTCAGGAAATAAGTGAAGGGGCAGGGCCCTTCTAATAGTCCGGGTTGATTAGACAATTCTAAACATGTGTGCACTCAGGCCCTTTAAGGCCGGGACTGAGCTCACGCGCGCACCCTAGTGGTCACTGCAGGCCAGGATGGCAACTGTACCGTCCAGAGTGCAAGAGCAACTCTCGATGTTTGATGCGTGTTCAGACGGAGGAGTATATGAGGAGGCACACTAATATTTTATCGTAGCTGCTGCAGAGGCTATGCTTGAAGAGTAAATGGGAGATCCCTGTCAACAATTCTTTAAAAAAAAATAAAAGGTCTGCAGCAGCTGAGGTGTGTATTATGATGAACTTTTGCAATGGCTGAGGTGTGTATTATGAGGTTCTGCAGCAGCTGAGGTGTTTATGATGAGGTTCTGCATCAACTAAAGTTTATTATAAGGTTCTGCACAGCTAATGTGTGCATTATGAGGTTCCGCAGCAGCTGAGGTGTGTATTATGAGATTATGCAGCAGCTGAAGTGTGTGTGTTATGAGGTTCTGCTTATCAACACATAAGTATTTTGTGAATAGACAGCAGTATGTGATTGGATTCTGTCTTTTATTTATGTATTATTATCGTAGTAAACATTGGACGTTTTTTTTTTCATGTTCACCCTGTTGGCTAAATTGCCTAGAAACTAGATAGATAGATAGATAGATAGATAGATAGATAGATAGATAGATAGATAGATAGATAGATAGATAGATAGATAGATAGATAGATAGATAGATAGATGGAGAGATAGATAGATAGATAGATAGATAGATAGATAGATAGATAGATAGATAGATAGATAGATAGATAGATAGATAGATAGATAGATAGATAGATAGATAGATAAATAGGTAGATAGATAGATAGATAGATAGATAGATAGATAGATAGATAGATAGATAGATAGATAGACAGATAGATTGATAGAGATATAGATAGATAGATAGATAGATAGATAGATAGATAGATAGATAGATAGATAGAATATTTTTAGTTTTTTTTATCTCATCTTATTATTCCTATGAAAAAAAAAAGTTATGTTTCCTTAAAGGGAATGTGTTGCCAGCAAAACATGTTTTTTTTTTTTTTTAATTAAACATTTAGTGTGTAGGTGATTAAACATTGTTCAAATTTTTTTATTTTTTTTCACGAGTCAGGAAATATTATAAATTAGATTCTAATTTATAATATTTCCCATTGCTGGTCACTAGATGGAGCTATTCCCAAAATTGCAGCATTGCATATGGTAAAGCAACCACATTGCTTTTTGCTGCAAAATTGGGAAAAAAGCACTCGCTCTAGTGAGCTCTGAGAATCCCCCCCCTCCTTTATCCTGGCTAGTGCCGGGATAAACGAGGGGATTGAACGGTCTAACCTCCTACACTATGTGTCGCCATTTTTTGAGCTAACACACAGTGTAGTAGGTTTACATACAGTAGTAAACACACACAAACACGAACATACATAGAAATCTCTTACCTGCTCCTGCCGCCGCGGCTCCCTCCGGCCCGAGCGCTCCGTCTGCTGCCGCTGGTCCAAGTGCACAAGTCCGGAAGCCGCGGCCGGAAGTAGTAATCTTACTGTCCGGCCGCGACTTCCGGTCCACAGGAAAATGGCGCCGGACGGCGCGCATTTCAAATTGAACTGTGTGGGAGCGGCGCATGCGCCGTTCCCACACAGCGGCGTACATGTTAGTGGATGGAACGGGCCCCGTTCGCAGTCCCTATGGGACTGGAGCTGCCGTATTCCATGTCTGTATGTGTCGTTAATCGACACATACAGAAATGGAAAAAAAAATGGCAGCCCCCATAGGGAAGAAAAAGTGTAAAAATAAGAAAAAGTAACACACAAACACACAAATTAATCCAAACGTTTTTAATAAAGCACTAACATCTTTAACATATTAAAAAAAAAATTTTGATGACACTGTTCCTTTAAATATACTCCAAATTTTCATCTTATTTAAATTCTAACAATAATTATCAATCCCTGTACACCATGGATGCCATTATTGAACAAACATCTTTTACATTTGTTTGCAAATTGCTAAAACTTTTCCAGTTTATAGATTATCTTAATCGATGGGATAATGTATTTCTCTATAATTGATTTCTCAGATATTATTCTCACTAGTAAATTGTCCAAAAAGTTAAAAACATCTACTATATATGAAAAAAATAGTTGAATTAACAATGATTCCTCCTAGAGAGAAAACTGTGCCATAAGGTACGGAATAAGAAAATACCAAGAAATATGATGACTGGCTGGCAATTTGTTGTCATTTCCTCTCTCGAGGCCTCAGTCACAACTATCAACCAAGGCAGCAATGTTGAGCATCTGCTATTCAATTAGTCTAAAACGTCAATATATCTTCTATTACAGTTTACAAACTTTTATCATGTTCAACTTCAGGAAAAGTGGAATGACTCTGCATGCATCTAAAGAATCTTATTGTAAAGGAGTTATGTTCAATCACCCTATTAGGGTATTCTAATCTTATTGGGGGGATCTTCTGTTCAGAACCCTCGTCTTTTAGGCCAGGGCTACACCTAACCTATTTTTAGTGCTACTGATTGATTTTAACACTTAAATGACAGTTGCAGTCTAAATTGACTGCAACTGCCAGGCTCTCCGATCCCAGATGTTCAACCACTTTGATGCCGCGGTCAATAGCGGCCGCAGCATTTTAGCCATTAGAAAGAGAGGGCAACCTCCTCTGACAGTCCATCGTTCCCCCCGCGACGCGATCATGGGGTGCCGATGGTTGTCAAGGCAGCCTGGGGGCGTAATTGATAATCAAAGGCTACCAAGTCACGGATTTATAGGAGCCGGTAAATAACACAATACACTGCAAAACATAAGCAATGTAGTATATTGTGCAAACGATCAAATGATCTAATAAAAAAAAATAATAATAGTTTTTTTAAGAAAAGACTTTCAAAGATAATTTTTCTTTAATGTCCAAAAAATATGAACAAAATAAAAACAAAACCTTGTCCTGTTTTTTACCTAAAGTAATGTAAAACATTAAGTAACCCGCACAATAGTCACATGGGACAAAACTACATCATCTCACCTGCCAGTCTGATAGGATGTAGTTTTGTTCCATTTGCAGCCTGTAATTGGATGCAGCGATCACATGGAACAATACAACGTCATCTCAGGAGGGCAGCTGGGACGTGTTGCTACTGAGGAACAGGGGAGGGGGTAACCATGGTGTTTTATTTTATATTTTGCCCTTCTCACCTTTTATTTTTCTATTTTCTGCAAAATGGCTGCCGGCGGTAGAATTTTAACAATTTCTTGCACCGGCAACCCCAAAAGTTTCGGATTTCAGCTAATCTAAAACTTTTGGGTGTCTAATCAGTTTGCATATCTCTAATTTAGGACAATGTTATAAACCTCTTCCAAGTGGTGCAAAAAAAAAAATCACTTTGAGGTCTTATGGATCTCATATGGCTCATTTGGAGAGGCCTCTCTTTAAAGTGGCTGCACTGGGTTAGAAGAACATGGCTACTTTCTTACAAAAAGAGTGCCATACCACAGTTGTTATGTGGTATTGCAGCTCAGCACTATTCACTTTAATGGAGCCGAGCTGCAATACCAGACAAATCCCATGGACAGGTGAGATGCTGCTTCTGAAATAAAGCAGCAACAGTCCACTAATCCTCAACAACCCACAACTACAGAATTTGCTATGAAAACATATATATATATACATACAGTGAAGGAAATAAGTATTTGATCCCTTGCTGATTTTGTAAGTTTGCCCACTGTCAGGGTATGTGCACACACACTAATTACGTCCGTAATGGACGGACGTATTTCGGCCGCAAGTCCCGGACCGAACACAGTGCAGGGAGCCGGGCTCCTAGCATCATAGTTATGTACGATGCTAGGAGTCGCTGCAGGACAACTGTCCCGTACTGAAAACATGATTACAGTACGGGACAGTTGTCCTGCAGCGAGGCAGGGACTCCTAGCGTCGTACATAAGTATGATGCTAGGAGCCCGGCTCCCTGCACTGTGTTCGGTCCGGGACTTGCGGCCGAAATACGTCCGTCCATTACGGACGTAATTAGTGTGTGTGCACATACCCTCAAAGACATGAACAGTCTAGAATTTTTAGGCTAGGTTAATTTTACCAGTGAGAGATAGATTAAAAAAAAAAAAAAAGAAAATCACATTGTCAAAATGATATATATTTATTTGCATTGTGCACAGAGAAATAAGTATTTGATCCCTTTGGCAAACAAGACTTAATACTTGGTGGCAAAACCCTTGTTGGCAAGCACAGCAGTCAGACATTTTTTGTAGTTAATGATGAGGTTTGCCCCCATGTTAGATGGAATTTTGGCCCACTCCTCTTTGCAGATCATCTGTAAATCATTAAGATTTCGAGGCTGTCGCTTGGCAACTCGAATCTTCAGCTCCCTCCATAAGTTTTCGATGGGATTAAGGTCTGGAGACTGGCTAGGCCACTCCATGACCTTAATGTGCTTCTTTTTGAGCCACTCCTTTGTTGCCTTGGCTGTATGTTTCGGGTCATTGTCGTGCTGGAAGACCCAGCCACGAGCCATTTTTAATGTCCTGGTGGAGGGAAGGAGGTTGTCACTCAGGATTTGACGGTACATGGCTCCATCCATTCTCCCTTTGATGCGGTGAAGTAGTCCTGTGCCCTTAGCAGAGAAACACCCCCAAAACATAATGTTTCCACCTCCATGCTTGACAGTGGGGACGGTGTTCTTTGGGTTATAGGCAGCATTTCTCTTCCTCCATACACGGCGAGTTGAGTTAATGCCAAAGAGCTCAATTTTAGTCTCATCTGACCACAGCACCTTCTCCCAATCACTCTCAGAATCATCCAGATGTTCATTTGCAAACTTCAGACGGGCCTGTACATGTGCTTTCTTGAGCAGGGGGACCTTGTGGGCACTGCAGGATTTTAATCCATTACGGTGTAATGTGTTACCAATGGTTTTCTTGGTGACTGTGGTCCCAGCTGCCTTGAGATCATTAACAAGTTCCCCCCGTGTAGTTTTTGGCTGAGCTCTCACCTTCCTCAGGATGAAGGATACCCCACGAGGTGAGATTTTGCATGGAGCCCCAGATCGATGTCGATTGACAGTCATTTTGTATGTCTTCCATTTTCTTACTATTGCACCAACAGTTGTCTCCTTCTCACCCAGCGTCTTACTTATGGTTTTGTAGCCCATTCCAGCCTTGTGCAGGTCTATGATCTTGTCCCTGACATCCTTAGAAAGCTCTTTGGTCTTGCCCATGTTGTAGAGGTTAGCGTCAGACTGATTAATTGAGTCTGTGGACAGGAGTCTTTTATACAGGTGACCATGTAAGACAGCTGTCTTTATTGCAGGCACCGAGTTGATTTGGAGCGTGTAACTGGTCTGGAGGAGGCTGAACTCTTAATGGTTGATAGGGGATCAAATACTTATTTCTCTGAGCACAATGCAAATAAATATATATAATTTTCACAATGTGATTTTCTTTATTTTTTTTAATATTATCTATCTGGTAACACTGGTAAAATTAACCTAGCCTAAAAATTCTAGACTGTTCATGACTTTGACAGTGGGCAAACTTACAAAATCAGCAAGGGATCAAATACTTATTTCCTCCACTGTATATATATATATATATATATATATATATATATATATATATATATATATATACATATATATCCCTACTATTACAATAAAATATCTAACTGAATTTAAAAAAAAGTGACATGACCCATTTTGCTATGCTACATCACTTAGTGTTATAATTAACCTATATACTATGCAATAAAATATAGGAATAACAATATTGTGCTCTGCATTACGGTAAAAGCAAATCTTGCTTATCTAATTATTTATTCTAATAAATTTGTGTTAATTTACATAAAATGTATTACGCATTTATGTTTTCTTAATTATTGTTCTAAAATAATAATATATTTTTTCCGTTTTTATTTTATGCAAATAATATGTTTCAAATGGGAAGAATGCTGAAATTGTGATATATAATTTTGATAGGTAGAAAGAAATACAGTTTTATGAATCTCTTCGATAGCCGAGCTTGCTTAAAATGTCACAAATGTCTTCAGTTTGCTGTTTAAGTGGCTTTTTATCCATATAATTGATGTTTCCAGATAAAAAAAAATTTGTTTAAAAAGTAGATCATATTTATCTGACACTTCAGTTCCTTCCTTTTTTTGTTTATAATGTCATCTGAAAAGAAAAAAAATGTTTGATTTTACGCCCTGACATTTAAAATCCTGAGAATTGGTTGTAATTTAATTTTTTTTTCTACTTTTACCATCTCAAATTGTTTCATATCAATCAAATTCACTTAATAAAAAATAAAATAATTTCCTAAATTACCTCCTTTCCCCTTGTTCAGTCTCCTTCCCCACAATGTATCTGTCTGGACCTTTTTCTCTTACTTTTGCTTATGTTGTTTGTACTGTAGTTTATAATCATTCTGCTCTGTTGTAATGGAAATCAGCATTCTACTTCCTGCTGAGCATGTTATGTGTGTAACTAAATTATTGATTTCTACAGGGTTGATAATGTAATGGATTTGGTATACTTAGTAGTCTTGTATAAGTAGAGTTCTTGATTCAAGTCTGAACAAAAGTAATATCTGTAAGTAATTTGTATGTTCTTCCCGTGTTTGTGTGTGTTCAATCTGGGTATTTTGATGTGTATTCACACTCCAAATTGTAAAGAAGGGGGTAGGGAGACAGACAGGTGAGCCCTAATCTACCCGCCACTCAGTCCCTGCCTACTTGCAACGACCCGCCCTAGGCGACGGGGTACAACTTGGCGACGGTCCCTACATTCAATAGGTGCACGACAGACAAACAGAAAGGGGTACACAGAAGCCGGGGAAATGGGGAAGTTGCCCACGGGAACACCGTGAGCAACAAGCGAGGTGAACGAGCCGAGTCAAACCAGGAGATGAGCGAGGTACAAAACGCAGAGCAGAAGAGTGGTCAGTAAAGCCAAGGTCAATAACAAGCAGAGGGTCAGTAGTTCAAGAAGCTGCAGCAGGGCCAGGAAACCAGCAGAGAAGAATCACAAGCAAAGGAGGAACAGGAAAGGCAGGTATAAATAGACAGAGGGCGGGAGCTAGCTCCGTCTGGGCAGTCTGTGATAGGCTCTCGCACTCCTAAGCCTGCCATCCTGGGTGGTGGAAGATGGAGTCAGTCTCACAGACATAGAAGCAGGTGCAGACTGATTACCTATGGGCGTTGACACAGAAGCTGTGTCTGGCAGATCCTTTACACAAATATATGACGCTATGTTTACTTTTTGAGATACAACTGCTTTGCATTCTGTATACAGAGCAGCTGTATCGTGCGCTAAGACCTGAATCCGTCAGGTCCGCGGGACTGATGAGTTCAGTGACAACGGTCCCTGAGTGTCTGACACGCAGGGTCCACCTGTAATTGATCACATGTGATCACATCTTGAACATACATGTGATCAGTAAATGCTCGATCCTGCGTGTGAGAAACTGACCCACCAATCCCGCGGACCTGACAGATACAGGTTTCAGCGCTAGATACAACTTCTCTGTATACAGGATACAAAGCAGCTATATCTCAAAAATGAAAAAAAAAAAAAAGCGGCAGCTAGTAAGGGGTGCTTTTTTGGACTTAGGCCTCATGCACACGACCGTATTTTTTCCCACCCGTAAATACTGGCGTAAATACGGGTCCGGTGTCACACGTATTCGACCCGTTTTGCACCAGTATTTACGAACCCATGCCCGTAAATATGGGTCCGGTGTCACCCGTATTCCACCCGTATTTACGGGCACGTTTTTGGCGGCAAAATAGCACTGCACTAATCGGCAGCCCCTTCTCTCTATCAGTGCAGGATAGAGAGAAGGGACAGCCCTTTCTGTAATAAAAGTTAAAGAAATTAATACTTACCCGGCCGTTGTCTTGGTGACGCGTCCCTCTCTTCACATCCAGCCCGACATCCCTGGATGACGCGGCAGTCCATGTGACCACTGCAGCCTGTGATTGACCTGTGATTGGCTGCAGCAGTCACATGGCCTGAAACGTCATCCAGGACGTCGGGCCGGATGTCGAGAGGGACGCGTCACCAAGGCAACGGGCGGGAGACCGGACCGGACTGGAGGAAGCAGGAAGTTCTCGGTAAGTATGAACGTCTTTTATTTTTATTTTTTACAGGTTTCTTCTGATCGGTAGTCACTGTCCAGGGTGCTGAAAGAGTTACTGCCGATCAGTTAACTCTTTCAGCTCTTTGGACAGTGACTATTTACTGACGTCGCTTAGCAACGCTGCCGTAATGACGGGTGCACACATGTAGCCACCCGTCATTACGAGAGCTCCATAGACTTCTATGGACTGTCCGTGCCGTTATTACGGCCTGAAATAGGACATGTTCTATCTTTTTCAACGGCACGGGCACCTTCCCGTGAGAAAACGGGAAGGCACCCGTCGCCAATAGAAGTCTATGAGCCCGTTATTACGGGTCGTAATTACGACCCGTAATAACGGGAGTTTTTACGGTCGTGTGCATGAGGCCTAAGTCTGGACCCCAGATTATAGTACACCCTGTACAACCCTAAAGGCAGCCCCAATGAAGATGCCTAATAGTCCACAATATCATACATGATAGTAAAAGTAGTATATGTATATAACAAATCATTATATAAAATGGAAAGAAAATACAGTAAAAGTCATGTAGCTACTGTATGAGCCGTAATACAATAACCAGCAGATACTCTTTGTACAATATTTACAGTGCTTAATGCAATGCTGTGTATAATGTGAAAAGTAGCTGACACATAACTGTTTGTTACCCATTATGATAAAATGAATGGCTCTCCAAATAAGTACACTATGACATAGACCCTAGCGTCTGGTGGCCCATAAATCAGTAGTGAGTAACTGGGACACTAGTGCAAGGAGATTAAAAAGGGCACAGTAAACATTTGGGCATGTATAATATACAAATTAAAAATGTGTGAACATTCACATCTGCATAATCTACAAATTAAAATGTGTAATAGCATAGCATTAATTAGTGACTGATCAATTCATCCTTAATTGCAGGCATGCAAATGAACTTTCAGAGGTCCAAAAATGAATTTGTGAGAGAGTCATTAACCTTGTATCTATAACACAGTTATGAATCAAGATAGGGGAAAAAAAATCTTTTATAGTCTTTGTGTCGAAGGGTGTTTATAATTGTATGGCAGTCAATTAAGTGCAACTGATCACTTGCTGTTAACTTGTATTTATGAAGCCCTTCTGTTGTTTTATATGGGAAAGTTCACAAGCTAATTTGGGTTTTGCTATAGTGATATTTATAGGATATTTAGATTGATGGTGTCAATATAGGTAGAGCTGGAATGAATCCTGTCCATGTGTTTGTTAGTTCTGCTCCAAAGAGTAGAAAAACTTGTAAAGCCAAATCCATTCCAAATTAACTCCAAAGGGAAAATAATGTAACTGTCAGGCCTGCCAGAAGCTTCCAAATGAGGGGCAAGATTGAGAAAGTCAACCTGCCCCAAGAGGGCATCAGAGGGATTTTTTTGTCAGTCAAAAGCCGTTCCTGAGAAGCTTGTATAGCTTAATACAAATTTTAGTCACCCAGGGCAGAATAGGAGGAGTGCAAGAACAAAAAATGGAGGCAGTCACTACAGAGGCGCAGCTAGGTTCTCCAGCACCCGGGGCAAAGATTCAGTTTGGCGCCCCCCCAACCTCCTTCCCAACATCTCCTTCCCCCTCGCCGTATTTGTTTTCTCTACCAATCGACGTGTCATTTCTTTTCCACATTTCTTTTTATGTAACGCGAGTATAAAAACATTTGTACATTTTACAAGCAATATGGTTCTATACACAACACCAGAACCAAGCTCAGTGCATATATACAGCCCCAGAACCAAGCTCAGTACATAAATACAACACCAGCACAAATACAGCTCAATTTAGTGCAACCCCTGCTGTATAGGTGTGTACGGCGTAAAACTACAGCTCCCAGCATGGCCCGAACAATGGTAAGGATATGCTGGGAGATGCTGTTTCACAAAAAATAAATCCTATCATAATCATACCACCCATCATCTTGCTGCAGATCATACAGTTACTACAGTGCTGATTAGAGGGAGAATAAACATTTACATTAAGTGATTCACCGGTGACGTCTCAGATTCTAGTTATTTTTCTCCATCCGGTCCAGACCTCTATGATGACTTCTCCCGGTCACAGCCCATTTCTGCAGTATGCCGCTCACATGTCTTCAGCTTCTCACTTTTCCAACATTTCTGCACCTATAAATAAAAATAAAGTTCTCATTATACCACACACTATGCCCCTAAATATAATAGTGACATACACTGCACCTCTAATTATAATAGCACCATACACCATGACCCACACACACACACACGCACTGTGCCCCCTGTAGATAGTGCGCCCATATAGCCCACCCCTGTATATAGTGTCCCACAAATAACTCCCCCTATAGTGCTCTACAGATACCCCACCCCTGTATATAGCCCCCTGTAGATATAGCCCAGCCCTGTATATAGTGCTCTACAGATAGCCCACCCCTGTATATAGCCCCCCTGTAGATATAGCCCACCCCTGTATGTAGCCCCCCTGTAGATATAGCCCACCCCTGTATATAGTGCTCCACATATAGTCCAACCCTGTATATAGTGCTCCACATATAGTCCACCCCTGTATATAGTGTTTCACAGTTAGCCCACCCCTGTATATAGCCCCCCTGTACATATAGTCCACCCCTGTATATAGTGCTCCACTAGATAGTCCACCCCTGTATATAGTGCTCCACAGATAGCCCACCCCTGTATACAGGGGTGGGCTATCTGTGGAGCACTATATACAGGGGTGGACTATATGTACAGGGGGGCTATATACAGGGATGGGCTTTTTGTGGAGCACTATAGGGGGAGCTATTTGTGGGATACTATATACAGGGGTGGACTATATCTACAGGGGGACTATGTACAGGGGTGGACTATATCTACAGGGGGACTATATACAGGGGTGGACTATATCTACAAGGGGACTTTAACTACAGGGGGGCTATATCTACAGGGGGGCTATATCTACAGGGGGACTATATCTACAGGGAGACTATATCTACAGGGGGGCTATATCTACAGGGGGCTATATCTACAGGGGGGCTATACCTACAGGGGGGCTATATCTACAGGGGGGGCTATATCCAGGGGTGGGCTATATCCAGGGGTGGGCTATATATACAGGGGGGGCTATATCTACAGGGGTGGGCTATATCTACAGGGGTGGGCTATATCTACAGGGGTGGGCTATATCTACAGGGGTGGGCTATATACAGGGGTGGGCTATATACAGGTGGCTATATACTATATAGCCCCCCTGTAGCTATAGCCCACCCCTGTATATGGTGCTCCATAGATAGCCCCCCCTGTAGATAGACACCCCCCGTAGATAAACCCCCCCGTGTGTAGATAAAGTCCCCCCGTAGATAAAGTCCCCCCGTGTAGATAAAGTCCCCGCTCCGTAAATAAAGCCCCCGCCGCAGATAAAGTCCCCCTTGTAGATAAAGGCTCCCCCGTGTAGACAAAGTCCCCCCCCCCACCGTGTAGACAAATTCCCCCCCCCCCCCCCGTGTAGACAAAGTCCCCCTTGTAGATACAGCCACACTTTCATTACAATTAAAAAAAATAAAAATATTTCAACTCACCTTAATCCCGCTCCCACGCCGTCCGGCAGCCATGGAGACGTGCTCTCTTCTGCGCAGGTCTCCTGGGGGTTGAATGCAGTGTCTATGAAAGGCGCTAATTGGCTGGGCAGGATGACTTTCCCTGTCAGTCAGCTCCTTTCATCGACAGAAGCTTCACTGGTACAAAAGGTACCAGTTGCTTCACTCGTCGAAAGGCGCTGAATCATTCATTGCTTCTAATTGTACCTGTGTCCTATAGACGCAGGTACAATTATAGTGCAGGAGGAGGTGGTGCTGGCGCCCCCCTCTAAGCTACGCCCGTGGCACATGTCCCGCCTGCCCCCCCCCCTAGCTACGCCCCTGGTCACTAACCCCACATATATGGATCACATAAACAACACAAAAGTTTGAACAGCACATTCCAACAAAATGTGATCCATATATGCGAGGTTAGTGTCTGCCTCTCTTTTTTTTTTTCTTGCACTCCTCCTATTCTGCCCTGGGTGATTTTAAATAGTTTACTGCTGGTTTCTACCATCCCCAGATATATATGTAGAATTAGTCCCAGTTCTGGGTGTATGTGCGGAGTAGGTCCACACCTTATAGAGGTATTGCATATTTATTTATATCTAGTGGTTTAGGTTGCATTGGTGTTCACAGTGTACTGTCGCCATTCTTTGCCTTCTGTGTATTTGCAGTCACAGGTGTATATATATATATTTGAGGCAAAATGTATTTTGTATGAAGTCTATTTGAAGTTTTACTTAGCACCAAATACATCTGTGTAATTTCAGGTTAACATAACTAAGGCTTAACTAGCCCCAAGCGTGCTAATCGGCGGGAGTCCTAGAAGTCGGACCTTCACCGATCACACATTGATAGCTTATTCTAAGGATAGGCAATTAATATTTAAGGTGTGGCCTTCTTAATGGGCAGAGGCCAATGTATAAGACAGTCTGTTCCTACAGGCTGCTGAGAAGTAAATTTGGTACCATTCATACAATTTGTAAAAACCTTACATTTATAATGAGAGAGTTCTGAACTCTTTAGGAATCTTTTGTTTTCTTCTTAAACCATTTAAGTCCTAAAGGCCCAGAACAAGGTTACTTTGTTTACATGCACTGGAAGGTGTTAGGAAAGTTTTATTTTAAATCTATGTTTACTTTATGTAACTGAGACTAAAATGTGTATTAAGCTATACAAGCTTCTCAGGAAGGGCTTTTGGCTGACAAAGTGTTAAATCTGCTTTACTGATAACAAGTGTGACTAGGGGGCTGGTAAATTCCTCAACAGAGAGATTAGAATTTCTAGAGGAAGATTTAATTTATACCTACTTTCTTTGTTAGGCGGCTATGTGAAAACGAATTAGAACTAGCTTGGACTGGCTTTTGCCACGCCCTATAATAGGTATAAAAACCAGGGTACTCAGTGAAAAAGTGGCGATTATTGATCGACCGCTGTTTTCTTTGTCTCCTTGTTAACAAGAATAAAAAGCCGTGCTTTTCAACGTATTCAGATGACTCCTTGAACCTTTTTTGATAAGAATGGAAAATTCTCCTAACAGATGGAAGTTCACAAGGAACTTTTTCATTCAATAAGTCGCCCCAAGACATATTGAAAAACAAGACGTGCAAGTATATAATGAACTTCAACTCTTCAGTTAAGAAAAAAAAATATCTGTATGCCGGCTTACCTGACTGTTGGGGATTTTGTCAGCTTTAGATTCTCTACTTTTGTTTCTATCAAGCCTTTTGGAGCAGAAGCCACTGTCGTTATTACTGTAATCAGCTTTGTGCAAGTCCTTCTTCAGGCTTCTGTACAGGTAGCTAGGCAGAAGACCGAGATCACATTTATTTTTCAACACTGAATACTAAAGCCGAAGAAGCCATTGAAAAAGGTTACTTATGGAAAAAAAAGCATAGAATAAATTTTTGGTTCCGGAATCCCAACTGGGATGTACATTTTTTATACTGAATTGACAAATGACATGTACTAGAGACTGAATGAGCTTAGGAAGAGACATAGACAAGTATTTAAATTATTCTTAAAAAGTATTGCTCTACTGTGCGAAAAATGTTACTGTGCAGCTCTAGACTGCAATTTAAAATATTTTTGATTCTTTAACTTTGTGCAATACGTGTCACTTACTGATTTGCTTATTAACTCTGCAAAGCAAAAAATACAACAGGTGGGATAATGCCTCAAAACAAATGCCATTTATATTGTCCTTGCATTACTACTGATGACCACATGGGGTGCTGTTATGGGGAAGCTTGGAAAACTTTGATTCGGATGTATTTAGCTAAATACACTGAATTGTTACCAATATTTCATGAATCATTAAAATTTAACTAGGTTTTTGACACTGATCAAATAAAAAAAGACTCTTTAATGTAAAAATAAAAACAATATTCTACAAAGTGATCAACATAATTATGACGTTAATCTCTTCCCGCCACAGACAGTTTTTAGCTTTTCACTGTAGTTTTTTCCTCCCACCTTCCAAAAGCCATATCTTTTTATTTTTCCTTTAATATTGCCGTATGAGGGCTTGTTTTTTGTGGGACGAGTTGTTGTTTTTTACGGCAACATTTATTGTACCATATAATGTAGTGTAAAACTGGAGGAAAAATCTTTGTGGGGTGGAAAGGGAAAAAAACAGCGATTCCTCAATCTTTTTGGAGGTTTAGTTTTTAAGGCGTGCAGTAAAAACGTAATTTTAACTTTATTTTGCAGGTCAATATGATTACGGTGATAAACAATTTATATAGTAGTTTATGTTTTACTACTTTTACAAGGAAAAAGCAAACTGTTAAAAATTTAATTTGTCACCATATTCTGAGAGCCGTAACTTTTTCTTTCCATCAATGTTGTGGTATGAGGGATTATTAGTTGCAGGGCGAGCTGTAGTTTCTATTTGTACCATGTTGGGGTATATGAGATTTTTTGATAATTTTTTATTAATTTTTTTATTTTTATGGCATTCACTGTGCGGGTTAAATAATGATATATTGTAATAGTTCAGACTTTTATGGACGCGTCAATACCAGTTATGTTAATTTTTTTTTTACATTGCACTTGGGGGAAAAGGGAAGTATTTTGAACTGTTCATTTTATATATATATATATATATATATATATATATATATATATATAATTAATATATATATTATTAATATATTTAAAAAAATACTTTATTTTACTGTATTATTTTTTTTTTTACTAGTCCCCCTATGGGACTTGAACCAGAAATCGCTTGCATGATATACTGCAATACTAATGTATTGCAGTATATCGTTATCGTATAGACAGTCTCCTATGAAGCCCTGCCGGAAGCAGGGCTTCATAGATGTACAAAGATGGCAGACCTTGGGGCCTAAATCAGGCCCCCAGGCTGCCATGCCAACCATCGGCACCCCGGGGATCGCGTTGTTGGGGATTTGCACTGTTGCATGGGGCCACCCTCATGTTTCAAACCACTTAAATGACACGTTCACTATTGACCGTGGTATTGAAGTGTCAGCTGTACAATACAGCCATCACGCTCGTTCTTTGGAGTGGGCTCAGCCCGTGAGCTCGCTCCATACTCCCTCATCTGGCGTGCGCCATATATATACGGCGGATATTGGGAAGGGGTTAAGCAGATAATCAAATTAATTTAAACAAAAAATTAAATACAGTTAAATAAAGTTTATTTAAAAAAATCAGAAATAGAGTGCATAGTTAAGGTAAAATAAAACCATTTTTTCCATACAAAGTGGTTTTATTTTGTAATCGTGTAAAAAAAAAAATACACATATATATACACAATATTTAGAACACATGGGAAACACGGTAAAAAAAAACCCGCCAAAAACAACTGCGGAATTGCTTATTTTTTTACATTCCCCGTCCAAAATAATGTAATAAATGTTAATAAATAAATCTCATGTACTGCAAAATTGTACTAATGAAACTTTAAAATCTCTGCAAAAAAACAATGTCACATATGGGTTCATCGACGGAAAAATACAAAAGTTACGGCACCTCTAATGTGACGATGCAAAAACAAATAATTTTTGTTTTAAATAATTTTTATTGTGCAAAAGTGGTAAAATTTTAAAAAAGGTCACATGTAATTTACATCACATAGTGAATGGCGTAAATTTAAATGCAATAAACAATGTTGGAATAACTGCTTTTTTTTCAATTCCCTCCTCAAAAAAAGGTAATTCAAGTTAATCAATATCTATTATGTATTCAAAAGTGTTACCATTAAAAATATTAAATTCATTCCACAAAAAAACATGCCCTCATACTGCTAGGTTGATGGATAAATAAAAAAGTTATGACTTTTTAACCCCTTCGCGCTCCACGACGTACTATTTCGTCATGGCAAGTGCATCGTTCGCGCTCAGTGACAGAATAGTACATCGCGAGAGGAACGGCCATTTTGGCCATCCTCCCGACACACATAGGAGCTGCGACAGCTGCTGTCTTGTGCAGCAGTTGCCGCAGCTCCTTCAGCGGGGACCAATCATGGTTTTCCCGCTGATTAACCCCTTAGAAGCCGCGTTCAATATCGATCACGGCTTCTTAGGGGTTAAACCACCATGGACGGCCCGCTACATAATAGCAGGCGGCGATGGTTGCTATGGCAACCGGAGGCCTAATAATGGCGTCCGGCTATGCGATCTACGGAAGACTGGTGGGTCCTGACAAAGTCAGGACCCACTATGTTTGCTGTCAGTGAGTAGCTGACAGCTCTATTACACTGCACTACGCATGTAGTGCAGTGTATTAGAATAGCGATCACGGCCTCCTGCCCTCAAGTTTCCTAGTGGGACAAAGTAGTAAAGTAAAAAAAAGGTAAAAAAAAAAGTTGGGTAAAAATAAAAAATAAAAGTTTTCAAAAAGTAATACAAGTACAAATCCCCCTTTTTCCCTGATCAGTCCTTTATTATTAATAAAAATAAATAAACAAATAAATATACATAATTGGTATCGCCGCATCCGTAACGGCCTGAACTACAAAAGTATTTTGTTATCTATCCTGCGCGGTTAATGTCATAAAAGAGAATAATAATAAACCATACCAGAATCACAATTTTTTGGGTGAAAAAATGGAATAAAAAGAGATCAAAAGGTCACATGTACCTAAAAATAGCACTGATCGAAACTGCAGTTTGTTATGCAAAAAACAAGTCCTCACACGGATTTCTTGATGGAAAGATAAAAAAGTTCTGGCTCTTAGAATAAGGCAACACAAATAGTAAATGATTTTTTATAAAAAAAGTATTTTTAGGTGCAAACGCCATAAGACATAAAAAAAACTATAAACATCTGGTATCGCCGTAATCGTATCGACCCGCAAAATAAAGTGAATATGTCATTTATAGCGCACGGTGAATGCTGTAAAAAAAAAATTGAATAAAAAACAATAGTAGAATTGCTGGTTTTTAGTCACCACGCCACTTAAAAATTAGAATAAAAACTGATCAAAAAGCTGTATGCACCCCATGAAAACTGCAAAGAATTCGTCAAGGGATGTAGTTTCCAAAATGGGGTCACTTTCAAGGGGTTTCCCCTGTACTGGTAACTCAGAAGCTTTGCAAATGTGACATGGCGCCCAGAAACCAATCCAGCAAAATGTACATGCCAAATAGCACTCCTGCCTTTCTGAGTCCTGACGTTTGTCCAAACAGCAGTTATGACCACATATGGGGTCTTTTTCTCCTTTATTCCTTGTCAAAATTAAAAATTTGTACCTTTTATTGGAAAAATTTGATTTTCAATTGCACAGCCTAATTCCACAAAACACAGCAAAAAACCTGTGGGATATAAATGCCCACCATACCCATCGATAAGTTTCTTGAGGGGTATAGTTTGCCAAATAGGGTCACTTTTGGGGGGTTTCCACTCTTTTGGCACCACAAGACCTCTTCAAACCGGACATGGTGCCTAATAGAAAGGAGGCCTCAAAATCCACTAGGTGCTCCTTTGCTTCGGAGGCCTGTGCTTCAGTCTATTAGCACACTAGGGCCACATGTGGGATATTTCTCAAAACTTAAGAATCTGGGCAATGAGTATTAAGTTGTGTTTCTCTGGTAAAATCTTCTGTTTTACAGAAAAAAAATTGAATAAAAAGGATTTTCTGACAAAAAAAATTTAAATTTCGAAATTGCACCTCTAATTTGCTTTAAAATTCCTGTGAAACACCTAAAAGGTTAATAAATTTTCTAAATGCTGTTTTGAATACTTTGAGGGGTCTAGTTTCTAAAATGGGGTGTTTGATAGGGGTTTTTAATATATAAGCCCCTCAAAGGCAATTCAGAACTGAACTGGTACCTAAAAAAATAGAGGCCTTTGACATTTTATTCAAAATATGAGAAATTGCTACTTATGTTCTAAGCCTTGTAACGTCGTAGGAAAAAAAAAAGAATGTTCAGAAAATGATGCCAACATATAGTAGACTAAATATTTTGGGTGGTATAACCAGCAGATGCATTTAAATTCAGAAAAATGCTATTTTTTTCAAATTTTATCAAAATGTTGCTATTTTTCACAAATAAACACTGAATATAGCTACCAAATTTTACCACTAACGTAAAGCCCAATGTCTCACGAGAAAAGAGTCTCAGAATCGCTTGGATAGGTTTGAGCATTCCGAAGTTATTACCACATAAAATGAAATATGTCAGATTTGAAAAATGGGCTCTGAGCCTTAAGGCCCAATCTAGGCTGCATCCTTAAGGGGTTAAATAACAAAAATCAATGTTGGCCCTTAAGACGAAAATAGGGATTAAAAGGTTCAAGACAGGGAATTATTATATGATGCAGGTTTTTGAGCCAAAGGCTGAAGTGGACCCAACGGGTAGGAATTTTATAAGTCCTTCCTTTATACTTCTGGTTTAAATGCATGTAAAAATATTGCACTTCACCCATGATATGAAGTCCCTTTGACACTTTTTCCCACAATCCAAATGTTTTAAGAAAAGTCGGTGGGGCTTCAGTCACACAAAGTACAGCTTATTTGTTTAAAAGTATCAAAAAACACTAGGTCTGAACTGCATTGGTCCTGGCCTGAGCCGTACTAGTCAACAGAATGTACACCCTGTTGATGAATGTGGTGCAGGTTTATCGGGGGAAAGACACTGACACAATGAGCCACTATTAATAGATCTCCATAATTTTACTTCTGTATTTGCACTTGCACAGTGCAAGTTATTCTATGCATTTTTATTTCGACCACTAAGAACATGCATTGTCTTTTGGTGACCTTTAAAAGATAATAAAACTTAATAAGTTGTTAAAAACTTTGGAAGGACACTTACCTAACAACATATAAAGTTGTAAATGAATCACATCTATTCGTCATTTTCCACATTATTAATATGTCTTTTGAAAGTAATGGGAATCTTTCTACAGATTATATAAGTATAAAAGTGTCATAAGGCATTCCCAAGAGTTTCTTCACCAAACATTAGGTGAGAACAGGATTTGGTCTGGGGAGGGTGAAATATTTCATGGCAGTAAAGAACGACGTGTAACATTTTGATATGTGAATCAAATTATAGTTTTTAATATCTTCCTGTGATTGGAAATGTTCTTTAGCTTATTAAATCAATAGAAATGTTAAAGCTCGGAGGAACCCCAATTATGTCTCAAAGCTGGAAGGTTAGAAACCGGGACTTCACAAGACAGGAACAATTTATTTTTTCCCCCTAGCTTTTTGACAAGTAAATGTCAGCGTGCAACATCTTCTGCTAGTTGTCGGCATAGGCCACCTGTAATAGAAAGATTATTAGTCACACATGTGTCGAAATCTTTTTCATCTCGGATTTGATACAGAATTACTTTTGCTTTATGCATCCATTAACCTTGAACCATCAGTACGAGTTTTATGCTTTAATGTTAAAGGCATTTTTTTTTAATGTACTCACTGATTCAATGTTCAAAGTGTTCGGATGACAAGAATTTATTTAGTCAAAGTTATTGAAGGAATAAAAATGTATATATATATATATATATATATATATATATATATATAAAACCATAGGACAGAGTAACGGCACCAGGACCTCAGAGTAGATAAAACAGGGTGGATTTATTCACCTCAAGTGAGCGACGTTTTGGTTTGCCACAAATCCTTTCTCGAGCTACTACAAACTGCACACAGTGCCAAGTATAAATAAGAAGTACATACAGCAATTATTCAAAGCCTCATTAATATACAATGTGTAATAGAACTGTTGTATAAACATGAATTCCATCATATATAAAAAGAGAAATATTAAAAGTGCACCATTTCCATAGTGAATACATATAACCTTCTCACAATATATGTGAACATACCTCATAGAAGTGATGTATCGTGATTTAATGAGCAATCTAAGCTAAATCCGAGCAGGGCCGAGGCCAATCAAACTCCATTTATAAACATAATTCCTATAGAAAAAAATATTTGTACAGAAGCGGTCCCACATGCATTCTCAGTCCAGCGAACGTGCGTAAATACTGCGCATGTTCAAAGATGACGTCCAAACCGGAAGTTTGGTCAAGTGGAACGCAAATGCCGGAAAAGTCGCTATTGCGAATGCACACACACGGAACTTGCGTTCCAGCCATTGTGCGCATGGACGGGCTACGGAACTAATATAGATATGTTATTTCAATAGAAAAGAAGATTTTTAAACAATAAGAATGAAGCTCCAAAAAGGCCATGTCCATTGCGGCATCAAATAGATGCTGCAAGATGAAATAAATCGCCAAAAAAGTGGACCATATATATACTGAATGATCTCATTTATTCAAAGAGGATATAAATACATTTACTATCACATTTTAATGGGCTTTCAAAATTACTGGGAATAATCTCATCGCCACTTGCGATGTTTTGATAGACCCACACCCATGACCTCAAGAGATAGACATACTCAAAGTACTGTCAATAAGCAAAATTTTGATAGAGAAAGAGGTAAATTTACATTCAGCATGTATATGGAAAATTAAGAAAAAAATTATATTATGTAATTCATAGCCATTTTATACCTTATTTCTATATTTTAGAACAATCATTAGATATCTATTATTACTTGACTCTTTACGACCTAAAGAAGATGGGACTCTGCTGCACTCCAACAGCCATCAAATTGCTTCACAAAAACTGTGTGTATCTAAAAGAATACATAAAGGAAGAGGTTAATATACAGTATTTATAAGTAAAAATACAGTAAAGACAAAGAAAAAATAGGAAAAGATGCATGAAGACAAATGTCCTGATTAGACCTAAAGTCACACATGTAGATAGGCTGACTATCCCATCGAGGAAATCTAACACCGACACCCCCCCAATGACAAAGGCAAGTTGCCCCCCCCCCCCCCACTGCTCTGAATATGTGGACCATATGGATATTCCACATTTAGCCCCTTAGGATACATGGTTTCCAGCCTATATATCCATTCCAACTCCCTTCTTTTAAGAGCCAGCTCTCCATCGCAGCCACGTCTCATTGGGGGTACTGAATCAATGATTCTAAATTTTAGTTATGACACCCCATGTCTATTCTCCAAGAAATGCATAGAAGGAAGAAAAAGGCTGGCACTGCTAAACCGGCACTGAAAGAGTAGGAGTATGTCAAATGGCTTTTTTTCCCTTTATGGATTATTGCAGACAAGTTGCCCCGGAGTTGCTCATCGAATGGTATAGCACAACCAACTTGATATAAACATGTAGAAATTATCGAGGCACTCACGGACTTGCAACACGGATGCTTTATTCAGAAAGATCTCGGTCAGGATGTGGAATTGCCTACGGCTGTTTCACGTGCGTACACGCTTTCTCAAGGCCCTGGCGTCACTTCCTTCACCTGCCTTTTTATTCACAAATCAGTGCGAGTCGTTACATAACAGAATAAAGATACAAAAAGACAGGGAAATGCACAATATACATTTGTGATACATGCACCATAAATATATCAGATTAAAATGACATTACATTGATATTTATTTGTATTAATTACAATGTTTAAAAACAACAAGGTTTTACGTTATGAAGGAGCTTAGCTCGTTTCGGTCATTGAGACCGAGAGGTCCTAGCGCCCCTGTCTGTGAAATTATCTCTGCCTCTTTTTGCATTAGAGTTTTATGTCTATCTCCTCCCAACATTAACGGCCTAATGTGAACTATGTATCAACCTAGGGCATCCCTCACATGTAACTAGTGATCGTATGTGTTCGCGGAATCTTATGTACATTGGTCAGATTGTTTGTCCTATATAGAATCTCCCACAATTGCAGATCACAGCATATACAACATATTGAGTCCTACAGGTAATTAAAGGTAATGTGTTGCCAGAAAAACATGTTTTTTTTTTTTAAATTAAACATTTAGTGTGTGGGTGATTAAACATTGTTCAAATTTTTTTTATTTTTTTCACGAGTCAGGAAATATTATAAATTAATTCTAATTTATAATATTACCCATTTTTGGTCACTAGATGGAGCTATTCCCAAAATTGCAGCATTCCAAAATTGGGTAAAAAGCCCTCGCTCTAGTGAGCTCTCAGC
Source organism: Rhinoderma darwinii (assembly GCF_050947455.1). Taxonomy (NCBI): domain Eukaryota; kingdom Metazoa; phylum Chordata; class Amphibia; order Anura; family Rhinodermatidae; genus Rhinoderma; species Rhinoderma darwinii. The sequence continues at coordinate 597,546,701 of NC_134687.1, forward strand.
ATCCCCCCCTCCTTTATCCTGGCTAGTGCCGGGATAAACGAGGGGTTTGAACGGTGTAACCTCCTACACTGTGTGTCGCCATTTTTTGAGCTAACACACAGTGTAGTAGGTTTACATACAGTAGTAAACACACACAAACACGAACATACATTGAAATCTCTTACCTGCTCCTGCTGCCGCGGCTCCCTCCGGCCCGTCCGCTCCGTCTGCTGCCGCTGGTCCAAGTGCACAAATCCGGAAGCCGCGACCGGAAGTAGTAATATAACTGTCCGGCCGCGACTTCCGGTCCACAGGAAAATGGCGCCGGACGGCGCCAATTTCTAATTGGACTGTGTGGGAGCGGCGCATGCGCAGTTCCCACACAGACGCCGTACACTGAAGTCAATGGGACGGGAGCGGTTCGCAGTCCCTATGGGACTGTGGCTGCCGTATTCCATGTCTGTATGTGTCGTTAATCGACACATACAGAAATGGAACAAAAAATGGCAGCCCCCATAGGGAAGAAAAAGTGTAAAAATAAGAAAAAGTAAAACACAAACACACAAATAAATATAAACGTTTTTAATAAAGCACTAACATCTTTAACATATAAAAAAATAATTTGTGATGACACTGTTCCTTTAAGGCATTAATTTTGAATGCAAAGCCCCCTAGATTCAGGTTCCTAGTGCATATAATAGAATGACAATAGTTACATTGTCCACATTTATAATTAGCCTTCGGGCCTCTAGCTGATAACCAGTTCTCATTTCCCTTTTCTTTTTGAGAAAAACGGCCCCTGACCAGTATATCCTTTAAATTTTTACATCTCCGAAAATAAACTATTGGTTTTCTAACTTCGACTTCCATAAGTAGTGGGTCGTTCTCAATTAAATGCAAATTTTTTCTAATGCTCGTTCGGATCACATCACTCATTGGACTATGGCCAAAGGATAAAATACGTCTAACATTGTGTAATCCCGGGGTAGGTAGACAGACAGGTGAGCCCTAATCTACCAGCCACTCAGTCCCTGCCTACTTGCAACGGCCCGTCCTAGGCGACGGCGTACAACTGGGCACGGGCCCTACACTCACTATGTGCACGACAGACAAACAGACAAGGGTACACAGAAGCTAGGGGAACGGGGAAGTTGCCCACGGCAACACCGTGAGCAACAAGAGTAGTGAACGAGCCGAGTCAAACAGGAGAGTACGAGGTACCGAACGCAGAGCAGGAGAGTAGTGAATGAGCCGAGTCACACCAGGAAAGTACAAGGTACCAAACGCAGAGCAGGAGAGTAGTCAGTAAGCCAGGGTCAATATGGAGTAGACGACAAATGTATAAGAAGCAGCAGCAGAGCCAGGAAACAGACAGAATCACAGGCAAAGGAGGAGCAGGAAGTGAAGGTATAAATAGACAGAGGGCGGGAGCTAGCTCTGTCTGGCCAGGCTGTGATAGGCTCTCCCACTCCTCAGCCTCCCAGCCTGATTGGTAGAAGAAGGGGTCACTCGATCAGACTTAGGAGCAGGTGCAGACTGACTAACCACGGGCGTCGACACAGAAGCTGTGTCTGGCAGATCCTTTACAGTACCCCCCTTTTATGAGGGGCCACTGGACCCTTTCTAGGTGGACCTGACTTATTGGGGAACCGAAGATGGAACCACCTGAGTAATACTGCAGCGTGAAGATCCAGGGCGGGTACCCAAGTTCTCTCCTCAGGCCCGTATCCTCTCCAATGGACCAGGTACTGGAGAGTGCCTTGGACCATCCTGCTGTCCACAATCTTGGCCACCTGGAATTCTACCCCTTCAGGGGTGAGAACAGGGACCGGAGGTTTCCTCGAGGGAGCCAAGGACGGGGAGAGGGGTTTCAGGAGGGAGGCATGAAATATGTTGTGTATTAGAAAATACGGGGATAACTCCAGTCGGAAGGAGACAGGGTTAAGGACTTCAATGACCTTGTACGGCCCTATATATCGGGGAGCAAATTTTTTGGACGGGACTTTAAGGCGCAAATTTTTGGAAGACAGCCACACCAGATCCCCGACCACAACCAAGGGGTTAGCAGAACGTCTTCTATCTGTTTGAGTCTTTTGCTTGCTCTGGGACACCTCTAGGTTCTTCTGAACCTGGGCCAAGACTGTGCACAGTTCCCGATGAACGACATCTACCTCAGGATTATTGGAACCACCAGGTGAAACGGAGGAGAACCGTTGATTAAACCCAAAATTACAGAAAAAGGGGGAGACCCCTGACGAGTTACTGAGCCGGTTATTAAGGGAAAATTCAGCGAGGGAAGTGAATGAGACCCAATCATATTGACAGTCAGAGATAAAACACCTTAAATATTGTTCTAGAGACTGATTAGTCCTCTCAGTCTGGCCATTAGTTTCAGGATGGAAGGCCGAGGAGAAGGACAGATCAATCTCCAACTTTTTACAGAAGGCTCTCCAAAACAATGAAACAAATTGTACCCCTCTGTCAGAAACAATATTGTCAGGAACCCCATGGAGACGCAGGATGTGTTTGACAAACAAGGTAGCTAACGTCTTAGCATTGGGTAGTTTCTTGAGGGGCACAAAGTGGCACATCTTACTGAAGCGGTCTACTACAACCCACACCACCGACTTGCCTTGAGATGGAGGAAGATCGGTGATAAAATCCATGGAGATATGGGTCCAAGGTCTCTGGGGAATGAGCAAAGATCATAGTAAGCCCGCTGGTCGGGACCTGGGAGTCTTGGACCTAGCACAAATTTCACAAGCGGCGACGTAGGCCTTAACGTCTTTAAGCAACCCAGGACGCCTGGATGGCCAGATAGTGCAGAGTCATGATTTTCGCTGAGTACCCTTAGCTGGAATTGCAGGGGAACAAACAGCTTGTTCTCAGGAAGGTTCCAGGGAGCTGAACCTTGATCAGCCGCAATTTCGGAGACTAAGTCAGAATGAACAGAGGAAATGATTATACCTGGGGGCAAAACAAAAGCAGAATCTTCCTCCGCAGGAGGGCTGGCCATGAATCTATGCGACAGTGCATCAGCCTTAATATTTTTAGACCCAGCCCTATAGGTGACCAAAAAGTTGAATCTAGTAAAAAATAACGCCCATCGAGCTTGTCTCGGGTTTAGCCTCCGGGCAGATTCTAGGAAAACCAGATTCTTGTGGTCGGTAAGGACCGTAACCTGGTGCCTAGCCCCCTCCAGGAAGTGGCGCCACTCTTCAAATGCTCATTTAGTGGCTAAGAGTTCGCGGTTGCCAATGTTATAGTTACTCTCAGTGGGTGAGAACTTCCTGGAGAAGTAGGCACAGGGACAGAGATGGGTGAGGGACCTGGCACCCACTCCCACCTCGGAGGCGTCAACCTCCACGATGAATGGTTCAATTTGGTTAGGCTGAATCAGCACTGGGGCCGAGATAAAGCACTTCTTAAGGACCTCAAAAGCCTGAACCGCCTCAGGAGGCCAGTGGAGGAGATCAGCACCTTTTTCGAGTGAGATCCGTAAGAGGCTTAGCGACGACCGAGAAGTTAGCAATAAATCTCCTGTAATAATTAGCAAACCCCAGGAAGCACAGTAAAGCCTTCAAGGAGGCAGGTTGGACCCATTCAGCCACAGCCTGAACCTTGGCAGGGTCCATGCGGAATTCATGAGGAGTGAGGATTTGACCCAAAAATGGTATCTCCTGCACCCCAAACACACATTTTTCGATTTTAGCAAACAGTTTGTTTTCCCGAAGGGCCTGGAGCAGCTTCCTGACATGCTCAATGTGGGAGGACCAGTCCTTGGAAAACACAAGTATGTCATCAAGGTACACTACAAGAAATACCCGCAGGTAGTCTCTTAAGATCTCATTTATGAAATTCTAGAAGACCGCGGGAGCATTACATAACCCAAAGGGCATGACGAGGTATTTGAAATGACTTTCGGGCGTGTTAAACGCAGTCTTCCACTCATCCCGCTCTTTGATGCGGATAAGGTTATAAGCCCCCCCCCCCGTAGAGAACCATTGGGCCCCCTGAACCTGATTGAAGAGATCAGGAATCAAAGGAAGGGGATACTGGTTCCATACAGTGACCTTATTCAAGTTTCGGTAATCGATGCACGGCATAAGACCACCATCCTTCTTCCCTACGTAGAAGAAGCCAGCACCTACCGGAGAAGTAGAGGGGCGAATGGAACCCTTGGCCAGGCATTCCTGGATATATTCTCTGTCATGGCTTCACGTTCGGGACAAGAGAGATTAAATATCCTACCCTTAGGGAGCTTAGCTCCTGGTACCAAATCGATTGCGCAATCGTATTCTCTATGAGGAGGTAACACTTCGGAGGCCTTTTTAGGAAAAACATTAGCGAAGTCCTGAATAAACTCAGGTAGAGTGTTCACCTCCTCAGGGAGAGAAATAAAATTAACAGAAAAACATGACGTCATGCATTCATAACCCCATTTGGTAAGATCCCCAGTATTCCAGTTAAACATGGGATTATGTATCTGCAACCAGGGAAGGCCTAAAACCAAATCGGACGATAATCCCTGCATCACCAGTACAGAGCACTGCTCCAAATGCATGGAGCCAACAAGGAGTTCAAAAACAGGGGTATGCTGTGTAAAATAACCATTAGCAAGAGGAGTGGAGTCGATACCCACTACCGGGACAGGTTTAGGCAAATCAATCAATGGCATAGCTAGAGACATAGCAAATTCCACAGACATAATATTAGCAGAAGACCCTGAATCCACGAAGGCACTGCCGGTAGCAGACCTACCCTCAAAAGAGACCTGAAAGGGAAGCAAGATCTTATTAGGTTTCATGTATACGGGAAATACCTGTGCACCTCCCCGATGGTCACTTAGGCACGGAAGTTTTCCGGCTGCTTATTCTTACGCCTAGGACAGTTGTTCACTTGATGCTTGTCATCCCCACAGTAGAAGCAGAGACCATTCTTCCTGCGGAACTCTCTATGTTGTTGGGGAGACACGGAGGCCCCGAGTTGCATAGGTACCTCCGAGTCTTACGGGGAGGAACGAAGCAACGGAACCTCGGGAGGCATCATGGGGGAGTCAGAAGAGAAAACATCAAGACGTTCAAGTCGTCGTTCCCTGAGACGTCGGTCAAGACGTACCGCTAAAGCCATAACCTGATCTAGAGAGTCAGAAGAGGGATAGCTAACTAACAGGTCCTTCAGGGCGTTCGACAAACCCAATCTAAACTGGCACCTCAAGGCAGGGTCATTCCACCGAGAAGCTACACACCACTTCCTAAAGTCTGAACAGTACTCCTCAACGGGTCTCTTACCCTGACGTAAGGTCACCAGCTGACTCTCGGCAAAGGCAGTCCTGTCAGTCTCGTCATATATGAGCCCGAGAGCAGAAAAAAAAAGGTCAACAGAGGAAAGTTCAGGGGCGTCAGGAGCAAAGGCGAAGGACCATTCTTGGGGCACGTCCTGGAGTTGGGACATAATTATACCCACTCGCTGGCTCTTAGAACCTGAGGAGTGGGGCTTTAAACGGAAATAGAGCCTACAACTCTCCCGAAAGGAGAAAAAAGTCTTCCGGTCCCCTGAGAATCGGTCAGGCAACTTGAGGTTGGGTTAATGAGGTGAGGTGGGGGCACTACCAGGGTAGCATCATGCTGGTTGCCCTTCTGAGCCAGGGCTTGGACCTGTAGGGAGAGGCCCTGCATTTGCTGAGCCAGGGTCTCAAGAGGGTCCATAGTAGTGTCAGGGACCAGGGTAGAAAAGGTATAGGAGGCCTGTGATTATGTAATCACGGGGTAGGGAGACAGACAGGTGAGCCCTAATCTACCCACATGTAATGGCGGAAGGAGGTGAAGGGAACAAGTGAGCCCTAATCTACCCACCGCCCTGTCCCTGCCTACTTGCAACGACCCGCCCTAGGCGACGGGGTACAACTTGGCGGCGGTCCCTACGCTGACTAAGTGCAAGGGGATACAAACAGGGAACAAGCAAGGGAAGGGGCAGTAGCCCACGGAACACCGTGAGGGAACGGAGTGGTGAACGAGCAGTCAGGATCAGGATGTAATGAAGTATACAAACGCAGACCACGGAGCAGGAAGCAAGCCGGGGGCAGAGCGAAGCAGGATAAGCGGGAACTGAAGCAAGGCTGAAGCACGGCAGAAGCAGGCTGGAGCAAGGCAGCAGTGGGGCCAGGAAACCAGGAAGAATCACAAGCAATGAGGAAGAGAAAACGTCAGGTATAAATGGACAGGGGGCGGAGCTATCTCCGACTGACCAGGCCGCGATAGGCTCTCCCACTCCTGAGCCTGCCACCCTGATTGGTGGGAGCAGGTGTCAGTCTAAGAGGTCTGGCCTCAGGTGTCGATTGATTAATCCTGGGAGTATCCACAGACGTAGTGCCTGGCAGATCCTTTACACCACCACTCAGTCCCTGCCTACTTGCAATGGCCCGTCCTAGGCAACGGCGTACAACTGGGCGACGGTCCCTACCCTCAATAAGTGCATGACAGACAAACAGACAAGGGTACACAGAAGCTAAGGGAAATGGGGCAGTTGCCCACGGCAACACAGTGAGCAACAAGAGTAGTGAACGAGGCGAGTCAAACCAGGAGTGTACGAAGTACAAATCGCAGAGCAGGAGCGTAGTCAGTAAAGCAAGGGTCAAAATTAAGCAAGGTCAATAATCATAGCAGGAGCAGCAGAGCCAGGAAACAGGAAAGAAGCACAGGCACTGGAGGAGCAGGAAATGCAGGTATAAATAGACAGAGGGCGGGAGCTAGCTCCGTCTGGCCAGGCTGTGATAGGCTCTCCCACTCCTCAGCCTCCCAGCCTGACTGGTAGAAGATCGTGTCACTCTCTCAGACCTAGGAGCAGGTGCAGACTGATTACCCACGGGCGTCGACACAGAAGCTGTGTCTGGCAGATCCTTTACAATATGAACCGGAGATCTAGGTCGTTGAGGGAGAGATGGCAAGTCACTCGCAATATTCCATTTCTTTAAAAGGTTTATACCCTCCTCTACGGACAAGACCGTGTGTGGAGCTCCATTTTTATGGATGAAAAGCTTTGTAGGGAAGCCCCACCTATACTTGATGTTTGCAGAACGAAGAGAGGAAGTAACCAGATAGAAACCACGTCTTTTCTGTAAAGTGGCAGCTGATAGATCTGGGAATATGGATAATTCAGCATACGGAGCTGGGAGAGCCCCCTTCTTTCGGCATTCCACCATTAATTTCTCCTTAATCGAATAAAAATGTATACAAACTAGAACATCTCGCGGTGCAAGCTCAGGAGCAGACCTCGCCTTAGGAATTCTATGGACCCTGTCAATAGTGAAATCCAATATGGAGCAGGATGGAAATAATAACTGAAAGACTTGCAGCCTGACCTCCCTAAGTATTTTCTGCAAGACTTCCCCTGGGACACTCCGAAATGTAAGATTCTTCCATCTTGATCTGTCCTCCAGATCATTGACCTTATACCGTAACCTATTCACCTCCTCCTTAAGCGCAGAATGAGCGTCAACAAGCTGATTATGTGCAGTAGAGAAAGTAGTTTTTGTAGTTTTTGTTCAAGATGTTCTGTGCGCGCTCCAAGACCATCAATATTTGTTTGTAATTGGTACACAACAGAATTGAAATCTTTAGCTATATCCAAATATATCGCAAAGAAAGCAGCATACCTTTCAAGATGTCAGCAGTCAAAAGTCCTTCTGGCCCTTCATAGGCACTTAGTTCCGATGGCGTCCCTGAAGTTGCAGGCGTCTTAGCAGGTTTCAATCGTGCGTCTTTTCTACGGGCCAGCCCTTCCCTAGATGGGGATATTGTACGCGATCACCAGGCGTTTCGCTTATCCAGGTCTGGAGGACTCCTGACCTGACAGATGGCTCCGGAGATACAGCGTATTTAATGACATCCGGCGGCCGGGCGGCACTAGGACCCTGCGCCACAGCCGGAGATAGGTATGCAGTTTCCTGGAAGAGCTGGTCGGCGCCATCTTGTTCCTGGTTCGGGTTCGGGTCTAAAAACTCGGTCATATTCCGAGGGGATGCCGGTTTAAGTCTTTTCTTTACCATCTTAAGGTAGGTGTTAATGTAAGTATTGTCTCATATTGTCTCGTAGTGTAGTCCGGTGTTTTTTAGATCCTGTGTCGTGATTTGAGCTGCTTAAGCCATTGTAGTCGCAGAGCTCAAAAAATGCGGCCATCCAGACCATCAGCCGAGCTCCGCCACTCCTTATGAATTTTTGGCAGAAGATACAATACCGGGGTAACTGGAAACTTTACTAATAAAAAGTCAAACAATCTCTTATCGATGATTTTGTTAGTAAATGCATTTGTGACCAAGGTGTCCAGTTCACGGAGATACGTGAACTTAGGGTCCCCTGATAACAAAGTATAGACATTAGTATCACTAAGCTAACTTTCCATTTCCAGCAGTTAAAGTGAGGTGTCCATAACCACTATGGCACCCCCCTTGTCTGCAGGTTTGATCGTTATATCTTTATTATCTGCCAATTGTTTGAGTGCCAGATGTTCAGTATGTGTTAAATTTCTATTAATATATTGCATCTTCTGCATTCGTTTCAAGGAATCAACCTGATTTCTAATCAATGAAATATAAGTTTCAACAGCATGAGTGGTCTGAGGAAGCTGAAATCTACTTCTATTGTATAGCCCATAATCACTAAAATGGAACATCTCATTAACTTGATCAACAGATGTAATATTTACAGTTTGATGTATAGGCTGTTCAAAAAAAGTACCTTTAACCCCTTCCCGCTTTTGGGCGTGACTGTACGTCCAGATACAAAGTGCGTTCCCGCAACAGGGCGTACAGTCACGCCCTGTAGATAAAGCGAGCACAGGAGCTGTGCGCACTTTATCGTCAACGGCTGTCAGCTGTCATACACAACTGACATCCCGCTGCAATGGCTGCGATGGCTGTTACCGCCGATCGCAGCCATTTAACCCCTTCAATGCGGCTGTCAATTGCGTCCGCCGCATTGATGTGGTTGACAGAGGGAGGAAGCACCCTCTGTACCCCCCGGGGCCCCCCGCGATGGATCGCGGGTGGCAATGGTTGCAATGGCAACTAGGAAGCAGTTGCTAGGCTTCCTAGTTGCCCAGGTATGGAAACCTATTAGGTCCTGCCCGAGGCAGGACCTAATACGCTAACTGTCAGATGATGAATGACAGTTACAATACACTGCACTACATAAGTAGTGCAGTGTATTGTACCGGGGATCAGAAGACCAGATCTTCAAGATTCCAGGTCAGTGTAAAATAAAAAGTGAAAAAAGTAAAAAAAAAATGTTAAAGAATAAGAAATAAATAAAAGTTGTAACTAATAAAAACAACGCTTGTCCTGTTTCCCTGATCAACTCCTTTATTATTAGAAAGAAAATGAAAAAAAAACTATACATAATAGGTATCGCCGCGTTCGGAACGGCCTGATCTATAAAAATGTTAAATTATTTTTACAGCACAGTGAACACCGTAAAATTTTTAAAGAAAAAACAATGACAGGATTTTCTTTTTTGGTCATCTTGTGTCAAATATTTTTTAATAAAAAGTGATCAAAAAGTTGCAAGTAACGCAGAATGGTACCAATAGAAACTACAGTTTGTCCCACATAAAACAAGTCCTCCCGCAGCGATATCAACTAAAAAATAAAAAAAAGTTATGGCTGTCAGAAATGGCGACACTAAAACATGATTTTTTTTTTAGAAAAGAGTATTTTTATTGTGGGAACGTAGTGAAACGTAAAGAAAACAATATCAATTTGGTGTCGCTGTAATCGTATCGACCCACAGAATAAAGTTAACATGTTGTTTATACTGCACGGTGAACACTGTAAAAAAAACAAAAAAACTTGCTAGCATTGCTGTTTTTTGGTTTCCTCATCTCCCAAAAAATGGAATAAATAGTGATAAAAAAAAAAAATCCCATGTACCCCAAAATGTAACCAATAAAAATTACAGCTCGCTCCACAAAAAACAAGCCCTCAAACAACTCTGTCAACAGAAAAATAACACGTTATGACTCTAAAAACGCAATGATGCAAAATGATGCTAAATGACAGCCCAGACTCTTTTTTTAGGTCCAGTAGAATTTCACTAAATACCCCACATCATCATTTGCTGGACCCCACAGGTGGACCCTGTAGATGCAGCGGAGATGAGGAAACTTTAGGGCCTTGTGTGGCTTACAGGGCTAGTGAAGAAGTCAAAGATATAGGCAATACTGGAGCGCAGATATTTTGTATAATACCCAATAAACCCGGCCTGTGCATAAAGGATTGTTTCAAAGCGTACCACACCAATCCATGGATTAATCATTCACCCCATTATTACATCATCCTATTATGCCCTGATGTACTCTGCACAGATTACATATACCCTGATGTACTCCGCCCAGCTTACATATGCCCCCACATTATAAGCTGAAATACCAGTAAAACACCAAGCAAAATCTGTGCTTCAAAAGCCAAATGGTGGTCCAACTGAGCCTAGCAGTGTGCCAAAACTACAATTTATGACCACATATGGGGTATTACTGTATTCTGGAGAACCTGCTTAACAATTTATGGGATGTGTGTCTACGGTGGTACAAGCTGGGCACAACACATTGAGCACTGAAATGGCATATTTGTGTAAAACTGCAATTTTCAATCTGCAACATCTATTGTTTACTCATTTTTGCAAAACACTTGTGCGGTCAAAATGCTCACTACACCCCTAGATGAATTCTTTGAGGGATCTAGTTTCTAAAATGGGGTAATTTCTTGGGAGTACCACTGTACTGGTACTATAGCTCAATGCAACATGGTGTCAAAAAACGAATCTTGTAAAATCTCCACTCCAAATACTAAATGACGCTCCTTCCCTTTAGAGCCTTGCTGTGTGTCCAAATAGCAGTTTGTGACCACGTGTGGGGTATTTCCCTATTCTGAAGAAGTTGCTTTAGAAATGTTATGGTGCTTTTTCTCTTTTATTTGTTGAGAAAATGAACAATTTTGAACTAATGCTACGTGTTATTGGAAAATAATGTAATTTTTCATTTTCACTGCCCATTTGTAATAAAATCTGAGACACCTGTGGGGTCAAAATGCTCACTACTCCCCTAGATGAATTCCTCAATGGGTGTAGTTTGCCAAATGGAGTCACTTTTGGGGAGTTTCCACTGTACTGGTACCTAAGGGGCTTTGCAAAAGCGACATGGTGCAGAAAAACCAATCCAGCAAAATCGGCTCTCCAAAAGCCAAATGGCGCTCCTTCCCTTCTGAGCCCTGATGTGTATTCATACCACATATGGGGTATTTCCGTACTCTGGAGAAGTTGCTTTGCAAATGTTACGGTGCTTTTTCTCCTTTATTTGATGAGAAAATGAAACATTTTGACCTAAAGCTACATCTTAGCGGAAAAAAATGCAATTTTAAATTTTTACTGCACAATTCTAATGAAATCTATGAAACACATGTGTGGTCAAAATGATCACTACACCCCTAGATGACTTCCTCTAGGGGTGTAGTTTCCCAAATGGAGTAACTTTTGGGGGGTTTCATTTGTTTTTGCACCACAAGACCTCTTCTAACCTGACATGGTGCCTGAAATATAATTTAAGAAAAGGAAGACCGAAAAATCCACTAGGTGCTCTTTTGCTTCTGGGGCCTTTGTTTCAGGGCCACATGTGGGACATTTAGAAAAACTGCAGAATCAGGGCAATAAATATTCAGTTGTGTTTCTCGTGTAAAAACCTACAGCATTACAGGAAAAATGAATTAAAATGGAATTTCTGCAAAAAAAAATGAAATTTGCAAATTTCCCTTCCACATTGCTTTAATTCCTGTGACACGCATAAAGGGTTAAGAAACTTTCTAAATGCTGTTTTGAATACTTTAAGGGGTGCAGTTTTTAAAATGGGGTGATTTGTGTGGGTTCCTAATATATAAGGCCCTCAAAGCTACTTCAAATCTGAACTGTTCCCTAAAGAAATAGCCTTTTGAAATTTTCTTGAAAATATGAGAAATTGCTGCTAAACTTATAAGTCTTGTAACGTCCTAGAAAAATAAAAGGATGTTCAAAAAATGATGCAAACATAAAGTAGACATATGGGAAATATTAACTAGTCACTATTTTGTGTGGTATTACTATCTGTCTTACAAGCAGATACATTTGAATTTAGAAAAATGCTAATTTTGAAAATATTCTCTAAATTTTGGTGTTTTTCACTAAAAATATTGAATTTATCAACCAGAATTTTTCACTAACATAAAGTACAATATGTCATGAGAAAACAATCTCAGAATCGCTTGGATAGGTAAAAGCATTCCAGAGTTATTACCACATAAAGTGCCACATGTCAGATTTAAAAAATGAGGCTGTCTCATTTGGTCCAAAAGTGGGTGCATCCTTAAAGAGGCTCTGTCACCAGATTTTGCAACCCCTATCTGCTATTGCAGCAGATAGGCACTGCAATGTAGATTACAGTAACGTTTTTATTTTTAAAAAACGAGCATTTTTGGCCAAGTTATGACCATTTTTGTAGTTATGCAAATGAGGCTTGCAAAAGTCCAAGTGGGTGTGTTTAAAAGTCCAAGTGGGCGTGTATTAGGTGCGTACATCGGGCGTTTTTAATACTTTTACTAGCTGGGCGCTCTGATGAGAAGTATCATCCACTTCTCTTCAGAACGCCCAGCTTCTGGCAATGCAGACACAGCGTGTTCCCGAGAGATCACGCTGTGACGTCACTCACAGGTCCTGCATCGTGTCAGACGAGCGAGGACACCGGCACCAGAGGCTTCAGTTGATTCTGCAGCAGCATCGGCGTTAGCAGGTAAGTCGATGTAGCTACTTACCTGCAAACGGTGATGCTGCTGCAGAATCAACTGTAGCCTCTGGTGCCGGTGTCCTCGCTCGTCTGACACGATGCAGGACCTGTGAGTGACGTCACAGCGTGATCTCTCGAGAACACGGCTGTGTCTGCACTGCCAGAAGCTGGGCGTTCTGAAGAGAAGTGGATGATACTTCTCATCAGAGCGCCCAGCTAGTAAAAGTATTAAAAACGCCCCGATGTACGCACCTAATACACGCCCACTTGGACTTTTACTTTTAAACACACCCACTTGGACTTTTGCAAGCCTCATTTGCATAACTACAAAAATGGTCATAACTTGGCCAAAAATGCTCGTTTTTTAAAAATAAAAATGTTACTGTAATCTACATTGCAGCGCCTATCTGCTGCAATAGCAGATAGGGGTTGCAAAATCTGGTGACAGAGCCTCTTTAAGGGGTTAATCTTAAAGACCGGAAAAAGCATTCCAGATCAAGATCCAAGGCAAACCAATCAACAGGATTGATGAGACAATTTGAGAAACCACGATTAAGCACTTTGATCTGTGGGTCAGTTAACACATTAGATGAAATATTCACTACTAAATCTGAGGATTTCTCTTCTGGGTCTGATATTGTCGGACCCCACATGCTGGAATCATCCTCCCGCTGGTTTTGTTGAGGTTTGGCCTTCTTCCTATGTTTCCTACGGCCCCTGTGAGATCGCTTTCTCCTATGATTGGAGTGTCCATGGTGCCTCCGAAAAAAGGTGTAGCGTACTGGTCATCAGAAAGTTCTGAGCCTGTGATGTAAGGGTCAATTCCCCTAGGGCGTCTCCTTGGCCCTCTTTCATTTCTCTTTGTACCCCTAGGGTCAGGATCCCCTACCTGCCAAGAGTAGATTTTGCCTGTGGCATAGTCATCCAGGTCTCGTTGCCATTTTGGCGGTTGTTTTTTTTCAATCTCGCCACTAAATTTCTTTAGGTAAGTGGTCATCCTGTCTTTCAAGGTTTGTAACACTGGTGTGGATACCATTTCTGTTAGCTGGACAACTCTTTCACTGAGCCGTATCTTTATGAGATCAATTTCCTTCTGTAGGAATTCTAAGTTCAGTAACAGGAGATCTTGAGAGTACTTATTGGATATGGCTTCAAATATTTCCTTAAATTACATATTTGTAAGAAAGAGGTTAGCTCTCAAATGAGAGTGCATGCCACGTGGAATGCGAAGGCATCTATAGTATTCTCCAAGGGTTGATAAATGCAGTTCCATAGAAATCAATCTTTTGGAGTCTGCCTCCCATTTTCTACTCACGTTCTCAACAGTGGGTACATTTAGAAAGGTAACATCTCCAGATAAGGCCTGGAGGATACGGTCAGCGTCCTCTCTGGTATAGGTAAAAATTGAGGTGTAATCACACCTAAATCCACATCATCTTCAGTAGATATCATGTCATAGAGGGTGCTTGTGTTCCGATTCAACAAACACAGTCCAAAAACAAATGAACACAGCACTCCAACATACCTAATATTAGGCCATGTGCTCATTACCAGGGGATGAATCAGTTCCCCAACTTTGAATGTAGAACACAGTAACGGCACCAGGACTTCAGAGTAGATGAAACAGGGTGGATAAATTCACCTCAAGTGAGCGACATTTCGGTTCGTCACTGTAATGTCAGGATAGGGAGACAAATGCAGAGAAGCCAGGGTCAATATGAAGCAGAGGTCAATAGTAACAGCAGGAACAGCAGAGCCAGGAAACAAGAGAATCACAGGCAAAGGACAAGCAGAAAATAAAGGTATAAGTGGACCAAGGGTGGGAGCTAGAACCGTCTGGCCAGGCTGCGATGGGCTCTCCCACTCCTCAGCCTACCAGCCTGAGTGGTAGCAGATAGAGTCACTCTAGCAGACCTAGGAAAAGATGCAGGCTGATTAACCACAGGTGTCGACACAGAAGCTGTGTCAGGCAAATCCTTCACAGTACCCCCCTTTTATGAGGGGCCACTGGACCCTTCCTAGGTGGACCTGGCTTGTTGTGGAACCGAAGATGGAACTTCCTGAGTAATAACCCGGCGTGAACATCCCGGGCGGGTACCCAAGTCCTCTCCTCAGGCCCGTATCCTCTCCAATGGAATCTAAAAGACAGTAGGAAGCTACTTTCAAGGTGGCAGTAGGCCCACCTACAAACTAGGCTCCTGTGCAATTGCACAATTTGCACACAGGGCATGTCCACCCCTGCTCCTAATCGGTAATGGTGCCCCTAATAGGAAATAGTGCCCCCTAATATGTAATGTAAGGATAGGGAAACAGACAGGTGAGCCCTAATCTACCCGCCACTCACTCCCTGCCTACTTGCACAGCCCATCCTAGGCGACGGCGTACAACTGGGCGATGGTCCCTACGCTCAATATGTGCACGACAGACAAACAAGTCAATGGAACACAAAAACAAAGGAATGTGGGGCAGTTGCCCACGGCAATACCGTGAGCAACAGAGTAGTGGACGAGCCGAGTCAAACCAGGAGTGTACGTGGTAACAAATACAGAGAAGGAGAATAGTCAGTCAAGCCAGGGTCAATATGAAGCAGAGGTCAATAGTAACAGCAGGAACAGCAGAGCCAGGAAACAGGAGAATCACAGGCAAAGGACAAGCAGCAAATGAAGGTATAAGTGCGGGAGCTAGAACCGTCTGGCCAGGCTGCGATGGGCTCTCCCACTCCTCAGCCTACCAGTCTGAGTGGTAGCAGATCGAGTCACTCTAGCAGACCTAGGAACAGATGCAGGCTGATTAACCACAGGCGTCGACACAGAAGTTGTGTCAGGCAAATCCTTCACAGTCACAGAACCTTTCTCAAGCTACTACATACTACACACAGTGCCAAGTATAAATAGGAAGTACATACAGCAATTATTCAAAATCTAATTAATGTACAATGTGTAAAAAACTGTTGTATAAACATGAATTCCATCATATAAAAATGACTAATATTAAAAGTGCACCATTTCCATAGTGAATATATATACCCTTCTCACAATATATGTGAACATACCTCATAGGATTGATGTATAGCGATTTAATTAGCAATCTAGGCTAAATCGGAGCAGGGCAGAGGCCAATCAAATTCCTTTTATAAACAAAATTCCTATAGAAAAAAAAGATTTGTACAGTACCGGTCCCACATGCAATCTCAGTCCAGCGACCGCGCGTATCTACTGCGCATGTTCAAGGATGGCGTCCAAACCGGAAGTTCGGTCAAGTGGAACGCAAATGCCGGAAAAGAGACGGGATTTACCAGTGTCGAGGCATTTCTACATGGGGTGTCACAACTAAATTTTAGAATAGATAAAAGCGTTACAGGGAGGACAACAAGTTGTAGGTTACAACCTGTTTCGTGCTAGAGACAGCACTTCTTCTGACCTAAAACACAAAAAAATAGAACAATTTATTAGTTGTAAAACTAAATTTGGTGTTATTATCATTTTCTGTCCATGTGGACGATTTTATATAGGAAAAACCACAAGATGCCTATATGTTAGATTTAGAGAACATTGCAAATCTATAACAACAAACGAGGGTGTTCCAAGATTAACTGAACATATGAATAGTGCCCATGGTGGAGATTCTAGTCTACTAAGGTTTGCAGGTATCGAACATGTCCCAATCCCAGAAAAGGGGGGGGGGTGATAGACCTAGGATGTTATTGAGAAAAGAATCAGGATGGATTATACGTGCCAATGCAATGGGACCTGTCGGTCTAAATGATAAAAATGACATGGTAGTGTTTTTATAATGATTCTTTTGTTTGTGCTTATAGTCTTTGTTTTTAACTTGTTACACAACTAATATGTGTCACATTTTATCTTTTCTCATGTGTACAGCAGTTGACTATACGTTCTGTAAAGGAACAATGAACGGCTTCCGAAATCGTAACCATTCTTATTTTATAAAAAAAAAATGGTTACTCAAGGATAACCCAATTTAATAAATATCATATACAATTAAATACGGTTCTATGTTCCACCGCCCGGCATGTATCAAAAGGGTATTTTTAAACCTTTATCGTTAAAATCTCACCAATCTATTTGAGTCTGACGCAGCCGCGATAGAAATGTTCTTTTCTCAGCGGTCTATAGGTCAGGACCAGGTGTGATTTGTGGAATCCTTTTCAGTCAAACTAAAATGAAGTGTTTTCCTTCCTGAAAGGAATTAACATATAAATTGGTGTGTCTCAGAAGCTATTGACTGTTGCTACACGCGTTGCTATGGTAGCTACAGCTGACGGTAGTTTAAAAGAACGCCGCCAGCAATGACGTTTTAGGTCAGAAGAAGCGCTGTCTCTAGCGCGAAACAGGCTGTAACCTATAACTTGCTGTCCTCCCTGTAACGCTTTTATCTTTGCCAAAATGTTATATTGAGGCCTGATTTACACGAGCATGTGCGTTTTGCGCACGCATAAAATGCGGCGTTTTGCGTGCGCAAAAGGCACTTAACGGCTCCGTGTGTCATCAGCGTATGATGCGCGGCTGCGAGATTTTCTCGCAGCCGCCATCATTATGACACTCCGTTTGGATGTTTGTAAACAGAAAAGCACGTGGTGCTTTTCTATTTACATTCAGAGTTTGACAGCTGTTGCGCGAATCACGCAGTTCGCACGGAAGTGCTTCCGTGCGGCATGCGTGGTTTTCACGCACCCATTGACTTTAATGGGTGCAATATGCGCGAACAGCGCACAAAGATAGGACATGTCGTGAGTTTTTTTCAGCGGACTCACGCTGAGCAAAACTCACGGACTGTCTGCATGCCCCCATAGACTAATATAGGTTCGTACGACTCGCGTGAAAAGCACGCGCGTCGCACGCACATATATTACGCTCGTGTAAACGAGGCCTAAAGTTCAGAACAAACACAAACGGGTGAGTGCCACATTTTCATTTTCCTCACCTACATGATATTGTAAGACTGTCTCTTTTTATGCTGAGCACCACCCGAAGTTTGTTTGACCACGAAACCCTGACTCCATTTGCATCTACATACCTGTTCCATACTGTGGAAACAAAGAGTGGTGGCAACTTTTTTTTCTCTATTATCCCTAAATTTTAGAATCATTCATTCAGTACCCCCAATGAGACATTGCGGCGATAGAGAGCTGGCTCTTATAAGAAGGGATTTGGAATGGATATATAGGCTGGAAACCATGTCTCCTAAGGGACTAAATGTGGAATATCCATATGGTCCACATATCTAGGGTGTCGGTGTTAGATTTCCTCGATGGGATAGTCAGCCTATATACATGTGTGACTTTGGGTCTAATCTGGACCTTTGTCTTCATGCATTGTTTCCTATTTTTTCTTTGTCTTTACTGCATTTTTACTTATAAATACTGTATATTAACCTCTTCCTTTATGTATTCTTTTAGATACACACTGTTTTTGTGAAGCAATTTGATGGCTGTTGGAGGGCAGCAGAGGCCCATCTTCTTTAGGTCGTAAAGAGCCAAGTAATAATAAATATCTAATGATTGTTCTAAAATATAGAAATAAGGTATAAAATGGCTATGAATTACATAATATAATTTTTTCTTAATTTTATTGACAGTACTTTGAGTATGTCTATCTCTTGAGGTCATGGGTGTGGGTCTATCAAGACATCGCAAGTGGCGATGAGATTATTCCCAGTAATTTTGAAAGTCAATTCAAATTTGATAGTAAATGTATTTATATCCTCTTTGAATAAATGAGATCATTCAGTATATATATGGTCCACTTTTTTGGCGATTTAAGTATTAGTTCTCATAGTCCATGTCATCTTGCAGCATCTATTTGATGCAGCAATGGACATGGCATTTTTGGAGCTTCATTCCCATTATTTAAAAATCTTCTTTTCTATTGAAATACCATATCTATATTAGTTCCGAAGCCCGCGCATGCGCACAATGGCTGGAACGCAAGTTCCGTGTGTGCGCATGCGCAATAGCGACATTTCCAGCATTTGCGTTCTACTTGACCGAACTTCCAGTTCGGATGCCATCTTTGAACATGCGCAGTAGATACGCGCGGACGCTTGACTGAGAATGCATGTGGGACCGCTTCTGTACAAATATTTTTTTCTATAGGAATTATGTTTGTAAATGGAATTTGACTGGCCTCTGCCCTGCTCCGATTTAGCCTAGATTGCTAATTAAATCACGATATATTACTTCTATGAGGTATATTCACATATATTGTGAGAAGGGTTTATGTATTCACTATGGAAATGGTCCACTTTTAATATTTGTCTTTTATATATGATGGAATTCATGTTTATACAACAGTTTTTTACACATTGTACATTAATTAGGCTTTGAATAATTGCTGTATGTACTTCCTATTTATACTTGCCACTGTGTGCAGTATGTAGTAGCTTGAGAAAGGTTCTGTGACAAACCGAAACGTCGCTCACTTGAGGTGAATTTATCCACCCTGTTTCATCTACTCTGAAGTCCTGGTGCCGTTACTCTGTCCTATGGTTTTTCTACATTCAAAGTTGGGGAACTAATTCATCCCCTGGTAACGAGCTCATGGCCTAATATATAGGTATGTTGTGTCACGTAGGGTTCGTGGACCCACTGGGCCGTGCGAGAATGTTCAAGGCCTGGAGGAGTTGGTCCTGTAGACACTGGTGGTTCAGCATATCCGTCCGCATCTCTTGTGACATCATCTTGGTCTTGGATGATCAACCAGCGGGGTCCATGTCCTGAGCGTACTGTCACATAGGGTTCGTGGACCCACTGGGTCATACTGCCTTGGCGGTATGGCAGCTGTCCAACAGGGATCAGGTCAAAGTCTATAGTTTGTATAGGGTACCTGTGGCAGCTCGGACAGTAGCAAGGCAGGCTTGGCTGGGACTAGGCAGCCGGGTAGACGTCAGGCATGGAGTAGCATGACAGGCGTGGAATACAGCACAGCACGACCACAGCACGGCACTTGACCAGGATAGCACAGGATAAAGGATACACTGGGAACTGGAAAACACTGGGAGACCATTTGCTTAGACAAACTAGGATATGAAAAACAACGCTCAGGCACTGCATGAAGGGGCTGGGCCCTTCTTATAGTCCAGGGGGCTCATGGGCTAATTTAGCATTAAAGTCCGGTGCACGCGCTGCCCCTTTAAGAGCGTGCGTGCTCACCCTATGGGACCCGTCCGAGGTGGGTGGAAGTGAGTGCTGGCGTCTCCTGAGGAGAAGTCTGGGGCCAGCGCTCGCCGACCCATGGCTGCGGCCGTCAGGAAGGGAGTGAACCTGACGGCCTGAAGCCATGCACATGACATGTTGGAGTGCTGTGTTCATTTGTTTTTGGACTGTATATATATATATGTATATATATATATTTATTTATTTATTTATTTATTTTTGACAACTTGGGGGACAACTTAGCTCACAGGATCACCATCTCCAGGTTGAGATGGTCGGCACACATAGAAAGTTCACTCCAACACGTTGAATAAGGGTTTAAACCAGTCACAGCTAATTTTATTGTCTTCAACACAGCAAGCAGTGTTTTTTTTGTTTTTTTTAAACTCGTTTTATTAAGAACTGTTGCAGTAACAAGTATAACATCAGTCACATCTCTGATCGTATAATACATCACATTGGATCAAGAAAATTTACATACAGCAAGTCAAGTAATGAGAACATACAGAACATTCCAGGAATTTAATATGCCATAAACAATGGCACTTAGACTGGTTTACTTTGACGTATGTAAGACTATTATAATAAAAGGACAAAAAACAAGAACAGAAATAAAACAAAACAAAACAGCCTAGGACCTGTGTCACCCATAAACATCTAATAAATCAGGCACAGTAAGTTCAAGGAGATACATAATAAAATGCGGGTCACTTATGTTACTATCTCACAGTATCTGGTGAAACAGCAGAGGAGCTGACTGTCAAAGGGGAGTTGTTCCAAATATCCCAAACTTTAGAAAACTTAGTACTACAACCACGATTCAGAAATACAACCTTCTCGAAAGGTATTACAGAATTTACCAAACCCTTCCAATGACCAATGGAGGGAAGTCGATCATTCATCCAATGCTGTTCTATCGTTTTTCGTGCTAGAAAGAGTCTCTCTCAAAAAAATTCTAGTATGGTGATTCCATGTCTCCCCATCCAGTATACCAAATAAACATATCTTAGGACATAAAGGGATACCTACATGTAATAAGGGCGATAACAGGGATAGTATGTCATTCCAAAAGTCCCTAATGATGGTACATGACCATATCATATGCCAAAAATCTGCCTCCGGGACATGGCATATCAGAAAGTCTGAAGAAGGCAATCGTCCCATTTTGAATATCATAACGGGGGTCAAATATGCTTGGTATATTATACATAACTGGATCATTTTATTATTTGTGGATGGGGAAACATGAAGATGGGACTCCAAAACATCATACCAATCATCTGTTTGAATTGTAGGAATCCACCGTTTCCATCTACTCTCTATAGCAAGTGGTGTGGAATTCACTGTGATAGATAACAAATGGGTATAGAGAGCAGATATCAGGCCTCGTGGACCCTGGGAGTTAGGAATCCCTATCAGTGGGAAGGAAGAGATTGTTAAGTTATTTCTCAAGTGATGGAATTGGGTTTGTAAAATATGACGAATCTGAAGATACCTATGAAAATGGGTGCGTGGTATGTCATATTTAGTCTGCAACTGAGTGAATGAAATTAGGACATTATCCTCATATAGGTCCCCTATAGTTCCAATAGCTGGAGACAACCGTGGTGGCATTAAAGGAAAGTAAGAAGCATTGTTCCATAAAGGCATTTCAGACACAATATCATTGTTACCCAGCTGCTTTTTCTCTTGTCTCCAAACGACACGAGCTAGCTTGTGTAAGGGCAAGGGTTTAATATGGGCAGGGAGAGAATTTACTTCAAGGGAGCCGAGCAAACATTGACTCCCAAGTACATGAGCCAAATGGTGCTCTGAGTTGGGAAGATCCTTGTCAGGCATCCAGGAACTTAAGGCTAAATGATATAAATAGAAATCTGGTAGAGCCGTCCCTGCCAGTGCCTTAGGCCTTTGGAGCGTGGACAACCTAAGTTTATGTCGAGAATTTCCCCATATAAACGGTGATAACAAGGAGTTGAGCTGTTTAAAAAAGGATTTAGGTACGACAACGGGACTGTGCTGAAGGGCATATAAAAATGTAGGCAACAAAATCATTTTAACCAGGTTTATACGGCCAGATACCGATAAAGGCAGTTTACCCCATGCGTGAAATTTAGAACGGGTGAAGACCAATAGCGGTAACATGTTTAAGGAAAGGTCAACATCTGGAAGTTTAGTTAGAAATATGCCCAGATATTTGAAATTGTCTACTAGAGGCAACGACGACAGCTCAGACAGGCCAGGGGGCTGTATTTTGGACAGGGACATAAGAGATGATTTCCCCCAATTAATAGAAAGACTGGAATATTGTCCAAAACTTTCAATAATATTAATAACCGAGGGAAGGGTATCCTGCACTCTATCCATGGTGTCAGTACGATCTGCTTTGGTTATACCCGTGATAAGTGGAGAGGAGCGTATCTGTAATGCTAATGCCTCAATTGCCAAACTAAATAAAGTGGGCAATAAGGGGCATCCCTGACGTGTACCCCTTTGAAGAGCAAATGATGGGGATAGTATATTATTCACCAAGATATTAGCCCGGGGCGAAGGATATATTATTCAAATCCATTTACGAAAAACTGGACTGAAACCAAATTTTTCCAGGCAAGCAAATAAAAATGGCCATTCAATGGAATCAAAAGCATCTGTTGCGTCCAGAGACACCAAAGCCCAAGTGTTGTCCTGCAATGCACTATATTGAACTATCGTCTGAACCCTCCTAATACTTATAGATGTGCTTTTACCCGGCATGAAGCCGGTTTGATCTGGGTGTATCAAATCCAAGATGACCGTATTCAGTCTTTGAGCAAGGATTTTCGTTAGGATCTTATAATCAACATTTACCAGCGAAATGGGGCGGTAAGAACTACAGTCCAAGGGGTCCTTTCCGGGTTTAAGCAAAACTACTATGGTGGCATCATAAAATGTAGATGGCAATGCCCCAGAAGCAATGGCGGACTCAAAGACCTTCTGTAACTGAGGTGTTAAATGGTCACTGTATTTACTATAAATCTCTACAGGGAGGCCATCTGGACCAGGGGCTTTACCCTTAGCCATAGCTTTGATGGCCAGGGTAATTTCATCTATCGTTATATCAGCATCCAAAATGCCCGTTGAGTGTCCGTGAGCTGCGGGAAAGACAAATCTAAAAGATAAGCTGATATATCCACATCAGTTACCGCCAATGTAGT
This sequence comes from Rhinoderma darwinii, assembly GCF_050947455.1. NCBI lineage: Eukaryota > Metazoa > Chordata > Amphibia > Anura > Rhinodermatidae > Rhinoderma > Rhinoderma darwinii. The sequence continues at coordinate 597,569,846 of NC_134687.1, forward strand.
CTTATAAAGGGAAGTATAATAATCATGAAAGCAGAGTCAAAAGTTCTGCTTCCATGAGTATATCCCCCGAGGGGGCCCTAAGCTTCAAAAACCGCATTTGAGGCCGAATGTTGCTTTAATTCACTGTAATTCTTTGATATATATTGACGTATAACTTTTATTTCAAAACTTTTATAGGGTCAAAACAGCTCTGCATCACCCTATCCCTGATGTTTTTACCTCTACGGAACGTAACTGAAGGCCATTGTGTAATCTGATCCGCCAAATCCACATCAGTACCTAGGATACGCCAGTACCTTTTTAATATTTGCATGATCTCAGATTGTTTGGAGTCATAAGTACCTATGAGTCTCGTGACCCTTTCCTCTTTACGTTGTCTAGGGACTAGAAGACTCTGAGTCCCGTAGTGAAGCGTGCCGCTGACATCTATGCGTGCACGCTTCCGTGTTGTACAGCAGAATATCTGCTGATGAAGAAATATCGCTGGCATCTTAGCCAGAATGACCAAGTTACAGACCCCTGATGATATGTATAGAAACGCGTAGGGTCAGGTTAGTGAGGGATTTTAGCGTAGGGAACAGTGGCATTGTTGTGTACCTTAGCATCAGGAGATTTAGGTGCGGTTATTGCAGGCTCCGGTGTGTTTTAGGGTCTAATCCACTGTTACACCAATGTTGAAACGCTGATCCCATATTGGTATCTTTGAAGTATACCCAGTCAGAGAGGGTTCACAAACTAATCAGGACTTGAAGTATTTGTTTAATACGTTTTTAATGCACACGGTGGGGCTTTTCACAGTGGTGATTGTACCCCTGTTTTTAGAGAGTTATGAAATAAAAGTTATACGTTTTACTCATATATCACTTCAGTGAATTTACGAATGTTGCTTTACCATGAATGCTAATAATTTGCTAGACTGATTCCCCAGTTCAAAATATTACTGTCTAGAAAAAAATAACTTCCGTTTAGATTTAACAAGTTGTTTTTGGGCGTATAGTCTCTGAAAGCTCAACTATTCAGACCTGTGTGCATCAGTAGGGTCAGAGACATAGGACCGTTCAGCTAATGTCAGCCTATTTGTCAGAATCTCCTCATCCTGGGCAGATGTACGTTTAATATAAGAAATAGTAGAGGATAAACATCCTCGCAAGTATGCTTTAAGAGTATCCCAAAAAATAGAGGCGTCCGTCTTTATATCATTAGTGGACATAAAACAATCTAATTGATCCGGGATCCTATCTGATGGGCCGATTAGAGACAACCAGAAGGGACTCACCCTCCACAGGGGCCTACTTCTACTGGATAAAGTCCGGAGAGTGAGAATAACTGGATTATGATCCGATATTCCCCGAGGACCATGTTTTATAGAGGCCATGCGCAGTACCAAATCAGGCGTCCCAAACATAAAATCCAAGCGTGATAGTGTACGTCTTGTTGAGGAATGACAAGTATACTCTAATAAATCAGGACATTTAAAGCGCCATAAGTCTATCCATCCAGTACCATTTATAAATGAAGATAAAGTGGTATTTGTTGTGATGCCCACACTAGACGGCAAGGAATCATGAAATCTATCTAAATTGCTATCCATTAAGAGATTAAAGTCCCCCATGCAAATAACAGTAGCATCTGGGTAGTCAAGGGCAAAACTAACCGCCCAATGTAAAATTTCCAAAGAGGCCGAAGGTGGGTTATAGATACATATAATGACGTAGCCCTTTGAGTCAATCTCAGCATAGGTAAAGATAAACCTCCCCTCAGAATCCCTACAAATCACCTAAGCCTCCCACCGTAGCGATCTGTGAACCAATAGGGATACTCCCCTAGAATAACATGTTTGAAACGAATGTGTAGACCACTGAGCCCATGGCTTATTCATCCATCTAGCCGATTCCAACGTCAAATGTATTTCTTGAAGACTCAGGATATGAGGCGAATATTGTCTAATATGAGAAAATACCTTTACCCGCTTAAGTGGTGTACCTAACCCCCTAACATTCCAGGACATGCATACAATGTTATCAGTCATTAGAGTACATATACAATGTATAGTTCACTGCACCACCCTGATATCCCTGTGCTGAAACAAAATACCAGTGGGAGTACTGTATGCAAATTATGGAAGGAAGTAGCTCCCTCAGAGCACTGCTCATGAGCACCTAGGTCCTGTAGAAAAGGGAAAAAAATCACAGAAACAAACATAACTCGCAACATAGCGCAAAGTAACAGTATCCTTTACAGAAAGGACCATCTTAGAAATATAGGGGTTACCACCGCTATAGATAACGGTAGGTAAAGATGTACATATGGACGAAACCCGGAGCTCCCGTCCTTAGGCATATCAAGCCAATATATCTTTGTAGACACGAGATGAAATCAACATATACACAGGAGAATCAAAACAAATATCAATAAAAAGTCAAAAAGGATATGTTGAAGAAGCCGTCTCAAGCAAATATCCCCTGCTGGTTAAGTTCTCGGTGGAGATGGATGAAATTGGAGCCAGTCCATGGCCTCCCCAGGAGTAGTAAAAAACACGGATGATCCACCATGTAGAATGCGTAAACGAGCCGGATACATCATGGAATACACTATTCTGCGATCCCTAAATCTTCTCCTGACTTTGGTAAATTGGGCTCTTTGCTTTTGAAGATCCACAGAAAAATCCGGGAAGATAGACACTGTAGAGTTGTTGTGCTGTATAGGGCCTTTCTGTCTGGCCAGACGAAGAGCCGTGTCACGATCCTTGCAATTACACCGTATTCCAAATTATTATGCACATTGGATTTAAGTGTCATAAACATTTAATTATTAGTTTTTCAATTAAATTCATGGATGGTATTGTGTCTTAGGGCTCTTTGGATCATTGTAATAAATCTCAGACACCTGCGATAATTAGTTTGCCAGGTGTGCCCAATCAGAGGAAAACTACTTAAGAAGGACGTTCCACATTATTAAGCAGGCCACAGGTTTCAAGCAATATGGGAAAGAAAAAGGATCTCTCTGCTGCCGAAAAGCGTGAAATAGTGCAATACCTTGGACAAGGTATGAAAACATTGGATATTTCAAGAAAACTTAAGCGTGATCATCGTACTGTGAAAAGATTTGTGGCTGATTCAGAGCACAGACGAGTTCGTTCAGATAAAGGCATAATGAGGAAGGTTTCTGCCAGACAAATTAATAGGATTAGGAGAGCAGCTGCTAAAATGCCATTGCAAAGCAGAAAACAGGTATTTGAAGCCGCTGGTGCCTCTGGAGTCCCGCGAACTTCAAGGTGTAGGATCCTCCAGAGGTTTACAAGTGTGCATAAAGCTATTATTCGGCCACCATTAAACAATGCTCATAAGCAGAAACGGTTGCAGTGGGCTCAGAAATACATGAAGACTAATTTTCAAACCGTGTTGTTTACTGATGAGTGCCGTGCAACCCTGGATGGTCCAGATGGATGGAGTAGTGGATGGTTGGTGAATGGCCACCATGTCCCAACAAGGCTGCAATGTCAGCAAGGAGGTGGCGGAGTCATGTTTTGGGCTGGAATCATGGGGAGAGAGCTGGTAGGCCCCTTTAGGGTCCCTGACGGTGTGAAAATTACCTCTGCAAATTACGTAGAGTTTATGACTGACAACTTTCTTCAGTGGTACAAAAAGAAGTACCGTGCAAGGAGAGAAACTCATGGTGTGGCCCCCATGTTCCCCTGACCTCAACCCCATTGAGAACCTTTGGAGCATCCTCAAGCAAAATATCTATGAGGGTGGGAGGCAGTTCACATAAAAACAGAAGCTCTGGGAGGCTATTCTGACATCCTGCAAAGATATTCAAGCAGAAACTGAAAATTCAATGGATGCAAGAATTGTGAAGGTGATATCAAAGAAGGGGTCCTATGTTAACATGTAACTTGGCCTGCTAGGTTTTTTTTTATTGAAAGAGCTTTTTATTTCTGTAAATATGACCTCCTGATGCTGCAAATTCAACAAATTACCATTTTAGTTCTCTTTACAACCTTTAAAATCTTTTGTTCTCTGTTGTGCATAATAATTTGAACCAGTGCATTTTGAGTTTTTTTACTTCTAAAAAAAAATCTGTTATCATTAGGAGATTTGTTCAATAAAATTTGCATTATACTCCAATGGTTGATGGCTCGAAGATTATACTGACTGTCATTTGCATCGACTATTGAGGAAAATCAGCGAAAAATAACATTTGCGTAATAATTTGGAACGCGGTGTAAGTAGACGAGCCAAGAGAGGTCTAGGTGGTGCCCCAGGTGGAGGGGGTTTCGCTGGTACTCTATGAGCACGCTCCACGGCAAACATCAGGGAGAAGTCATCACCCAGGGTTTCTGTTAGCCATGTCTCCAAGAAACGGTCGGGGTACTGACTCTCTGCACGCTCTGGTAAACCAATAATACGTATATTATTGCGGCATAGCCGGTTCTCAAGGTCATCCATTTTTTGTTGCCCTGTATCTGTATTGTTGGACACAGAAGAAAGTTTAGCTGCCATCAGAGTGACTCTATCTTCCAACTGGGAAACACAGGACTCCACCTCCGTCAAGCGGCCACACATAGATTGCAGATCTTATCGCAGAAGACCAACATCGATTTTGATCTCTTCTATTTTACCCGTCAGGGAAGTCTTGCAAGTCGTGATAGCCTGGAGTAATTGGTGAGACACCTGATGCTGGGTAGGTTTTTCCTCCTGCTCATCTCCTGAAAGACTAGCACGCGGTGGATCCCCCGATTTAGGTGTGTTACATCGTAGGGATCTAGTGCCTTCTGGAGGATAATTTCTAGCAAAGTCTTTCAATTTCTCTGAAGCAGAGGGACCCTTAGCGCGATTGGTTGTCATAGCAGCAACAGGAACAGGCACTGACTTCTGATGTAAAAAGTACAGAATCTTTCAATATAGAAACAATTTGTGGCTATCTGAGGAGATAAATCCCGCCAGTAAAGTAATGAAAGTCCAGAAATTGTAGTACAGAGACCACAGCTGTGTACCATATATCAATATAATTAGCAAGTAGATAGGTCAGCAAGGAACCGGCTATAACTGACCCAGAGATCCAAAGAACAAGGGTTTCCACAAGGCAACACCGGCCCAAGGTATAATATATGATAAAGCAGCAGATGAGTACTGGTAGCAAGGGAGATTCAAATCAGGCGTTTCCAGCAGCCAGTAGGAGGTAGCAACTGCTGTATCCGTGCCCACCAAGTATAGGGTCACACATGCACGGCCCTCTCAGGACGCGGCTCAGAGCTGGCAGGTATGGAACGGGGGGCTAGAATAGCTGAAGTCCCGGCAGCCAGAAATCAACTAACCCGTCCACAGCGATCTCCTGGTCCGTGCAGCAGGCTGATGAGTACTGCAATCAGCGTGGTGCACATGTGCGTCTGCTGTGCTGTTGGCTGCAAATGGCGGCTCCGGCCTCTGTCCAGTGCCTCCCCTCGTGTCATCTCCAACGGTCGGGATGGCTGCAAAGAACCTCACCAAGGGACACAGCAGCCTCACCGGACAAGAATCCTCCGGTCCAGCAGTCCGGTAAGTGGAGGATGGGCGCCTAATAAGCAGGTACAGGATGGCGGGGGCTCCGGTTCACATGTCCTCTCAGGCTGCCATCCAAGCAACGCCCCCCCACAGCAAGCAGTGTTACAACACAACTGTACAAAGTAAACCCTAGGCCGTCCAGCCTCTAACTAGCACATTCAGTGTCCCTCACTAAGAGACACTGAGCCTTGTGCCCAGTACCTACAAACATACACACCTTTACCATACGTGGTGGCGACTCTCACAGGCTAGCATACCTGTCTTCCCGAGACTGAGAGCCCTGTGTGAACAGCACACACCTCATTTACAGAGCCGTCTCAGGTGAAGCCTAACTAGGCTCATCAGACAGCCCAAGTGTAAAGGATCTGCCAGGCTCAGCTTCGGGGTTAACGCCCATAGATAATCAGTCTGCACCTGTTTCTATGTCTGTTAGACTGACTCCATCTTCCACCACTCAGGGTGGCAGGCTTAGGAGTGGGAGAACCTATTACAGCCTGGCCAGACGGAGCTAGCTCCCGCCCTCTGTCTATTTATACCTGCCTTTCCTGTTCCTCCTTTGCTTGTGATTCTTCTCGTTTGGTTTCCTGGCCCTGCTGCAGCTTCTTGTACCATTGTCCTTGCTTCATATTGACCCCGGCTTGTTTACTACTCTTCTGCTCTGCGTTTGGCACCTCGTACTCTCCTGGTTTGACTCGGCTTGTTCACTTCTCTTGTTGCTCACGGTGTTGCCGTGGGCAACTGCCCCTTTCTCCCTCTAGCTCTGTGTACACTTGTCTGTTTGTCTGTCGTGCACTTATTGAGCGTAGGGACCGTCGCCCAGTTGTACCCCGTCGCCTAGGGCGGGTCGTTGCAAGTAGGCAGGGACTAAGTGGTGAGTAGATTAGGGCTCACTTGTCTGTCTCCCCACCCCCATCACTACATAATCAAAAGCCCTTACCTAGTCTACCCTGGTCCCTGACACCACTATGGACCCCCTTGAGACCCTGGCTCAGCAAATGCAGGGTCTCTCCCTACAGGTCCAGGCCCTGGCTCAGAGGGTCAACCAGCCTGATGCTACCATGGTAGTCCCCCTCACCTCACCTCTTGAACCCCACCTCAAGTTGCCCGACCGGTTCTCAGGGGACCGGAAGACTTTTCTCTCCTTTCGGGAGAGTTGTAGGCTCTATTTCCGTTTAAAGCCCCACTCCTCAGGTTCTGAGAGCCAGCGGGTGGGTATAATTATGTCCCGGCTCCAGGAAGGGCCCCAAGAATGGGCCTTCTCCTTGGCTCCTGACGCCCCTGAACTTTCCTCCGTTGATCTTTTCTTTTCTGCTCTCGGACTAATCTATGACGAGACTGACAAGACTGCTTTTGCCGAGAGTCAGCTGGTGACCTTACGTCAGGGTAAGAGACCTGTTGAGGAGTATTGCTCTGACTTTAGGAAGTGGTGCATAGCTTCTCGGTGTAATGACCCTGCCTTAAGGTGCCAGTTTAGGTTGGGTCTGTCGAACGCCCTGAAAGATCTGCTAGTTAGTTATCCCTCTTCTGACTCCCTAGACCAGGTTATGGCTTTAGCGGTACGACTTGACCGACGTCTCAGGGAACGACGACTTGAACGTCTTGATGTTTTCTCTTCTGACTCCCCCATGATGCCTCCCGAGGTTCCGTTGCTTCGTTTCTCCCCGTAAGACTCGGAGGTACCTATGCAACTCGGGGCCTCCGTGTCCCCCCAACAACGTAGAGATTTCCGCAGGAAGAATTGTCTCTGCTTCTACTGTGGGGATGACAAGCATCAAGTGAACAACTGTCCTAAGCATAAGAATGCAGCCGGAGAACTTCCGCGCCTAAGTGATCATCGGGGAGGACACTTGGGCGCACAAGTATTTCCTGTAAATATGAAACGTAATAAAATCTTGCTTCCCTTTCAGGTCTCTTTTGGTGGTAGGTCTGCTACCGGCAGTGCCTTCATGGATTCAGGGTCTTCTGCTAATATCATGTCTGTGGAATTTGCTATGTCTCTAGCTATGCCTTTGATTGATTTGCCTAAACCTGTCCCGGTAGTGGGTATCGACTCCACTCCTTTTGCTAATGGTTATTTTACACAGCATACCCCTGTTTTTGAACTCCTTGTTGGCTCCATGCATTTGGAGCAGTGCTCTGTATTGTTAATGCAGGGATTATCGTCCGATTTGGTTTTAGGCCTTCCCTGGTTGCAGTTGCATAATCGCACGTTTGACCGGAATTCTGGGGACCTTACCAAGTGGGGTAATGAATGCTTGACGTCATGTTTTTCTGTTAATTCTATTTCTCCCCCTGAGATGGTGAACACGCTACCTGAGTTTGTTCAGGACTCCACCGATGTTTTCTCTAAGGAGGCCTCCGAAGTGTTACCTTCTCATAGAGAATATGATTGCGCAATCAATTTGGTACCAGGAGCTAAGCTCCCTAAGGGTAGGATATTTAATCTCTCTTGTCCCGAACGTGAAGCCATGAGAGAGTATATCCAGGAATGCCTGGCCAAGGGTTACATTCGCCCCTCTACTTCTCCGGTAGGTGCTGGCTTCTTCTTCGTAGGGAAGAAGGATGGTGGTCTTAGGCCATGCATTGACTACCGAAGCTTGAATAAGGTCACTGTAAGGAACCAGTATCCCCTTCCTCTGATTCCTGATCTCTTTAATCAGGTTCAGGGGGCCCAATGGTTCTCTAAGTTTGATCTACGTGGGGCGTATAACCTTATCCGCATCAAAGAGGGGGATGAGTGGAAGACTGCGTTTAACACGCCCGAAGGTCATTTCGAATACCTCGTCATGCCCTTTGGGTTGTGTAATGCTCCCGCGGTCTTCCAGAATTTCATAAATGAGATTTTAAGAGACTACCTGGGGTTATTTCTTGTAGTGTACCTTGATGACATACTTGTGTTTTTCAAGGACTGGTCCTCCCACATTTAGCATGTCAGGAAGGTGCTCCATGTCCTTCGAGAAAACAAACTGTTTGCAAAGACCGAAAAATGTGTGTTTGGGGTGCAGGAAATACCATTTTTGGGCCAAATCCTCACTCCTCATGAATTCCGCATGGACCCCGCCAAGGTCCAGGCTGTAACGGAATGGGTCCAACCTGCCTCCCTGAAGGCGTTACAGTGCTTCCTGGGGTTCGCTAATTATTACAGGAGGTTTATTGCTAACTTCTCGGTCATCGCTAAGCCTCTTACGGATCTCACTCGCAAAGGTGCTGATCTCCTCCACTGGCCTCCTGAGGCTGTCCAGGCTTTTGAGGTCCTTAAGAAGTGCTTTATCTCGGCCCCGGTGCTGGTTCAGCCCAACCAAATGGAGCCATTTATCGTGGAGGTTGACGCGTCCGAGGTGGGAGTGGGGGCTGTCTTGTCCCATGGTACCAGGTCCCTCATCCATCTCCGTCCCTGTGCCTACTTCTCCAGGAGGTTTTCACCCACTGAGAGTAACTATGATATTGGCAACCGCGAACTCTTAGCCATTAAATGGGCATTTGAAGAGTGGCACCACTTCCTGGATGGGGCTAGGCACCAGGTAACGGTCCTTACCGACCTCAAGAATCTGGTTTTCCTAGAATCTGCCCGGAGGCTAAACCCGAGACAAGCTCGTTGGGCGTTATTTTTTACCAGATTCAACTTTGTGGTTACCTATAGGGCTGGGTCTAAAAATGTTAAGGCTTATGCACTGTCACGTAGCTTCATGGCCAGCCCTCCTTCGGAGGAAGATCCTGCTTGTATTTTGCCTCCAGGTATAATCATTTCCGCTATTAATTCTGATTTAGCCTCTGAAATTGCGGCTGATCAAGGTTCAGCTCCCGGGAGCCTTCCTGAGAACAAGCAGTTTGTTCCCCCTGCAATTCCGGCTAAGGGTACTTAGGGAAAATCATTACTCTGCACTATCTGGCCATCCAGGCATCCTGGGTACCAAGCACCTCATTGCCAGAAATTATTGGTGGCCTGGGTTGCCTAAAGACGTTAAGGCCTACGTCGCCGCTTTTGAAGTTTGTGCTAGGTCCAAGACTCCCAGGTCCCGACCAGCGGGCTTACTATGTTCTTTGCCCATTCCCCAGAGACCTTGGACCCATATCTCCATGGATTTTATCACCGATTTGCCTCCATCTCAAGGCAAGTCGGAGGTGTGGGTTGTAGTAGACCGCTTCAGTAAGATGTGCCACTTTGTGCCCCTCAAAAAACTACCCAATGCTAAGACGTTAGCTACCTTGTTTGTCAAACACATCCTGCGTCTCCATGGGGTTCCTGTCAATATTGTTTCTGATAGAGGGGTACAATTTGTTTCATTGTTTGGAAAGCCTTCTGTAAAAAGTTGGAGATTGATCTGTCCTTCTCCTCTGCCTTCCATCCTGAAACTAATGGCCAAACTGAGAGGACTAATCAGTCTCTAGAACAATATTTAAGGTGTTTTATCTCTGACTGTCAATATGATTGGGTGTCATTCATTCCCCTCGCCGAATTTTTTTGGGTTTAATCCACGGTTCTCTTCCGTTTCACCTGGTAGTTCCAACAATCCCGAGGTAGAGGTCGTTCATCGAGAACTTTGCACAGTCTGGGCTCAGGTTCAGAAGAACCTAGAGGCGTCCCAGAGCATACAAAAAACTCAGGCAGATAGAAAAGGTTCTGCTAACCCCTTGTTTATGGTCGGGGATCTGGTGTGGCTATCGTCTAAAAATTTGCGTCTTAAGGTCCCGTCCAAGAAGTTTGCTCTCCGGTTTATAGGGCCGTACAAGGTCATTGAAGTCCTCAATCCTGTCTCCTTCCGACTGGAGTTGCCCCCATCTTTTCGAGTACACAACGTGTTCCATGCCTCTCTCCTTAAACGCTGCTCCCCGTCCTTGGCTCCCTCGAGGAAACCTCCGGTCCCTGTTCTCACCCCTGAGGGGGCAGAATTCGAGGTGGCCAAGATTGTGGACAGCAGGATGGTCCAAGGCTCCCTCCAGTACCTGGTCCATTGGAGAGGATACGGGCCTGAGGAGAGGACTTGGGTACCCGCTCGGGATGTTCACGCTGGGATATTGGTCAGGAGGTTTCACCTTCGTTTCCCCAGTAAACCAGGTCCACTTAGAAAGGGTCCGGTGGCCCCTCTTAAAAGGAGGGGTACTGTAAAGGATCTGCCAGGCACAGCTTTGGGGTTAACGCCCATAGATAATCAGTCTGCACCTGCTTCTATGTCTGTTAGACTGACTCCATCTTCCACCACTCAGGGTGGCAGGCTTAGGAGTGGGAGAACCTATGACAGCCTGGCCAGACGGAGCTAGCTCCCGCCCTCTGTCTATTTATACCTGCCTTTCCTGTTCCTCCTTTGCTTGTGATTCTTCTCGTTTGGTTTCCTGGCCCTGCTGCAGCTTCTTGTACCATTGTCCTTCATATTGACCCCGGCTTGCTGACTACTCTCCTGCTCTGCATTTGGTACCTCGTACACTCCTGGTTTGACTCGGCTTGTTCACTACTCTTCTGCTCTGCGTTTGGCACCTCGTACTCTCCTGGTTTGACTCGGCTTGTTCACTTCTCTTGTTTCTCACGGTGTTGCCGTGGGCAACTGCCCCTTTCTCCCCCTAGCTCTGTGTACCCTTGTCTGTTTGTCTGTCGTGCAGTTATTGAGCGTAGGGACCGTCGCCCAGTTGTACCCCGTCGCCTAGGGCGGGTCGTTGCAAGTAGGCAGGGACTGAGTGGTGGGTAGATTAGGGCTCACTTGTCTGTCTTCCCACCCCCGTCATTACACCAAGACACGGACTGTCTGTGGAGTGGAAGCCGCCCTTCTCCTTCACACTCCAAAAAACCGGGCTCTATTCCGGGTTTTACACCCAAGCAACAGCAGAGAAAACCCTCTCTGCTGTACATGGTCCCTGGTTGCTTAAAACCTGACAGTTTCTGCACTGTCCAGTAGCTGCACTGATACAATATATATATATATATATATATATATATATATATATATATATATATATCCAAAAAAGAGAACGTGAAGCAGCACTCAAATAAAGTGAATTTAACATCCAACATGGAACCACAATGTTTCACCTCCTCTATGACGGCATTTTCAAGTAGTTTTCAAGTGCCTTCAAAGAGGAGGTGAAACGTTGTGGTGCCATGTTGGATGAATAAATTCACTTTATTTGAGTGCTGCTTCACGTTCTCTTTTTTGGATATATATATATATATATATATATATATATATATATATATATATATATATATATATATACTGTATCAGTGCAGCTACTGGACAGTGCAGAAACTGTCAGGCATTTGTTCACAGTGGTGATCCAATCCTCTGCTTTTATATATATATATATATATATATATATATATATATACATATATATATCTACATTTATGATGTAGCAGAGCTGCATTTATGGTTTAGCCGTTTCTTTCATGTATGTTAATCAATCTATAAGTCAAAGCTTACGTTCAGTGACAACACAACCTGTCACTTAAGTAACAGATACAACCAGCCATGCAACATGATCGGAGTGTAATTCCCCCTTCTGCTCCAAATGATGTCCTCCTATCTGAATCTGTCATCCAAATGACATCACTTCTATTCTCAGTGACCAGAAAGTCACAGTCACGTAATGTATGGGAGACATCCTCATAATTAAAAAGCGGGAAACGTGATGTTTTATGTCTTGCGTAATTTTAGGCCCTCGTGTCAATGCAACTGCATCATCAGGAAAAGGCCACTGATTGATTGTTTGTTTGACCCTCCACTGGGTGGCACTTGTGCAGTGGTGAAACTAGCCATTGCCTGGCAATGTATGAGAGAAGATACATACCTCCCAACTTTTGAATTCGGAAAAGAGGGCCATTTTAAGCCACGCCCCTAACCACGCCCAATATCCTGCATAAACGCATCACGCAGCACATCACGGCCAGATCCTTCTTCAAATAACAAGCGCACATTCTCACTGCGGATTTCTAGACTGTCTCGATATCACAGATATTATATTTCAGGTTATATTGTTTTTGTGTTACTTTTCCTATCTTGGGTATAACATTTGCTCATCACGGCAGCAGCTGCAGGACAAACCAAAAGGCTGAGAACAATGAAAGTCAAGAGGGAGACCCTGTGGTGGGGATGACTTTTCAATTGACAGGTAGCAGAGATAAATGATGGGGATTTTTTTTTCCAGTTGTGTAACTCTGCTACCGGTCAAAAAATCATCCACATGAGCTGCCTTGTAGATAGCTCCACACAGCCCCCATGAAGATATCTCCACACACATCCCCCATGTAGACAGCTCCACACACAGCCCCCCTGTAGATAGCTCCACACATAGCCCCCTGTAGATAGCTCCACACACAGCCCCCTGTAGATAGCTCCACACACACCCCCCTGTAGATAGCTCCACACACAGCCCCCCTGTAGATAGCTCCAGACACAGCCCCCCTGTAGATAGCTCCACACACAGCCCCCCTGTAGATAGCTCCACACACAGCCCCCTTGTAGATAGCTCCACACACAGCCCCCACTGTAGATAGCTCCACACACAGCCCCCTGTAGATAGCTCCACACACAGCCCCCCTATAGATAGCTCCACTTACAGCCCCCCTGTAGATAGCTCCACACACAGACCCCCTGTAGATAGCTCCACACACAGCCCCCCTGTAGATAGCTCCACACACAGCCCCCTGTAAATAGCTCCACACACAGCCCCCCTGTAGATAGCGCCACACAGAACCCCCTCTAGATAGCGCCACACACAGCCCCCTTGTAGATAGCGCCACACACAGCCCCCCCCTGTAGACAGCGGCACATACAGCCCCCCCTGTAGATATCTCCACACACAGCCCCCTGTAGATAGCTTCACACACAGCCCCCCTGTAGATAGATCCAGACACAGCCCCCCTATAGATAGCTCCACACACAGCCCCCTGTAGATAGCTCCACACACAGCCCCCCTGTAGATAGCTCCACACACAGCCCCTTGTAGATAGCTCCACACACAGCCCCCCTGTAGATAGCTCCACACACAGCCCCCCTGTAGATAGCTCCACTCACAGCCCCCCTGTAGATAGCTCCACACACAGCCCCCCTGTAGATAGCTCCACACACAGCGGTAGAGGTAGCCGGCCCTACTGCTGACATCTGCTTTGATGTCACTCACCGTCAGAAGAAGGCAGGATTCTTGCAGCGGCGTTCTCACTGGTGTCGATGCTGGCCCGGGAGTGGACCAGTCCAGTCACCTGACCTGTCTCCTGACCGGTGAGGTCAGATGACAGGTCAGGTGACTGGACTGGTCCACTCCCGGGCAGGCATCCATCCCAGTCAGAACACCGCCGCAAGACTCCTGCCTTCTTCTGATCGCTGCTGCAGACGTCTGGCATGCAGGGTGCCTGTCAGCAGCGATCAGCTGTTTTGATACAGCTGCAGTGCCCAGCGGGACATTTTGCAGACCGCCCGGGACGGACCAGCGGGACAGCGGTGAGAAACCGGGACTGTCCCGCCGGATCCTGGACGGTTGGGAGGTATGGAAGATATGCTACGATATTCTGCATTGGAATCAAGGGTGTCTATTTGACAATATAGACGGTGTACAAACTGCATTGGTTGAGTTTCTTGACTGTTTTGAATTGTTCACTCATCTAGATTTACAGTGCCTGAACGCCATTTTTGGCTGCATATGTTGCTCTGTAACACGGTGATGACAGACACATGAGCGTGCATCATCACACCAGGAACAGACCTTGTACTATAAAAGATCAGTTAGCACGCCAAGCCATGTTCAATATTGGGAGAAAGTTGGCGTGATCTAAGCTCTGCCTACTGTAGAGAGGAGAGGTGTTGTTTCAAGGAGGGAAAGAAGATGAAAACTGCTGGGGGTTGGGAGGAAGACTAACTGCTTTGGAGCTGGAACTAAGGAGTCTGATTTTGACTTATGACTGGACTTCAAGGCCTAAATTGCTAAGCAGCCAGCAAGTACCGTCACAAGGAGCAGTAGGCAAGAAATATACAGTAGCAGTCACCATACTAGGTCCACAGCAGAACAACCCTTGTATCACGGAGGGGTGCCCTTGAACCGACATCTGCCAGAATACAGTACATGCTAGCTATCTTGTCAGCCCGAGCCTTAACTAATTCAGTGCATGTCATCAGTGAGAAGAAGTGTTAATATTACAATTATTATTGTGCCTTCTAAAGAGCGGCAAGATTGTGAATAGTGAAATTGGCTGTGTGCACCACTAGCACTGGCAAGAACTGTGTTTATATTATTTAGGATTGCAAGTAACTTCTGCTTCTGCTTAGTTTAATCTTTCTTCCACCGTCCACACCCAACTATTACAGTCACATACAATAATTGACAGAGGGGTTAGGAGTATATAGGGCAGGGAGGATGGATGCTTGAACTAAGGGATGTAACACAGAGAAGTAGAAAATTAAAAGCGGTAATGGGTACAGAGCACAATTAGATTGGTACCCAATTGTGTAAGTACCATAGAGGCAGACCAGCCTGCTATGGGGACCTTTGAGAAAGGGGGCCCAAACCTGGTTTGTCTCATTTCCTTTGCTATTCGTTGCAGGAGACTCCTGGACATAAGAACTGTATTGTTGGCAAACAAGAGGGAGGTTACTGGCCCAAGGATCCAGAAAAAAGTGTGGATAGGGGAAACACATATCAGGCTATTCTGTCCTGGATGGCAAAGCCTGGCAACCATAATGGGGGCCCCAGTTTGATCTTTGCTATGGGTCCCTCTCTCCACTATGTATGCCACTGTTGGTGCAGAGTAGCGTTGGTGGTGGATTTAGGCTTTAAGATAGCTTTTATGTTCTAATAAGTCCTATTTAAAGCCACTGATATCACACCATGATATCATTAGTTGTGCCAAATGGAAAACACAGGTCTGCTATATTGACCAAATCTGAGCCCCACTTTCTTCTTAAGTTTTTTTTTGCTTTTTTTTTAAACTCACTTAATAGTTTTGCTTTTTTTCAATTAAAAGGGTTGTCACACCTGAACAACCCCTCCTCACATAAAAACATCTTTCGTGATTAGCTGATTATGGGGGCTACAGCTGTTGAACCTGCCGGCAACCAGCGTATATTGTCAGGGGAACCAGCCAGCGCCTGCACATATAATACTCACTCTGAGTGAGATTTGCTCTTTGCAATGGCATCTAGGGTAGATGGATGTAATAGAAGGTAATCCCATTGTGAGCCAGAGTGGAGTCGAGTTATCTCTGCATGGCCACATATAATATTATATTTCTGTGGAGTTCGTAGTGGCCCTTATATTAAAAGGGTTGTCTGTCATGAGACAACCCTTTGCATGTAAGATAGTAAGGTTAATATTTAAGCCCTACTGGTGAAATGTAGCTGTGTGTTTGTATATATTCTGTGTTTAACCCAGTAAAATATGATGGTGCCATAAAATAATGTGAGAGTCATGACTGATGATCTGGTTGCCAAAGATACACTTCCCAACAACTACAGTCTATTCAACGAAAAGTGTGATCTTAGGGTTAACAACAGTCATAGAATTTTCAGGTTTTCAGTAGAATGTACTCTAAAGGGGTAGTCTGGGCTTGATTTAATAGAGTGGGATCTTTTATTCAGGATTCTCATCTCATCTTCAGAATAGAGAGTGGCTACAAAGAGCGTCTCCCGCTCTGGAGGACATGTCCTGTCCCGCATTACACACTGCATAACCCATTGATATGAATAGGCACTGTGTAATGCTTAATTTCCCCTGTAGTGGCGCTGCGGGGAAATTGAACACTTACTGACAGGTTTCCCCACAGAAAACAGCTGATCACTAGGGGTCCCATGAGGGGGACACTTTGTAATCAACTTATTCTCATGGGACCCTCTAACCAGAAGAGCTTGGCTAAAGTGGACAACTCCTTTAAAAAATGCAAACATATGTTATGACCAATAAATGTATAAAATTGTACAATCTTAGGAATAAATTATTTTAACAGTAAGCTGTTTTAGCACTGTTTGCCCTTTTTTCACCAAAAAGAAGCCACCTATACACATGCAATTTCTTATAAGCCTTTTTAAGAGTCTTAAAAACTATAATACCAGAGACAAAATCGGATGTCTTCTTAAGCCTTTAGTAAATCTCAAATGGAGCTAAAATAAATTGCTGGTAGTCAGGATTAATTTGATAACATCTGACTATTAAAAAAAAATAGCAACAAGAGGTACAAAAGGGCCAGCGACTACAGAGAAGGATCTGTTTCAGGGCTATTCCACTGTTTTAATTTAAAACAGGATTATGGCAAAGTTCTTTAGTAAGAAGTAAATGGCAATCATCTTTGTAAACAAAACACTGCGTGAAGGCAGAAAAGCTATTATTTATCTGAACAAAAGGACATGAGACGTAATCTCTGTATTATATTATATTGAAACCTTCACAGAGCAATTTTGCTATTTAATTGATATAAAAAGTCACTTCAAACCGTTTAGAGCAAATTTCCTAACGCTCCAAATTCCCATACCCTATTATAAAATGTTATTTTATGAATTATTGTAAGAAACCTTGTTGTTATTCGACCATCCTACTTTAATTTCTTATTATCAGGGACCGATAAATGATAAAGATGTAGCAGTAGGTGTAACGTCCATAGCCAAGAACCGTCGTGTTTAACTGCCCCCCGACGACCGCGCCATGGACAAGTGAGTGCCGGATGGCATTCCCCTCCTTAGAGATGCCGGCACTCACTTCTGCATCGCTGCACTAGTTCCCGTAGAGTGTGCGTGTGCGCTCGCGCCCGGCCTTAAAGGGCCAGTGCACACACATGAGGAAAATCTGTAATTAGCCCATGATCACCCTGGACTATAAAAAGGGCTCTGCCCTTTCATTCATTGCCTGAGCATTGTTGTGTTTACCCGTGTTAGTCTTGCAAATGGTCCTTTAGTTTATCCTGTTCCCAGTGTTCCCGTACCTGCCATGAGTGATGCCTGCTGTGTTACACCACGCCCGGTGTCTGTTGCCAAGGTCCCATCTGAGCCTAGCCGTTACTACTGTATGAACTGCTACAGGTACCCTTGTGCTTGGACTATATATAGATTAAAATAAAATCTGTATGGTATTTATTCTTAATTCTTAAAAAATAGATCCAGTAGGTGCCAGATAACATTAAATATTGCGTATTTTTAATGCATGACTGCTAAAATATAAAGCAGGTACCAGGACAACACTTGTCACCCGAAAACACTTGATACCTATAAAAACCATGCTATAGATATACTAGTAGTCCTTATCATCAGCTAAAGCGGGTGCAAGATACTACTTAGCACCTATAAAAAGCAAGTCCTCCTTACTATCTGATTGTTTGTCCTATGGGGCCTGACTGCTAAAAAAAAAAGATAAATGAAGTATCAATATAAACCAGGTACAGTAAAATGGACACCACATAAGAACTAGAATAACATTTGACACCTGTTATCCTTGCCATTTATTTGTGTGTCTTGTGTGTCTTATTATGCCTTACTGGTAAAAGACAAAGATACAGCAGGTACCAGGATAGAAAAAGTCGGGCTAGGCCATGTGTTGGACTTTAACGTCTATTTTACTTTGACTTTATCTATATGCCTTTGTTTTATGTTTTTTTGTGAATATATTAAGCTCGTGATTTTATACCATTTGAAGCCATTACTTTATCGCACCATCGGAGGTCGATTTCTTCTTTCTTTTTCCACTATAGAGTGATTAAGGAAGTTTTTTTTTCTGTGACATTAATGGGAAAGTAGATTCTAAGTAATAACGGAGACCCTGCAATTGAAACATGTTTTTTAACAACTATTGAGGGAGCACCTTTACTCAGCTTCTGAAACTCTATGAACGGTGTAGTGACTTCATCTAATTTTTATGGACTGATTTTGCTTAAGCTACACCATTTAGGATGTCTTTGATTGTGCTTTTGTGCCAAATCGTGCCCTTTCTGATAATCAACATTCCTATATATTTTAACCTTGCCTTGTGATATTGACCCAACCTTAACTGTGACAACTCCTCTATTTCCTGTTAGATTTTTTGTTGACCCAGATTACTCCTTATCGTTCCCTATTTGAATTTCTCATCACCCTCTGGGGCCTCCATTTTGTACTGGTGCATGTTCTTATCTGGGACCATTGATAAAAAAAATAAAAGATGCATGTCAAAAAGGGCTGAATAAATTACAGAATCAAGGAAGCCAACATTATGGGGAAGTTCCTGCAGGAATAAGCAAATTAAAATTGTTGCTAATATCTATAATAATTTAAATAACTGAAGACTAAGCCCTGGGGCCAAAAATAGAATCGGATGATGGACAAATACTTTTTCAAAGCACTGTGTATATATATATATATATATATATATATATATATATATATATATATATATATATATATATATATATATATATATATATATATATATGTATATATATATATGTGTATGTATATATATATATATATATATATATATATATATATATATATATATATATGTTTATATATACACAGTATATATATTTTTCATTTAATTATTCATTTATTAATTTCATAATTTATCTTTATAGGGGTCTGTGAACCATTTTTCTGGTGCTGACAAACACCCACCCGGATTAGGAACAAAGAAAGAAAAAAGGCAATCTGCTGAATTAGGGTATGTTCACACGGCCTATTTACGGACGTAAATCTGGCGTTTTTGCCCCGAATTACGCCCGAAAATAGCGCCTCAATAGCGCTGACAAACATCTGCCCATTGAAAGCAATGGGCAGACGTTTGTCTGTTCACACGAGGCGTATATTTACGCGCCGCTGTCAAAAGACGGCGCGTAAATAGACGCTCGCGTCAAAGAAGTGACCTGTCACTTCTTTGGCCGTAATTAGAGCCGTTATTCATTGACTCCAATGAATAGCAGCGCTAATTACGCCCGTAATTGACGCGGCGTTCAAGCGCCTGCACATGCCGGTACGGCTGAAATTACGGGGATGTTTTCAGGCTGAAACATCCCCGTAATTTCAGCCGTAACGGACGCCCTCGTGTGAACATACCCTTAAACAGCAATACACAACAACCTCTGCTATAGCCAATGGGCAGCAGTTTATCCTTGTAGATTTGTTTGGCAAAGTAATTCAAAATTTGTTTCTTTTATCCCCCCCCCCCCACCCCACAATACCTTAAAGAAATTTAACAGATGCTTTCCCATAATTAATACAGACTATTGCTGGAATCTCATTTTTAAACAAATGTTAATATGTAATCTGATGGAAATGCCACCATCACTCTGGTTCTCCAATAGCAAAGATGGTCATACAACCGGGTGTTATAACAACCTATATATATCCAGAGCAAAATAAATACCCCTGCACTCATTACAAATATTGGATGCAGAATGATGTCCCAAGTCACACCGGTGCTGTATTATTAATTGGTTAAACTAATATATTTCATCCTTGGTTTCTACTAGATTGTTAATTGGGATTAATTATTAATTCACAACTAATGCATAAATACTAAATGTTTCCAGTGAAGAATATTTTCCTTAATTGATTTATTGTCTTGTATAATCTCTCCTCAACATTGAAATTGCAACACCAAGAAGGGCAAGTTGTAAGGTTATGCAAATCGAGGAAGTAGCAGGTGTCGCTAAAATCTGCAAATTATCAAATCTTCAAGCACCGAGCTCCAATCTGTGGCATGTGGGGGGCATAAAAGATAGATTGAAAGCAAAGTTTTTTTAGCCACATGAAACCTCAAAAATCGATTCAAGTTGTGTGGGACGATTGTGTGATGCCTCCTGCTCGTCGACATGCCAGTTATCACCACTTGTCACAAACTGAGAGGCACAGAATCCTTGAACTGAGAGACCTTGGTTTATCACTCCGGCATATTGCCACACGCCTAGTCCAAGATGTCAGCACTGTTCATCGTTGCATGTTCCGGAGGTTGGGAGAACAACAACGAATGAGAATGACAGCAAGAGGTGCGCGGAGGCAAACCTCTGCACGGAGTGATCATCTGATTGTAAGAATGGTGGGTAGTGATCCATAAGTGAAATTGGACATCACATTCAAAGCCTAGGGCAGCAACCAGTCTTGACACAAACCATAAGAAGGTGTTTGCACGACATTGGGCTACGAGCCAGACGTCCAGATACAGGTGTTCCTTTGACCACACGCCATCGCTCTCAAAGGCTATCATGGTGCACAACAAGACGGCAATGGAGGCTGGAATGGAGGTCTATTCTCTTCAGCGATAAGTCCCACTTTTGTCTGGAGACCACTTAGGCAACGCAATGAAGAGGCCTTCACAAGGGAACGTCACACCGGTCCTACTCCCGGGATTATGGTGTGAGGTGGCATAATGTACGGTAGCCAGACCCCTCTAGTCTTCATTTCAGGTACACTAACAGCTCAGTGTTATATTGATTTGGTTGTGGAACCAGTGGTACGGCCATTTCTCCAAAGTGTCCCAGAAGCCATTTTTTAACAGTACAACGCTAGGCCGCATGTTGCTTGTGCTACTGTGAGAAGCCTGCGTGGCCTGAATGTGCTAATATATCCTGCAGCATCTCCGGACTTGACTCGCATCAAGCACATCTTGGACGTCATTGGTCAGTAATTGAAAAAGAAGCTGCCAGCAGCCAATCTTAATGATTTGCGCACCCAAGTGCATTCAGCGTGGCATAACATTTTTTAAGAAAACCATTAATAACCTCATTGATAGCATGCCAAGACGTGTAAGTGCAGGTATATTTGCGCGTGGTGCTCATACTTGATACTGAATAAATTAAGATGTTTGGAATATTTGGTTTCCAATTTTTTATCATTTGCATATCATTAACATGTTTATTGATTCTGTGATTTCCACAATTCCAAAACTTTTTCTTCTTGGTGTTGCAATTTAATGTTGAGGAGTGTATGTATCAGGACATATCTAGACCTTAAGGGGCCCCAATTTAGGAATGGGCCCCCAACTTGCTGACAATAGTCTCTGTAGTAACAAACAGTGGCATAACCACTTTTAATTGAGCAGCAACTAAAGAATGTATAGTAGCACGGACAGATACCATATGCGCATCCTG
The DNA here is from genome assembly GCF_050947455.1 of Rhinoderma darwinii. Classification (NCBI taxonomy): domain Eukaryota; kingdom Metazoa; phylum Chordata; class Amphibia; order Anura; family Rhinodermatidae; genus Rhinoderma; species Rhinoderma darwinii. The sequence continues at coordinate 597,591,413 of NC_134687.1, forward strand.
TTCAGCTTCAGGGGTCTGCAAGCTAGGGATCCGACTGGTACTTTTAAAAAAGTAATAATAATAGTACTTCCTACTGTATATAAGATCACTTGTAAGGTGCTAAGTTCATACCCATACATCTCTCACAATTACTGTTAGATTCACCTCTGCTCCATGATGAATGGTTGGATGTAATTGGAAAAGTCGCTGTTTTTCCATAAATTTTGGACAATTTAGCGTATCTGAACTTTGGAGTGCTGTTCCATTCCTTTGATAGTGTAATTATTACTAGTGGATTAGCTGACCAGTGGAGACATTCTGGGGAGTCATTAATGATGTGGTCTATGGCTAGCACCCAGCTCTCTTTAAATTAACAGTTGGAAAACAGAAGGTCCTTCACAGTTTTAGCACAAGGGCTCTTTGTTGAAAGTGTAAGGCCCTGTTCACACAGAGTTTTTTGCAGGAGGAAGATTTTGACCTGCCTGCTTGCCGTTTCCCGCGATTTTCGCTGCATTTTTTTGCTCGCACCCATTGAGTGCTACGGGCAAAAAACACAGTGAAATACGCTTTCCCTGCCTCCCATTGATGTCAATGGGATGTCAGAGGCATAAACGCATGAAGATAGGGCATGACGCTTCTTTTTACCGCGAGACGGTTTTTCAACTCATGGTAAAAAAAACGCCTCCGTCTCCCATTGAAATCAATGGGAGGCATTTTCGGTTGTTTTTTTGGCGCAGTTTCCAGCGCGGTTTTCGCGTCAAAAAACGTGTCAAAAAACTCTGTGTGAACAGGGCCATAGGCTGCATTCACATCATGTTTTGGCCTTCCATCAGAGGTACACGTCAGGAAGACCGTCTGCCAGGAATTCCGGCTCTGGAGAAGCCCCTGATATCACTGTTTATAAATGAACAGTAATGTTGGGAGCTCCCCAAGTCTCCCCAAACCATAGGCTCCCATGTTGAAACATTTATACCGTGCAGGATATCTTTTTTTGTGTGAACCCTCAGGATGGAATAGCATAGTCTACTACGCTATTCCATTCTTCAAATAAAAGGGGACGTATACGAGCCCGATGCAGACCAAAAGGACACTCTTTTGTTCTCTGTCAGTATAATTGAGCCCTATTAACACGTTTATAGTGTACGTCGGGTGCTTTTCTGATGTACATGATAGACGTAGGGCAATAACGGAATGTGAAAGGGGCCTCAGCCTCTGAATACTAGCGTCATATATTGAACCTTGCACAAAAGGCAGCCCCAGTTGAGCTAGACTACTGAAAGCCACCACCATGTTTATTCCTGGCTGCAGGAACAAATTATTTAACTGTATGTCTATGCAGGGGATTTAGAGCTCTATATCAGAAAAATGAAACTTGAACCCTTATAAAGATTCATAATGAAATTAAGCAGTACAGAATTTTGGACCTACAGTATATAGATTAAAAAATGTTGTACAAAGGCGGACATTCCCTTTAAGTTTAATACTACAGTACTTATATAATAAGAGTTCTTCCAAACAAATCATTGACACAGAAAGTTGTGTTTTAGTAGTTTCTTAATAAATTGTACATATTTTTTCATGGTCGACCATAATACATATTCTTTTCAACTTTTTTATACAAGCATGTGCGCTGGTATCCACAAGAAGATTTCTCCACTATTTGCTGAGATTCAGTGTTCAGTCATAGAAATGAAATCACATCCCAGGGGCATTTTTCAGCACAAGTTCCAATTTATTCCTCATAAAGTGGTTAAATCTACAGTAGGATACAACAAAATGTCAAGAACACAATATTGTCTTAAGCTCATTTTATGAAATTACTCCTTCAAGAACTTCTGAAAAGACACAGATAAGAGGAACTCTGCTTTTTTTCATGTGTGGTCCTCAAGAATTCATTGCTTAACTTACTGAACCATAAACAATAAGAAGAAGGTGCACAAAGGAATCCTGATTCCCTGGATACACAATACACAATTCTTTATACATAGCAACACACAACCTCAATCAATGCTTTCCTTTCTATATAGCTGTCCTTATAGAGACCTATAGTCAGGGTCATTATATGTATATAGTACACATATAGAAATAGTCAGAATAAACAGAAAAGCAATTCATCAGATATTTAATATCATTCCCTCCACTCTCTATTAAAAAAAAGATCTATCACTAGAAACAAAAAAATCCCAATCCCTCCTTTGACAGCTATCGATGTATATTAGATGTATTGCAGCTAGAACCTATGAGTCTAACGTGTGTTTTTGAGTACTTTTACTTCCTTTTGTCTTTTGGAAATGCCTATTTTCTGCTAAATGGTGAATGGGGGTGATGCTAGTGCTTTTCTGAGCACTCTGAGCCAATCAGATGCCTTCCCACTTCTGCTTCCCTCCCCTCTCACAGCATGCAGTCTCACAGTCACAGAGAGAAAAGGAAACTGCAGCTTCAACCCCCTCCTCTCCCCTCTTCCTTGTCTACTATTAACTGAATTATTGCAGAGGCATTTTGTAGGGACTGAGGAGGTTTCTGAATATTTGAGGGGGACTTTAGATATGGAAATAAGAACTACCTACTGCTGGAAGGTCAGGAAGATGCCTCTCACCCTTTACCAATTTTGAGGCAATACTGAATTATATGAACACATAATATAGGTACACGTTATTGAAGATGCTGAATAAAGAGAAATACCTCATAATGGAGATGCTGGCTTAATAAATAGTTTATCAGTCATAACTCCTGATGAAAATTAGTGTGTTGTTATTCTGTCAAATAAAGGTTTAACCCGTTAGTGACCGCCCTATAGTGTTTTTATGGCAGCCACTAATGGGCTTTATTCTGATGCAGTAGCCTTTTCATGGCGCTGCATCAGAATAAATAAATAGAGCAGGGATTCATTAAATCTCCCTTCTCTCAGCTACCTCCGGTAGCTGAGGGCTGGGAGCATCCCTGCTCGAATGGGTGAAATCGATATCGGTATCGATCTCGCTCGTTTAACCCTTCAGATGCGGTGCCCAATAGCGAACGCCGAATCTGAGTGGTTTTGGAGAGAGGGAGGGAGCTCCCTCTCTCACTCCACTGGCACCCTGCGTGTAATCGCAGGGTGTCAGTGTCTTCTATGGCAGCCGGGGTGCCTAACAAATGCCCTAGGTCTGCCCCAGTTAATACCTGCTAGGCCATACCAGAGGCATGGCCTAGCAGATGTCTGTCCGTTTTACACGGACAGGCGGTAATACACTGCAATACAGAAGTATTTCAGTGTATTATAATAGTGATCGACGATCACATAGTGAAGTCCCCTAGTGGGACTGGTAAAAAAAAAGTTAAAAAAAAAAGCTTAATAAAGTTAATAAATAAAAAAGTGAAAAAAATTAAAAACCCACATTTTACCCTTACAAACTGCTTTACTATTAAAAAACAAAAAACAAGTAAGACCCTCAACTATAAAGTTATTGCATTATTTAACCCTCTCGGTGAACACCGTAAAAAATGAAATAAAGAACAATGCAAAAATTGCTGATTTCTGTGAATCCTGCCTTAAAAAAATGTGATCAAAAAGTCGCATGGATTTCAAAATCATACCAATAAAAACTACAAGTCGTCCTGCAAAAAAAAAACACTCATACAGCTGCATCACCGGAAAAATAAAAAAGTTATCTCTCTTCAAATATGGAGACACAAAAACAAATAATTTTGAAAAAAAAATGTTTTTACGGTGTAAAAGTAGTAAAACATACAAAATCTATATAAATTTGGTATCATTGCAAATGTAACAACCTGCTAAATAAAGTTATTGTGTTATTTATACCACATGGCAAACGGCATAAATTTAGGACGCAAAAAAGTGTGGCAAAATTGCTTTTTTTTTCTATTACCCCCCCCAAAAAAAGTTAAGAAAAGTGAAATAAATTATATGTATCCCAAAGTGCTATTAAAAAAAACACAACTTGTCCCTCAAAAAACAAGTCCTTATACAGCTATGTTGACGCAAAAATTAAAAAGTTATAGCTCTTTGAATGCAACAATGGAAAAAGTAAAAAAATAGCTTGGTTGTTACGTCCATGGCCGGGGATCGCCGTTCTAACTCACCCCCTGACGATCCCGGCCATGGACACCTCTCTGGTCAGCGTTCTCCTCCCTATTGCAGTCACCGGCACTGTCTTCCGGGTCCTCGCGCCGTTCCCCGCAGGGCGCGCGCGCCCGCGCGTGCACGGCCTTAAAGGGCCAGTACGCGTCCAGCTGCCAGTAATCAGTTATTAGCCCAAATGGCTGCTGGACTATAAAAAGGAGCTCTGCCCACTGGTTCCTTGCCTGAGCGTTGTTGTATACCCTAGTCTGTCTTGCTAAAGGTCTCCCAGTGTTTTCCAGTTCCCAGTGTTGCCCGTTCCTGCTGCCTGTACCCTGTATCCCGTACTATCGTTACCAGCTGTGAAAGCCAAGTCGTGTCTTCCGCCGCATCCGCGGCATCACCTGCTGTGAAAGCCAAGTCGTGTCTTCCGCCGCATCCGCGGCATCACCTGCTGTGAAAGCCAAGTCGTGCCTCTCCGCGGCGTCACCTACTGTGAAAGCCAAGTCGTGATCCTGCCACTGTCTACTATTGCCTCAGGTACCCGTTTTGAACTATAGACATTGTTTTGTACCTAGTTGGCCAGCTGCTACCCCGCTACACGGTACGGCCCAGTGGGTCCACACCCCGCGTCGTGACATTGGTCATTAAGGTCTAAAATGGGCTGGTCATTAAAGGGTTAATTTCAAACATAAAAGTGCTGAAAATATTGGTCTTATACACATTCTTTATCTACTCTACATACTTATCCTTATAGATGATAGCACTTGAAAATGGATAGTTACAATCATAGGGTATAATACAAAACACGGGGCTAAATATAGTTTCAGTCCATGCTGTATAATGATACCGGCTATTTGCACTGTACGGTATATAGAGCCCCCCCGATCCCTCGTCTTTTAGAAACATGTACCGTCACATGGAAAGATTGATATAGAGCAGTAAGAAATTTATAGTCACAAACAAAAAACACTCTGAGCCAGAAGGAATTTACCCTTTCAGAAAAGATTACCTCTTGAATATATCTCAATATGGGGACATTCATCCAGATAAATTATGTTTATTTCCTTTTTTTGTATATAATAATGACTTGTTTGACTAAAACTATAAACCATGAATGGAAAACAAATATATTTCCCCCTTCCTCCTATAATGGAATGCTATATTTAGACAAAATTTATTATGTTTAATAAGATGTGGTTTATTAGGGTTTATTTATGGCTGGGACTCATATCTATGCACTTCGGCTGATACTTCTATGGTGAACAATATAGATGTAACAATCCTTATCTTGACCCTAATATCTTGCTGCAGTGTGATAACTTATCACTGAAGCCAGTGAAAACTATTGAAAAAGTCAAGTTAAAGTTTTGCGCCACAGTGTATTTACACGTTAAAGTCAAGTTAAAGATTGCTACATCTGTATGTCTGGCACTTTTATTTGGCCCTTTTTTTTAATGAGCACTTATATGTATGAAACTATTTTGAGGTGGATATTGGTATGGCAGTATAATGTTGGCACTGTATGGCCCTATTATGCACTGAAAAGTGTTATTATGTGGACTACGTATAGCACTGGTTTTAGACAATATTATCTGGATGATGAATAACAATATAATCTGGACACAGTATGGTACTATTACTATCTAGAGAGAGACATTATATTATTTGGAGATGTGATCTATGGTTTCAAGGGATGTGACTATATCAAGGTCAAGTCTTAGGGCAAATTTCTGGGAGGGGGAACTATCACTGACTATGATGCAGAAAAACATTGAAAAAAAGAACCTCCACCATCGTTATTGTGGAGTATCATAACAATTGGTGCCTTCTCCTCAGCTTCGAAAAGTCATACAAAAATAATGCATTGTATTATATGAACTGGTTCAGTATATCATTCCTTTAATTAAATGATAATGTAAGAAATTATTGAATTAAACAAGAATAAAACAGCAATTGGATATAATGTAACAAAACACATTTCTTACTTTAATGTAAAAATTGGGGGAAAAATTGTCACTTACAGCATATGGCTGGAATTATTTTGAGGGCATTGGTATAGCAGTACTGTATTATGCATTGTAAGGTCGTTTTATGTGGATCATATATGGCACTATTTTAGGAGATTACTGCAGTATTATCTGCACACTCTATGGCACCATTAGTTTCTAGAGAGACAGTTGTTGAATTATTTGGACATGTGGCTTATGGTTAAAGATTATGTGACTAGGTTAATGTCCAATTTACAATATTTAACTCCTATTTCTACTCCAGTCACTGACTAAATGCTCCAAGTATGATGCGTAATGCTATTGAAACAAAGCACCTCCACCACCATATTTAGGGAGCACGCATATAATGCATGTCTAATTCACAAAATCATACAGAAATAATGTATTGTATTGCATGGCCTAGTTTAATATAATATCCCTTTAATTAAATGATAACTTTAGAAATAATTTAATTAAACCAGCACTTGGATATAAGGTATCCAGTCATATTTCTTACTTCAATGTCAAAATTCAGGGTTGAGTTCTTCTTGAAAATTTATAATGATTTACAAGTAAATACGGCACATATTTGAGTGATTTATTAACTTTTCTTAGCAACAAGAAATGGACCGCACTTAACTGACAGCCGCATTCCCATTAAGTATAGTGTCATTCACAGTCCACATGATAACATTATTATTAATATCTCTATGGTGAAGAATAAAAATGCCTGATCTGACTGGCATAGGATGGTAAGTGCTTTGAAAGTCATTATCTGAACTACAAAAAGCTTTTCAATAATCCTTCAAAATGTCATCGCATATATCATACCCATAACATCCGGAAATGGATTTTGGGTAAAATAAAAATGTATAAAACAAAAATATGGCATTTCCTCAGATTAATTTATAATGTATGTTTATTATAATATAACATTTAGTAATATCTTGACTTGTTTTATAAAGTTCTACATTTTAGGTTTACGCTAGAGACACACCACATTTACTCATCTCTCATGCAGCATTTCACCCAAGGATTGCAATACTGTAGATAGTTCACTAGTCAAAGCATCTGCCAGGAGTTACCAAAATTGGCATAAAGTAGCTATGGAAACCTTAAGAGAGGGAAGAAAATTTGCATTGAATAAGGATTATCAGTGATTTAAAGGGGGGTTTCAACACACATGTAACACCTATCCACAGAATAGGGGGATACATGTGTGTTATCGGTGGGTCCAACCATTGAGACCTCCAACAAAGAGGAGAACGTCACCCGAAGTTCTCCATGAGAATGTAACAATGGTGCGCATGCTCTAGCAGCGCTCCATTCATTTCTTTGAAGCTGTCGGAGACAGCAGTCCCGGAAGTCCCATAGAAATGAATGGATCGCTGGTCGAGCATGCGCACCATCGTTCCATTCTCATGGAGCACTTCGGGGGACTTTTGGTTCCCTATTCTCCTCATCCATGGACTGATTATGGTATTGCAGCTCAAACCAGGGGTGAACACAGAAAGCAGAGGGCCTCCGTGCATAAAAAGTTTATGGGCCCCTTTGTCCTCTAACTTACCAGACAACCGCCCTCTTTCTCACACTCCGTTAACACCAGTAATTGAGTCTCGAAATTCATAAGCTTACTTTACATACAATCTAGATAGTGATAAGCTGCCTGTAAGATTGTAGTGAGCCCCTAAATCTACTGCACTCCTGTGCACCTACATGGGTTGCTTACAGATGTAGCCATGTTTATCTTGACTCTGATAACTTGATGCCATTGAAAAGCCATTGAAAGGGTCAAATTAAAGTTTAATGCGTTCAACTTTATCGTGTTTAATGGGAAGAAGCTTTATTGTGACTTTTTTTAATGGCTTTTCAATGACTTTTGTTGTGTTAAGTGATCACGATGCGTCAAGTTATCGGTGTCAAGTTAAAGTTTGCTACATTTGTAAGTCCAAATCTGGCTCAATCTTATTCAAGTGAATATCTAACTTGGACAATAGTTGTGACTCTTTTTTTAATCTCATACAAAACGAATACCCGTATTAAAGTTACATTAAACAAAAACCTGGAAAAAATCAAGCAGATACAAAACACAAATATATGTAGACAGAAAAGTTTAAAAAAAACGAAAAAACTTTAAGGGTGTCAAGTCAGAAATGAAAAATGAAACATTGCCTATGGCTCTGAGCATTTATGGGCAGTATCTTTGTGTAGTCCTTCTCTTGAAAGTTTAGATGTTTGTGATCGAAACTTCTGCCTTCAGGAAAAAGCTGTCTAAATTCAATTGTCAGCCATATAGAACAGTTTTTACTTGTTACCCAGTCACTCATCACTCAGGTGCAAGAAAATTATTCTTTTTTTTAAGGAAGAAAAACAATGTCCATCTATCTAGAACTTTTATGTGATCTCTCATTTGTGCAGAAGATAGCCATATGACATTAATATCCATCACTTGGTTACTGGTCAACTATAAGTAATTACACATTAGTTTACATAACATGACTCGTATATACCATAGAGGCAAACAATGCAGCTGCTATGGGGCCCTTGGATAGAGATGGACCCTCCCCGGTTGGTCCCTCCCTATAGTTTCTGGTTAGCGAGTGCCTGTGTAGGACTCCGCTCTCTAGAGGAACCACATTTTTCAACAATCAAAGGAGAAAATTTCATGAAAATGACAAAGAGGAGGAAACAAACACCAGGCCCTTCTAGCATAGGTGTCAAAACAGCACCATAATGGGAGACTTATTTCGATTTTTGCTGTAGATCTATGTACGCCACTGACTTAAAGCCTCATGCACAACACTATATTAGGAATCTGTTATATGGTTTCCAAAGTATAAGGGCTTAGAATGCACCTCCATGAGTCTCTGTTTTTTGTCACGGGGACCCTTGGAGATTTTGTCACGGAGTCAGCAGAGGGTGGTGTGAACTCATTTTGTCACCAAGTTATTTGACGTGGGGCTAAACCGAGAAACGGAGTCTAAGTCTTTATAGGAATGTGGACTTTGCTGCAGGGGAACCCAAGATCGCTACAACCAGAGTAGCCTCCCTTTGTAACAGCCAATGTAACAGGTGTAATGCCAGTTAGTGTGGTTTGGCTTAGCATAAGGTCAGGGTAGGTGTCAAGGTTCGTAACAGGTCACATAGAAAATCGTCAGGGCAGGCGGCACGGGTTTGTCACGGGTCACTAAGCAAAAGGTCAGGGCAGACGGCAGGCAAAAATCGTCAAAGGTACTGGCTGAGGTCAAAACACTGAAATAAAATAGAAAAGATAGCTGAGGCACACAGGGAAAGGAAGGGAGGAAAGAAAGAAGAAGGAAGGAAGGCTTTATAGCCAGGGAAAGCTGAGTATTAATTTTGTCGCAAGGGTCAGCACGCACGCATAATATAATCCAGGAGGGAGCGTAGGCGGTGTGGGAGGCCGCCAGAAAGGGAGCAGCGCCTTTCAGGATGCTGAGAGCAGGAAAGTACAGAACGGGGAGTGGGTGGACATTACAATTTTATACAAAGGCAAAACAATTTTTTCACGGATTCCGTAATACACTCATATAGGGACTCTGTGTAACATCGCACAGGGTCTGTGCACAGGCAGATTAGTTTGATTGCCAAATTTCCCCTCCTGTTTTTTCAAAGCACAGCATTGACATCCATAAAGTACCTTAGAAAATGACATAGACTACACGGATCATTTTCATAGGCATGCCATTGATCCCTTCTAAATTTATCATATTCGCCCTTGGCCAATCTACACTGCATTTCCTGACATCTGGGTCAATTATTGATAATAATTTAATAAAGATAAGACGTCATTTACATCAGAGTTTTTTTTCCATTTTATGTATAATTAACTATAAACAAGGTTCTGCAGCTTCTAAAATATTCTAACTACCTAGAATTATGGTTGGGTAATGCACATATGTAGGTATCAGCTTATGGTTATCCTCTATATAGGGCTAAGTTATTATGACCTATATCAAAGTCACGATTAATTAAACATGTAACCTCGATTACCATTAATGAATGATTTTTAGGCCACAACCCTTTTTGCATGCCAAGTCCCCTATTAGCATGCCACGCCATTGTGATATATCCCCTGAGCCTACTGTATGCTAATGTGTATAATATACCCCCTGACACTGCCTCTCACACAGTATAATGCTCCCATAGCTGCCCCACACAGTATAATGCCCTATAGCTACCCTACACTGTATAATTCCCCACAGCTGCCCCACCCAATATAATGCCCCAAAGCTGTCCCACGAAGTATAATGCCGCCACAGTGCATCATGCAGTATAATGTCACACAGCTACCCCATGCAGTCTAATGCCCTCAGTGCTGCCCGTACAATATAAAGGCCCACAGCTGCCCCCACACAGTATAATGCTCCACAGCTGCCCCCACACAGTATAATGCTTCACAGCTGCCGCCAAAGAGTATAAGGCCCCATAGCTGCTCCACACAGTATAATGCCTCACAGCTGTGCCCACACAGTATAATGCCCCCATAGCTGCCCTTCTTACACAGCCTCAATAGTGCCTAATAAAAATAATAAAATACATACTCACCCAACCACGTTCAAAAGATAAGTGGAGAGCCCTCTGCTCCTCCGTTCTGTGTGGTTCGGCGCCATGAGCAGCATTACATAGTGAATGGAAGAGCAGGGAACTGACGGTTTCATGCTCTACTAGAGGGTTGATCTGCGTCCTGATACTAACCATAAAAAACTGAAATGCGCAAGATGACGTCAGTTATCTGCTCTGAATTTTGTTTTGGTTGTTCTCGATTAATTGCTCAGCCCTACCTCTGTCTACATGGGTTAACATTACATTTATTATTACTATATTCTGTTTTTCCCTCTATATTTCCATTTCACACAACTCAACATTTTTCTTTTATGCCCTGAACAACTTTACTGCCTGCAGAGAACATGTTTATAAATCAATGCAATAAATATATTCAACAGTCGTACACATTGCTAAAGTGCTAGAAACTAAAATGTCCCAGTTGACATCATGTAAAGTTGTTTTCTTTCTCTGACAATTCCCTGATAAATTTATCAGGTTGATATTTTGACACAAATTACAAGCTATGATGTGATGCATTATCAAGACAAAACATGAACTCTGTTTCGCTGGGATAAGAGACACCAAAGGAGATGGAATGTGGCTTTATAAATAAATATGTTGCAGTTTTAGACACATGACTGTTTTGTTTTTTTTGGCCCAGTTGAGATGTATCCAAATATGATCAGGAGAGCAATCATAAACTTCAGAATCCATCGGAAGATGAGAACATATGTCTTAACCGTGTAAGCAGTTATTGATTATGTTACCCCAGATAGAATGCTACAAACTTACAGAGTTTCATGATCCTACAAAAAAATGTCAAAACTATGAAAAAGATTTCAAAACTACCATAAACCGTCTAAGTCACATGATCAGTACCGATAGGATGCATGCAGGAATTTATATACAGATATACTGTATGTCACTGCATATTATTATTACGATTATTTACAGTATCGTGTGGACACAGCATTATTGGTTGTACTCCATCTTTTAAAATCGAAACAGACTAACCAGTGATTTGCATTTTGGAGAATCAATCAACTGGACGGTCATTATGGGTCCAGCATATGTTGCCTTAAAAAACTGGTGGTGTTAAAAGAAAAATTACTCAACAAGCCTCCATTTCCCCACTGGTTTTCTGGCCCATTGCTTCAGAATAGAGTGGAAGGCAGGAGCCGGGGAGTGACGTCACCAGTTGTGCTTGCCAGCTCCATTTACTAAGACTGTGATGATGTCTCTAACAGGCATCCACACAGTCTTAGACTTCCACTTCCCCCCATAACTCATAGAGGCAACCATCCTTATGAGCACTACATGGATCACCGTATCGGCTAATGGCATTTTGGGCCCTGAGATCATGTCTAAAGCAAATGTCCCGCTTGCATTAAAGATTTGTTTGCATTACAGATTTACTTATCGCTACTCACTTGTGACTGTCACTTGATAATTGTTCTTTCATTGTACACAGAATATACATAACATAGCTATTGCATTCTTACTTGTCGGGGTTGTCCAATCTAGACAATCCTTGTCTTTAATCTGTATTAAGGGTTATGGATGTCCCAGTCCAGGGGTCAGCAACCTATGGCACCTGTGCCACAGCCAGCACACGGGACATGTTTATCTGGCACACTGAGTCCTAAGACCCGCAAGTGCTCACCAACCTAAATCTAGCCCAACTAGATCAACACCTTAGCTTAATTTGATTAATGACACTAGCGTGCCCAAACGTCACTGGTTTCTTAAGGGCCAGGGAACGCAAAATGCTTGCGTGAGATTTCACTAAAGAAATCAGTTTGTGTTATATGACTTTCATGTACGGTACTACATGATACACTGAGTACTTAATCTTAGATTTTTTCTTATTTTTATTTTTTAAATGGGCATGCCATGCAAAAAAAGGTTGCCTTCCCCTGTCCTAGTTCCTGCTCCGGACTTAGAGCTGGTAGAAAGAGCAGTCAACTCTGGGGGTCTTGACTTGATGATTTATTGCATAGTTTCTCATTTTTTTGGAATGATCACTGTGTAATACTACATTCCTGCTGTGGCTAATATGCTGGGGGTAACAAAAGCTGGTCCCATAGTGGTCAACTCATTGCTGGAGTGGCTTGGTTAATTTGGAATGTATAACTTCAGTTTTAGGCTGGAATCACACACAGTGTCTTGCTTCGTTTTTATGCGTATTCAGTGGCGTTTTTGGTGACATTTTTAACCCCTTCCCACTTTGGCCGCTATTGACCTTCCTGACAGAGCCTCATTTTTCAAATCTGACATGTTTCACTTTATGTGGTAATAACTTCGGAATGGTTTCACCTATCCAAGAGATTATGAGATTGTTTTCTCGTGACACATTGGAGTTTATGTTAATGGAAAACTTTGCTCGATACATTCAGTATTTAATTGTGAAAAACACCAAAATTTAGTGAAAAATTGCAAAAATTTGCATTTTTCTAAATTTAAACGTATCTGCTTGTAAGACAGACAGTTATACCACACAAAATTGTTGCTAAGTAACATCCCCTATATGTCTACTTTAGATTGGCATTGTTTTTTGAATATCGTTTTATTTTTCTAAGACGTTACAAGGCTTACAACTTTAGCTGCAATTTCTCACATTTTCAAGCAAATTACAAAAGGCTATTTTTACAGGGGGCAGTTCAGTTGTGAAGTGGCTTTGAGGGGCTTATATATTAGAAACCCCCAATAAGTCACCCCATTTTAAAAACTTCACCCCTCAAAGCACTCAAAACAGCATTTAGAAAGTTTCTTAACCCTTTAGACGTTTCACAGGAATTAAAGCCAAGTAGAGGTGAAATTGAAAAAAAAATGTTTGCAGAAATTTATTTTTAATCCACTTTTTTTGTAACAGAGAAGTGTTTACCAGACAAATGCAACTCAATATTTATTGCCCAGAGTCTGCAGTTTTTAGAAATATCCCACATGTGGCCCTAGTGTGCTAGTGGATTGAAGCACAGCCTCAGAAGCAAAGGAGCACCTAGGGGATTTTGGGGCCCCCATTTTTATTAGAAAATATGTTAGGCACCTTGTCAGGTTTGAAGGGCTCTTGCAATGCCAAAACAGTGAAAATCCCCCAAAAGTGAGCCCGTTTGGGAAACTAGAACCCTCAAGGAAATTATCTAGGGGTATAGTGAGCATTTTAACCCACACAGGTTTTTTGCAGAACTTATTGTAAGTAGGCCATGAAAATTAAAATCTACATTCTTTCAAAGAAAATGTAGGTTTAGCTAATTTTTTCTCATTTCCACAAGGACTAAAGGAGAAAAAGCAAGACCACATTTGTAAATCAATTTCTTCCAATTAAAACATTACCCCTTGTGCGGTCCTAAATGGCTGTTTGGACACACGGCAGGGCATAGAAGGGAAAGAGCGCCATTTGGCTTTTGGAGCTCAAATTTAGCAGGAATGGTTTGCGGAAGCCATGTCGCGTTTGCAAAGCCCTCGAAGGGACAAAACAGTGGAAACCTCCCAAAAGTGACCCCATTTTGGAAACTACACCCCTTGAGGAATTCATCTACGGGTGTAGTGAGCATTTTGACCTAACAGGGGTTTTATAGATTTTATTGGAACTGGGCAGTGAAAATAAAAACAATCCTTTTTCTTCAATAAGACATAGATTTAGCTCAAAATTTTTCATTTTCTCAACAAGTAAAGGAAAAAATGAACCCCAACATTTGTAAACCAACTTCTCTGGAGTATGGCAATACCCCATATGTGGTCATAAACTGCTGTTTGGCCACACGACAAGGATCAGAAGTGAAGGAGCGCCATTTGGCTTTTGGAGTACAGATTTTGCTGGATTGATTACTTGGAATCATGTCGCTTTTGCAAAGCCCCTAAGGAACCAGTAAAGTGGAAACTGCCCAAAAGTAACTCCATTCATGAAACCACACCCCTTGAAGAATTAATTTAGAGGTGTAGTGAGCATTTTGCCTCCCCACAGATGTTTCATAGATTTTATTAGGGTTGGGCAGTGAAAATAAAAAAAAAATCCTTTTTCTTCAGTAAGACGTATCTTTAGATCAAAATTTTTCATTTTCTCAATAAATAAAGGAAAACATAGAACCACAGAAATTTCTCCTGAGTATGGCAATACCCGATATGTAGTCATAATCTGCTGTTTGGGCACACAGTAGGGCTCAGAAGGGAAGGAGTGCCATTTGGATTTTGGAGAACAGATTTTGCTAGATAGGTTTCTGGTTGCTATGTTGCATTTGCAAAGCTCCTGTGGGACTAAAACTGTGGAAACCCCCCACAAGTGAACCCATTTTGGATAATAAACTCCTCAAGGTATTCAGTACCATGCAAAATTGAGGCTTAATTTGGCAACTTACACAGTATAGACTCTGATGTGAAATAATAAAAGAAACCGCTGAGAAGTGACCCCATTTTGGAAACTACACCCCTCAAGGCATTTATTAAGGTGTGTAGTGAGCATTTTCACCCCACAGGTCTTTTCCATGAATGATTGCACTGCGGATGGTGCAAAGTAACATTTTAAATTTTTCCCTAGATGTGACATTTCAGTGGGAAATACGTCATGTCCAGGTTATGCGACTGGAGACACACACCCCAAAAATTGTTAAAAGGGTTCTCCCAGGTATGGCGATGCCATATATGTGGAAGTAAACTCCTGTTTGGGCACACTGTAGGGCTCAGAAGGGAAGGAGCGCCATTTAGCTTTTGGAGCGTGGCTTTTGCTTGGTTTGTTTGGTGTTTTAATGGTATTTCAGTTTATAATGTGGGGCATATGTGAACTGGGCAGAGTACATCAGGGGCATAGTCAGGTGGTATAATAATGGGGTAAACAATAAAATAATCCATAAAGATTTGATACGCTATGAAGCACTCCTTTATGCATAGGCCAGTGTCACGCTGATAACTGTCCTTTCTTTTCCCCCTTTTGGTCCACACTCCGCACCTTTGCAGTTTGGGGAATTCTGCTGGTAAGTGTGGTCCTGGTATAATACGGGCACCCTCGCTTCCAGCAGATATGTTTGGGCCCTGATTCCCTAATTTTAGGTCCATAAAAAATCCCCACTTGAAACAGAAGTAATGTTCCCCTCTGATCTGCACAACTGCATATTTTTCTTTCCTGACTTATTGGAGCCTTAACTAATTTTATTTTTTCATAGACATAGTGGTATGAGGACTATTTTTTGCGGGACAAGCTGTAGTTTTTATTGGTACCATTTGGGGTACATGCGACTTTTTGATCACTTGTTATCCTTTTTTTTGGGAGGCAAGGTGATCAAAAAACAGCAATTCTGGCATCGGTTTTTTTATTCAGCGTTCACCACACGTCATAAATTACATGTTAACTTTATTCTGTGGGTCAGCATGATTCCGGCGATACCAAATCTATAGCACTTTTTTATGTTTTACAGCATTTTGCACAATAAAATTACTTTTGTAAAAATAATGTATTTTTTCTGTCGCCAAGTTGTAAGAGCCATAACTTTTAAATTTTTCGTCAACGGAGCTGTATGATGGCTTGTTTTTTGCGATTCAAGCTATAGTTATAGGTACCATTTTTGGATACATTCGACTTTTTGATCACTTTTTATTTCAATTTTTGGAAGACAATGTGACCAAAAAAAAAGCAATTCTGGCATTAATTTTTTCTATTTTTTTTACGGCGTTCACTGCGCGGGACAAATAACATAATATTTTAATAAATTAGATCGTTACGGATGCGGCGATACCAAATATGTATGGTTTTATTTATTTTTTTCAATAATAAATGATATGGTAAGGGAAAAAGGGCGATAGTGTTTTATGTTATTTACGTTAAAATTTTGTTTTATTTTTTACAACTTTTATTTTTACTTTTTTTGACACTTTTTTGACACTTTTCTTTAGTCCCACTAGGGGTCTTGAAGGTCCAACTGTTTGATTGATGTTCTAATACATTGCACTACCTATGTAGTGCAATGTATTGGAACTGTCAGTTGTTCACTGACAGCAAGCCGATCAGACTCCGGTCTGGGCCTAATCGGCTTCAATAATGGCAGACAGGAGGCCATTGTTAGGCCTCCTGTTGCAATAGTAGAAGTTGGCATCCTTGCCATCGCATGGCAGGCTGCCGATTTGATACAAACCACTAGGATGCAGCGATCGTTTTGGATCACTGTATCTAAGGGGTTAATGGCAGGAATCGGAGCTAGCTCCGGTTCCTGCTGTTACAGCGGGGTGTCCGCTGTAACATACAACGGACACCCACTGCTGATGACGGCGGCTCAGCTTCTGAGCCGGAAGCTGAGCCGGCGACATCTTGCCGATGGTACCGGAAGCCTTTTAGGCCCCGCTGGCGAGCAGAGCATAGGAGGCTTCCATTGCTGGCAGACCGGGAGGTAAGTATTAGGCCTCCGATTGCCATTGCAGCCACCGGCAACCCAGCAATCGCGTTGCTGGGGTGCCGATTGCTAAAAACTCCTCCCATGCTGAGATCTCTATTGAACGCAGCATCTGAGGAGTTAATTGGCTGGATCGGATGCTAGCTCCGGTCCTGGCCATTACATCAGTGTGCTAGCTGTAAAATATAGCTGGCACCCGGCGGTGATGGTGTGGGCTCAGCTCCTGAGCCCACACTATGATCGCGACGTAACTGTACTGTGCTTTGCGGGAAGCCCTGCCTGACAGCGCCGTATATATATATGGCGGATGTCGGGAAGGGGTTAATGTCATTTTTAATCAGCATATTTGTGGTGCATTTTTCTGGTGTGGCCAGATGTGACACTAAAGTCTATACAGATGTAGCCGTCTTTAGCTTGACTTTTAACACATGCTGCAGCAAGTTATCAGAATCAAGTAAAAGATGGCTACATCTCTAGTATAATAGCAGAATAATTACATACAAATTTTTTGTTTGTGGCGTTTCTGAAGCAATTTTGTGGTCAGTGGTGTTTTTACATAGCGTGCTCTGGGTATGCCGTTTCTTTGGCATTTTTCCTATAGGCTTCTCTATAGGACTTCAAAATGCCTTAAAAAAAATCTTGTGCAAAATTACACTAAATGAAAAACAGCACCAAAAATGGCACTAAAAATAACATAAAATAGTTACATTTTAATAACACTAGCGTTTTTAGAAGCGTTTTTTTATGCAGTTTTAATTGCCAGAAAAAAAACATGTGTATGAGGGAGGCCTTATACTGATCTATAATGGTAATATTGGAAGATCTCATTGAAAGTTTTTCAACACTGTCCTGTGTTTTCTAGTAATGGCCTTTTTGAGAGGTCAAATGTGAAATATATTTATTTATTTATTTATATATTTATTTATTTATTTATGTTTTGCTGGTAATTTGTAACCAAAATTACTTATTTTTTTCCTGATGAAATACAAAATCCTTTTTACCACAGGAAAAAAAATATAAAATATATAAAAAAATAATAAAATAGAAAAAATATATACATAACACCACAATAATATAATAAATGTTCCTATAATTTGGTAAGAGATCTTTTCACAATAAAAACTAAACCCTGTATTGAAGATTTAAATATTCATCTCCTCTCTTTTATTGTCTCCTAATTAAAAGTTTCTTCTTTTGCAAAACTATTTAATGAGAAATGGCTGTACACTCACCGATAGAAATCTATAGACTACAAAAAGGAAACTATGAAAAGTATAAAAACCAATCTGTTGGATGAATAAGCATGAAACACAATGTCTAATTAAAATTTACAGAGGTTGCTTTCAAGGCTGTTTTCCCATATGCAGTACATGTAAAATAGGTTATTGTTCTGAAGTGAGTTACAAATGAGAAAAGTTTAGTATCTTTTTTTTAAGGCAAATATATCCACAAAGTAGCAAAAGACCTCTCCATGACCCTTGAAATACAATAATTATAAGTCTTTAGGGAGTATTGTTATATCTTCGATGTCAAGTTATAAAAATATAGTCAACTGTTTGTATAAAATGATAAAATTAATCAGACTCAGAGAGAAAACCATCAGTCGATAAGCACTTTATTAATAATGTTTTTATTTGATACATTTTTTTTATGTCCCTCCTCATATATTAGGGTGGAGTCTACATTCTCTTACTCTGAGTAATGTCTTTTGTGTGAGTTGCCAATGAGACTGTGTGAAGAGAAAAATAACAACTGTTATGAAAACAAATGTAACTACTATAATATTGATACCTATGGATTAGAATATACCTGCTAAAATACTGCTCCCTACAGATAAGAATTTTACAATAGTACTGCCTCCTATATGCAAGAATATAACTACTATAATACTGCTCCTATGTACAAGAATATAACTACTATAATACTGCCCCCTATGTACAAGAATATAACTACTATAATACTGCCCCCTATGTACAAGAATATAACTACTATAATACTGCCCCATATGTACAAGTATATAACTGTCACGTAGGGTTTGATGACCCACTTGGCCGTACCGCCTTGGCGGTATGGCAGCTAGCCAACAGGGTGCAGGTTAGAGTCTATAGTTCATATAAGGTACCTGTGGCAGCTCGGACAGTAGCAAAGCGGGCTTGGCAGTAACTAGGCAGCCTGTAGACATCAGGCGTGGAGAAGCAGGACAGATGTGGTATACAGCACGGCTACAGCTCAGCACGGCACTAGTTCAGGATAGAGGTTACAGGATACAGGAACAGGGAACACTGGGAGCAGGAAATACTAGGGGACCATTTGCAAGGCAAACTTGGAATACGACAACAACACTCAAGCGTGGGAGGATGGGGCTGGGACCTTCTTATAGCCCAGGGTGCTCTGGGAGCAATTAGCTCAATCTCCAACATGCTTGCGCTCTGGCTTCTTAAGTCTGGACTGAGCTCGTGAGTGCACCTCGGTGGTCACTGTGGAGCAGGACAGCCGTATGTGCAGACATCTCTTGAGAGAAGGATGGAATGAGTTCATAGTCAGTGACCACGGACGTTACAATAACTACTATAATAATGCTCCCTATGTACAGGACTATAACTACTTGAATACTGCCTCCTGTGTACCAGAATATAACTACTATAATACTGCCCCCTATGTACAAGAATATAACTACTATAATACTGCCCTCTGTGTACAAGAATATAACTACTATAATACTACCTCCTATATAACTACTGTAATACTGATCCTATGTACAAGTATATAACTACTATAATACTGCCCCTATGTACAAGAATATAACTACTATAATAATGCTCCCTATGTACAAGTCTATAACTACTTTAATACTGCCGCTATGTACAAGAATATAACTACTATAATACTGCCCCCTCCTATGTCTACAAGAATATAACTACTATAATACTGCCTCCTATGTACAAGAATATAGCTACTATGATACTGCCCCTATGTACAAGAATATAACTACTATAATACTGCATCCTATATACAAGAATATAACTACTATAATACTGCCTCCTACGTACAAGAATATAACTACTATAATACTGCCTCCTAGGTACAAGAATATAACTGCTATAATACTGCCACCTATGTACAAGATTATAACTACAATAATACTGCCTCCTATGTGCCGCTTTTGTGTTCCCTCATCATGGTTCATACAAGACCCTGACGCCGAGCAGCATCAGAGTCTATTATGTGACTCAGCATTCTAAGTCATCACTGCTGTGTCACATACAACATCTTGACGCTGCCCGGTGCCTTAATGGCGATTAAGGGGACCCGTAGCGAAAAAGAGAAGTGGCGAGGTAAGCATACATTTTGTTTTTTATTTAATTGTCTGATGGGGAGTTGGGGGGTAGTCTGAATGGGCGGGCAAGTTACAAGGTCGGTCACAGGCCTCTACCATGCTACGTCCTACAGAGTGAAATATACACTAGCTAGGTAGATTTCCACTATAATTTACATCTGTTTTCTTATAATAAACTTATCGTGCCCTAGTGGCCAAAACCCGTAATGGGAAACCAGACATCTTTTCACAAAAATGAAGAGGGCGGCATAAAAAGGCTAAAAGTCGTAATTTGCAAAGCAAATTGCGATTTATTTATTTTTTAGCTCTTTTGTGACTTTTATATGCCGAAAAACTGGCGTAGAAAGGTTGATAAATTCCCCCCTTAGAGTCATAAGCTGGAAACGTTCTAGTTATGTACGTATGGTTCTTAGACAAGAAAAATAAATCTTAAATTTAATCAATTTAATTTTACCTTCTTAAATTCAGAAGTTTATTTTAGTTTTCTCTTCATCGCCCACTCCTTGGAATTCTTTTTTTTTCTGTGCAGACCAAGGCCTGTTTATTAGCTCAATATCTCCCTTACTTCTCCAGCATCCAAATTCCATCTGCAGTTTTCAATCATTTTCAGCAGGTAAGCTCTGTTATTCCATCAAAGATAAATTGTAGAATCCTTCTGGAATTGCAGCAAATGAAAGTTCCTCTTGGCAGCTCTCCGCTGTCTTTGTTTATAGAACTAATGAATACTAGAGGTATAAAGTTTATCTGTCATTGCTAAGTGCACCGGCACGTTTCATGTACCATATGAAAGATGGAGTTGATATATTTCTGATGCACTTTGATAATATACATTTCTGATCTTCCTCAGTTCAGTCAGGCTATTTGAGAAAAAAAAATCATTCAGACAGAACTTGAAAGTCTTTCTTTTATTAGAAGTTGCTTTGTAAAAATGAGAGTATCAAGTAATATATTTCATTGTGAAGTATTCATGTACTTTTCACTAGTTGCTTGTACTGAGCTATTTGGTTCTTGATAATGCAGTGCATAATGTAACAAGTCCCGGCTTTCAAGGAATTGATGCCCGACTTGATACAACTCATCAAAATTATTTTTTTTTATTTCACAATTCTTTCCATCACTTTACATATCTATACGCTGTCACCACAATACAATTATGTGTCGTCTAAAGAAGAATAATGATGTGTTCAGTGGGGGAAATTATAACCCGGTACAGAAAAGGACTCGGATGCCTTTTGTGAAAAGATTTATGACCTACAACATCTTTTTAGTTTAATCCTAAATTCTACTGGGATAGGATGTGCGTTATCTTTGATAAATAATAAATTATTCACAAATTTTCTTATCTGTGTGTTTTTCTTTGGTCAATGTATACACTGATACAAGAAAATGTAACAAGTGTTCAGAATCTCCAAGTAGTCAAATTTTTATCTAGCAAGGAAACTGAGTGTTACAGATGAATGCGTCTTTATTTATAAAATGCTAAACTGTGACAGTGGAGGACTCGGTGGTTAGACTATAGGGCAGTGTCCAAGAGCTTGACAAATGCATGGCCCCACAGATGACCCTGCTACCTCATGCTGTCAATGGAATATTGAAATAATTCCCCATCTGATATAGAAAGTAATCCAGCTACACTGACTGCATCATCTTTTGATTCTAAGTTGTCTTACTTTGAAGGGAATGTCTCATATAGTTTTAAAAACTTTCCTGACACAGCCATAGTGTACACACACTTCCTCCTTTATTGTCGGTATAGATAGTCCAGCAAGGTATGTGCGCTTTATGGCAGCTGAAATTATTGGGTGTCGATTAACAAAAAAAAATCAAAGATTACTAGGGTCTTCAGAAAGTGATGGAGCACAGCCCATGTCCTAGAGACCAGACTGTGACACGGGAGAGGCATACAATGCATTAGCTCCCCCCACCCTTTAATGAAAATGAGATGACTGTGCTACTCATATCCCAATCTGTACAGTAAAGCTGACAAGTAAGCTCAGGAAATTACCTTTAACTCCATCAAGACACAGATAGTTTTGTCCTTAAGGACAAAACATTTTTTTTTATCACTTTGCTCCGAGGACAGTAACTTTTTAAGTTTTCCATCAACGTAGCCATATCAGGGCTTGTTTTTTTGCAAGACGGGTTGTATTTTTCAATGCCCCCAATTTGGGGTACAAATAGCTTAATGATTAACTTTTATGACCTTTCATTGGGTGCAAAAAAAAATTATGCCATTGTTTTTCAGCCATTTTTTTATGCAAGAAGCGTTTTTTTTTATATGTTTTTAGGGCCGTTTTTGGAGCTGTTTTTCTATTGACCCAATGAAAAACGGCTTCAAAAATTGCACAAGAAGGGGCATGCACTTCTTTTTTACGGGGTGTTTTTTTACGCAACGTTTTTTAAAACGGCCACGTAAAAAAACACCCTGTGGGAACGGAAAGCTATCTTTCCCATTTAAATAAATAGGCAGATGTTTGGAGGCGTTCAGCCCCTGTATTTTCAGCTGTTTTTCAGGGGGGTTAACTGCCCAAAAAACGGCTGAAAATAGGCTGTGAGAACATACCCTAACTCCTCAAAAAAATGAAAAGTCGTGTGTAACCAATAAGTATACCAATAAAAAACAAAGCTTGCCCCACAATAACCAATCTCTCACTCTACTCCCTCGACGGAATAAAAATGATAGCTCTTAGAATATGGTGAAACAAAACCAATTTTCTTTGTAAGAAATCGATTTTTCTTTGTGAAAGTACTACATTATAAAAAAATTATATAAATATCATATTATTGTAATAGTGTTGACCAGCAGAACAAAGATAACATGTCGTTCTTTTATTACTGTGAATGCTGTTGTTAGGAATCGTCTGTTACTTTAAGATTGTCATGACTACTAGTCTAGCTTCTGGGTGGCTCTGGTTTGAGTTGCAGGTTGCAGAACCAATCTCATTTCTCTGTTTTCATCCTGTCAGATTCTAGGGTGGAGTATTTAAGTCTGGTCAGTGCCTTCATTTGTGCTTGTGAATTTTTTGGTGTATGCAACTATCAAATCAAGCTCCTGATTATACCCTGTCTTACCAGACTATTTGGATTCTTGGAACTGGACCTCAGCTTTGTCTTTGGCATTAACCCTTTTGCTCACTGATTTGGACATTCTGCTCCCGGCTGGTTTTGACCTCTGCAACTCCTGGCATTCTTCTGTTTTCTGATTTGGACTCAATTGCTCCCGGTTGTGAACTCTGTTGATGTTTACCCTCTGGCTGTCTGGTTTTCCATTCTGGTACCTCCTGTCCAACGCCATATTCTGTTAATGCAGCCTGTGTTCTATGCAGCCAAATCCAACCTGCCTTGTGGTGGGCTCTGGTGAAAACCATAGAGTAGCCTTAGACTCCGCTGATCAGAGTATTTACGGATTTGAGGTAGCGGATTATTTGCACACTTAAGACAGTCTCCAGCTGCCTTTGGGGAATCGCTTACAGGGCAATTCCATAAACTTGCACTCTGGGAATTGCTCAACTAGTGATTCCATTACAGCTGTAAAAACAAAACCCCAAAACAATGGAGGAATTGCTTTTTTTTCTGATTTCAGCCCACAAAGAATTTTTTTGCACTTTCCCAGTACATTCTATGGGACAATAAATGGTGCCATTACAAGCTACAACTCCTCCCGCAAAAAACAAGCTCTCATACGGCTATGTCAATTGAAAATCTTTAAAGTAATGGCTTTTGGAAGGTGGGAAGGAAAAAACAAAACTGGAAAAACAGAAAAAATGCCTGCGACGGTAAGGGGTAAAAAGAGGATCATTCAATTGCTGAGTTTTTAGAGAAAACCAAAGTGTGTGTTCAGTGAGGAATATGTGTACACTGACAGTAAAACCTATTCATTTTAGAAATGAGGCGATAAACGTACAAAGTCAGGGGAGGACCTCACTCAGCTATACTCATACTTCTCACACTCTGTATAAACACCAGACTGTATACACTCCAATTGCTCCTTATTCATTTACTTAAGATCAGCCGCTCTGTCAAAGGCGTAACTAGGAAAGACTGTGCGCCATAGTCAAATTTTGACTGGGCCCTCACAACCATCACCCCCATGACCCGTGCCCTCCTGTCACGGCGTGGGGTGTGGACCCACTGGGCCGTACCGCATAGCGGGATAGCAGCTGGCCAAACAGGTATAATGCAATGTCTATAGTTCTGAAAGGGTACCTGAGGCAATGTAGACAGTAGCAGTGGTTTCAGGCTAAGATGAGGCTCCGACAGTAGACAGACACCCGACGGGGTGCGGCACAATAGATGCAGCGGGGGGCTCAACACGACTCCAACTCTTAAAGGCACAGAGGCACTGTAGCACGTGATATAGGGTACAGGCAGCAGGAACGGGAAACACTGGGAACTGGAAAACACTAGGAGACCATTTGCAAGGACAATCTTAAGGTAGCACAACAACGCACAAGCAATGATCGAGAGAGCAGAGCCCCTTTTAGAGGCATTCTGGGCTAATTGCACCTATTCTGCAAATGTGTGCGTACTGGCCCTTTAAGGCCATGCATGCATGGGCGCACGCACCCTGCGGGAGATACTGTCCGGAGCAGGAAGTGAGTGCTGGCATCTCCCAGGATGCCGCCGGGAACTCGCTTGTCCATGGCCGCGGCTGTCAGAGGGTAAGTCAGGACGACGGTCCACTGCAATAGATGTTACAGTATCCCCCCTCTTACGCCCCCTCTTCTTGGGACCAGTGCGGGAGAGAAACTTCTTCACGAGGGCAGGAGCATTGATGTTCTCCTCTGGCTCCCAAGACCTCGCCTCTGGGCCAAATCCCCTCCAATCCAAATAAAAAGTTCTTCCTCCTACTCTCTTGGTGTACAAGATCTCCCTCACCTCAAATGTCCCTGACGAGCCGTTAGGAGCCACTGCGGTACTAGGAGTCTTGGAGTAGCGGTTTAGGACCACAGGCTTCAGCAGAGAGCTGTGAAAGGAGTTTGGGATCTTGAGGGTGGGAGGCAGCCAAAGCTTGTAAGAGACAGGATTTATCTGCAGCAGTTTTCGAAGGGTCCGAGGAACCTGAGAGCAAACTTGCAAGATGGCACCCTCAGCCGGATATTCTTCGAAGACAGCCAGAACTTAGTGCCTGGAAGAAACTGGGGAAGTTCTCGTCTTCTTGTATCTTCCTTTCTCTTCATGCGGTCGACCGCCAGCAGAATAGAAGATTGAGTCTGCTGCCATATCTACAGAAAGTTCCTGAAAGTAGAGTCAGCTACAGGTACCTGGGACATAGTGGAAACAGGAAGAGGTATTCGAGGATTTTGGCCGTAGACAATGAAGAATGGGCTGGAGGTGGTGGACTCACTAGTATGGTTGTTGTAAGAGAACTCAGCCCAAGGAAGCAGCTGCACCCAGTCATCATGCTGCCTGGAGATAAAGTGCCGCAGATAGTTCTCCATAATCTGATTAACCCTCTCAAATTGACCATTGTACTGGGGATGGTAGGCCGAGGAATAGTCCAACTTCACACCGAGGAGACTGCAGAGGGCTCTCCAGAACTTTGAGGTGAACTGAACCTCTCGATCCGAGACAATATGCAGAGGCAAGCCGTACAGATGGAAGATGTGTTGGATGAAGAGGCCGGCCAGTCAGGAAGCAGAAGTCAGACCAGTCAGTGGAACAAAATGAGCCATTTTGGAGAATGGATCCACCACCACCCAGACCGTACTGCATCCATCAGAGAGAGGCAGGTCCGTGTCAAAGTCCATAGCAATATGTCGCTAGGGGGCATCGGGCACAGGCAGTGGCTGGAGCAGACCAGCTGGTCTGGAGTGGGAAACTTTATTTGCTGCGCACACCTTGCAGGAGGAGACAAAATCCGTGATGTCTTTGGGCAGCGTGGGCCAGCAGAACTGACGGGCAATTAGGTCTCGGGTCTTATGGGCTCCCGCCTCACCTGCCAGCTTGGAAATGTGTCCCCAGCGAAGGATTCTTCCTCTGTCTGCCAGACGCACAAAGGTCCTCCCTGGGGGAATGTCTCTAACTTGCAGAGGGTTGACAGAGATGATGCAGGAAGGGTCAATGATATTCTGCGGGGACTCCACAGTGTCTTCTGTCTCGAACGACCTAGACAAGGCATCAGCCCTCAAATTCTTGTTGGCAGGGCGGTAGTGGAGCTCAAACTGGAACCGAGCGAAGAACAGCGACCACCTGGCCTGACGAGGGTTCAGCCCTTGGGCCGTCTGGAGATAGGTGAGGTTCTTGTGGTCCATGAAAACCAGGATTGGATGAGCTGCGCCCTCTAGTAGGTGTCTCCACTACTTCAGAGCCAGCTTGATGGCCAGTAAGTCCCGATCCCAGCTCTGCGGGAGAAAAAAGCTTAGAGTAGTAGCCACATACCACAGTCTTGCCTTTGGAGCCTCTCTGGAACAGAAGTGCACCAGCACCAACAGAGGAGGTGTCCACCTCTAACGAAAACTGTTGGAACACATCGGGATGATGAAGGATTGAGGCTGACGTGAAGGCCTTCTTTAGGCTCTTGAACGCCGCCTCTGCTTCTGGAGTCCACACCTTGGCGTTCATTCCCTTTTTGGTTAGGGTAGAGATGGGAGCTGTCAGTGAGGAGAAGTTGGGGATGAATAGCTGGTAGAAGTTGGAGAATCCAAGGAAGCGCTGTATGGCCCTTAAACCTTGAGGGCGTGGCCATTCCTAAACAGCCTTTACCTTTTCAGGATCCATTTTGAGGCCCTGATCGGAGATGATGTAGCCCAGGAAAGGTAGAGACTTTCTCTCGAACACACACTTCTCCAGCTTGGCATATAGGTGATTCTCCCTTAATCTAAGCAAAACTTGGCGGACATGTCTCTGATGAGTCGCTGGATCTGGGGAAAAAATCTAAATGTCATCGAGATACACCACAACACAGACATAGAGGAGATCACGGAAGATGTCATTGACGAACTCTTGAAAGACCGCGGGGGCGTTACACAGGCCGAAGGGCATAACCAGGTATTCGTAGTGCCCATCACGTGTATTAAATGCCGTCTTCAATTCATCACCCTGACGAATCCGGATTAGATTGTAGGCCCCCCGCAGGTCTAGATTGGAAAAAATGTTTGGTCCCTGTATGCGATCAAACAATTTAGGTATTAAAGGCAATGGGTATCTGTTCTTTACCGTGATCTGGTTGAGACCCCGGTAGTCAATGCTGTCCGGTAGTAAGCACCCGGTGAACCCGGGCAATTGCCCAGGCCCACTGCTCTTGTAGGGGCCCACTCGGCCGCTGGGTGCTTTACGACGCCCACCTGCTTAAACAAACTGTACCTGTCCGTGGTGCGCAGCGGAAGATTTCAGAGGAGCAGAGCGGAGACCCCGCCTCTCGCATCCATAACAACCTAGCGTTGTGGTGCAGATTACTTATTCATGTCACGCTGATGCGATTACGTCATCTGTGTGACTGCGTCGCATCGCTATATTATTGTGGATGCGAGCGGCGCGAAGTCAAGTGCCAGTGAGAAGACAGTGACGGGAGTCGGGACCGTTCAGCTTGTCGTGGGAACGTGTTAGGTGAGTTTGTTTTAATTATTTTTATTGAAGCAAAGGCATCAAATTAGGGCAGGGCAGGGCAGAAACTGGGGGCTCGCTTGACTTTTACATGGGAGAACAACGGACTAACTTCTATATGGGGGCATGTATGTATGTATGCCCATGTATGATACTCTCTGATGGGCCCTGTATCTAAGCCTACCTTGTGGTAGGCTTAGATACATGGTCTAACAGACAGTATCACATATTGGCCCTGTATCTAAGCTTACCATGTGGTTATGGTAAGATGCTTAGATGCAGGGCCCCAGCAGACTGCAATCTTATACAGTATAAGATTACTGTCTGCTGGGGCCCTGTATCTAAGCCTACCTTGTGGCTTAGATACGTGGTCTAACAGACAGTATCACACATTGGCCCTGTAGCTAAGCCTACCACATGTGTTACTAATAGGGTTCTTTTGTGTGTTTTGTTACAGGTGCGGTTGTTGGACTACGTCGGATTCGAGGACTACTTCGATGGCGGCTTTTTTTATTTTCAATAAAATGGTTAATGAGGATTGTGTGTTTTTTTAATTTCAATAAAATATTTTTCTCTGTCCTTGTATTTTCTTTTAAATTTTTATTACAACATATTCAGTAATGGCCACTGGCTGATTGAGAGTGTCCATTGCTGAGTCAGGGCTTAGTGTTAGCCGGTGCAGAGGCTAACACTAACCCCTCATTATTACACCGGTACCCACCACCATCAGGGGTGTCGGGAAGAGCCGGGTACAATCCAGTACACGACCATCTATATCGACGATCGGACACTGGGGCGGCCGTTGCCTGGTATTATTAGGCTGGGAAAGGCAAGAAACAGTGTCCCTTCCCACCCTGGTAATGCTAGGCTGCTGCTGCTGTGTTGTGTCTGGCTGGTTATGAGTAATGGGGAAATTGGGTCGGGAAGCAGCAGTCCATTTACTGAGGCAACGATCAACGGCTTCTCCAGAAGTGTAGTGGGCAAGTGAAGAAGATCCACAAGGTCTACGCGTATAAAATTGGCTGCAGAGCCAGAGTCCGGATAGGCAGAGGCCAGGTGGGACCTCTCGCCAGCAACAATAGTCACAGGGATCGACAGCTTGGAGGAGAGTTCTCTGTCTCTGACACACGCACGACATGGCCAGCGAGGCCGCGATATAGACAAAGTCCAGAAGTGCGCCTGCACAGTTTCTCCTGGACAGATAGTCTAAGGTCTAAGCAGATCTTCTTGCATCGGAACCTCGTGTGTAGCAACAGATGAGGACAAGAGAGGTTGTTGGAAGTTGGGAGCCAACCTAGGAAGCCTTCTCTCTCGACGAACCTCTTGGGATCTTTCTCTGAGCCACATGTCAACCCGGGTAGCAAGTAAAATTAGGTCGCCCAAGAAAGGTGGTAGATCACGAGCAGCCAGTTCGTCCTTGATCTCGGATGACAGACCAAGCCAGAAGGAAGCTACTAATGACTCGTTGTTCCAGAACAGCTCTCCTGCCAGTGTCCGGAACTGGATGGTGTACTCACCCACGGAGGTATCCTGCTGGCCAAGGTTCAGTAGAGAGGTAGCTACCGATGAAATTCATCCAGGCTCCTCGAACACTGTGCGGAATAACCGCAGGAACCCCTGGAAGTCTCTGGTCTCGGGTACCTGTCGTTCCCAGATTGGGTTCTCCCACTCCAGCGCTTTGCCGGCAAGCCCTTGAATTGACCAGCGGGGTCCATGGCTTGAGCGTACTGTCATGGCGCGGGGTGTGGACCCACTGGGCCATACCGTGTAGTGGGATAGCAGCTGGCCAAACAGGTATAATGCAATGTCTATAGTTCTGAAAGGGTACCTGAGGCAATTTAGACAGTAGCGGTGGATTCAGGCTAAGATGAGGCTCCGACAGTAGACAGACAAATGGCGGGGTTCGACGCAATAGATGTGGCAGAGGGCACAACACGACTCCAACTCTTGAAGGCACAGAGGCACGGTAGCCCCTTTTATAGTCCATTCTGGGCTAATTGCAGCTATTCTGCAAATGTGCGCGTACCGCCCCCTTAAGGCCGTGCACGCGCGGGCACGCGCAGCCAGCGGGAGACAGTGTTCGAAGCAGGAAGTGAGTGCCGGCGTCTCCCAGGAGGTAGATGCCGCCGGGAACTCGCTTGTCCATGGCCGTGGCCGTCAGAGGGTAAGTCAGGTTGACGGTCCGTGGCCATAGGCGTTATACCGCCCGACAATGAAAATTTTTCAGTTCTGTGTGCAATGTAAAAATACAGCAGTGCCACTAGTGTACTCTTATTGACCTTTAGTTACAGGGTTATGGAAATTGTAACAAGCCGTTAAGCACTGATATTTTTTAATATTTTATCACTTAATTATGTTATTTCATAGTCAAGATAGTTAATATAAATAAAAACATCCACCCTCCCTATTTTATGCATCCCATTAATAAAGATCTATGTAGCTGATAACTCCCTGCTACGCAGAGGACAAAGATACAATTGAATGCGGCAGTTGCCAGGACACCGGGCCAAAAATACGGGGCTATGGCCCTGGATGGCCAGTGCTAGCAATACCACAGTGGGGAACCATGTCTCCCAGCCTGTCACATAAATGTTCCCTCAAGCCGTGGACCTCATAGCAACTGCGTGGTCTGCCTCCATTGGAGGTATGCCACTGGTCAGGGGTGAGTACCATCGTTTCTTTTTATTTTCTATTCAGTTGAAGTAGGCTTGAGAGTATGTTCGCACGCAGAGTTTTCAGTTGTATTTTGAGGCGTAAACGCCTCAAAATACGCCTGAAAAAAACGTAGCTGAATGCCTACAAACATCTGCCTATTTAAATCAATGGGAAAAATTACTTTATGTGCAGAGCATCTTTTTACATCACTGTTTTAAAAAACACTGCGTAAAAAGGAGCATGTCACTTCTTGAGCCGTTTTTGGAGCTGTTTTTCATAGCGTCAATAGAAAAACAGCTCCAAAAACTTCTGGAAAAGACGCCTCCAAAAATGTTTTCAGCTTCAAAAACGGCTGCAAATCAGAGGCTGTTTTCTCTGAAAATAGCTTCGTAATTTTCAGCTGTTTTCACTTGTGC
This sequence comes from Rhinoderma darwinii, assembly GCF_050947455.1. Lineage (NCBI taxonomy): Eukaryota > Metazoa > Chordata > Amphibia > Anura > Rhinodermatidae > Rhinoderma > Rhinoderma darwinii. The sequence continues at coordinate 597,622,336 of NC_134687.1, forward strand.
GTGTGAACATACCCTTAGACCAGGGGTCTTAACCCCTTGCGTACCTTCGACGTAATAGTACGTCGCTGGCCGCTTATTCCAGCGTACCTTCGACGTACTATTACGGCGCAGGAATAAACTGTCACTATGTGAAATCACATAGTGACAGAACAGCGGCGGCAGCTGTCATTGACAGCTAACCGTCTCTGCTACCGGCCTGGGGACCAATTAGCAGTCCCCAATGCCGGCGATTGCTGTGATTGGTCAGTCTCTGAAGACTGACCAATCACAGCCGTCTGTGACGTCGTCTGCAGGAGAAAGCTCCTGTCACTTTCTCTGATCTCCTCACTTCTTTGAGATACGTGAGGAGATCAGAGAAAGCGGTGTAAAAAAAAAAAACACTATTTTTATTAACACCTTCCCGAAAATGGGCGTATAGTAACGCCCTGAGGATGAAGCGGGCACAGGAGCTGTGCTCGCTCCATCTTCATCGGATGTCGGCTGTAATATACAGCCGACATCCCACTGCAACTACAGCGATCACTGTCCTCTCCGATCGCTGTAGTTTAACCCCTTAAATGCCGCTGTCAATAGCGACAGCGGCATTTAAGTGATTGATACAGAGGGAGGTGGCTCCCCCTGCACCCCATTGCCCCCCCCGCGAAAAATCGCGGGGTTCTGATGGTTGCAATGGCAACCAGGAAGCCTAGCAACGGCTTCCTGGTTGCCAGGTACGGGAGCCTATTAGGTACTGCCCAAGGCAGGATGTAATAGGCTCAACTGTCAGTTGTAAAGTGACAGTTACAATACACTGCACTACATCAGTACATACAGAAGTAGTGCAGTGTATTGTGCAGGGGATCAGAAGATCAGATCTTCCAGTCCCCTAGTATGTGTAAAATAAAAAGTGAAAAAAAAGTAACAAAAAAGCTTTAGATAAATAAATAAATACAAGTTTCACGTAATAAAAACAATAATCGTCTTGTTTCCCTGATCAAGCCCTTTATAATTAGAAAAAAAATGAAAAAAAAGACAACAACTAGACATAATAGGTATCGCCGCGTTCGTATCGGCCTGACCTAAAAAAAATATCATATTATTTATCCCGCACGGTGAACACCGTAAAAAAAATACCATAAAAAACAATGGCAGAATTTCCTTTTTTGGTCACGTTGTTTCCAAAAAAATGGAATAAAAAGTGATCAAAAAGTTGCGCGTAGCCAAACATGGTACCAATAAAAACGACAGTGTGTCACGCAAAAAATGTATGTACTCCGCACAGATTACATATGCCCCCACATTATAAACTGAAACACCAGTAAAACACTAAACAAAACTACTACCAAGCAAAATCTGCGCTCCAAAAGCCAAATGGCGCTCCTTCTGGGCCTGGCAGTGTGCCCAAACAGCGGTTTATGATCACATATGGGGTATTACCGTACTCTGGAGAACCGCTTAACAATTTATGGGGCGTATGTCTCCAGTGGTACAAGCTGGGCCCAACGCATTGGGCACTGAAATAGCATATATGTGGAAAATGTCAATTTTCAATCTGCAACATCCACTGTGCACTAATTTCTGCAAAACCTTTGGGGGTCAAAATGCTCACTACACTTCTAGATGAATTCCTTGAGGGGTGTAGTTTCCTAAATGGGGTCACTTCTTGGGAGTTTTCACTGTACTCGTACCTCAGCGCAATGCAACATGGCGTCAAAAACAAATTTTGTAAAATCTCCACTCCAAAAACGAAATTGCACTTTTTCCGTTTAGACCCTTGCCGTATGTCCAAATAGCCGTTTACAACCACATATGGGGTATTTGCGTAATCAGGAGAAATTGTGTAACACATTTTGGGGTGTCTTTTCTCCTGTATTCCTTGTGGAAATGAAAAATTCTGAGCTAAAGCTACAGGTTATTGGAAAAAAAAAATGTTTTCATTTTCACGGACCAATTCTAATAAAATCTATAAAACACCTGAGGGCTCAAAATGCTCACTACACCTCTAATTTAATTCTTTCATGGGTATAGTCTCCAAATTGGGATCACATCTTTGGAATTTCTACTGTACTGGTACTTCAGGGACTCTGCAAATGCGACATGGCCCCCAGAAACCAATTCAGCAAAATCTGAGCTGCAAAATCCAAATGGTGCTCCGTCCCTTCTGAGCCCTGCCATGGGTCCAAACAGCAGTTTATTACCACATAATGGGGTATTTCCGTAATCAGGAGAAATTGCTTTACAAATGTTGAGGTGCTTTTTCTCCTTTATTCCTTATAAAAATTAGAAAATTCTGTGTTTTTTCCCAAAAAACGTCTCTTTTCATCTTCACAGACTAATTCCAATAAATTCAGCAAATAACCTGTGGGGTCAAAATGATAACTATACCACTAGAAAAATTCCTTGAGGGGTATAGTTTCCAAAATGGGGTCACTTTTGGGGGGATTCCACTGTTTAGGTCCCTCCAGGGCGTTGCAAACGTGACACGGCACTGAAAACCATTCCAGTAAAATCAGAGCTCCAAAATCCAAATGGGGGTCCTTCCCTTCTGAGCCCTGCTGTGGGTCCAAACAGCAGTTTATTATACCACATATGGGGTATTTCCGTAATCGCGAGAAATTGCTTTACAAATGTTGGGGTGCTTTCTCTCCTTTATTTCTTGCAAAAATTAGAAATTTTTACTTTTTTCCAGAAAAAAAGTAGATTTTCATTTTCACAGACTAACTCCAGAAAATATAGCAAAATACCTGTGGGGTCAAAATGCTAACTATACCCCTAGATAAATTCCCTGAGGGGTGTAGTTTAAAAAATGGGGGTCACTTTTGGGGGTTTCCACTGTTTTGGCACCACAAGACCTCTTCAAACCTGACATGGTGCCTAAAATATATTCTGAAAAAAGGAGGCCCCAAAATCCAAGAGGTGCTCCTTTGCTTCTGAGGCCTGTGTTTCAGTCCATTAGCGCACTAGGGCCACATGTGGGATATTTCTAAAAACTGCAGAATCTGGGCAATAAATATTGAGTTGCGTTTCTCAGGTAAAACCTTCTGTGGTACAGAAGAAAATGTATTACATATGAATTTTGTAAAAAAAAATGAAATTTGAAAATTTCAGCTCTACTTTCCTTCAATTCCTGTAAAACGCCTAAAGGGTTGAAACACTTTCTGAATGCTGTTTTGGATACTTTGAGGAGTGCAGTTTTCAAAATGTGGTGTTTTATGGGGGTTTCTAATATATAGGGCACTCAAAACCACTTCAGAACTGAACTCGTCCCTGAAAAAATCGCTTTTTGACATTTTCTTAAAAATATGAGAAATTGCTGCTAAAGTTCTAAGCCTTGTGAGGTCATAGAAAAATAAAAGGATGTTCAAAAAACGATACAAACATAAAGTAGACATATGGGAGATGTTAATTGGTAACTATTTTGTGTGGTATTACCATCTGTTTTACAAGCAGATGCATTTAAAATTGTAAAAATCATAATTTCTTCATATTTTCGCTAAATGTTGGTGTTTTTCACAAATAAGCAATGAATTTATCGACCAAATTTTTGCAATAAACTAAAGTACAATATGTCACGAGAAAACAATCTCAGAATCAATTGGATAGGTAAAAGCATTCCGGAGTTATTACCACATAAAGTGATACATGTCAGATTTGAAAAAATGGGTCTGGTCCTCAAGGCCAAAATGAGCTGGGTACTCAAGGGGTTAAGCACGCGGCCTGCGGGTATCGTGCTGTCCATGAATGGACACGCAATGTCTGGGGCTTCCCCAGAGCCTGAGTCCCGGGCAGAGCGCTAGTATAGGTTCTGCTCCGGGACTCTGTGGAAATCCCTGACATCGCTGTCCATATATGAACAGTTTTGTCAGGGTCTTCCTCCGAGCGGAGTCCCGGGCAGAGCGCTAGTATTGGCTTTACTCCGGGACTCTGTGGAATCCCCTGACATAGCTGTCCATGAGTGGACACGCGATGTCTGGGGCTTCCCCAGAGCCTGAGTCCCGGGCAAAGCGCTAGTATAGGTTCTGCTCCGGGACTCTGTGGAATTCCCTGACATTGCTGTCCATATATGGGCAGTTTTGTCAGGGTCTTCCCCAGAGCGGAGTCTCGGGCAGAGCGCTAGCATAGGCTCTGCTCCGGGACTCTGGAATCCCCTGAATTTGCTGTCCACATATGAATAGCGATGTCTAGGGCTTCCCCAGAGCTGGACAGTGATGTCAGGAGCACAGCTGGGGTCCCAGTAGGAGTGCTAGTAGCGCTCTGCCCGGGACTCCAGCTCTGCTTTTGCCCCTGACATCTCTGTCAATATATGAACAGTGATGTCAGGAGGAGAGCTGGAATCCCAGACAGGGTGCTAAAAGCGGCTCTGCTCCAGGGCTCCAGCTCTGGGCAAGCCCCTGGCATCACTGTCCATATATGGACACTGATGACAGTTGCTTCCTCAGTGTTCCGGAGCAGAGTCTATACTAGTGCTATAATAGTGCTCCGCTCTGGCACTCCGGCTCTGGGGTTGCCCCTGACATCACATTCCGGTCCAGGAGGATCCCCTGTGTATGTTGGCAACGCTCTGGCTGGGGATTCCACTCTTAGAGGGAGCCCCAATGGAGCTATCTACTGGGGGTGTCTGTGGCACTATCTACAAGGGGTATGTGTGGCATTATCTACAGAGGGCACTGTGGCAGCATCTACAGAGGGCACTGTGACAGCATCTACAGAGGGTACTGTGGCAGCATCTACAGAGGGCACTGTGGCAGTATCTACAGAGGGCACGGTGGCATTATCTACAGAGGGCACTGTGGCATTATCTACAGAGGGCACGGTGGCATTATCTACAGAGGGCACTGTGGCATTATCTACAGAGGGCACTGTGGCATTGTCTACAGAGGGCACTGTAGCATTATCTACAGAGGGCACTGTGGCAGTATCTAGAGAGGGCACTGTGGGAGTATCTACATAGGGCACTGTGGCAGCATCTACAGAGGGCACTGTGGCATTATCTACAGAGGGCACTGTTGCATTATCTACAGAGGGCACTGTGGCATTATCTACAGAGATCACTGTGGCATTATCTACAGAGGGCACTGTGGCATTATCTACAGAGGGCACTGTGGCATTATCTACAGAGGGCAATGTGGCATTATCTACAATGGGCACTGTGGCGGTTTCTACAGAGGGCACTATGGCAGTATCTACAGAGTGCACTGTGGCCGTATCTACAGAGGGCACTGTGGCAGTATCTACAGAGGGCACAGTGGCAGTATCTCCAGAGGGCACAGTGGCAGTATAAGCAGAAGGCACTGTGGCAGTATCTACAGAGGGCAATGTGGCACGATCTAAAAAGGGGATGCCTAATTTTGACATTTGTGTGTCTGCCAAACGCTGCCAACAGAGGGCACTGTGGCATTATCTGCAGAGGGCACTGTGGCATTATCTACAGAGGGCTACACTCTAGCTGGGAATTCCACTCCTAGAGGGAGCCCCAATGGAGCTATCTACTGGGGGTGTCTGTGGCACTATCTACAAGGGGTATGTGTGGCATTATCTGCAGAGGGCACTGTGGCAGCATCTACAGAGGGCACTGTGGCAGCATCTACAGAGGGCACTGTGGCATTATCTACAGAGGGCCCTGTGGCATTATCTACAGAGGGCACTGTGGCATTATCTACAGAGGGCACTGTGGCATTATCTACAGAGGGCACTGTGACAATATCTACAGAGGGCACTGTGGCAGCATCTACAGAGGGCACTGTGGCATTATCTACAGAGAGCACTGTTGCATTATCTACAGAGGGCACTGTTGCATTTTCTCTTGAGGGCACTGTGGCATTATCTACAGAGGGCACTGTGGCATTATATACAGAAGGCAATGTGGCATTATCTACAGTGGGCACTGTGGCAGCATCAACAGAGGGCACTGTGGCCGTATCTACAGAGGGCACTGTGGCCGTATCTACAGAGGGCACTGTGGCAGTATCTACAGAGGGCACTGGGGCATTATCTACAGAGGGCACTGTGCCATTATCTACAGAGGGCTACGCTCTGGCTGGGGATTCCACTCCTAGAGGGAGCCCCAATGGAGCTATCTACTCTGGGTGTCTCTGGCACTATCTACAAGGGGTATGTGTGGCATTATCTACAGAGGACACTGTGGCAGCATCTACAGAGGGCACTGTGGCAGCATCTACAGAGGGCACTGTGACAGCATCTACAGAGGGCACTGTGGCAGCATCTACAGAGGGCATTGTGGCAGTATCTACAGAGGGCACGGTGGCATTATCTACAGAGGGCACTGTGGCATTATCTACAGAGAGCACTGTGGCATTATCTACAGAGCTCACTGTGGCATTATCTACAGAGGGCACTGTGGCATTATCTACAGAGGGCACTGTGGCAGTATCTACAGAGGGCACTGTGGCATTATCTAGAGAGGGCACTGTGGCAGTATCTACAGAGGGCACTGTGGCATTATCTACAGAGGGCACTGTGGCATTATCTACAGAGGGCACTGATGCATTTTCTCTAGGGGGCACTGTGGCATTATCTACAGAGAGCACTGTGGAATTATCTACAGAGGGCACTGTGGCATTATCTACAGAGAGCACTGTAGCATTATCTACAGTGGGCACTGTGGCAGCATCTACAGAGGGCACTGTGGCAGTATCTGCAGAAGGCACTGTGGCAGTATCTACAGAGGGCACTGTGGCACGATCTAAAAAGGGGCTGCCTAATTTTGACATTTGTGTGTCTGCCAAACGCTGCCAACTGACCCGCCGGACTGCATTTAGCGACACTTAAATTGTAGAACTAGATTGTTCAAATAAGCATGTGGAGAAATCTCGCAAATTTCCGGTAAGTTTAAACCTAGCGCTATTATTATAGTAATGTAGTATTATAGTAATGTAGTATTATTATAGTAATATAGTATTGTTATAGTAATGTAGTATTATAGTAGTGTTATAGCAGTTCAAATAACTAATTAATTAACAATAATTTAGTAATTTATCAAATTTGAAAGTAATGCGGCCAATCAAATTCAAATTTTTTCTATATGTGGCCCACTTACCCGGCCGAGTTTGAGACCCCTGCCTTAGACTGTAGTATCGTATCAAGCGTTTGCATTTAAAGGTGATTTCTTTTTTGCTGCATTTGTGTATGTGTCTTGTACAGTGGGGACTTGTGTGAGCTTTTAATTTACTATTTCATGTTTTCTGACTTTTACTTCTCTATGGGGGCTGCCATTTTTTTCTTCATCTCATACAACCCCATAGAGAATGCGAATGGGAGCCGTTCCATTCTCAGTTGCGTTTGCCGTCAGAACGAAGCTCGTTCGTAGAGCGCAATCTGGCGCCATTTTCATGTGGACCGGAAGCCGCTGCCGGACAGGAAGATGACAACTTCCGGCCGCGGCTTCCGGCCATATGTTCAACGAAGCGAAGGCGCAAGGAAGAGGAGCGTAGACCAGCGGAGGCGGTGGCAGGAGCAGGTAATTTATGTTTGTGTATGTTCGTGTATATTATTTTCGTGTGTATTATGTTCGTGCATGTTCGTGTGATACTGTCTGCTGAGCCCTGTATCTAATCCTCCTACAATGTGCAGTCGCTCAGAAAATGGTGGCACACAGTGTAGGCGGTTTTAAGACATTCAAACCCCTCCTTCTCCTGGCACTATCCAGAAGAAGAGAGGGGGGTTGTGTGAGGATACTAGAGGAGAGTGTGTCCACCCAAAATTTGCAGCATAAATCAATGAGATTGCTTTATCACAGTGACCATGCTGCAATTTTGGGAACTGCTCCCTCTAGTGGCCAGCACATGGAAATGTTATAAATAAGAATCTCATTTATAATATTTCCTGACTTGTGAAAAATGTAAAAAAAATGTAAACAATTTTTAATCACTCAAATACTAATTGTTTAACTGAAAAAAATAAATAAAATTCTAGTGACACATTCCCTTTAACTTGAGAACTTGAGAAAACAAGTATTGCTATCCTATTGTGAAATTAGAAAAGATCTCTTCTGTCTTCTCTCCTGGGCACCAGAAATGGGAAAAATAGCGAAAAAATTATGTTCTATAAATATTCTTTTACTAATCTTATCCACATGCTATGAAAATTTACCTGCGGTGCAGATTTTTAAATTCAGAACATGTTATTTCTGTTGTGGAATGAGCACAGATTTCTTAATCAGGAAGAAAAAAATCCACAATGAAAAAATTCCCAGGTAGTGGTGAAGTGGATTTTAAATTTACTATTTCTTTTTTTTTGTTGGCAAATTCACATCAAAGTTGCACAGTTTGGTGCAGATTTTCCTCTGCGGATATCCATGCTGATGTGCTGTAGATATAATTTGCAGCAAAACCTAACCTGTGTGGACCCTTATGAGTATATATATATATATATATATATATATATATATATATATAAACTAAAAATCAGGCAACACTCCAAGGTATAAGCAAGGTAGAAAAAGGTGCTTTATTGGTCCATATACACATAACGTTTCAGCTCAACACAGGAGCCTTTCTCAAGTGAGGCTCCTGTGTTGAGCTGAAACGTCGTGTGTATATGGACCAATAAAGCACCTTTTTCTACCTTGTTTATACCTTGGAGTGCTGCCTGATTTTTGGATTCTACTACAGCAGGTCTGTTAGCCCTGACCTGGGCAGGTCGGCACCCACCTACGATTTACAAGGCTGTGCGGCTGACATTGTATTTGGACTTTATATATATATATATATATACAGTGAAGGAAATAAGTATTTGATCCCTTGCTGATTTTGTAAGTTTGCCCACTGTTAAAGACATGTACAGTCTAGAATTTTTAGGCTAGGTTAATTTTACCAGTGAGAGATAGATTATATAAAAAAAAAAAAAGAAAATCACATTGTCAAAATTATATATATATTAATTTGCATTGTGCACAGAGAAATAAGTATTTGATCCCTTTGGCAAACAAGAGTTAATACTTGGTGGCAAAACCCTTGTTGGCAAGCACAGCAGTCAGACGTTTTTTGTAGTTGATGATGAAGTTTGCACACATGTTAGATGGAATTTTGGCCCACTCCTCTTTACAGATCATCTGTAAATCATTAAGATTTCGAGGCTGTCGCTTGGCAACTCGGATCTTCAGCTCCCTCCATAAGTTTTCGATGGGATTAAGGTCTGGAGACTGGCTAGGCCAATCCATGACCTTAATGTGCTTCTTTTTGAGCCACTCCTTTGTTGCCTTGGCTGTATGTTTCGGGTCATTGTCGTGCTGGAAGACCCAGCCACGAGCCATTTTTAATGTCCTATGGAAGGGAAGGAGGTTGTCACTCAGGATTTGATGGTACATGGCTCCATCCATTCTCCCATTGATGCGGTGAAGTAGTCCTGTGCCCTTAGCAGAGAAACACCCCCAAAACATAATGTTTCCACCTCCATGCTATACAGTGGGGGACGGTGTTCTTTGGGTCATAGGCAGCATTTCTCTTCCTCCAAACACGGCGAGTTGAGTTAATGCCAAAGAGCTCAATTTTAGTCTCATCTGACCACAGCACCTTCTCCCAATCACTCTCAGAATCATCCAGATGTTCATTTGCAAACTTCAGGCGGGCCTATACATGTGCCTTCTTGAGCAGGGGGACCTTGCGGGCACTGCAGGATTTTAATCCATTACGGCGTAATGTGTTACCAATGGTTTTCTTGGTGACTGTGGTCCCAGCTGCCTTGAGATCATTAACAAGTTCCCCCCGTGTAGTTTTCGACTGAGCTCTCACCTTCCTCAGGATCAAGGATACCCCACGAGGTGAGATTTTGCATGGAGCCCCACATCGATGTCGATTGACAGTCATTTTGTATGTCTTCCATTTTCTTACTATTGCACCAACAGTTGTCTCCTTCTCACCCAGCGTCTTACTTATGGTTTTGTAGCCCATTCCAGCCTTGTGCAGGTCTATGATCTTGTCCCTGACATCCTTAGAAAGCTCTTTGGTCTTGTCCATGTTGTAGAGGTTAGAGTCAGACTGATTAATTGAGTCTGTGGGCAGGAGTCTTTTATACAGGTGACCTTTTGAGACAGCTGTCTTTACTGCAGGCACCAAGTTAATTTGGAGCGTGTAACTGGTCTGGAGGAGGCTGATAGGGGATCAAATACTTATTTCTCTGTGCACAATGCAAATAAAAATATATAATTTTGACAATGTTATTTTCAGTATTTTTTTTTTATATAATCTATCTCTCACTGGTAAAATTAACCTAGCCTAAACATTCTAGACTGTTCATGTCTTTGACAGTGGGCAAATTTACAAAATCAGCATGGGATCAAATACTTATTTCCTTCACTGTATATACATATATATATATATATATATATATATATATATATATATATATATACATATATATGTATATATATATATATATGTATATATATATATATATATATATATATATATATATATATATATATATATATATATATATATAAAATATAAAATGTAAAATGGCAAATAGGAGGATGAACTTGTTCATGTAAATGCTGCCATTACCAATATATAATGTAAGGTTTTCATAACAGCTAATGTACTTCAGCAATATATTTTATTCTTATTCTAAAGCCTAAAAATGTTTGAGATTTTGTGACATATTTTCACATCTGCGTTGTTACATTCTGTCGTTCTGCCTCGTGAGAGAGGCAGAACAATGGTATGCCAGAAGCAACGGCTCCATTGCATGACGGACACCGCCGATGGTCGAAGGATCCCATTGACTTTAATGGGTTCATGCTACGCTATTGTCTCCGGTAATCTCAGCCGGATCTGTGCGGAGGCCCCTAACTGAGCCCCCAATGCAGATGTGAATAAGGAATCATTCAAACTTTTTTTTTTTAAGGAAAACTCCTTTTAACACCGTTTTGCAGTATACACCTAATTTACATATGTTGAGTAATTTTGTAATTACATTAAATTACTAATCTTGTGCTGATCTTGAGGTACGTCCCGTATTATTCTCCAGATTTGCATTCACAATTCTTCTGGCTCTCATTGAAAACTTGTAGAATTGTGAATGCAGCTCTGGAGTATAAGGGCACATTCAGACGTGGCAGAATTGCTGTTGAATTCCACTGCGGACAGTCCGCAGTGGAATTTTGCAGCAGCCGTTTTTTACATTTGTTTCTATACATTTTTAGGAAACTTAGTTCGGACGTTGCGGAAAATAACTGTGCGGAAATCAGGCTGCGGTGCAGAATTTTCCCTCCGCAGCATGCTCATTACATTGCGGAGAAGAAGCGGAATTTCACTGCGGATTTCAGCCTTTGCAATGCAAAAATTGAAATCTGTGGCAAGTCCGCTGTGATATCTGTAACGTCTCAATTACCTGTCAAATATGCAAATGTTGGTGCAGATTCGTTGCGTAATTGCCCCAAATCTGCACCAACATTTGCAGCGGAAAAATTCCACCACGTCTGAACATGGCCTAATACAGGCAGTAACTCAGGATCAGTATAAGATAAGTATATCAATGTATTTAAAAAGTGACTTATCTCATTATATAGGATCCATTTCTAAACTGAAATGTTTTTTTAATTATTCTAAAATACTGACAAAATGTCTGTGTGCAGGAAGATATTTTTTTTCCTTTTTTCACACATTTAAATGAAATATTTTCATTTCTGCATGTTACCTCAGTGCTTACTACTACAGGTTCAGAATGTTTTTTTTCTTTTTACTATAACAAAAATTGCTGAAGAACCAAAAATATTCATGTGATTATCTTACTACCACCAGTATGGAATTTTAAGTCTCATACATAGGCAATATATATTTTTTGATCTCTGATATAATCCTAGGTGAATAAAATTTACAAGCTATTAAACAACAAGCATTTTAAGCACTAAGCCAAATTTTACATACATTTTATATTTAGATACTGTTTGCAGCATTTTGCTTGGGCTCTTAAATACAGTTTCCTGCAGATTTTTGCTTTATCCACATGTGATAATAACATTCATTTAAATTATATAGGGATTAAGTCAGCAACACCCCCCCCCCCCCCATCACCTACAAAAAAACGGAAATAATATCAACAGTAAATTTGGTGTTAGGAACCTGGTTTGGAAATATCTAATGAAGGAATTAACCCCTTAGTGCCGAAGGTATTTTAAACTTTAATGACCAAGCAATTTTTTAGGTTTTTCAAAGAGCTATAACTTATCGTGTGGTATAAAGAACAATAACTTTATAACTTTATTCAGCGGGTCATTACGATAGCGGCGATACCAAATTTATATATATGTTTTTGCATGTTATACTACTTTTACACAGTAAAAACACTTTTTTTCCAAATCATTTGTTTTTGTGTCACTATATTTTGAGAGTGTTAACTTTTTTATTTTTCCGCCGATGTATGAGGGCTTTTTTTTGCAGGACGACTTGTAGTTTTTATTGGTACTATTTTGAAGTACACGTGACTTTTTGATCACTTTTTTAGCAAACTTTTTGAAGGCAGGATGAACAGAAAAAAGCAATTCTGGCATTGTTTTTTATTTTATTTTTTACGGCGTTCAACATGCGGGTTAAATAATGTAATCATTTTATAGTTGGGGTTGTTACAGATGCGGTGATACCAAATATGTGGAATGTAACTTCTTTTGTAATAAATTATTTTGTAAGGGGAAAAAGTGGGTTTTAAATTAATTTTTTTTTACTTGGGATTTTTATTTATTTATTATAAACTTTATTAAACTTTTTTTTAACTTATTTTTAGTCCCACTAGGGGACTTCATTATGCAATCCTTTGATCACTTTTATAATACACTGCAATACTTCTGTATTTCAGTGTATTATTGACTCTCTGTAAAACTGACAGGCATCTGTTAGGCCATGCCCCTGGCAACCACTAGAGGCAGATGTGGGGGCCTTTGTTAGGCCACCGGCTACCATATAAATCATCGGCGTGCCAGTGGAGTGACAGAGTGGGCCCCTCCCTCTAAAACCCCTCAGATGTGGCGGTCGCTATTGACCGCCACATCTGAGGGGTTGAATATGTTCGGAGACCACTGCTAGTGGTTAGCAACAGCCCGGGCTTCAGGAGCACCCAAACCCAATGCGGGAAAACGTCTCTGAAGTGCCACAGTGAAAAGGCGGCGCTTCAGAAGAACTACCCTGAGCGGCCGCTGTAAAAGCACTATACAGCGTTTGTTAATGAGTTGAACTGGATCACACCTTTAGGACCAGCTTATTCAGTGTCTTTTATAAGTGTCTTTCTTAGTTATCTGGCAGTTAACTCTTTCTGCATTTTTTAGGAGGAACCAGGCTAAGGAAAATATATAGCAGCAGGTGGTGTCTGGTAGCAATGTGGTCTCCACGCCAAAGGATACAATAAATATGTGATTAGAAACTAGCCGGTATCTAGACGAAGGGGTACTTTAGACAAACCACAGTGCAGGGGAAGGGCACAAACAAATTTATATCAGAACACAATAGCAGGTACAAGAGCAAGGTACAAAGTACTATAGGAAGATTCACATAGAGTGCTATGTATGTGTCAAACACATCTTGTCTGCAAATATTTGCATTGGTACTCCTGGACCCCCCCCCCCCCCCCAATGTCACATCTTGTTATGGGTCCCCTCAGGCATCAGGGCACACCTATAGTTATGCCCCTGCAGGGGTGGCCGGTATGTTACTGGATTACCTTTGAAGATATTACATTTGAAGATATATAGAATACTTACAAATCTAATCTGTCTTTTCTCCTCTATGCTCAGCTTGTGACATAATGCAAGATAACACATTTTCTTTGTTGATTTTAAATCAGGAACAGATAAATGGCGAATTTACGAAATATCTGCCTGTGGTGATTTGAATAAGTACATTAAAAATACCATCCTGATATCTCAGTGTTATACCGTCTCTGAGTCATTTGTTTACATGTGAAATCTACATTGATTAATATTGTGTATGGTGTGAATGATATGTGTGCTCTTAGCTAGAGGGAAATCAGCAATAAATGCAAACAAAATGAGATCTTCACACTCTAAACAGCATCTAATATATTGAGCATGATGACCTCAGTAGGACAGAACTATGGGAAAATTGATTAGAAAAAACATGTTCTTATGTTAAAGAAAAAAAATGACTTAAGACTGGCCAATCATTGCACGCAGCGACCACATGCCATACTTTTTGACATCATTGCTGTGGCCAGGAATTGTCTGGAACGGTCATGTGCCAGTAGGGCACATCATGGCTTCAGTTAATGAAAACAGACCAGCAGTGGGCTAGCAGTGCTGGAGCAGCTTGGAAATAAAAAAAAAATAGTATGGCCTTTTTCACTATGTGAAGGTCAAAATAGTTTTTGAAATAGCTCACAAAACCTCTTCAATAGGAATGTGCATATGTGGCTTTAAAACAAATACATCACACTATAGCACTTACTTTGTTTGGTTTTCTCTTGATCTCTTACAGCCTAAGCTAAGTGACAACATAAACTGTGACTTGTGTAACAGATATTACATTCTAGGTATCATGATTGCATACATTTTTCTGCGTGATGCCCCCTTCTGCCCAAAATAAGGTCCTTCTGTCTGCAACTCTCATTTAAATGACATAATTTCCTATCTCAATAAACATGTAGTCTCATCTCCTAACATCCCTAACTTTTGTGGACACAGCCAATAATTCGACATGGTCCCTGGGGGAGAACGTGGCGGTTGCCACCAGGCTGGTACACCACTAGTCCAGCCGGTAATTACACTTGGAGGCTGGAAAAATAAAAATATTTTACTGGACAGTGCGTGTGCAGTCAGACTACTTCCTATTTGTATTAGATACTCCTCCTCTGTCAGGCCGTCCAGTGCTAGAAACATCAACAGCATCAGGACTAGGTCAAGTGTGAGATTGGCTCCAGGGAAGACTGCAGCGGGCAAGGCAGCAGAGAGCCAGCGACACTTGCATTCAGCAGGTGGGCATGGGTACACTGCTTCATGAGTAAAAAGCGGAGCTCGGAGCATACTGAGTTATTGACTCTTTGCGGCTCCCAGTTATAAGTGGCAAGTCACACTCAGAATGAAGTTATACCACCAAAACTACACCCACTTTTTACTCATATTGGGGTATATTTACACATGCCAGTTTTGTTGGGGTTACCATCACAATTTGCCCACAATTGAAGCAAAAAAGCCACAAAACCACCTTGTGTAAATACACCCTGAACCTGGGTGGTATTTTTGGGTGTAAAAGGTGGCAACACAAGTCTCCACTCATGAAACCATAAGCAGTTATGGACGATGGCTCACGGTCCTAGATCCAGTTTAGAGTATGCATGAATAAGGGGATGGAATGCAGATGAGGTGTATCAACAAAGAGAAGAGTGTCATGGTCGGGCCTTAGGAGCGGAGTGTAGACCCACCGTGTCACTATTAGATTTGGTTGGATTTAAACCGGGGAAGGAGTCTAAGGGATTTTGCAATCTTCACCTTAGAACTGTCCTCACTTAATGAGATGATATCTTTTGTTTTTAAATCTAGAACATTAGTCTCCAACCTCCAGTGATTGCAAAATTATAACTCCCAACCTATGTCTATCAGGGTATGCTGTGAGTTATAGTTTTGCAACAGCTGGGGAGCCACAGGCTGGAGCCCACTAGTCCAGAATGGCCCCTTTAATGAAAAGCATACCAGAATCAAAGAATTGAATGCCTTCGATTAAACCTATTTCTGTATAAAATTCTCGTCTGAGCATAAAACTTGAGTCTGGGATGACATTTATTTACATATTTTTATGATACGTTTTATGCTTTTTTTTCTTTATATTCCTGCATGTCAACAGAAGACACTAATTTACATAATGGGAGAAAACGTTTATTATATTTCATTGCAACATGGAGTGTCAGTCTATTTTCCGCCAAAGATTAGAGCTAATAAATACCAACATTTATCAAAAGCACAGTGTTTGCCGTAATAATAATAATAAAAAAAAGCTCAGATGCTTAGCAAAATGGCTGTATCCTGGTAAATTGATAATTGTTAGCAGCGTTTGTAATATAACCTATTATGCCTCAAGAGCTGAAAACATTCAATGTGTTCTTGGAACTATTTGCATAATTGGTATTTTTAGAATAGATGGTTGCTGCCACTTCGTTGTCTCTCACACTTCCATTCTGTCTTTTTGCCTGACATATCTCTACAGAGGAAATGCGAGTAAAAATCCTCAGGGGAGCAGAGTGTGAAAAGGGACGTAATTTATCTGAGATTTGCTCTGTATTTGCTCCAGCAGAAGAGACAGTACACCGAGCGCGCTTAGATCATTGACAAGACTTGACAAATTCGTTTGTTAAGAAAAAAAACAACAAAATACATCACTTTGGAATAAAAACAATAACACAATTGCAAAGAAAATAAAAAATTGCACATTCAAATTTTTTTTTTTTTGAGATGAGCGTTAAAATGCCGATGTTGGTTTTCATTAAGGGTGATTAATGAGCAAACTCCTTTGCATAATCGGTTCCACGTGTTAACGTTTATTTAATGAACGTTGAGTAAAGTGGATTACAACTCGCCACCCGGGTGGAAAACACCGTATCTCGACAGATTCGCCATCCTAGGTGGTAATTTAGCCTTTTATGCATAATTTATCATGTTATTTTAATTAAATAAGGTATATCACACCTCAGTAGTGAGGGACAACTTAGAACAATGGTATCTACTGTAATTAAGAGGACGAAGGATTTTAGTAGTGTTGAAAAGATTTATAACGTATAGTTGGAGCAGAGCTGAATTTGTCACTGTATCGTTTCCTTTGCTTCCCGTGATTACTCATGGAGTTAAGATTAGTTAGCAGCAAGGCTACATTCTCACCATGTCTGTAGAGTGCAGTGTATATGGTGGGTGTATATGGTGTATATGATGACATGTGCATAGACTTTGATGACCAAACGCATTCCAAACTTCAGTTTCCTAGCTGGTGGGGAACTGACGGGGCAAGTGCTCCGGGTCCTGAGTGCCGGGAGGGATGCCTTCAAGCCACTCTGCCGTGGCCAAAGTATTTGAATGTAAAGCTAGAGCAACAAACTAAATCTTTGTCCCGGGTGTCGTTTAGGCATACAGTTGCATACATCTTACCATATGTTTGGCGAGACCCTTTGAAATGTTCCCACCAACCATAAAGCTTGAACACAGTGTGAATTTAGCCTTAGTAAGTAAGTAGGCTTACCTGCAGTTTTATGGAAAACCTCCAATAATATGTTGTAACATCATAGGGCATTGTAGGAGTGACGTTTCAGCTCTGCTACATTTGTATGGATATTTATAATGAACTGATTGTAATTATTCATTAGGAAGATTTCCAGACTCCATTAGAAATAAGCTCTTTCTGCATTGCTGCCTGTTAAGCTGCTGCCCAAATATTTTTAGCTCATGGGATGAGACATGGGATTGTCTTTAGACATGAAAGACTAGAGGTATGTAAATGGCTGTGTTCTGTAGATGGGGACAAGAAGATGGCTGGGATTAACAGATTTTATTGTTGTTGATTATTTTTGTAAATCTCTGCTTTCCTCGAGGGGCATATGTTTTATGTATTCTGCCTAAAATGTTGCTTTTATATATATATATTTTTTTAATCTGTCAAAAAAGGTTTACCGTTTCATAGAAAAATACGTTTGACGAAACCTTTTCTTTTATTTAAGAGAAGTGAACATTTTTTGGCTTTTTTTCCTCCTGACGGATCAAAATGTATGCTGTTCATACTGCTTGCATGTCTAGCATTGACTTCCGTTCCATTATAAAAAAAAAAAACATACGCATACAGTTGTGTTTACCCATAATTTTTCTTGAATTGCATTAAGTTATACAACTTATCATGATACCAGTTTTTAACATGGGAGTCTATGGATGGCATCAGTCAGAGGCATCCGTCACTGCCATTCAGTAAAAAAAAAACTATACGCTTTTTAACATGGGAGTATATGGGCGACGGATGGCTGACAAAAGGCATTCGTCGGAGGCATCTGTTGGAGGTATACTTTTTTTTTTACATGTTTATTTAACATCTCGGGATATATGTGGTTTACAGATAGGTACATATATGTAACGTATACTTTTTTGTGGTTTCCTGTTGTAAGTCTGCAGCCCTAGATTTTCAATACTGTTCAAAAAAAGATCTAAAAACAGATATGTCAAAAAGAGATACTTTTTGATACGTCTGGCCCACAGAAGTCTATGGATATTGTACAGTATACATCTAGTGGTTCCATTTTGTGGTTCCAGATAAATGTTGCCAACTGTACGGAAAAACGTGGAGTAGATTGTGTCTAACTTGGCTCACGCATGGTTTGACGTCACACAAGCAGCTGCAGTTTTTGGGCTGGATGCAATTTTTTTATTTATTTTTTTTATTTTATTTTTTTTAGCCACACTCCGGAGCAGATACAAAAAATTGGACCAGGTGCAGACAGGAACTTTTTGTTTCTTAAAGTCATGTAAGAAACGCCTGCAGTTGGAAGTGCTGTTTATGATATTTTTTACATGCATCTATTAAAAAAAAAGAAACTGAGACTGACCCCAGTCTAAGGGCATGTTCACACACAAAATGAAAAACGGCTGTAAAATACGGAGCTATTTTCAAGGGAAAACAGCCTCTGATTTTCAGCCGTTTTTCAAACGACAAGCGTTTTTTGATGCGTTTTTGTGGCCATTTTTGGAGCTGTTTTTCTATTGAGACAATGAAAAACGGCTTAACAAGTGTCATGCACTGCTTTTTACGGGGCATATTTTTATGCTGCATTTTTAAAACCGTGTAAAAAAAAAGTCTGGTATGAACGAATGAATTTAAATCAATGGGCAGATGTTTGGAGGCGTTCAGCTTCCATATTTTCAGAGTCTTTTTGCCCCGAAAAATGCCTGAAAATAAGCCATGTGAACATGCACTAAAAAGAAAACTGCACCAAAAACTGCATTTGTGATTTCATCCATAAAGGATTTTTAGTACCTCTGTAACAGTGTCCTTTCTGCTGATTACAATGAACTACCGTTCATTCTACAAGGATGAATATTTCGTTGGAGCTCAAGCTTCAATGTAACTGATAGAACTGTTGTGTCAAAGGGGTCGTATCATTCAGTTTTTTTAGGGCGGATGGAATTTAATAAATGGGGTCCACCGCTCAGGATCCTAATTTATGAACCAGAACAGAGAACTGCTCTATAGGAACAGCTCCTGTTCTGGAGGATCCGGCCCATTCCTGCATTACTCAGATGGCCATCCATATGAATGACCACCACGTAATACTACACTTCTACACAAATGTCTGGCCAGATGCAGCTTGCCCCAACGACAGCAACTAATCGGATATAAAGGAGTTGGCCCCTTCAGGGTAAAAAAATTACTGCAGGTGGACTGTACGCACCCTGTAGAATTTTTTTTAATAATATGTTGCGTATGGTGGGCACTACAGTCCTAAAGAGGTGAGCCACCTCTACAGGAGAGTAGTGCCCACCATACTCAACTCAACTCAAAATGTGCTGTCTTCAAATCAGCAATGAAACTGTAATATAAAATAACACGGGACGGCTGTGAAATTAAAATCAACCCCTGATTACCTGGTTATTTCTGGTGAATATTACAAATCTCAGTTTGGGCATTTTATTCAGTGTCCTGGGTCCATTGTTCTGGTCCCAGTTTACTAACTCTTTTAGTAAATTGGGACCAGTAAACACTTCCAAAATAGCTTCTATATGAGGGAATTCCCCTTTAAATTACCTTTTTGCAATTGTCCTATAGGTCTCAAAAATGGTTTCAACAGGAAACCAAAGAAATTTTGGATAACCCATTTCCCATGCCAACTACATCTTCAAGTCATAATTCTATTCATAGTCCGACCAACCATTTCCCAATTAACATTGTTCTAGAATCCTTCGCCTAGAAGTGAATGAGGCAGCAAAACTTTATGGTTTGTAAAACTTGACCTGTTTTCTGAATGGTAAATGGCAATTGAAATGTTACGGGTCACCTCATATAAAAACAATACCTGGACCACTTAAACCTCTCACCTCTCCAAGATTAAAAATTAGATGATCTCATATGTCTTTCCAGCTCTTTCTATCAAACATGTGGGCTATTTGTGTAATACCAATATATAATAGAAACATCATAACACAGACAACAGAAGAGATACTATAAGTGCCCCCTTTCATGTTCTCCTTGGCTTATAATGAGAATAAATGGAAGTGACCTTCTGCCCCAGAAACTTAAACGAGTGTTTGGATACAAATTCCATTATGCTGTGAGTCTACTGGGGTATTCGTTAACAGATCTATAAAATCTTTCAAGTATTAATAGGAAAAAAGTCTACTGAAATGAGCCAATCATGGCATAATTGAACTCCCTATAGATCTTTTATCACAAGGAGGTAAATTTAATTTTTACAATGTTTATATTTTTCTATCGTTACTTTAGCTTGTGTGAAGAAAAACACTAGATGGGCACATTTTAATTTGCTCTTGCTGGGAATATTAAGAATTGTATATTTAGTTAGTGTTTTTAAAGCTCCATCAAAAGATTCTTGCATTTCAAAGGTCATCAAGGTCGGTGGCACACATTTAAGGGTGCAGTCAAACGCGGCAGATTGTGTAGCAAAAAAATCTGCGACTGAAAAGGAATTCCATACATCTGAATGGAACTTGCAGAAATCCATGCACCTGCTGCAGAAAAAAAACTCTTCAGATGAAGGGAACTGCTTTTCAGTTGCAGAAATTTCTGCAACAAAATCTGTTGTGTGTGATTGCACCTTAAAGGAAAACTTAAGTCGAAAATGAGAAATCAATGTATCCCTTACATGTATTCCCTATCTGTATTCCTAATATGTATTTATTGTTACAGAATGGTTTCTACATTGCAGCTGACAGTAGCTGACATCTCTATGAAATTAAATTTTCCAACACCTCCCTAAAACCCTCAGGCACATTTCACATTATAAATTATTCATGAATAGTTTTTGCTAAGAAATATAACCATTTAAAGGGATATTCCTACCATTTATGGCATTTATATAGGGTATGCTGTAAAGATCTGTGAGGTGGGGGTCCACTTTCTGGAACTCACATTAATCAGGGGAATGTTTAGTAATCATGGTTTGTAATGCTCAAAAAAAGACAAAATTCAATCCAGTTCAGCCTAAACGTGCGTTCAGATGCAGTGGGACAAAAAATCTGCTGCGGATATTGTCTGGAATTCTTGGCAAATCCACAATGAATCAACATTTGAGCCTACTTGCAAAGGATTTCCCTCTTTGCAATGCAATGGCTGAAATTAGTGGTAAGAATCTGCGACAAATCCATAACATAATAGGCAGGGAGCAAATTTAAATAGCCGCTGCATGCTCTTAAACTCACAGTGGAAAAATCTGCTACATGTAAATGGGGATTTGTACTATACTTTGTTAAAGATTTTTGCTGTGGAGTCCCCACCGAAAATCTGGAACAAATCCACTATGTCTAAATGTAGCCTTATGTGGAACTGGAGATATATATATATATATATATATATATATATATATATGTGTGTGTGTGTGTGTGTGTGTAAACGCCTCTGACAAAACTAGTAACAGGCCATGAGACTTGTTGTCACACCAAACAATAATAAAACAGGCTACAAGACCTGTATCTGTAAAGGATCTGCCAGGCACAGCTTCGGGGTTAACGCCCATAGGTAATCAGTCTTCCCCTGAGTCTATGTCTCTGAGACTGACTCCAGCTTCAACCACTCAGGCTGGCAGGCTTAGGAGTGGGAGAGCCTATCGCAGCCTGGCCAGACTCAGCTAGCTCCCGCCCTCTGTCTATTTATACCTGCCTTTCCTGTTCCTCCTTGCTCGTGATTCTTTCCGTGTGGTTTCCTGGCCCAGCTACAGCTCCTACTATTTGATCCTGCTCCATATTGACCCTGGCTTACTGACTACTCTCCTGCTCTGCGTTTGGTACCTCGTGCTCTCCTGGTTTGACTTGGCTCGTTCACCACTCTGGTTGCTCACGGTGTTGCCGTGGGCAACTGCCCCTTTCCCTTTGCTTTGTATTCCCTTGTATGTTTGTCTCGTGCACTTACTGAGCATAGGGACCGCCGCCCAGTTGTACCCCATCGCCTAGGGCGGGTCGTTGCAAGTAGGCAGGGACAGAGTGGCGGGTAGATTAGGGCTCACTTGTTCGTTTTCCTACCCCCGTCGTTACAGTATCACATAAATACAATATGATCACTGAGCAGCAATCTCAAGAGGCACCCATGTGTTGATATACTATGACTGGTGACCATGAATATGGTGCCTATTACTAGTACTGAAAGGGTATCAGAGGGGCAAATATACACCAGCAAGGGTCAAGGCATTTGTAGACCTTGATATTTGGTCACCAGGCTGTTATCTTTCTGGCTTCTACAAAAAGTAGGAAAACTGTCTCACCATAGGTTTATGTCTCAATGTGCCTGTCACTATATTTGTCTATCGAAAAGCTCATTGGCGAATTACATACTGACTTTTGAGTCTTGACCAGGGCCATTAGATGGTGTAGGTCACACACTCCCTGAAAGCCGATATACTCTCTCGAGCACACAGCAGGACAGAGTTGAGCAGGACTGAGCTTTTAATAGATGAAAAACATGCGGCTGTGGAGCAAGTACAGTAAGTAAGTAACTAACTGTGGGTGCTATCATTGTTATTATGAGGGCACATGGGCATCTAGAAAAGGGTCATGCAAAAGATTGGCACTAGTGTCCTCTGCTCACCACTGGTTTCTGTTCCTGGTCTCATTGTCACCCTAACTCAGGCTCCACAATATGTAGACCCTATGCTGAAAAAGTTTGGCTACTACTGCCCTAACATTTGGCCACTCAAGTAAAGTGGCCAAATCGCTGGATAACCATAAATTGCTCCTAATGTATCGTAAAGGGGTTTCCCGATGCTCAAAAAGAGTTTTTGCTAAGAGCAGGAAAGTTGATCAAATAAAATAAAAATAAAAATACTCACCTGTTCAATCCCCCGTTGTCAAGTGAAAAACATTATTGTTTACCAACAGATCCATCAAATTGTGACTACTGTGAATTGCGCTTTTCTCTATATTGCATTTATCTACAGTGACAGATGCTTTCAATACAAGCCATGTTTTATTACAACGGTGCGCCGTGCCAGTCACAAGATGAGTCACATAATATTAAATCATTATTTTTGCTTTCATATCCAGCATTTAAAACTTTAAAAAAATTCTCTTTTATTTTATAGAGTTCAATCATCTTATCGCTGCACACTAATAAATATTTACTATGAAACGTCCGCACGTTCTGGTTAAATATTACACAATATATCCCCAAGAAAATATTTAAAATAACCTGCTTCACCGCTTCATGACCAAGATATATATATTTTTTGCCCCATAATGACAGAATTTATAGTACATGCTCGTTTCATTTTAGTTTTTTTGTGTGTTGATTTTTGCATATTTTTAATTTAACATAGACTCTATTCTAATACCTTTATTTTGTTTTTATAAAAAAAATTGTCAATATTTTTTATAAGGGTTAAAGATACCAAAAACTATATAATTGTAAATGAATGAACATGTCACTAAAATCTAGTGCAATGCTCTCCAGAGTGTGCCAAAATGAAAATGGGTCCTCCATTATGGTGCCAGTGTTTGCCATTTAAGGGCAGCTGAGCATGGTGTTTGCTCCCCCCTCCACACACTATCCAGGACTCTTGTGCCAATTCCCCTCTCCCTTGTTTACAAACAATGCCGTTTCTCTAGAGGACAGGAGTCCTACACAGGTTCTTGATATTCAATTAGGGCCTGTTCACATTATCATTCGGGTTCCATTTATCGCTTCCGTTCAACCTTTCGATCAGAGGAACCGATGAACGAAAAGCAGATCGGAAACTATAGCTTCCATTTGTATTACCATTGATTTCAATGGTAATGCTTTAGTTTCAGTTTGTGTCCGTTCCATAAAGTTTCAGTTTTTTTCACGTAAACAATAGTGTTGATAACTGCACTATTGTTTCCGTGAAAAAAAAAATGGAAATTTTACGGAATGAACATAAACGAAAACATACTGAAATGGAAGTTTTACCATTGAAATGAATGGTAATGCAAACAAAAGCGATATTTTCTGTTCAGTTATCTGTTCATCAGTTCACCTGATGGAAAGATTGAATGAAACCAATGAACGGAACCCGAACACTGATGTGAACAGGCCCTTATGGGAATTATGGGCAAACCAGGGCTTGACCTCTCAAAGAGCCCTATATCAGCAAATATAAGGAGCAATGTAATTCTTCTGCACCACACGGCTTCAACTCTCTTCCTTTTTTTAGTTCCGTGCTTTACTTGGTGCCATATTCCACCTCTTATCGCCAGGTAGTCACATAGGAAAAAAGTATTTCCAAGTCACCGGATATGGATTAAGATGAACCTTTATTAAGGCAATATAATAATAATAATAATCATCATAATAAAAAGGCAGAGTCAACATATGCATCCCTTTTCTTCAGCGTGTTCATCACTCATTTTATATTTCGTTCTTGGATTGTAGTAAATATAGTCATAGACGTGAAATGGAATTAATTGGATCCACATACAAACCCAGCTGACTGATAGGGGGGTCGGCCGAATTGAGGTAAATTTGGGATTAAACATTTTTTATGGTGCGGCGCACTCTCTGCTATGGGATCGGCTTACCTTGCAATTCTCTAGGATTTAAAAGGTCAGTGATATTTAAATGTGCTGCTAACCCCTTAAGAAATCATAGTCAGAATTATTCTTTAGTATGATAGCAATAAAATATTGTTGTTAATGTATCTGTTAAGGTTAATTTTCTGTTCCTGGCAAATTTTAACTACTCAGCTTGTTTCTAAATCGTATTAATCTGACCGTACACCCCATGCATTGACCTCTGCCTCTGCATGTTCTGATCTGTACTAGCTCTACCTGCTCCAACTACTGTCACTATGAGCTACAACTTTGCAGGTGTTCTTCATCTGAGTTTTCTACTTAATTGTCAGCTGTTGGCAAAGCAAGACTACTGGATACTTCTTTGTGGTACCTGGTGAAGAGACTGGAGCCGTCTCGAAACACGTTGTGTATGCAATAAACCCTTCTGTACTTTTTTACCTACTGCGGTGTCAACACCCATTGGAATCCTGCTTTTCCTTCCACTGTCTTGCATTCTATCAAATATGGGAAGCAGGTCCAGAATGACAAAACAATAGATGAAAACAGTGGGCACCAACCGATACTACATGAAAAGATACAAGAATAGGTTAAAAAAAGGAGTGCTAATAACATACCTAATGACAAGCTTTTATTTTCTCCCCTGTGGAAATATACCTAATGACAAGTTACATTATACAAACGAGAAATAAGATATCTAAAAAATAATGTTAAAACCACTGACAAGTGAAGTGAATAACATTGATTATCTGGTTACAAGGGCACCTATCAAGCGGTGGGATATATTAGGCAGCAATTCTTGAAGTTGAGGTTTTGAAGCAGAAAAAATAGACAAGCATAAGTATATCAGCAACTTTGACAAGGGCCAACTTTATACTAGACGACTGGGTCAATCCATCTCCAAAATGACTTGTGGGGTGAGTACCAACCAAAAGCAGTCCAATGAAGGACAACTGGTGTAACAGCAACAAAGTCATAAATGACCAAGGCTTATTTATGCATGTGGGGAGTGAAGGCTAGTCCATCTGGTCTGATCCCACAGAGGTGCATCTGTAGCACAAACTGCTAAAAAAGTTAATGCTAGCTATGATAGAAAGGTGTCAGAACACATAGAGCAACGCAGCTTGCTGTGTTAGGGGCTGTGTAGCCGCAGACTGGTTAGATTGCCCATGCTGATTCCTGTCCACCACTGAAAGAGTCTACAATGGGCATGTGAGCATTAGAACTGGACCATGGAGCAATCGAAGAAGGTGGCCTGTTCTGATAAATCACAGTTTTTTCTACGCCACGTGGACGGCCAGGTGCGAATTGCGTCGATTACCTGGGGAAGAGATGGCACCAGGATGAACTACGGGAAGAAGACAAGCTGGGGGAGGCAGTGTGATGTGTTGGGCTATTTTTGCATTGGGCTACGCACATATTGTTTACAAATGGTTTGGGCAGCATGTCAAAGAGTTCAAGGTGTTGACTTGGCTCTAAATTCCCCAGATCTCAATCTGATCCAGCCTCTGTAGGTTGTGCTGAAATTTTCCTATTTCCTTATTTCAGAAGCCTTGGAAATCCAAACCTATGTCAATGCTGCCATCTGTTGTCACCTCCGGACGGTTGCATTGTCTGTCTCGTTGGAGATGATTGAAACCACTGAAGCTGTCATCTGCTTATCGTGCGTTCAACTTCACCAAAACAACACCAAAACTAAAAGAAGACAAAGCAGAACACTTAAAAGTTCTTATTATTTTGTGTGAGCGGATTACAGAGTTATAAAGTAATTGTGGATTCAATTAATTAAGAATAGCACATTGGACATGGCTAATTAAAGCCTAATTTTGGTCATTGCAGTTTTTATATCCCTTCTTATCAAAACCATATAAACACACATTACAAAGACCATTCTTGTGGATATATTGGATTCTGGTCCATCGCACAGAAAGAGCATAAATGCCTGTTGTTTATTTTACAGTGTTGCATATAGATTACAAGCTCTTGTGGACAAGGTCCAGTCACTTTGTGCTTCACTGGATAGAAAGAGTGTGGCTTTTGCTATAAAGCAATCTTCCCTCTGAAGGCTGAGACCCCAGAGCCATATGGTGTCACCTGCGAGTCACAATCGACGCTGCTGCCATTGCAAATAGACATAATGAAACATTTAAGACGTGGTATTGCTGTTATTTTACTATTCAGTATGCATGGACGCCATGGGTATATAGCCTAAAATTCACCCTGGATGATCTTTACCAAGAGTCCATCATTCAGTATGATTAATCAGTTAACTGTCACTAACACTAACTGAATCTTCCACCAAAATGTGCAATCAGTGGTGGGAGATTCAGTGCCAGAAAGGATAACCGGGTAGCCGCAGCTCTGCATGAGCGTCTTTTGGCATCCTTCGGATCTCTTAATAGATGTGCCTAGGAGTTAGTGACAGGAGCTGAGAAGATATGGTAGCATGGCGAGTCCTCCTTCTGTAACATGTTCTGCTACTAGTGTAAGGACTCATTCAGCACTGCCTAGGTATTTACAGAGCTGACAGGACTTTTTGTTGTTGCTCTTGTATGTTTCTGAACAATTAAAATACCACGCAAAAAGTGCCTGGGCCATTGCATTGTAACAATCCATGAATGTATAAGATTGTGGAGAAGCCCATTCTCAGTGAAGATGCTACTGCCTCTTTAATTGCACAGATTTGCTAACTGCTTTTCTTCTACAGGTCTACATGCCGGAGTAGGATTGTTGCTATGTAGCATGTGCATATAGTTGTAAATGTTTTATTATATAGGCAACGGTGGCCCACTTTATCCTTTGTATGTGGCATAATATATGTGGCACACGAAGAAACGGCCCGGGCGCCATCTTTTAGTATGTTTTTGGCGTTAACTGTGGTTGGCAAATGCTACCAGTGTAGGTACACTACGTGTCCCACACTGGGCGGTGCTAAAGTGTTAAATGGTGGCTGATCTCGCCTGTCATGGTTCAGAACGCAGGCTATGGCCCTGAGTACAATACAGATGTAGCAATCTTTAAATAGGTTGAACAAACTTTGCATAAATCAATAGTATAAGCGGGTATAAGAAACTTTGTAATATATCTTATTAGAGGAAAATGCCTCTTTCTCCACATATCAGCCCCCCCTCCCCATTTCCCCTAAACTGTTTACTCATTCTGAATTTACTGCTTTCTCATTTTTGTCTAACAAGACATGCTCTCACCTCACTGGGGGATCAGGTTATAGCTGCCCATAGAAGTCTATTGAGAGGGGAGGTGGAGCAGAGAGTGAGAGAGAGGAGAAAGACACAGACAGACAATGCAGCTGCTCATAGTAAGAGTTATGCCACCACAGTGCTAGATTCTCAGCTACACCGCTCATTACTGCTGTATAATCTCAATCATGCTGCTGCTGCTGATACTATATGTGTGTATATATATGTGTGTGTGTGTGTGTGTGTGTGTGTGTGTGTGTGTGTGTGCGCTTTAACTTGACTTTTAACACATTAAATACACAGTAGCAAGAAACTTTAACTTGGCTCTTTTAATGTGTTTCAAAGGCTTAAATGATGAGTTATCAGACTGCAGAAAGTTATCAGAGTCAAGATAAGGATAGCTATATCTGTATGTTGTTGCAGTGTTGGCAGGCACCAGATAGAGGAGGGACCCTGAAGCTAGAGGGGGTCGAATGATGGTGGATCGAGTTGCCAGGGAGCTTCCCCGCAAAAGAGATGGAAAAGGGTCAGAGAGAGAAAGGGCCTGGAGATAAAAGGACCCAACTCTTGTATCAGGGAGGAGTTGAAAGCTTTGTCCAAGGAGTAAGGTTGGATATCCACCATTACCCGCATTCCCTGCCATCACAATTGTGGGATCTTGAAAGATACTATGCCTCTCACATGGAGAAGTTGTTTACATCCCCTTTATGTGAGACCACCGGCCTTGGGCTACTGTCATCATTGTGACTAAACGTCCCTGCCTTACCGACACTTGAGCTTAAAACCTTTTGGCGTAGGCAGCAGAATTATAGGCTTTGACTGCTTCTACTCGCAAGGGAGTTTCCTTGTTCCCCCACAGTCCCTCTCCTGCAGAGAGGACCTCTATCCTGCAGCTTCTCTCCAGGCTTATACACTGGGAGGCCCAACTCTCTCCCTACCAAGCTGCAGCAGCTCTAGTGGCCGCAGATAACATGGCACGCATACACTAAATAACCCATAGATACAATACAGTAGTCATCATTACCAACATAACAAGACATTATAGCATGACAGTACAAAGTATCCTACAACCGCTACAGCACATCATTAAGGTGTTAATGCACACATATTAAACCGTGCAAATACATGACATAAAGCAGTAATAAGATAGCAATCAAAGTCCAATACAGTCTACTCTACAGTTGTTGCAGAGGCTTTGGTACACACCTAAAGAAATAGTCTTGAGAAAATAAATAGAAATAAATGAAAATAACTTTATTGCAAACATGCGGCCCAACGCTGACGCCGTCAATCTCCGTTCCGATCCAAAGTAAAGCATGTCCTACTTTGGTCCGAGATTCTGTGACCGTGAGGCCCATGCAAGTCAATGGGGCCGTTAAAAAAACTGAAGGCACACTGAAGGCATCCGTGTACCGTCCGTGTGTGACGGAGCCGTTGCCTAGCAACGGCCGGGCGGGCAGAAAAACATAACAGAAATATTACACTAATCAGCAGCCACTTGTCTCTATCAATCACTGATCGAGAAAAGAGGCCGCTGATTAAAAATAA
Organism: Rhinoderma darwinii; assembly: GCF_050947455.1. Classification (NCBI taxonomy): domain Eukaryota; kingdom Metazoa; phylum Chordata; class Amphibia; order Anura; family Rhinodermatidae; genus Rhinoderma; species Rhinoderma darwinii. The sequence goes on from NC_134687.1 coordinate 597,651,736, forward strand.
AATAAAAAGCAGTTCATACTTACCCGGTCGTTGTCTTGGTGACTAGTCCCTCTTCTTCCTCCAGTCCGACCTTCCTTTCTGACGCGGCAGCCTGTGATTGGCTGCAGAGGCCGCTGCAGCCTGTGATTGGCTGCAGAGGCGGTCACGTGGGATGAAGCGTCATCCCTGGATGCCGGCATTCTGACGTCATCCTGATGTGCGTGACTGCCTCTACAGCCTGTCATTGGCTGCAGCGGCGACATGGATGAAACGTCATCGCTGGAGGCCGGACAGGAGGAAAGTAAGTATGAACTTTATTATTTATTTTTTTTTATTACATTAACATTTTATTTTCCGAGCGCCGAGCATGGTTCAGTCCAGGGTGCTGAAAGAGTTACCGCCGATCAGTGCAGCCCATTAACTCTTTCAGCACCCTGGACAGTACCATGCTCGGCGCTCGGAAACGGAAACACGGAGTGCACACGGCCGCTAAAACAGGCACACGGATCCGTCAAAAATGGCCGTGAAAACGGTGTCTGAAGTGTGCACGAGGCCTTAAGCAAAACATGCAAATGCCATACAGATTATACCTGGTCTGGGCAACCTGAGCCACCTGACAGTATTTTATCTTTTGTTACATTTTGGGATTGTAAGGCCATATTCACACGGCAGTATTTTGCTTCAGTGTTTGGAAGCCAAAATCAGGAGTGTGACCTACACAGAAAAAAAATATAACAGAGCATTTTGTACCGCTTCCATGACCAAAATACTGCCATGTGGAATCAGCATTACTGTTATTCCATTGGTTTTCTTTTATACGCTAATACACCCCAGCCCAAAAAATATTGTCCTTTATACAGTATACACAATTTCCATTTCTTTTAGTTACTAATAATGTAGAGTTGCCCCTTTCTATACAGAATCCATCTGCAGGTACAGGGATAAGACAAGGAGCCTTATTCCTTAAATGATTTAAGTTCATCTTACACCACATTAAGAAGACACAATTATTTTATGTCAAATAAATAACAATTCCCAACAAGGGTCAGAGAGCTATCACTCAGCACACAGCGAACATCTCCAGAAAATGGCTTTCTGGTGTGGGGGTAATTTATCACGTCTGATAACAATCCCAGTGATTTTATGGAGTTTTATGAGAGTTTATGATGCACTTCAAACCGGGGGCTATAAATGAAGAAACCTGAACATTGATTTTGAATTAAGCTACCAGACAATATAATAATCTGAAAATTAGTCTGGATGAAATATTCATTTAATTTAGAATTTGATAAACAGAAGGAAGAGAGTTTTACATTCTTTATGATTCTTGTTGCAATAAAACATAAATCATTTGTATTTTATATAGTCATAATAAATCACTTAATATTATTATTAGCAGATATTAGATTTATTTTATTATTACTAATACAAATATTAATGTTTTTTGCCCAATGATTCTAATTTAATTCAAATAATGAAATTTATAGCTATTTATTTTTTATTTTAAAAACATTCCTGGGGACGGCTATATGGACATAGACAGTGTAGCAGGGTGGCAGCTACAATAAATGGGGGTTGATCATCAGAAAATTGTCTATAGACTATTACAGTCTCCAGGAAGAGAAGAAGTAAAAACCCCTTCCCCAGAGACCAGGGAATGATAGAGGAGTAGCATACAGAGCGTTATCTGTAGTTATAATGTACAGTAGTGCTATCCTGCCCTTTCTAGGCCTTCAGCAGTAAAATAGAGCCATTATCTGTCATTAAAACCTTCATCCTCTAATGATACTGAAATGACTTTGCTAGTCATGTCTCAGTATAAACAGCAAAGCTAAAAGAGCTGCAGAAAACAAAATATCAGCCTATTTTTCGAAAACTAAATTATTTTATGATCTTTTTTCTTAATGGAGAGTCACTTACAAAAAATGCCATAATTTAAAATAATATGTTTAGAAAACATATACAACATCCCCTTTAAATTATAATCTAGATCGGTATGTTCTTTACAATATTCTGTAAAGGATTTTAGTATTTTTGAGGACACGAACAGTGCAGTCGGCAGTCCTATTCTTAACATCAACAATACCAGAACCTCAACAGAAACCTGACAGATCCCAATATAAGTTAATAGGGTGTGTCAGGATTTACCGATGTACGTTTGAATATTGACTCAGTATACCTTTCACAGCTTCATTCTAAACAGAATCATGACATCCGTGGGAACAAACCTTAAGCCATAACTAACTGAAGTAACTAACTGAATTATAAGGTATCCATGCAGGTCTATGTGAGCTGTACTATATATCAGGTCTTCTATTGAACTGATTTTTATTCATCCTATGTCTGATTTATGTTTTGCAAAGTTTGCATATTAAATATTTTTATACAGATTTATTATTGTACCTCTAGTAATTTATTTATTAGAATAATAATTGTAATGATATATTTTTTTGCATTATGAGACATTAAAAAAACATTTAATAGTTTGTTCTTTTTGTTTTGCACAGCAGAAAATGTAAGTTGCAATAACCAAATGCTTCACATGTACACTACCGTTCAAAAGTTTGGGGTCACCCAGACAATCTTGTGTTTTCCATGAAAGCTCACACTTATATTAATCAAATGAGTTGCAAAATGACTAGAAAATATAGTCAAGACATTGACAAGATTAGAAATAATGATTTTTATTTGAAATAATAATTTTCTCCTTCAAACTTTGCTTTCGTCATAGAATGCTCCATTTGCAGCAATTACAGCATTGCAGACCTTTGGCATTCTAGCTGTTAATTTGCTGAGGTAATCGGGAGAAATGTCACCCCATGCTTCCAGAAGCCCCTCCCACAAGTTGGATTGGCTTGATGGGCACTTCTTGTGTACCATACGGTCATGCTGCTCTCACAACAGCTCTATGGGGTTGACATCTGGTGACTGCGCTGGTCACTCCATTACAGATAGAATACCAGCTGCCTGCTTCTTCCCTAAATAGTTCTTGCATAATTTGGAGGTGTGCTTTGGGTCATTGTCCTGTTGTAGGATGAAATTGGCTCCAATCAAGCGCTGTCCACAGGGTATGGCATGGCGTTGCAAAATGGAGTGATAGCCTTCCTTATTCAAAATCCCTTTTACCTTGTACAAATCTCCCACTTTACCAGCACCAAAGCAACCCCAGACGATCACATTACCTCCACTATGCTTGACAGATGGCGTCAGGCACTCTTCCAGCATCTTTTCAGCTGTAAAAGCCGATTGTGTTGTGTTTCCCTGTATGATTATAGGTCGCTGTCTTACCGTGGCCGGGATAGGGCACGCACGTCAGTGTCAGTGACGGAAAGCCCAAACCGGAAACACGCGACCGCGTCAGTACGACTCGGTCACGTGGATCAAGCGAAGGCTCACCATGGATGACAGAGGCGGGGGCCGCACCTCAACCACCAATGAGAGAGCGACACAGGGAAATCTAAGTAATGAATGAAAAATGTAAACAACAAGGCAGAGTTGTACGCAGAATGGCGCCAGATGGGAGATATGGGATAACTACAAAGATCGTATATAGAAGTTTAATCAAGGACAGTAGATATGTAGTTTAGAACAAGAAGTTCATAGTTAATATGCTGCGAATAAATACGGAGGAAATGTGTATGTAATACAATTGTGTATCAAGGTTTAAAAAGGTGTATAAGAATAAGACACTGTGCAGGTAAATAACGCAACAATGCCAGTGTGACTAAGGCTTAGTGGTTGTTGCAAAAGTGAAACATGTAAATGGTGTGATAGCTCCGTGACTGGGAAAAGGGGGAAGGAGGATAAGTAAAAGTGAATATAGATGCTCATTGAATATAGAGCGAAGGAAAATAAGTGAAAATAGTGCTGAATGATAAATGTGAATAGATGTGAAATAATGAGGAGAAACATACAATACAAATAAGATAAATAAATGAATGGTATAGATCTTGTTTAAGAAAAATAAACATGATATTGGTAGTGTTGGAAGTGGGAGAGGGAAAGTAAAAGTGATGATGAAAGTGAGAAGTATAATAAGGGCAAAAATATGATATTGAGGGCTCACATTTACAACACCTATTATGGTGTCTAATACATCAAAAACAGTCCAAAAAAATTAATTTGTAAATAATTAAAATGACGGAGTGTATTAAAATATACAAGTGAAGGTCCCTATGTATCAAAAGATGCATAATAAAGTAACAATATAAATAGTGTTAGGAGAAGAAGGGTTCATAACAAGGAATGGATGAAATACGGTGAAAGTAATGAGATCAAATGAATATATTTAATAGATTAATTTGAATAACAGAGCCAAATTATCTTGAATAAGATCTCAGTATAGCAGCATAAATAACTCAACAATAAAATTACAATGATACCTATGGGATGACCATAAATAGGTATCTCATACGTCGTTGGTGGACGAAAATGAGAGTAACGGAGTCAAAGTTGCTTGTCGTCAGGCATGATTGGTGTCCAAGTTGTATGAGGAGTCCAAATGAGAAGGAACAAAAAGACCTCAATAGTAAGGGTAACAATATCGATATACGTCTCATCTGTATAACGAGAGATATAGATAATTAAAATCATAAAATGGTAAAATACAAAGTTTAAACACCCAACACCACTAAAATTAGGCGGGCAATGAGAGAAAAGCAGAGAACCCGGCGGTTTCATTAAGGCCTTTAGGCACCATCGTTTGGAGTTTCCAGATCCATTTACACTCTTTTTGGAGGAGACGTTGTTTTAAATCTCCACCTCTCATATGTGTGTTGATGTGGTCGATGCCACATACTTTAAGTAATTTAGAGTCGCACGCATGGTGAGAGAGGAAGTGTCTGGGAATTGTTTTCAATGCTTCGATATCACTCTCTGTTTTTGCATTTTCAATGTCTCTGACATGTTCTCGTACTCGGAGTTCTCGAGTAGTCATGCCAATATAGATTTTGGGACATGGGCATGTAGCGTGATAAATTACTCCTTTTGTCCTGCATGTGATGGGCCAACAGATTTTAAATTGACCCTTACCGCTAGAGTCAGTGAAGGACTGGGATCTTATAATATTGGGGCAGCTGAGGCAGTCACTGCATGGTTTACAACCCCATTTTGGGCCCTTTGTGCCAAAGACTTGCCCTGGTTTGTTGTGCTCGATAGTGCGCTTGACGGATGTTCCGATGGCTATATCCCCTTTGGGCAAACCTGTCCTTTAATTCGTTAGAGCGGGTTTTAAAATCTTCAGAGGTTGAGCGGATCTTTTTCACGCGGAGGAATTGACCCGTAGGAATTGCTTCGATTACATGGCGTGCGTGCGACGATGTTGCGTGTAACAGGGAGTTAGTTGATGTTGCTTTGCGGTATAAATCAGTCTGTAAACACCGTTGTAGGAAATCTTCAGTTTCTTGGCAATGTCTCGCATGGAATAGCCTTCATTTCTAAGAACAAGAATAGACTGTCGAGTTTCACATGAAAGCTCTCTTTTTCTAGCCATTTTGAGAGTTTAATCGAACCCACAAATGTAATGCTCCAGATTCTCAACTAGCTCAAAGGAAGGTCAGTTTTATAGCTCCTCTAAACAGCAAAACTGTTTACAGCGGTGCTAACAGAATTGCACAAGGGTTTTCAAGTGTTTTCTAATCATCCATTAGCCTTCTAACACAGTTAGCAAACACAATGTACCATTAGAACACTGGAGTGATGGTTGCTGGAAATGGGCCTCTATACACCTATGTAGATATTGCATTAAAAAAAACAGACGTTTGCAGCTAGAATAGTCATTTAGCACATTAACAATGTATTTAGTGTATTTCTGATTAATTTAATGTTATATTCATTGAAAAAAACTGTGCTTTTCTTTCAAAAATAAGGAAATTTCTAAGTGACCCTAAACTTTTGAATGGTAGTGTATGAAATTAGGTCCTATTTACTGTTGGTCATGCCTTTCCATAACAGTGCTTCATGTGGTCAGGTGAGGTGTTACAGGTAAATAATTTTACTGAAAATACATTTTTACGGTGCAACTATGGAAAGTAATCCAAAGTGGTAAATTCTAAAAGTTAGTGTTGCATAAAAGAAACAGTTAAAGGTACACACATTTTATACATTGAGTTAGGTTTAGTGCAGGGACAAACATGAACATGAAACAGAGATTCTTTATTTTATGTTATTTTAATCTCTTTGTCATACTAGATCTGCTTATGCCATGTACTAGGCATAACACTTTGTATCAGATGTCTATATTATATGTGTATATGTGCGGCCACCCAGTGGTTGTGATGTGAGTTGCAGCCTGTCAAGTGATTTACTAGCTTGTTTAGATATTGTATTGAAATGGTTTCATGAGAAATTGGTGTCCTTAACCAATTGCAAGCAAAGGTAATCTTTAATTTAGCTTTGCTACAAGTGGGTATTTAGTTTTGGAAAAAAGAGAACAGTAGTGGATTCCATAACATCGATATAAATTCACGTGACAAATTATACCCGTAAAATTTTACAATATCATTATTTATTCATCATAAAAACAAAATAGTAAAAAGCTATGTGAGAGAGTTTATTACACTTTTACACAAGCTCAGTTAATGAACAGATGTAGCCTGCCATTGATCACCTTTCTATCATTATATATTAATTCATACAAGCTCTTCAAGTAAAGCTAAGCTTTTGTTTATAAATATGAATATATTTGACAAGCAATATCATGCAAAGGAGAAGGTAGGATCCAGCGCTGGGTGCAAATAAAATGGATTTTCTTTTCCAAGTTTATTGGAATGGAATTAAAAGGAGAAGTCCAGTTGCATGTAGTCCTGGGTGTGTGGAAATGTGGAGGTGCGTGTCCTCGGGGGCCTACGCGTTTCGGACGACTGCCGCGTCCTTAAACTTGGCTGTAGTAGTTTTGAATGTGGCGCGCTCTCAAATATATACCCAGTCAGCTGATTCGCTTTGCCTATCATCGTCTGAGTTACATTGGACCGCAAACCGGAAATGATCTGTCTTGTATTCCGTCAGCTGTTTGTTTATGCGTGTCAACGTCGGTGTTTATGTTGGAACGCAAACAGGAAATGGTCATTCAGTCCTGTAGTTGTTTTCCGTTGGACCTCATTTGTGAGTAATAGTGATGTTCTTAAATTTTGATAACTGCGAAGACTTGGTTAATATACTGTGTTTAGTCTTGTTTCAGATAAATGTTGTATATAAATAATGGTTATGTTATGATTTGATTGTAACTATTTAAAATCTATATAGGCTTCTGTCACTCGCTATGTTAGGCTCAAAATATATTTTCATGCGGTTTGTCGTGTTTTACGAAGACAATTATCAATGTTCATATTGACCTTGAGCAACATTATCGATGTTGTTCGGATGCCCAAGGATATATATATTACAATGGTTATTGTTGTTAGTCAGTTATGACAAAAACCGGGGGCCTTTGCGAGTTGGCCATAATGGATTATTATGACGTATGAAAATGGGCATAAAAGTTGTTGAATTGTGACTGGTATTGTCCGCTGAGTAATGGATATGATTTTTGAAACCTGTTATTGTGGTACTATATTACAGCGCGCTTTGTGTATAAAATGAGGATCATGTGAGAAAAGTGTAGGAAGGACACAACTGGTAATAGTGAGGAATCAAAAACATATAGAATAGAACAACAAAACTGGGTGATGTGTCAATAAAAAGGTGTGCATGACAAAAAGCATATGTTATGCATGCATCACTTGGGTATGTCAGATACCTTGAATAACATTATGCGATTAATTGAATTTGAGTTTTGTGAGCTTTAACTCGGTTGTAAGTTGTATTGTTTATATCGCTGATAATACTTTTATGTATTGTAGATGGTTGGATGACTGAAAATACTAATGTATCCAGTGACTGTTTAGTGAACTAGTATAAATACATTAGTTCCTTTCTTAGGTTTAAGCCATTTGGATACCTTGTATTAAGTCTGTATATCCAATATGCTTCCCTGAGGTGGGTTTTGTGTTTGATGTCCCCTCCCCGTTTACAGGGATGAATTTTTTCAATGGCATAACAGCAGAAAAATTTGGTGGATCTATGATGTTGGGAGATGAAATGTTTGGAAGCATTAGATGTATTTACAATATTTTCGTTTCTGATATAGCTAAGATGTTCCAGAATTCTTATTTTGAATTTTCTATTCGTACAACCTACGTATTTCAAGTTACATTCAGTACACTCTATGATGTAAATGACCGACTCGGAATTACAGTTAATATAGTTTTGAATATTGAAGTTGTCAGTTTGTGTAGAGTTGCTGAATGTTTTAGTTATCTGTACGTGGGAGCACACTTTGCATGGGTGTTGCCCACATTTGTAGAAGCCCGTAGTCTCTAACCATGTTGATTTCGTTTTTTCATTGCCAGTGAATAAGGATGGGGACAAGGCACTACCTAGCGTGGAGGCTTTTCTTGCTACTATCCTGCATCCTCCGGATAACACCGTGCGCAGAGTATCATCCTCCATGAGAATCGGTAGGTAATCAGTAACTATTTTTTTAATTTGCATAAACTGGTTACTCTGTTGTAGAACCAGCGTTGGTTGATTGTCCATGGATTGAATGCTATCTATAGGGTTGGTTGTTTTGCTATGGTGACTTAAAAGTTGAGATCTGGTTTTTTTGGTCATGATGTTGCTGGCCCGATTGAGTGACCATTTTGGATAGCCTCTTTCTTTGAGTCTTATTTTGATGATATCTTGTTCTGCTTCAAATTGACTTTGAGATGTACAGTTCCTCTTAGCACGGTGCATCTCACCCACCGGTATGGCTTTGATGGTGTGCTTGGTATGACTGCTGTTTGCATGTAATTAGTTGTTGGTGGCCGTAGGTTTACGGTGTGTTTTGCTCGAAATTTTTTGGCCAGTGACACCTTTGAGCTCCAGATCCAGAAAGATGATGTTAGTGCTATCAAAATGGTATGTAAATTTAAGGTTGCACTCATTGTTGTTAATGAATTGCGCAAACTTGGGGATGATGTTAGTGTCTTCTTTCCAGATGATCAATATATCATCAATGTATCTGCCGTACCATTCTATGCAGTGGCTGTAAATGTTTTCCGTTGAAAAAATGTAGAATTGTTCCCACCATGCCATGACCAAGTTTGCTACCGATGGGGAAAATTTTGCCCCCATGGATACTCCTTTCAGTTGTAAATAGTATTTGGAGTCAAATTGGAAGTAATTATGAGTTAGGAGAAAATTGAGTACCTCCAGTATGTATAATTGAAAGTTTATATCATATGTGCTGTGTTTCGTGAGGTGATATGTAAGGGCATTATGGGCAATTCGGTGTGGAATGGATGTGTAAAGTGACACGACGTCACATGTGAGCCAGCTGTAATTTTTATTCCAACATTTATTGTCTAATAAATTCAGGACATGTTTAGTGTCTCTAAGAAAGCCAGGTGTTGTTTGTGCCAATGGTTGTAGCAATATCATGCCTGTCCACATGGTGTGCTGTACTTGAATTATCTACAAAAGTAGTATAAATCTATTCAGTGCCACCTAGTGGTATAAATGTGTAGTGCATTAATTTCAAATGTCTGCCCTGCAAAACATACTGTAAATCACTTTCTCTAATGTGTTTCTTTAAATTGTCCAAACTCACTGAATAAATTACACCCCCCTAGTGTTAGATGAACACATGAGGCGTGCTACCTTTCTATACTTTACTGAGTGGTGAATGTAACAATCAAGTACAACCAACATTTCCTGCTTTCAGCAGAATGAGCAAGAAACATTCAAATATATGTTATATGAAAATATATGGATTGAAGTTTCAAGCCGAAAGAAGAATGTTTCAGTGAAGAGAGAAATATGACTTATTTAATAGTGCTGGGCCAATGAGCCTGACATGAAGTAGATTCAGGCAATGTGGTATGACTGTAGTATGAGTCTGTCTTGTATTATGACCTCTTCTTTGCTGTCCTCTTGTAATGTCACTCATGGTCACCTCATCAATTGGTGCTGGAACGAAAACCTCATAGTTATGTATTTCATCTCCAACCTTTTATGTTTCAATGTCAGAATGTCAGCAGGACCCCATGTAGTACACTTCCCTTTGTCCCCAGGCCTTTATCTCTTTAATGTTTTACAACTACAGAGAGGCCGTGATGCTGAGGATAGTTAATACTCTGAATTGAAATTATCAAACCAAGCTGGCCGTGTCATTTGCCGACCCTGTTCATCTTACACTTTGAGAAAAGTAAAGTTTCATGTATTCAAGAATAGTTTATGCCAAGTGTCCCACTTAGAAGTTGACCTTTGTTGGGCTGGAGGTATAGGCCATAACATTTCAAGGAATTGTCTAAGATTGAAAGAAAGAAAAGAAAAAAAAAGATCTGCATGGCTTGTGTCTGGTATTGCAGCTCAGCCCCATCCACTTAAAGGGGTTGACCGAACATTTTTTATTGATGGCCTATTCTTAGGATATGTCATCAATATCAGATCAGTGGGGGTCCAACTACTGGCACTCCCACTGATCAGCTAAAGGGGCCCTAGCATTCATTTCCGTCGCCTTTCACAGCTTACAGGCACAGCGTAGTACACAACCAGAGCGGCCATGACTGGGATTGCAGTTACAAGGCACAGGTACTACTGATGTGTATGGCACTGTGCCTGAACCCCCGATGGCCCCTTCATTCAGGTGATCGTCTGGGGTGGCGGTAGTTGGACACCCACTAGTCTGATATTGATGACATGTCGTAAGTATAGGCCATCAATAAAAGATGTCCCGGTAAGCCCTTTAAATACTGGACACAGCCCATGGACAAGAATGTTGCTGTTTTTGGAAACAATGCAGAACCTTTTCATTCATTGCAGAAATTCCCTTTGAACATATATGTGCTATCATCATTTTATGTGGCATCAATGACACTGAACAATAACCACCACAGCAATGACTTGTGCTAAAAAGGTGATGATTGGCAGACGTACCTCCTACATTTCACCTAGTTGACATAATAATGATCACATTGAACTGTAACCCAACCCCAGGCCTAGTACTCTAAACCAGACAGGGGAAAAAACCTAAAAATGCCCCTGATTATGACAACTCTTGGAATATATGTGCAGAACAAAATGGTTTAGTAAGATTTTATAAATAAGGGATTAAAATTGTTGGACTGGCAGCTTTCTCCCCTGACTATCCAATAAACGTTCAGACTTGGATCTGGTGGGCATGCATTTTTACTGCCATAGGAAGATGGGGTTGAGCCGCTACCAGAAACCTCTCAAAATCAAAGATGTCTGGTGTTATGGAATTTCACATTAAGAATGCACGTTGTATTTTGATTTTTTTTTTGTGCAAAGAAGAATGCTAGTGCTCAGTTGGTAATTTATTCATATTGTTCTAGGAGGAATAACAGAGGAACAGGTGAATACAGAGTTCTACGAAAACGTGCTACAGAATTATTACAAGTACAGATATCAGGTCCTCTTTGAAGGGGTTTTCCCAAAAATGTAAGCTGTGGCATATCAATAGGGGTCCAATGACTGGGAATTTACGATCCCTAGAAGGTCGGCACTTTCACTCCACAGCACCACTTCTAACCTAGCACTGTACAGAGATTTGCCACACTGCCCCCATTCAAGTGAGTGTGGCTGAGTTTTAATACCAAAAAGTACCAGATTGGGAGCGGTACCGTTTACTGGAAAAATATGTGTGCCCACGGCTCCTATTAATTTTAGGGCTTATTTAGACGAACGTGATATACGTCCGTGCAACGCGCGTGATTTTCACGCGCCTCGCACGGACCTATGTTACTCTATGGGGCCGTGCAGACTGTCCGTGAGATTCACGCAGCGTATGTTCGCTGCGTAAAACTCACGACATGTCCTATATTTGTGCGTTGTTTGCGCATCACGCACCCATTGAAGTCAATGGGTGCGTGAAAATCACGCGCAGCACACGGAAGCACTTCCGTGTGACGCGCGTGATTCGCGCAACAGCAGTAAAAGGTATGAATGAAAACTGAAAAGCACCACGTGCTTTTCTGTTTACAAACATACAAACAGAGTGTCATAATGATGGCGGCTGCATGAAAATCACGCAGCCACGCATCATACGAGGGTGACACACGGAGCTGTTAAGTACCTTTTGCGCGCTCAAAACGCGATGTTTTTTGCACGCGCAAAACGCTCACGCTCGTGTAAATCCGGCCTTAATGTGGCTATTTTTTTTTGGTGATCAGTGGCGATCCATAAGGCCGGATGGGTATATCCAAGCCATATGCTATATCTTATATTTATGGGAATACCCCGTTAAGCATCAACATTGAAAACATAAGCAACAAAGATTATTTTAGTCTCAATTACTCAATATTTTCAAGACCTCTACTTGCTGTCATCAAACTCAGTAGGTTTATCTGCAATTCTATTGTAACTCACACATAACAAAATTTAGTTGTATCAAATGACAAAGTAAACTCTGGTACATTAACATACTCAAGTCGCTGCATCTTTATATTTTGTATTATGTAGGTTTGTTGGTGCCGATTACTTATTAACCACGCTAACTTCTTGTTTGGAAGAAAACCATTTGAGAACTCACATAAGAATTTATATAAAAAGATAACTTATGTAAAGGTATTAAATATGGCACAGGAAATTGTATCTCTCTGTGCTACAGAGGCTTGCTTCAGTCTGTTATCAGAATATGTGATCCATCAACAGCAACTTGTTGACAGTTTCCAAGTAGCAACAGAAAAATGTCTACACTGTGCAGAGAAGAAACTGCAAAATAAATGACAACGTCAATGTTTTAAAGAATATTTATAGCAAGGTTTGGAACTTCAATAAAAATGAATGATCAATTTGGCATAATTAAAGGGGTTGTCCGGTTTCAGCAAATTAATGTTATTTTTTGTATATTTAAAAGTTCTACAATTTTCCAACATAGTTTCTGTATTAATTCCTCACGGTTTTCAAGATCCCTGCTTGTTGTTATTCAGTAGGAACATTCATTGTTTAATTCCAGAGGATAAAATTCTGTCCATGGTCATGTGACAGACACACAGATGCTGGGATCGTTACAGTTACCGTATGTGTATCAGAGCTGTGTCTTCTAATGATCCCAGCACCTGTGTGTCCATCACATGACCATGGACGTAATTGTATCTACTGGAAGTAAACAATGAATGTTCCTACTGAATAACAACAAGCAGGGATCTTGAAAACAGTGAGGAATTAATACAGAAAGTATATTGGAAAATTGTATTACTTTTAATTATACAAAAAAATAACATTAATTTCTTGAAATCAGGCAACCCCTTTAAGAAAATTGTGCTATTAATTAAGAATTACATTTTAGTTCTTCTATGCAATAACTTGGTTTTGTTGCCTTTAATAATGCTAGGAGTTCATTGTTCCATTACTTTTGGCTAAACCGAAACCTTTATACCTCCCACCTCCACCCTAGACCAAACATAGCATTGTTGCATGCACGCTGCCATGTTTAATTCAACAAATGAACAATTACTTTCTTAGCTTCATTAACTGCTTGCTGTGACTTTTAACAAACATCTGTCCAATTCTAATATGGGAACTGTAAGTGGTAAGAGATTGGAAAGAGGTTTAGTTTATAAACAAGGGTGATAGCGTCAGCAGCCCACCTAAAGGACAAGTAAACACAACTTATACAATTTCATAGAAATCAATATGCCGAGTGCATGTCCTGCTCATATTGGAGCCTCCTGACGAAGCCGGTCTATCGGGCGAAACGCGCGTCGAGGCGTTTGTTCACCCAGATCTTCTGATCCTCCACGCTCTCCAAACATGTCTCAGGGTATGTGTATGTGCCTTTGCTAACTTGTACTTATTTTTGGGCTATACTGTTTAGCTATGGCAGCTGTACTCTCCTATGGCTATATCTTTTGATATACGTCAACAGCTGCACTCTTCACTTGTGCTGACTTAAATACAGCAGTATACGTATATCAATTTAGCTACACTGTGCTGACTTTTTACGCATTATTATATGTATATCCATTTAGCTGCACTTTTTTATACATTGTGCTGGCTCTGACGTACTATCATCACATGTATGCTGCCATATGTTATCCTGCCCTCCCTACGCATTATCATACTTTGTGTAGGCCCTGATAGTTTACAGGCCACCCTTGCATTGCTATTCTTAGCTGATAGCATTTTGCTACATGTGGGATTTATATTACACACCCCTGGGCTTGTGTTATTATTCAATTTTATTTGAGCGTGTTAGTGATCATTAGTATATGGTTGATTCTGTCGGTCATGGTCTTTTTCATCTGACCCTGCTGTTTATGTCTCCGTATATGTTGTATCATTTCTCTTTTTCTATCATTGTGTTATTTTGTCATTATATTTAATAAAGATATTTTTTGTGCTTTTTACATTGAGTACAATATTCTTTTTAGGGATATGTCCCAATTGGTTTGTTTTTAGGTTTAACTGCTCATATTGGACTTAGTCTGAAAAATACACATTTTAAGTCTTGCTTCTGTATACACTGGATTTTGATCCATGTTCTATTACAACTTATTTCTTATGGCTTTCAATATTAGTTCTTGTAGGAACTTTGTGGTGATTACTTCACTCTCATGTTAAGGTTTAATATGTACTCAGGTTAAGATTCTACAGAGTAGCTAGTCAAAACAAGAAAGGATGAAGTGTAAAGCATGGGGGATGGATGGGGAAAGAACTGCTATTTTTGTGAGATTATATGCTTGGCTGCAGCTGCAGTGTGCAAGATTCTTAAGCCACAAGTAGGTTACTAGGAGTAGGGAAGTGGAAGTAATGCCTCGTTTAGACATTGTAAAGGTTACAGTATATTTCGGTACAGCAAGGAAATAAGTTAAAGCACAACGACCAATTCCCAGTTGTGGCCCTGTGTTTCTGCACTCCGAAAACATGTTAATTGGATTCCTATGAAATTTGCCCTATATAGGGAAATTGGATAGGAACTGATGTGAGTGATCATAATCTCTGTACATCGCCCCCAGGGGCGTCGCTAGCACTGGAGGGGGCCCCGGTGCTATCAACAGCCAACCCGTCTTTAAGTAATTTTACCTGTGTCTATAGCACGTCGTTCAGCACAAATACATGCATTAGTGCTGAATGCCCGACCATACAACGCCTTACAATGACGCTGATTGGCGGAGCAAAATGACTTGCCCCGCCAGTCAGCGCCTTTCAACAACGACATCATCGTGCCACTTCCGTGCTTGAAAGGCTTTGATTGACGGGGCAAGTAATTCTTCACCGCCAATCAGCACCTTTGAATGACGTGTCGTTCAGCTACAGCAGACCTGCTCAGAAGAGAGCAGATCTGCATTGTCACCGGACGGAATCATGGGAGTATGTAAAGTTTTATTTTTTTCTCTACTAAAACTGAGTGGCATTATCTACAGTAGGGGCTCTATATACAGTGGGGGTCGTCTATATGTGGTGATGTGGGCCTCTGTATTCAGAGGGGGGTGGGTTCTATATGTGGGGATGTGGGCCACTATATACAGGGGGTCTATATTGGGATGTGGGGCACTATGTACAGGGGGGTATATATGTGGGGATGTGGGCCACTATATACAGGGGGTCATTATGTGGGGAACTATCTACAGGGGGTCTATATGTGGGGCACTATATACAGGGGGAGCTATATGTGGGGATGTGGGGCACTATATACAGGGGGAGCTATATGTGGGACACTATATATACAGGGGGAGCTATATGTGAGGTACTATCTACAGAGGTTTTGAGAATTTTAACTTCGTTTATAGGTGCAGAAATGTTTTAAAAGTGAGAAGCTGGCGACATCTGAGCGGAAAACTGAAGAAATGGGTCATGGCCGGGAGAAAACCAACATAGAGGTCTGGACCGGAGGGAGAAGAAAAGAACTAGAATCTGAGATGTCACCGGTGAGTCACTTAATGTAAACGTTTATTCTCTTATCAGTAATGTAGTCATTGTGGGATCTGCAGCGAGATGATGTGTGGTATGATTTTTTTTTTTCGTGAAATAGCATCTCCCAGCATATCCTTACCATTGTTTGGTCCATGCTGGGAGCTGTAGTTTTACGCCGTACAAACCTATACGGCAGGGGTTGCACTAAATTGAGCTGTATTTATTCTGGTGTTTCATATATGTACTGAGCTCTGTTCTGGTGCTGTATATATGTATGAGCTTGGTTCTAGTGCTGCATTTATGTACTGAGCTTGGTTCTGGTGTTTTATATACTGTATGTACTGAGGTTTGTTCTAGTGCTGTATATATATGTACTAAGTTTGGTTCTGGTGTTGTATTTATGTATGAGCTTGGATCTAGTGCTGTGTATATATATGTATGAACTTTGTTCTTGTACTGTATATATGTCAGAGCTTGGTTCTAGTACTGTATTTATGTACTGTGCTTGGTTGTGGTACTGTATATGTATATATATATATATATATATATATATATATATATATATATATATATATATATATATATATGAGCTTGGTTGTGGTATTGTATATATGTATGAGCTTGGTTTTGGAGCTGCAAATATATAGGATATATCTATAATAACAAAATTGCAGGCCAGATGGAATTGTTCTCAATTCATTGTATATTTCATGGGAACCTGTCTGGTAGTTTTAACCCCTTGAACCGCCACCATGTCCGGTAATACATGACCTGACAATATTTCCCCTGTATGTTTTTTCTCAGATGCAGCAAAATCTTTAAAATCCAATTTTAAAACGGCACACACTATATGCTAATTACTCATTAAAGGGTCATGGGGCGGTGCCGCTATCCTGACGAGTCACATAGTCCTGCCTCCAAACCCAACTTTCCATGTTTGATTGACATCCCCTGGCTGATACAACTTTCTCGGATGTGCCATTACCTTGTGGCACTATACACAAAGGGGACCTGAGTGGCACTATATAAAAGGGGAGCTTTGTGGCACTGTACACATGGGGGAGCTGTGTGGCACTATATACAAGGGGCCGTGTGGCACTACTAAGGGGGGGGGCTGTGTGGCACTATTTACAAGGTGGAGGGCTGTGGCTCTATCTACAGGGGGCTGTGTGTGGCGCAAACTACAGGGTTCTGTGTGTGGCACTATCTACTAAGGGGGGTCTGTGCAGCACTATATACAAGGGAGGGGGGCTGTGAGGCACTATATACAGTGGGAGCTGTATATCGCTATATACCAGGGGGGCTTTATGGCAATATCTACAGGGGGGCTGTATGGCACTATCTACAGGGGAGTTGGGGGTCGCTATCTACAAGTGGGGTGTGACACTGTTTATAGGCGGGGCTGTATAGCACTGTCTACAGGGGGCTGTATGGCACATTCTACAGGGGGCACTATCTATAAGGGGGGCTGCTTGTGGTACCGGGGGGGCCCAGTCAAGAGTTTTTCTGCCTGCTATGGGGCCCAGTCTTTCCTAGTTACGCCCCTGGGCGGCATTTTGAACCAGGGACGGACTGGACCGGGGGAGGGGGCATGCTTTATTTTACTTACCTGATGTGCCGCATGATGGTACCCATCTGTAAGAACACTCTTCCTCCTCTCTGACGCTGTACGCAGCACGCGCTGCCAGAGAGGAGCAGGTCTGCAGAAGAAGCGGACGAGTGCTCTCTCCTCAAGAAGAGGAGTGACGAGATGCACGAGGTGAGCGGTGAGCAGTGGCCTGTATTAAAAACTGAGCGCCACTTACAGCGATCACGCTCCTGCCTTCACTAATTTAAAAAGTGTCGGTCGGCCGTAGCTGGGGGACCGGGACCCGGGAGTATACTTCAAGGGAGGTCAGGGCATTTTACTGACAGCCAAGGGCTCTATAAGGGGTGAATAATCCGCCTCATAGAGCCCTCACGTTACTATAATGGAAGGATAGGGGGATGCAGGGGGGGGGGTGGTCTGAGCATCTGACTTACTGCAGGGGGCTCTATAGGGGGGAGTATTCTGCCCCCCCTTTTAGAGCAGTCAGTCGGATGCTCAAACCCCCCTAACCTTTCATTATAGTAACTAGTGAGGGCTCTTTGGGGCAGATTATTCCCCCCCCCCTCTGCTGTCAGTAAAATGCCCAGAACCCCCTTGCAGTATACTCCCGCCCCCCCCCCCCCCCCAGCATCGGCCGACCCCTTTTAAATTAGATGGGGCAGGATCGAGCTGATACCGATCACATCTAAAAATAATTTTCAATAAAAAGTAATTAAAACTTGCACCAATCACATTGATATATATATATATATATATATATATATATATATATATATATATATGTACATTTTTAAAAGTGTACATAGCCTTTAAACTGTAACTAAACTTTTATCATGTCATATTGACGTGTCAGAAGTTTTCATTGGTGGGGGACTGAGCACTGAGACCCCCACTGATCGCTAAAACGAAGCAGCTGAAGTGCTCATGTGAGCGCTCAGCTGCTTCGTGTCTGTTCGGCTATTTCCGGAAATAAATGTTTCGGTATATGGACTCAATAGAAAGTCTATGAGATACAGATACATTTTTAGAAGTCTATGAGACACAGATACATTTTTTTCCGGAAAAAGCCAAACAGATACGAAGCAGCTGAGCATTCACACGAGTGCTTCCGCTGCTTCGTTCTAGCGATTGGTGTGGGTCTCCGTGCTCGGACCCCTACCAATCCAAACTTCTGACATGTCACTATGACATGTCAGAGATTTGTTGAACGTTTAGCTACACTTTAAGCTTTTTTTCAATAAAATGGTTAAAGTGGATTGTGTGGAAGCGTTATTTCAATAAACTTATTTTTTATGTCTCTGTTTTTGAATACTTCATTACCGCCTTAGTAATGGCAGTTGTCTGATTGAAAGCATCCATTACTAAGAAGGGGCTTAGTGTTAGCCAGTAATAAGGCTAGCACTAACCCCCTATTATTACCCCACTACCCACCACCACCAGGAGTACCGGGAAGAGCTGGGTACAATCCAGTACCCGACCATCTGAAGTGAAGGGTACTGGGGTGGCCGCAGGCTGGTACTATCAGGCTAGGAAAGGCCAAAAACCATGGCCCTTCCCACCCTGGTAATGCTAGGCTGCTGCTGCTTTATTGTATCTGGCTGGTTATGAAAAATGGATGGGATCTCAAGTAATTTTTTTTTCAATTTATTTTAAAAAAATGACGTGGGGTTCCCCTTATTTTTTATAACTAGCCAGATACAATAAAGCAGCTGCAGCCTAGCATCACTGGGGTGGGAAGGGCCAAGTTTTTCGTCCCTTCCCAGCCTGATAATACCAGCCTGCGGCCTAACCGTCGTTTCAGATGGCCAGGTACTGAATGGTACTCGACTCTTCCTGGTATCCCTGGCGGCAGTGGGAACCGGGGTAATAATAGGGGTTAGTGATAGCCTTGTTACTGGCTAATGCTAAGCCCCAGCCTTAGTAATTGGGGGCATAGAAGATGTGTTAAACCATTTTCAGTGTTAGTGCTGCGTTGCTGATCTATGATACTAAAGTAACACAGTAAGTAGAATTCTTTAAATCTTTTCTATACTTCAAACAGCACTTTAGCAAATAAACAACAAATGTTTTCCTATTTATTTTTTTTTATATATATTGCGTGTTTGTTGTGGGGGGCGTCTTTTTATAGTTTGCCTCAGGCAGCAGAGGGTCTAGGTTCACCCCTGAGTACAGGCAGGGAAGATGTTGGTTTGTTCTTAGATGACAAGCAGACACTGGGTCAAGTGTATCCCTCCTTGATACAAGGGCTATCTGTTTGGGCATAGTAGGTATAATAGCCGTCACTCCTTGACAGATTATCGCAGGGGAACAACCTAAACAAACCTCACACCAAAGAAATGGCGTATGCTGGGGTCCCTTAATATAAGTAGACAACCTAAAAGCGAACCAAAAAGGGACATAGCCCTTAAAGAAATAGTATACTAAATAATATACAAAAGTACAAAAAATCTTTATTAAATATACTCAACAATAACATGTAGTAGAATAAAAAAGGGATACATAATACACGGAGATATATACAGCAAGGTCAGATGAAATAGACCATAGACAAAACAGAGTCAACCATCCAAGGATGACCAAACCACGCTCAAGTAGTCCACAGGACAGAAAATATAAATCGTGGGCATAGGGTAATGAAACCCACATACGATATAGTACTGCCTACTAGGTATAGCAATGTACAGGATTAGACTAAAAAGTCTACTGCTACCTGCAGAATAAATAACAATCAGCAAAATAAAGCTGAAAACGTCCTAAGTAAACATGCAGGCTCAAATTAGCCACAAAGAGGGGCTAAAAATAACTGGACACAATGGAACAATCATGTAGAAGCTAGAGACCAGCACATACCCTGGGACATGGTGAGGAGCGATGGAGATCAAAGACGGATGGATGAGTGAACGCCTCGACGTGCGTTTCGCCCTGTAGACCGGCTCCTGACGAAGCTATTAATATGTCTGGGTGACCCCAAACTTTTGAACGGTAGTGTATACATATATATATATATATATATATATATACACATATATACATATCCCTGTGTTTTCTATATATGCAGAAGCACTCTGGAAGTTTATGGCACTATAAAAAAAAAACAATCTCATGTAAAAAAAAATAAAAAATACTTGCACACTGCTATTGAAGATGCATCCCTAAAAGCTAACAGCAGAATCGTGAATACAGCTCTGGAGTATAATACAGGCTGTAAACATAAGGGCGGATTTACGCGAGCATGTACGTTTTGCGCACGCAAAAACCGCTGCGTTTTGCGTGCGCAAAAGGCACTTAACAGCTCCGTGTGTCATGATCATATGGTGCGCGGCTGCGTGCTTTTCGCGCAGCCGCCATCATTATGACACTCTGTTTGTATGTTTGTAAACAGAAAAGCACGTGGTGCTTTTCTGTTTGCAATCATAGTTTGCCTGCTGTTGCGCGAATCACACACGTCCCACGGAGGTGCCTCCGTGTGGCATGCGTGATTTTCACGCACTCATTGACTTAAATGGGTGCGTGATGCGCGAAAAACGCAGAAATGTAGGACGCTGCACAAATATCACTGACAGTCTGCACTGCCCCATAGACTAGCATAGGTCCGTGCGATGCGCGTGAACAGCACGCGTGTTGCACGGACGTATTACACGTTCGTGTAAATCCGCCCTAAGAATCATTAGGCTGTAACTATAAGTATAAGATAAGTAATGCAATGTATTAAAGTGTAGCTAAATGTTTGACAAACTTCTGACATGTCATAGTGTCCGAGCACTGAGACCCCCACCAATCGCTAGAACGAAGCAGCTGAAGCACTTGTGTGAGCACTCAGCCACTTCGTGTCTGTTTGGCTATTTCCGGAAAGCCGATGTATCGGAGTACAGGCTCATAGACTTTCTATTGTGTCCGTACAGAGATACATTTATTTCCGGAAAAAGCCAAACAGACACTAAGTGGCTGAGCGCTCACACGAGTTCTTCAGCTGCTTCGTTGTAGCGTGTGGTGGGGGTCTAAGTACTCGGACCCCCACCAATACAAACTTCTGACATGTCACTATGACATGTCAGAAGTTTGTCAGACGTTTAGCTATACTTTAACAATGTAACTCAACGTTTTATGTAAATCTCTCTCAATATAAAGGCTGTCTGACAACGACTGTTTTCTACCTGTTTTGAAATTACAATTAAGAACAGGGCCGCACCGTCCATGAGGCGAGATGAGAATCTCGCCTCAGGGAGCGCACTGCTGCCACTCTGAGGGGGCGGCAGCGCCACTGAAACCAGCCGCCGCCACCCGCTCCTGCACTATAAATGTACCTGCGTCTATGGGACTCAGATACAATCACATGCATAAGCACTGTATAGCGGGACGCTTTCCATGACCCGCTATTCAGCGTCTTTCACTGAAGTAAGCTGCGCGACGTCGTCGCCATCATTGTGCCGCTTGCGTCATTGAATGACAGGGCAAGGCAGCCTGCCAATCAGCGCCTTTCAATGACACAATGTTGAAAGGCACTGATCGGCCGGGCTGAATGACTTGCTTTGTCACTGAGCACCTTTTGACGACGCAAGCGGCGCAATGCCGTCGTCGTGCCGCATGCATCGTTGAATGACTGGGCAAGGCAGCCTGCCAATCTGCGCCTTTCAACGAGGAGCAAAATCTTCAGGGGGGGCTATATGTTCAGCACTATCTACAGGGTGTAGGGCTGTATGTGGGGGCTAAATGAGGAGCACTAACTACAGGGGGTAGGGCTGTATGTGGGTGCTATTTGAAGAGCACTATCTACAGGGGTATATGTGCAGCACAATCTACAGGGCGTAGGGCTGTATGTGGGGGCTATATGAGGAGCAGTATCTACAAGGGGGGCTATATGTGGAGCACTATCTAGAGGTGGTAGGGCTGTATGTGGGGGCTATATGAGGAGCACTATCTACAGAGGGGCTATATGTGGTGCACTATCTACAGGGTGGGGCTTTATGTGGGGGCTATATGTGGAGCACTCTACAGGGGGGCTGTATGTGGGGGCTATATGAGAAGCACTATCTACAGGGGGGCTATATGTGCAGCACTATCTACAGGGGACTATATGTGCAGCACTATCTACAGAGGGGTAGGGTTGTATGTGGGGCTATATAAGGAGCACTATCTACAGGGGGACTATATGTGGAGCACTATCTACAGGGGGTGGGGGCTATATGTGGAGCTCTATGTACAGGGCGGGGCTGTATGTGAGGGCTATATATTGGAGCACTATCTACAGGGGGGCTGTATGTGGGGGCTATATGAGGAGCACTATCTACAAGGGGTGGGGGCTATATGTGGAGCACTATCTATGGGTAGTAGGGCTGTATGTGGGGGCTATATGAAGAGCACTATCTACAGGGGGGCTACATGTGGAGCACTATCTACAGGGGGTGGGGGCTATATGTGGTGCACTATCTACAGGGGGTGGGGGCTATATGTGGAGCACGATCTATAGTGGGCTATTTACAGGGGCCCTATGGGAGCAGTATCTACAGGGGGCTCTATGTGGGGAACTGTCTACAGGGGGCTCTATGTGGGGCATTATCTATGGGGGGCTCTATGTGCCCACCATAGAGGGCACTGTGTGTGTGTGTGTGTGTGTGTGTGTGTGTGTGTGTGTGTGGGACACAGTTTATGTTGCTTTATTAATCAGCGACACAGTATTATTATAATTTGAGGCGCAGTGTATGGCGCTATTATATTTAGGGGCGTAATGTGTGGCACCATAAGAATTGTATCTTCGGTTATAGGTGCAGAAATGTTTGAAAAGTCAGGAGCTGAAGACAGCTGAGCGGAAAACTGCTGAAATGGGCCAAGGCCAGGAGAAGTCATCATGGAGGTCTGGACCGGATGGTGAGTCACTTAATGTAAATGTTTATTTTGCCTCTAATCAGTAATGTAGTCACTGTATGATCTACAACGTGATATTGTATGGTATGTTTTTTTTTAGGCTGCTATGGATGTTGAACAGCCTGGGGGGGCGCCATTTTAATTTTTGCCTCAGGCAGCAAAGAGCTAGAACCAGCCCTGATTCCAAACATGCCGTCTCACTGAAGTCTGAAAAGCTACAGATTGCAGACCATTGGCCTAAAGTTAAAGTGTATGTTCACAAATGCCAGAAGTCTAGCAAGCAAAATGGGGGAGCTGGAGGCCTTGATACTGGAAGAAGATATAGATATAGTTGGTGTTGCTGAGACATGACTGGACTCTTCACATGATTGGGCTGTAAATCTACAGGGTTTTACACTGTTTCGGAAAGACAGGGCAAATAGGAAAGGTGGTGGTGTATGTCTGTATGTGAGAAGCGATATGAAGGTGAGTGTGAATGAGACATTAGAGGGTGAATATTGTGAGGAGGTTGAAACCTTTTGGGTGGGATTACAAAGGGAGGTAAACAGTGAAAAAATTACTTTTGGTGTAATCTATAGACCCCCCAATATAACTGAAGAGATAGAAGGTCAAATATATAAACAGATGGAGCGGGCTGCACAGGCGGGTACTGTTGTGATAATGGGAGATTTGAATTACCGGGATATTAATTGGTGTCATGGTTTGGCTTCAACTGCAAAGGGGAGACATTTCCTCAACCTGTTGCAGGAAAATTTTATGGGCCAGTTTGTGGAAGACGCGACTAGAGGTGAAGCTCTGTTGGATCTGGTCATTTCCAATAATGCAGAGCTTGTTGGGAATGACAATGTTCGTGAAAACCTTGGTAACAGTGATCATAATATAGTAATATTTTACCTATACTGTAAAATACAAACACAGGCTGGGAGGGCAAAAACACTTAATTTTAAGAAGGCCAATTTCCCCAGGATGAGGGCTGCAATTCAGGATATAGACTGGGAAGAACTAATGTTAACTAAAGGGGCAAATGATAAATGGGAGATTTTCAAATCTACTTTGGGTAATTATAGTGCAAAATTTATTCCTACAGGTAACAAGTATAAACGACTAAAATTAAACCCCACATAGCTTACACCTTCTGTAAAAAGGGCAATACATGACAAAAAAAGGGCATTTAAAAAATACAAATCTGAGGGTACATCTGTAGCCTTTGTAAAATATAAAGAGCATAATAAAATCAGCAAAAATACAAAATGAAAGGCAGGTGGCCAAGGATAGTAAAACAAATCCTAAAAAATTCTTCAAGAATATAAATGCAAAAAAGCCAAGGTCTGAACATGTAGGATCCTTAGATAGTGGTAATGGGGAGTTGGTTACAGGGGATCAAGAGAAGGCAGAGTTACTAAATGGGTTCTTCCGCTCTGTATATACAACAGAAGAAGGAGCAGCTGATGTAGCCGCTGCCAGTGCTGTTAATATATCAGTTGATATACTGAATTGGATGAATGTAGATATGGTGCAAGCTAAATTAAATTAAATAAATGTACACAAGGCCCCGGGACCAGATGGGTTACACCCTAGAGTTCTTAAGGAGCTTAGTTCAGTTATTTCTGTCCCCCTCTTCATAATATTTAGAGAGTCTCTCATGACTGGTATAGTGCCAAGGGACTGGCGCAGGGCAAATGTGGTGCCTATTTTCAAAAAGGGCTCTAGGTCTTCGCCGGGTAATTATAGACCAGTAAGCTTAACATCAATTGTGGGGAAAATGTTTGAGGGGCTATTGAGGGACTATATACAGAATTATGTGACAATAAATAGTATTATAAGTGACAGCCAGCACGGTTTTACAAAGAACAGAAGCTGTCAAACCAACCTGATTTGTTTTTATGAAGAGGTAAGCAGAAGCCTAGACAGAGGTGCCGCTGAGGATATAGTGTTTTTGGACATTGCAAAGGCATTTTACACTGTCCCTCATAGACATCTAATGGGTAAATTAAGGACTATAGGTTTAGAAAGTATAGTTTGTAATTGGATTGAGAATTGGCTCAAGGACCGTATCCAGAGAGTTGTGGTCAATGATTCTTACACTGAATGGTCCCCAGTTATAAGTGGTGTACCCCAGGGTTCAGTGCTGGGACCACTATTATTCAACTTATTTATTAATGATATAGAGGATGGGATTAATAGCACTATTTCTATTTTTGCAGATGACACCAAGCTATGCAATATAGTTCAGACTATGGAAGATGTTTGTGAATTGCAGGCAGATTTAAACAAACTAAGTGTTTGGGCGTCCACTTGGCAAATTAAGTTTAATGTAGATAAATGTAAAGTTATGCACCTGGGTACGAACAACCTGCATGCATCATATGTCCTAGGGGGAGCTACACTGGGGGAATCACTTGTTGAGAAGGATCTGGGTGTACTTGTAAATCATAAACTAAATAACAGCATGCAGTGTCAATCAGCTGCTTCAAAGGCCAGCAAAATATTGTCGTGTATCAAAAGAGGCATGGACTCGCGGGACAGGGATGTAATATTACCACTTTACAAAGCATTAGTGAGGCCTCATCTAGAATATGCAGTCCAGTTCTGGACTCCAGTTCATAGAAAGGATACCCTGGAGTTGGAAAAAATACAAAGAAGAGCAACGAAGCTAATAAGGGGCATGGAGAATCTAAGTTATGAGGAAAGATTAAAAGAACTAAACCTATTTAGCCTTGAGAAAAGACGACTAAGGGGGGACATGATTAACTTATATAAATATATGAATGGCACATACAAAAAATATGGTGAAATCCTGTTCCATGTAAAACCCCCTCAAAAAACAAGGGGGCACTCCCTCTGTCTGGAAAAAGAAAGGTTCACCCTGCAGAGGCGACAAGCCTTCTTTACTGTGAGAACGGTGAATTTATGGAATAGCCTACCGCAGGAGCTGGTCACAGCAGGGACAGTAGATGGCTTTAAAAAAGGCTTAGATCATTTCCTAGAACCAAAAAATATTAGCTCCTATGTGTAGAAATTTTTTACTTCCCCTTTCCCATCCCACTTCCCCTTTCCCATCCCTTGGTAGAACTTGATGGACATGTGTCTTTTTTCAACCGTACAAACTATGTAACTATGTAACTGCAACCGAGTGATGTTTAAAGGGAATGTGTTGCCAGCAAAACATGTTTTTTTTTTTTTAGTTAAACAATTAGTGTGTAGGTGATTAAACATAGTTCTAATTTTTTTTATTTTTTTCACGAGTCAGGAAATATTATAAATTGGATTCAATTTATAATATTTCCCAGCACTGGTCACTAGATGGAGCACTTCCCAAAATTGCAGCATTGCATGTAGTAAAGCAACCACATTGCTTTATGCTGCAAAATTGGGAAAAAATCCCTCGCTCTAGTGAGCTCTCAGAATCCCCCCCCCCCCTCCTTTATCCTGGCTAGTGCCGGGAGAAACGAGGGGTTTGAACGGTCTAACCTCCTACACTGTGTGTCGCCATTTTTTGAGCTAACACACAGTGTAGAAGGTTTACATACACTAGTAAAACACACTGAAACACGAACATACATAGAAATCACTTACCTGCTCCTGTCGCCGCCGCTCCCTCCGGTCCGTCCGCTCCGTCTGCTGCCGCTGCTCCATGTGCACAAGTCCTGAAGCCGCGACCGGAAGTAGTAATCTTACTGTCCGGCCGCGACTTCCGGTCCACAGGAAAATGGCGCCGGACGGCGCGCATTTCAAATCGGACTGTGTGGGAACGGCGCATGCGCCGTTCCCACACACACGGCGTACACCAAAGTGGATGGAACGGGCCCCGTTCGCAGTCCCTATGGGACTGGAGCTGCCGTATTCCATGTCTGTATGTGTCGTTAATCGACACATACAGAAATTGAAAAAGAAATGGCAGCCCCCATAGGGAAGAAAAAGTGTAAAAATAGAAAAAAGTAACACACAAACACACAAATAAATATAAACGTTTTTAATAAAACCCTAACATAAAACTGATATAAAAAAAAAAAATGTTGGTGACACTGTTCCGTTAAGTGAATGATGTGAAGAAACCATTGCAACTATTACCGGGCTATTACAACTATTACATTGCAGGCTATTTCCATTTCAAAATTCAATGCGGCTGTTGATCAGAAAGTGGCTCGCCACCTTTAGAAGTTTGGGGACCTCTGGTATACTTGGTAATATAATAGTATGATCATAAAGCTTCAGATTTATGATTATACTTTTATATTACCAAGTATACCAGAGGTCCCCAACCTTCCATAGGTGGCGAGACACTTTTTGATCGACAGGTGGCCACTTCCCAATCAATAGCCACATTGAAATTTGAAATGGAAATAGCCTATTAAATATATTACCAAGTGATATGGTTCTTACCCTACTGTTAACTGGCAGTGATTTGGTTTTGGCCCTGGGACCAAGTTCTAGTCAAGCTATGTCCTCCCTTGTGCCACCAGTGCACTACAGCTGCCAATAGTCAGGGAAACACATGCACTCCTGAGCAGGGTAGCATAATAGGAAGGGCACACCGCGCATGTGCCCCAGGGTCTCTAGCACCTTGGAGACCTAGGGGGACTTCACTACCCGTCCCTTCCTGCCTAGACCTATTCTTTTGATTTGGTCAATAACAATTGCAACTGGAATAGGAGAACCAGTTATCCAGCAGGTGCAATGTAGCTTTCAACTTTATGCCCTGCCAGGCTCCTTTTAACTTGCGGCCTACAAGTCTTTCTCTTTTCATTTCCACAGACATCTCTTGCTCTTTCAAAAGTTACTATTAACACCCAGCATTATTTATATGGGTAGTGTATACACAGCTCACCTCTGGCACCCATCCCTCTTACAAAAACGGGGATCTGCTGAGGCAATTTGGTGATTCTATTCAGCCAAAAGGAGTTGGCTAGGTGACCACACTGTGTCTGCTGTCTCTGTAACACCCGTAGAGTTCAGGGGAGAGAATCATGTGCATATGTGGCCACCTCTCCTATATGTGGCTGAGATAGGGGATCCCAGAGGCAGGATGAGACCCCAACAAATGTTTGGACTCTTGGGCACCACCAACCTTCATACTGCCCAGCTCCTAAGCCACTGGTTGGGGAACCCTTTCCTTTACTATGATAATTCAGGGGAAAAAAATATATATTTTTCTTTTATCCGGTCACAAAGGGGTCAAAGCGGATAAAAATCAATTGGTAATAAAGTGGTTAAACATTAGGACATCCGCATCAACAGATCCAACACAGCATGAAAATTGAAATCCTTTACGCATAAAAATAAAAAAAATAATATGCCGTGCTGCAAAACCCCAACATAACGGACAAGGAACAAAAAAAAAAAATTGTTAAGGATTAGTCAACTGCAGAAAAACTTGATAAATTGACTTGGCCACAAAGGTGTAACTATCGGACATTAAAAACATAAAACAATCTGTAGATATCATCAAGGTGAATATTATCATTTAGCATCAATGTGACAGGAAACATTAATAAATTAAAGTAATTCATTTTCTTCTAATTTATTATCTCTATTAAGCCACAAGAGACTAACAAAAAGTTTATTCGGGAAAGTTCCCTAATCCATGCAAATGCATGACATGGCACAGGCACACAGTGGTAATTATTTTGCCATAACAAGTAAGAATAATAAATGGAATAAGTTATTTATGCTGCTGCTGTTTTGTGTCGCAAGTAAACAAGGATTCGATTAGGAATGAGCGAAATTTGGAAGAGAACTTATTTTGAAAAACAATGTCAGTCATTTGTGCTTTGAGACAAGTCATTATCTCCATGTTCCTCTGCTAACAAAATTAAATTATATGAAAAGGGTCTTAATGTGACTTTAATTTCAATTATGCAAAGTGCTTTGTAAGAATTAGTAATTATTAAAAACACAAAAAATGCAAATTAAATTCTAGAATAATTGCACAATACATAAAAGTAAACAGAGAAAGGACGAAAACAATGAAAAAGAGCTTCCAATCTACATTAATGAAGCAACTTCTCAGAGCAGAAAACCATTTTTGTCTTATTATTTGGGATGGTGACTTTATTAAAGAATAAAAAAAATAAATCAGTTATGGCAAGTTCCCAAAAATAATAATTCTCAACAACCACCATTCAGATTTTCTTTAGTATTATATTTGACTGTTCCCCGTTGCTCAGGATTAACTGGCTGTTCTGTGAAATTACACCTCGGATAACAGACATATTTGCCA
This sequence comes from Rhinoderma darwinii, assembly GCF_050947455.1. Taxonomy (NCBI): domain Eukaryota; kingdom Metazoa; phylum Chordata; class Amphibia; order Anura; family Rhinodermatidae; genus Rhinoderma; species Rhinoderma darwinii. Next base: position 597,681,282 of record NC_134687.1, read on the forward strand.
CATAAGGCTATGTTCGCCTTGGCAAAGTTATTTTTTTTTTTAATTATTATTATTATTCCAATGCATCCAAATTAATAAATTAATTCAGTCTTGGTTTAAAATATTGTATAATTTTGTTTCTATAGTTCCTATGTGGACCTACAGATGTAGCCATCTTTATCTTGACATTTAAAGAGGCTCTGTCACCAGATTATAAGTGAAAAATGATCAATTTTGAGCAAATTATGAACAGTTTTAGATTTATGCTAATTAGTTTCTTAATAGACAACTAGGCGTTTTTTACCTTTTTACCAACTGGGCGTTGTAAAGAGAAGTGTATGACGCTGACCAATCCAGCCAGGATGCAATGTCTATTTACACTCCCGACACTTCGTTAAAGTTTCTGTGGGACTTAATCACACAGCACAGCGTGATCTCGTGAGATCACGCTGTGCAGTGAAACGAGCTAAACATGAATGGAGAGAAGTGTATGACGCTGATTGGTCAGCGTCATACACTTCTCTCTACAACGCCCAGTTGGTAAAAAGGTAAAAAACACTCAGTTGTCTATTAAACCCTTCCCGACATTCCCAGATGGATACGTCATGGAAAGCTAGTGCTTCCCGCATTTTGCCGTATCCATATGCCAAATGCTTGGCACCAGCTCAGAAGCTGAGCAGGTGCCATCATCGCCAGATGTCAGCGGTATCTTACAGCTGGCATCCGGCTGTAATGGTGGGGACTGAAATTGAGTTTGATCCCCGCTTTAGCCCCTTAATTGCAGCGCTCAAACATGATCGCTGCATTTAAGGTGTTTGCAGCTCATTGGAAGCCCAGCAATGAAATTGCCGGGGGTTCCAGTGGCTGCAATGGCAACCGGAGGCCTAATACTGGCCTCCTGGTCTGCCTAGCATGGAAGACGTTCAGGACACGCTGGGCGGCAGAGCCTGAACGGCTTCCGTAGCTGCCGGCAAGATGGCGCCGGCTCAGGAGCTGAGCTGGCGTCATCAGCGGTGGAAGTCAGCTGTATGTTACAGCTGACATCCACCTGTAATGGCAGAAACCGGAGCTAGCTCCGATCTCTGCCATTAACTCCTTCAATGCAGCGATCGAATGTGATGGCTGCATCTTAGCGGTTGCTAGCAGATCACCAGGACTGCTGCTATGGCAACAGGAGACACAATGGCCTCCTGCTCTGCCGCTACGGAAGCTGATTAGGCCCCACTGGGAGGCGAAGCCTAATCGGCTTGCTGTCAGTAAATAGCTGACAGATCCAATACATTGCACTACGTAGTGCAATGTATGGGGGAAAAAAAATCAGACAGTTGGATCTTCAAGTCCCCTAGTGGGACTTGAAAAAAAGTGTAAAAAAAGGATAAAAAAGTGTAAAAAATAAAAGTTTGAAAACATAATAAAAGTTTCAAGTAATAAAATAAAACACAATCGCCCTATTCCCTTATCAAGTCCTTTAGGCTGGGTTCACATGACCACATTAACGTCCATAATGGACGGACGTATTTCGGCCGGAAGTCCCGGACCGAACTCAGTGCAGGGAGCCGGGCTCCTAGCATCATAGTTATGTACGATGCTAGGAGTCCCTGCCTCTCCGTGGAACTACTGTCCCGTACTGAAAACATGATTACAGTACGGGACAGTTGTCCTGCAGAGAGGCAGGGACTCCTAGCATCGTACATAACTATGATGCTAGGAGCCCGGCTCCCTACACTGAGTTCGGTCCGGGACTTGCGGCCGAAATACGTCCGTCCATTACGGACGTTAATGTGCTCGTGTGAACCCAGCCTTATTATAAACCATACGTATTTGGTATCGCCGCGACCATAACTGCCTGAGCTATAAAAATATTCTATTATTTATTACACGCGGTGAACAGCGTAAAAAAAAACCAGTAAAAAACTATACCAGAATTTCTGTTTTTTTGGTCACTTTGCCCTACAAATATTGCATTAAAAAGTGATCAAAAAGTCGCACGTATCCAGAAAGAGGTACCTATAAAAACTATAGCTCGTCTCGCAAAAAACAAGCCCTCATACAGCTGCGTCGACGAAAAAGTAAAAAAGTTATGGTTCTCACAACATGTTGACCGAAAAAATACATTATTTTTACAAAAGTAATTTTATTGTGTAAAAAGTTGTAAACCATAAAAAAGTGCTATAATTTAGGTATCGCCGAAATCGTACTGACCCGCAGAATAAAGTTAACATGTAATTTATAATGCATGGTGAATGCTGTTTAAAAAACTATGCCAGAATTGCATTTTTTTTGTTACCTGGCCTCACAAAAAATAGGATAAAAAGTGATCAAAAGCTCGCATGTACCCCAAAATGTTACCGATAATAACTACAGCTGGTCCACCAAAGAAACAGCCCTCATACCACTACGTCTATGAAAAAATAAAATTGGTTAAGGCACCAATATGTCAGGAAATAAAAAAATATGCAGTTGTGCCGGCCCGAGGGGAACATTTCTTCTGTTTCAAGAGGCGATTTATCAAGGGAACCAGGAAGGGGGGGGGGCCAAACATATCCGCTGGAAGCAACGGTGCCCGTATTGTACCAGGATAACACTTCCCAGCAAAATTCCACAAACTGCAAAGGTGCGAAGTGTGGACCAAAATACGAATAAGGAAGGACATTTATCAGTGCGACACTGGCCTGTGCAGAAAGGATTGTGTCACAGCGTAACACACATCTATGGATTATTTTATTGTTTTTTTTACCCCATTATTATACCACCTGACTATGCCCCTGATGTACTCTGCCCTGCCCACATGTACCGCCATATTATAAACGGAAACATCAGCAATACTCAAGCAAAATCCGCCCTCCAAAATCCAAATGGTGCTCTCTCTCCTCTGAACCCTACAGCATGCCCAAACAACAGTTTCCTTCCACATATATGGCATCGTCATACCTGGGAGAACCCTTTTAACAATTTTTGGGGTGTGTAACTCCAGTGACACAAGCTGGGCATGACATATTTGCCACTGAAATAGCATATCTAGGGAAAAAGATGAATTTTTAATTTGCACGATCCACAGCGCATTCATGTATGGAAAATACCTGTGGGGTGAAAATGCTCACTACACCCCTTAATAAATGCCTTGAGGGGTGTAGGTTCCAAAATGGGGTCACTTCTCAGAGGTTTCTTTTTATTATTTCACATCTGAGCCCTGCAATTGTGAACCAATACTTTGTAAATCACCAAATTAGACCTCAATTTTACATGGTACTCTTTCACTCCTGAGCCCTGTCAAATGTCCAGGCAAAAGATTAGGGTCACATGTAGGGTGTTTCTAAAACTGGGAAACACAGCATAATAATTAGAGTTGTCTAGTTATGGTGGCACAAGCTGGGCACCACATATTGGCATATCTATGGAAAAAATCAGATTTTCACTCTGCAACATCGAATACACACTAATTTCTACAAAACACCTGCGGGGTTAACATGGTCACTTCACCCCTAGGTGAATGCATTGAGGGGTGTAGTTTCCAAAATGGGGTCACTTCTGGGGGGTTTCCACTGTTTTGGTCCCACAGGCGCCCAGAAACCAATCCAGCAAAATCTGTACTCCAAAAGCCAAATGCCACTCCTTCCCTTCTGAGCTGTGCCGTGTGCCCAAACAGCAGTTTATGACCACATATGGGGTATTGCCGTACTCTGGAGAAATTGCTTTACAAGTGTTTGGGGTTCTTTTTGTCCTTTATTTGTGGAGAAAATGAAAAATTTTGAGCTAATTTTACGTCTTACGTCTAAAAAGGATTGTTTTTATTTTCACTGCCCAATTCTAATAAAATCTATGAAACACCTGTGGGCTCAAAATGCTCACTACACCCCTAGATGAATTCCTCAAGGGGTGTAGTTTCCTAAATGGAGTCACTTTTTTTGGCGTTTTCATTGTTTTGTCCCCTCAGGTGATTTGCAAATGTGACATGGCCTCTGCAAACCATTCCTGCTAAATGTGATCTCCAAAAGCCAAATAGCGCTCTTTACATTCTAAGCCCTGCCGTGTTTCCAAACAGCCGTTTATGACCAAATGTGGGGTATTGTTTTACTCAGGAAAAATTGAGTTACAAATTTTGCCGTGCTTTTTCTCCTTTAGTCCTTGTGGAAATGAGAAAAAAATCGCTAAACCTACATTTTCTTTGAAAAAATGTTGATTTTAATTTTCATGGCCTATTTCCAATAATTTCTGTTTATAACCTGTGTGGTAAAAATGCTCACTATACCCCTAGATAATTTCCTTGAGGTGTGTAGATTCCCAAATGGGGTCACTTTTGGGGGATTTCCACTGTTTTGGCACCGCAAGAGCTTTTCCAACCTGACATGGTGCCTAAAATATATTCTAATAAAAATAAGGCCCCAAATCCACTAGGTGCTCCTTTGCTTCTGAGGCCGGTGCTTCAGTCCAGTAGCACGCTAGGGCCACATGTGGGATATTTCCTAAAACTGCAGAACCTGGGCAATAAATATTGTGTCGCATTTCTCTGGTAAAACTTTCTGTGTTACAAAAAAAATGGATTCAAAATTAACTTCTGCAAAAAAATATGAAATTTGTAAATTTCACCTCTACTTTGCTTTAATTCCTTTGAAACGTCTAAAGGGTTAAGAAACTTTCTGAATACTGTTTGGAATACTTTGAGGGGTGAAGTTTTTAAAATGGGGTGGCTTTTTGGGGATTTCTAATATATAAGGCCCTCAAAGCCACTTCAGAACTGAACCGGTCCCTGAAAAAATAGCCTTTTGAAATTTTCTTGAAAATGTGAGAAATTGCTGCTAAAGTTCTAAGCCTTGTAACGTCCTAGAAAACTAAAAGGATGTTCAAAAAACGATGCCAATCTAAAGTAGACATATGTGGGATGTTAATTAGCAACAATTCTGTGTGGTATAACTGCCTGTCTTACAAGCAGATACATTTAAATTTAGAAAAATGCTAATTTTTGCAAGTTTTCACTTAATTTTGGTGTTTTCACAATTAAATACTGAACATATCGAGCAAATTTTGCCAGTAACATAAAGTCCAATGTGTCACGAGAAAACAGTCTCAGAATCGCTTGGATAGGTGAAAGCATTCCGAAGTCATTACCATAAGTGAAACATGTCAGATTTGAAAAATGAGGCTCTGTCAGGAAGGTCAAAAGTGGCCAAAGCGGGAAGGGGTTAAGAAACTAATTAGCATAAATCGAAAATTGCTCATAACTTGCTCAAAATGGATCGTATTTCAAAATAAAAACCACTGTTGTTATCTACATTACAGCGCCGATCAGATTATGTAGGAGATAGGGCACTTCTAATCTGGTGACAGAGCCTCTTTAACACATTAATTGCACAGTGTCAAGCAACTTTAACTTGACCTTTTCAATGTCTTTTGTTTGTGTGATATCACGCTGCAGAAAGTTATCAAAGTCAACATGAAGATGGCTACATCTATGTGATGTGTCTCTATAGTACAAACAAACTCAATATAGTCTGATCCTGTAGTCATACTCACTTCGATCTGTCCCCTTCTTAAGAAAGTCTCCTTGTATTGAGCTGAAACGTTGCACGAGGGCTATTAAAAGCTACTTTTTTCACCTTGATTTGGAGTGCTGCCTATCTTTGGACACATATTGGAGGATATATATATATATATATATATATATATATATATATATATATATATATATATATATATGTAAAATTATCAAGAAGTAGAGGATAGATGGAAGAGAGTGACTGCAGAATTGGACTACGCAGGTTTTGTAGTATTTTACTATAAAGACACAAAGGTCTGCATAGGTAGGACATTTTTATTATGACATTTTTAGTCAAGATTATGCAAAATTGCTTCATTTTTTGTTAAAAGCATTGGAGCAATAAATAAAAATGGTGGGTATTGCCTTTAATGAAGACCCCAATGCTGCATAATGGATTCAGATTTTTGTTCTAATTATTTCCACCATTCTTCTATGGGCTAACTGTGGGATTCTCTGACATTATCACTTCTATTTTAATGGCACTGATGATTATGATTATTTTTAAAAATATTTATTGCAGTAAAGAAACATATTTTTTTATGCTGTCTAAAAATATTCTCCGGTACTAAAGAATCCAACTGCATATTAAAGTGCTGTGAAACCAAAGTGAACAGCTCAGGACAATACTGCCATCTGCTGGAGGTTCGCTTTGGATATACAATTGATTAGATAGATAGATAGATAGATAGATAGATAGATAGATAGATAGATAGATAGATAGATAGATAGATAGATAGATAGATAGAGAGATAGAGATAGATCGATAGATAGATGGATAGATATACTGTATATCACACATTTTTTTTATTATTGTTATCATTATTTTAAATATGAATGGTCTTTTTTTTTATTCAAAGCAGTTTACAAGTTAACCCAACCATTTTGGGATAAAGAACAATACTCTGATTTGACTACAGAAGGTGTTTTCCCAGTCGAAAATGTAAATTATAAAACAGCAAATGATCACTGTGTTTGGTTTCTAAATACCCGCAAGCAATTGATACCGCCAGGGAGAGCTGTGGCTGATTTCCTATGCATTACAGGTTGTAGCAAAGCCGAAATACTCTTTTTGGGTTGCACTGTTTGTTCCTTATGTTCCTCTAGCGAAAAGTATGTGACCGTCACACTTATATGGGCTTGTTGGACATCCCATTCCATAAGCTCCTTGGTCCCATTGCAGAATCTTTACAGTGCCCCTCACTTAACTGTGCCTTTTATAATACTGGTGTCTTTTCAGGGCTCATGGGCACGGTCATATTCCGGCTGTGGACATTTTCTGAGCTACAGTCTATTGTTGTACCTTGGTATGTCTGTGGTTTCATACTGAGGCATACATAGTATATTTCTGTTGAATTTATATAGAATCTGTCAGAAAAAAATGGTAGCTTGTTCCATTGGGTGTCATATTACCAGGCTATTCTGCCATAAAATCATTGCCTGTAGGGGAAAATAGACAAGCTCTGCATACGTATGGTGCCTGATAGCGGCTCATTTGGTTTAATGATACAATATATACATAGTTTAATTAAGAATATTCTAGAAGCTCTCGTGTATCTCCGTTTCTGTGCTGCCTTTTCTTTATTTCTGGATTTATTCACAGTCATATTTTGAGTCATCAGCCATGAATCACTGGAATTTTAAGCATTTTGAAATCTGCTGAATTTCCTCATTAACCTCTACACTATAAAAAGAAACAGTGCAAAATAAATATATGCAGGTTATAGTGTGAATAGAAGCAGCTCAGGAGAAATCGATCTGACAATTTATGTAGCATATTATTCAATGATTACTAGGATGGTAAGCCTTAATCTTATTAGTATAGTAAATTTAGACGCTGTGCGCTTGTGCCTAAAAAGGCTAAAAACAGTGTAAAAATATTGAAAGAACTTAAACCTTCTCTTAAATATAGGAAGACAATTATCCTACAGTTTCATCAAAGCCTTTATCATCAATATTATCATCTACACTACATGGCAAAAAAAATATGCCCCCACCCCTTTCTATTTCAGTAGCTTTGGTAAAAAAAAATCAGTTTTACAATTTCCATACACAGACATAAGTAGTCATATTGGGCGTTGTGTAGCGCTAAATGAATGACAATGGCACAATGTCAATAGATGTGACCAAGCCAACAAGCCGCTTCACCAAACTCCTTTCCTACTTGGTAAGTAAGTGCCGTTATCTTGAAGTGGAGGAGCAACAACAGCTCAACATTGAAGCAGCAGGCTGCAAAGGGTCACAAGGTGTGTAAAAAGTTATCAGCCCTTAGGGCCACATGAACACGTTGCGTATTTTGCAGTGGAAAATACGCACCAAAACCGCAGCAAATTCGCAGGTAAAAACGGCACCAGATCGCGTGTTTTTTTATGTGTTTTTCGGTGCGTTTTTTACGTTTTCATCCTGCGTGTTTTGGTGCTATATTCCTCTGCAATAGGCAGATACAATTCGCAAGCGGAAATGCAAGATAAATTGACAAGCTGCAGATTTTAAATTCCGCACCGCAGGTCACTTTACGTGCGGGAGAAAAAAGAGGTAATATGCATCTTGTGCATTGACCCTAATGGCAACAATTACCAACAAGTTCAAAACTGTATACGGAGCTCCAGAGCTTCATGCATTAGGTAGCATCTTTGGATGCCAAGAATATGTATCCTACATGAATGTGTAGTACCAACTATTAAGTAATGGTCTGCTGTTGTCCTTCAAGGTTTGAGCTAGGCCCATTGTTTCTGAAGGGAAATAATACTATTACAATATATAATGGCAAGTGGTGGATCCCAATATGAGCAGTGCAGGCGGCCGCCCAGGCCCAATGCTTCTAGGGGGCCCATGGAATCCGCATGGTGTACCCAAATTCTCCCGAACTGGTTGTTAAAATTACAGCTGGTTCTGAGAAATGGGGAGAAGCGGCACTCAATTGTATCCGGGTCCTTAGGATACCATCAGTTTCCTCCATCACCATTCAGTGTTTAATTAATGAGGCAGGCGGTGCCTGCGTCGTTCCGCTGGATGATGCCTGGTCCTGACCTTGCCTGCATTTCTGGAGGATGTCACAGGTACGGGAACAGGTGAGCATGTCATTTTTTTTCTTTAGTGGGCAGTATTGGAGGCACTATCTACAGAGGGCACTATCTACAGGGTACTCCATGGGGAGCACTATCTGCAGGGGGAACTATCTACAGGGGGCTCTATATGGGGTACTATCTTCAGGGGACACTATGGGGGGGCACTGTCTTCAGGGAACTCTTTGGGGCTCCATTTACAGGGGACTCTATGGGGCACTATGTGTGTGGGGCACTATCTACAGGAGATTCTATAGGGGCACTATCTACAGGGGAATTCATAAAGGCACTATCTACAGGGGACTCTATAGGGGCACTATCTACAGGGAGCACTATATATATATGGGGCTCTATCTGGGCACTATCTACAGGGGACTCTATGGGAGCACTATCTACAGGGGGCACTATGTACAAGGGACTGTATGGGGAGCAGTATCTATAGGGGGCATTCTCTACAGAGGGCTCTATGTGGTCTCTATCTGCAGGGGCTCTGTGTGGCATATCTACAAGGGGCTCTATGAGGAGCACTATGTACAAGGGGCTCTATAGGGGGCACTATCTACAGGCCGCATTGTAAATGGAATTTTCTACAGGGGGCATTGTGAGTGACGCTATCTATAGGTGGCACTGTGTGTGTGGTGCTTTACTTTACAGTGTTTGACACAATTGTATTCAGGGGCACAGTGTATGATACTATTATATTCAGGGGCACATTGTATGGTGCTATTATATTCAGGGGCACAGTGTTTGGTGTCATTATATTTTGGGGCGTAGTGTGTGGCACCATGATAATTTTATCTTTGTTTATATGTGCGGAAATATTGGAAAAGTGAAAAATCAAAGACATCTGAATGGCAAATTCTGCAGAAATGGGTTGTGGCCAGGAGAAGTAGTTATGAGTTCTGAAACGGATGGAGAAGAAAAGAGAATGAATCCCATCAGAGAAGACTGTGAGTCACTGGATATATAGAGTAGCTGTCACCTCTCCTGACATGTCTATAATAGGAAGTCCTTGTATTCCACAAAAAGTATTTGTGTAGTCCAGGACTAATAGACATATGGGTGTGACCAGTGGCGGATTAAGTAGACCATAGGCCCTGGGCTGTTATCCAAACTTGGGCCCCCCTTCCACACCACCGCCCTGCCACACCGTAACTATTGTTAACACTACATTTTTGGGCAGGCATTAACAAATGGGTGTTATGATTCCCCATGTCACAGGGCTGTGTCCCTTCATACTGACAGTATCACACTGTGCAGGGACACAGCCTCCTGATAAGGGGAATTGTCTATCAGTCCTGGACTGCAGAAAGACTTTTTATGAAATACAAGGATTTCATATAGTAAACATGTCAGGAGAGGTGACAGATTCTCTATAAATCTAGTGACTCACAGGTGACGACGTCTCAGATTCTAGTAATTGTTTTCCTCTTTTCTTCTCCATCCAATCCAGAGCTCATGACGACTTCTCCTGTCCATGACCCATTTCTGCAGAATTTGCCACTCAGATGTCTTCGGCTCCTCACTTTTCCAACTGACATTATCATGGTGCCACATACTGTGCCCCTAAATATAATAGCACCAAACACTGCGTACCTGAATATAATAATACCATACACTGTAAAACACCACATACACAGAGCCCCCTGTACATAGTGCCACAAACAGCCCCCTCTATATATCACACATCCCCCTATAGCTAGCACCACACACATCCCCCGTAGAGAGCATTACACACAGCCCTCTATAGATAGCGCCATACAGCCCCCTGTAGAGAACGCCACACAGCCCTCCCCCTCTTGTTAATAGCGCCACAGAGACCCCCCTGTAAAGAGTGCCACACACATACCGCTGTGGATAGCGCCACACAGCCCCCCTTGTATATAGTGCTACACAGCCCTCCCCCTTTGTACATAGTGTCACACAGCGCTCCCCTTGTATATAGTGTCACACAGCACTCCCCCCTTTGCATATAGGGCCACTTAGCGCTCCCCCTTGTATATAGGGCCACATAGTGCTCTCCTTGTATATAGTGCACACAGAGCTCCCCCTTTGTATATAGGGCCACACAGCGCTCCCCTCGCCCCATGCATATAAGGTCACACAGCACTTTCGCCCTTGTATATAGCGCTACACAGCACTTCTACCCTTGTATATAGGGCAACATAGCGCTCCCCCCTTGTATATAGTGCACAAAGCACTCCCTTTGTATATAGTGCCACACAGTGCTCCCCTTCCCCCTTGTATATAGGGTCACACAGCACTTCCCCCTTGTATATAGGGTAACACAACGCTTCCCCCTTGTATATAGGGCCACATAGCGCTCCCCCCTTGTATATAGTGCACACAGCGCTCCCCCTTTGTATATAGTGCACACAGCACTCCCCTTTGTATATAGTGCACACAGCGCTCCCCTTTTGTATATAGGGCCACACAGCACTCCCCCCTTGTATATAATGTCACAGAGCACTCCCCCCTTTGTATATAGTGTCACACAGTGCTCCCCCTTGTATATAGGCCCACACAGCGCTACGCTCCCCCTTGTATATAGTGTAACAGAGCACTCCCCCCTCCTTGAATATATACACAGCACTACCCCCACCAAAAAAAATAATATATATTTTACTTACCTTGCCCCGTGGCGGCCGCTCCAGCTGGACGCATGTGAATCCTCCGGACTAGACGCATGTGCAGACCGGCGTGATGCAGTATCTCATCACACTGGCCTGCGCAGGGAGTCATCCCAGCGCCTTATAGGCTGCAGGCCTAACGAGGCCTGCAGCCTATAATATTTATTTGTATCTGAGTCCTGAGGACTCAGATACAAATGAATGTGGCTGCCGCTAACACCAGGGCACCCTCCGGTGCTAGCGACGCCACCGGACATGAGGGGGCTCGTGCGGTTCGGGCTGCAGCCCGAACCGCCCTAATGATGATCCGCCACTGGGTGTGACTTGTCAGGAGGATGTGTCCCTACACAGTGTGATGCTGTCAGCGATGGTTGTAGACTGTCAGTATGTAGGTAGACAGCCCCTTGGCAAGGGGAATCGTAACACCTATTTGTCAATGCTCGCACAGAAAGCTGGTGTTAACTATAGACACGGAAGGACAGAGGTGGAGATGGGGGGCTCAAGTTTGGAGAAAAGCCCAGAGCCAATAGTCTACTTAATCAGCCACTGATAATGACTGTTATATAGTGTTGAGTGCTTCAATCTACATTTTTATTTGAGAAGATCCTCTCCAGTTCCACCTTTTGTACAAAGCAACCTCCATAATAATCAAGTTTGATGTGGAAGAACTTGACTAGTCTGCACAGAGCCCTGACTTCAACCCTAATAAACCCCATAAAATACTGTTTATTGTGTGCAAATGTTACCAGTATTTCTTTAACCCAATCATATACAAATTATCGTCTACTTTTTAAAGTCAACACATGTATTAAGTATCATAATGTTGTATATTGGAATTTTTTACAGCCGTTATATTCTTGTCAATAGGGGCATTCCTTCTGTGTCTTGTATTGCTCCCCTTGGCAGAAACATCCTCCCACAGGAATTTCTTATTACTTTTTTCCCTAATTCTCCATGGATAATTTTGTTGAGGGGTTTCTTGCATGCACAGCCCATTTATATTATCTTTGCCCTATATGGGCTTTGACTTGGTCTCTTAAGAAACTTACATTTCGTTTTTATCAGCAATTTCCTTGCAGATTTATAATGAAGAATTCATAGTGGATTCTATGAAGGTGAGCTGTCCCAGTCCTGATGTAATAAAGCAGCCTCAAAACATAACATGTCCACAACCATGCTTTACAGTTGGTATTAAGTTCTTCTGGTGAAATGCTGTCCTTAGTATTCAACAATCATGTCTTCTGGCACTGTAGCCAAATAACTCCATCTTTGCTTCGTCTTTCCAGGACACAGTGTTTATTAAGTCCTGTTGTTTGCCTAGATGTTCATGGGAAAACTTTATTATTGCCCTTATTATTGCCCTTATCATTATTATTTGATGTTCTCTCTAGACATCAAAGGTTTCCTCCTGGTATCTTACATGTAGATCTAATTTATACATCCCCTACCTAATGGTAAACCCATGTACATTGATATTAATAGTAGCAAGAGCTACTGTATCTGCAGATCCCTTGATGAATAGAGATTCTTTCACCATCTTGTGATCTGCTCTCCGCTGACTTTGCTGGGACGGTCTGGACGGGGCATTGTCTTTTTTTCATATGTTGTTAATTTGAAGATAATCTTCCGGACATTGGTATGATTCATGACAATTGTTTGGAGATCTCAATAAATCCCTTTCCAAACTCATAGGCATTGTCACAGTTTGTGGATCCAGGGCCGGCCTTAGGATAGATGGCGCCCCGTGCAAAGTGATCTTTTAGCGGCCCACCCCATCATTAAAAAAAAAATGCGTTATAAAAAAGTATAATGCCCCTTTAGTGCCCCCATACATTATAATAATAATATTTAATAATATAATATATTACAACCCCTTCAAGAACACAGTATTTTGTCCTGTAATTGTGTCCACCGTATTATGCCCCCTGTAGTACCCCTACGCAGTATAATGTCCGCTTAGTGACCCCCACACAGTATAGTGCCCCCTGTAGATTTTGCCATACAGCCTCCCTGTAGACAGTGCCATACAAATCCCCCAACCTCCCCCTTGTAGACAGTGCAATACAGTCCCCCACCTCCCCCTTGTAGACAGTGCCCCCAAACAAAAACAAAAATTGTACACACCTAAGCCCCATTCCGACGACGAACTGAGCTGCTCCACGATGGGTTCCTAGGGTACAGCGTTTCCCAACATTTTCGGGCTCGAGGCAGCACTGGAAAAATAACATTTCCTCAGGGCACCCCTACCAAAATAGTTTCGATAAAAACAGAAAATTACTAAAAAAAAAAAAAAAAGCACTACACTCGCAGGTTATGTTTACACATGTTTTTTTGTAAGGCAAAAAAAACATCTGCCTCAAAATTCCTTCAGGAACTGACAGCGTTGTTTGATTTTTCATAAGCCGTTGAACCTAATGCAAAAGACACAGGCAAGAAAGCTCCAAACGGGCATCACAGGTATTTTCTGCCTCCTATTAATTTCAATTGGAGGTCAGAGGCGGATACCACTTGAAGACCATCAGCCCCCCCAATCACAGTAAAATTACCATCAGCCCCCCACTCACAGTACAATGAACATCAGCACCCCCACTTACAGTAAAATGACCATCAACCCCCACTCACAGTAAAATGACCATCAGCCCCCCACTCACAGTAAAATGACCATCAGCCCCGCACTCACAGTAAAATGACCATCAACCCCCACTCACAGTAAAATGACCATCAGCCCCCCACTCACAGTAAAATGACCATCAGCCCCGCACTCACAGTAAAATGACCATCAGCCCCCCACTCAAAGTAAAATAACTATTAGCCCACCAGTCACAATAAAATGTCCATCAGCCCACCACTCACAGATTCCCCCTGTAGTTAGCTCAACACAGCCCCTTGTAGGTAGCGCCACACAGCCCCCTTGTAGGTAGCGCCACACAGCCCTCTTGTATGTAGCACCACACAGCCCCTTTGTAGGTAGCACCACACAGCCCCGTTGTAGGTATCGCCACACAGCCCCCTTGTAGGTAGCGCCACACAGCCCCCTTGTAGAGAGCACCACACAGCCCCCTTGTAGATAGCGCCAGACAGCTCCCTTGTAGATAGTGCCACACAGCCCCCTGTAGGGAATGCCACACAGCCCCCCTGGTATGGAGTGCCACACAGCCCCCTTGTTGGTAGTGCCACACAGCCCACAGCCCCCTTGTAGGTAGTGCCACACAGCCCACAGCCCCCTTGTAGATAGCAACCCCCCTTCCTGTAGATAGCACCACTGTAGCTCCCTGAATGAGCGGAAACCCCGTGTGGCCAGGGATTCCGCTCCTGGAGCACTCCTTGATGTCTCTGTCCATATATGGACAGTGATATCAGGGGAAACTACGGAAGCGGAATCCCCATGCAAATCGTTGCAGACGCTGTGACCGGGGATTACATCATTGGCTTCTCCTGGAGTGGAATCCCCGGTCACATGGGGATTCCGCTCCTTCAGGGAGCTACAGTAACGCTAGTAGAAAGCAGAGCAGGGAGATACCTCCCTGCTCTGCTATAATCTCCCTGCTCTGCTATAGTGCCATCGCTACCACTGTAGCAGCCGCAGCAGCTGCTAGCAGCGCCACCACCCTCATGCCCGGTGTCGCCACTAGCAGCTGTTATGGCTGCAACAGCGGTAGCGACGGCCACTAAGTGAAGAAACGCCCATGCGGAAAAGCGCCTCTGAAACAAGCAGGGGAAGGGAGCCAGCGCAGTGCCCACTTCCACCTGCTGGAGTGGGTGTGCCCTGTGCGAAGGCACAGGTGACACAACCCTAAGGCAGGCCCTGTGTGGGTACCCTCTAGGCCGCACCGTCATAGCGGAGAGGCAGCTGGCCAAACCACAGAGCACCCCAGCAATACAACTTCTCGCACTAGAGTACCTGAATAGTCCATACAGTAGCTGAGGCTTTAGCACGGATGGTGGTTGGTGCAGCAGGTTACGCCAAAGGTGGCAGATGACAGCAGGTGCAGCACATTGCGCCAGACATGGTGAATCACACTGGACGTGGAAGATGGCACTGGATGTGGCAGATGACACAGGATGTGGCAAACAACAGCAGGTTCAGTAGACACGACTCCAACACAAGTAGGCACAGGAACACAGCTCGGGATACAGGAACAGGTAACAGGGCACAGGTAACAACTGGAATGGGAAAACACTAAGGGACCATTTGCAAGACAGACTTGGGATATACTAACAATGCTCAGGCAAGGATCAGAAGGGCAGGGCCCTTCTTATAGTCCAGGAAATTGTGTAGTGGATGATGATGATGATTGTTCACATGTGCGCGAACTGGCCCTTTAAGACCGAGCATGAGCGTGGGTGTGCACCCTACAGGACACAGCGGACCGGAGCGGAAGTGAGTGCTGGCGTCTCCTAAGAAGGAGATGCGAGCCAGCGCTCACTGATCCATGGCTGCAGGCGTCGGGAGGTGAGTTAACCCGACGGCCCGCAGCCATGGACGCTACAGGCATTAATAATCTTTTTTTCTGAAGGCCTCAGAAAACTCTCTGTATCTTGGCGTGGTGATGCCAAAGATTTGTTCCTTAAAGTATTAAAGAAACATTTAATTTGAACTACATTCTGATGGATGACGAATGTAACTTGGTGATAGGAACAAGTCATTATGGGTTTGGCCATTCAGAGTGAGATTAACTGGTGATTCTCATTCTCTGAATGGCTCAACATGTGTGAATTACTTTTTAGTTAACTGAGATAGAGATAACACGTGGCTGGCATCTATGAGGTATAAAAGTAGGATGAGTCATATGGTATCTAGATACTCCTGAGGAAGCTATAACTTTCCCTCGTTTTTGTTTTTTTCTGTTTGGTACGGAATTTTTATTTTATTTTTGTTTTTGTCTGTTTCTCATAATAAACGTACTGCATAAACGAAAAAGAGAGTATTTTCTTGGAACGTAAAGTTAACCTACAAAGGTGGAAAGTCCCATCACTATATGCCTACCAGGAATCATGGGTTAGAGTCTAGACTTCCCCTGAGAGTTGAGAGGAGCCATTTGAATTGAATTTTTTACTTCTGGAACATGTTGAACACATTGCTCATCTGAATTTTTTGCACTTGTTGTTTTATTGTATTTCTGGCCGCGCGAACTACTCACTTTTGGGATATAGGACTAAGCAGCTGATATCTTTTGATTATTGTGACAACCTATCTGAGATTCCTGAGTGGAAGGGTATAATCAACACCTTCCACTCCTAGGTGGGCACTCATATGTGCGGTGGTGATGTAGTAAAGAGCGCTCTCCATTTTTTAGAGTTATAGAGTGATTAATATCCTCTTTCTCTTTTTTGTTATATTATCATAGTGAAAATTATTTGAATAATCCAGCCTTCTCTCCCACCATCAAGTGATTCCCCTCCCCCCTGATTGGCTGGACATATTATAATGGTACCCACAGTCTTCAGCCTCCACATCCCTTGTCCCAGGGCACAACAGGGTTTTTCTGACTGCATTGTGAGAACTTTATCCTAATAGCAGATATAAAGAGAGAACAGTGCTGAAGAGCATAGAAAGTTGATATGGACATTAAGAAAAATTAATATAGCAAGTAAAACATTATTTGACAAATTTGTAGTATGGGTCTAAAAAAAAAAAAGTAAAATGCCAAATAACAAATAAAAACATTCTACATAACATTTCTATTTATTCCGCCTGTAATAAATTAAATTCCACAGAAACATTAAATAACACTTCACTCACAATGTATTCATTTATATCATCCTGAAATATGTCAGTGATTCATAGAGGATCAGCTACTGAAGCATGTAGATGAGGCGTCCCATTGTTTAGCCCACAAGTTGCACATTTTAGTGCTATGTTGCCTTTTGACAATGTTGAATAAATCATTTCTTTTTTTCTTATTTTTTTAATGGATCTCATGAATATTCTTGTCAAATTCATCTATTTAATCTTTTGTACAGTTACTGTTACAATTTTACAAACTTGGAGTAAAACCGGATGATGAGGATATGTATAGGACAATAGTATATTAGTGTGCTGGTAAGGACTGGTCCACCCATGTGATCATAATAGTGAGGACACGACTTCATGTTATGAGTGCCATGTCAGAGTGTGAGGAGGGGAATGGAGACAAGTAGAAGATCACAGGCTAAGAGTTAATGGAAAGAACATAGTTCTAAGCAGCACATGATATTTAAAGGGTTGTCTCATGAGTCCATGGGGATATTCTGTAGCTGGGCACTGTATGGGGACACTCTCTATATTGGTACTATGTACAGGGGCACTCTCTAATTCGCCACTGTGTGAAGGGGAACTTTCTAGCTGGGCACTGTGTGTAGGGGCACTCCCTGGCTGGGCACTGTGGGAGGGTGCTCTATGGCTGGGCACTGTGTGTGTGGGGTACTCTTTGGCTGAGGCCATGTTTGTAGCGGCCATTGAGGGCTGGATCTCTGTGGAGTTCTCTAAAGTTTGCAACTGTACATTATGTGAGGACAGACCACTATGAGACAGGGGCAGTGTTATGATGTGCTGAGAAGAATGAAAAGAAGTGGCAGATAATAGACTGAGAGTGAAATAATGGAAAGATCAGAATTTAGAAGAACAAATTATTTCCGGAGATGAGCATGCTCACCTTAAAGGTGGTAATATTCATTCATGTAAAGGGTAGAAGAACAAAAACAACAACCTAGAAGGTGAAAAGAGGAGGGAGAGATGAAAAGGGAAGGGAAATTAGAAAAGTTAAAGAGAAGGATGCAATGTACTTACCTTGACACGATCTCTCCCTGCCAGTAACTGCTGCAATGAATGTTTCTGGGGAGCTGGCATGAATGTCAGGTGGCGAATGTGCAGAGCAAACAGATGTCTGACCAGAGAGAATGCTCTGTGTCTTATTTTAAAGAACCAGCTAGCTTCCCTTGTACTTCCTATTGGATTGTTGGTTGCTACCCCTAGCAACCGTATTGTAACGTCCGTGGTCACTGTCCATTAACTCCTTCCACCCGGTGGTCGATACCCATCTCTCTAGAGATGTCTGCACATGCGGCCGTCCTGTTCCACAGTAACCCCCAGGGTGGACTCGCAAGCTTAGTCCAGACAAGGAGCCAGGTCGCACACAGGTGGGAGATTGAGCTGATTGCTGACCTGGACTATAAGAAAGCCTGTGCCCCTCCCTATAATGCCTGAGCCTTGTTGTCGTTATCCTAGTATGTCTATGCAATTGGTCTCCTAGTGTTTTACAGCCCCCAGTGTTCCCTATTACTGCTACCTGTAACCTGTATCCCGTGCTATCCTGGTCAAGTGCCATGTTGAGCTGAAGTCATGCTGTGTTGTGTACCATGCCTGTCCTGCTGCGGCACGCCTGGAGCCTGCCTGCTGCCAAGTCCCAGCCGAGCCTGTCTTGCTACTGTCTGAGCTACCACAGGTACACTATACGAACTATAGACTGTGACCTGTGTCCTGTTGGCGGTACGGGTACGGCCCAGTGGGTCCACATACTCAATGTCACAGTAGGCTCCGGCCATGGACCCTGCTGGTCAATCCAAGACCATGACTACGTCACAGGAGATGCGGGCGGATTTGCTAGACCTCCAGTCTCGACAGGACCAACTCCTCCAGGCATTGAACATTATTGCACGTCGGCTTGAGGTGCAAGCTGCCATTTCTCCTACTACACCTCCTGTCAGTACTGATTCTCTGACTGCACCTCCTGGCAGTGCTGATCCCCGATATTATTTGCCGTTTCCTGACCGATATGATGGTGACGCGAGGATCTGCCGTGGATTTTTGAACCAGTGCCAGATCCACTTCAGCCTGTATGCAAAGGCATTCTCGTCTGATAGCGCAAGGGTCGCGTTCATCGTCTCTCTCCTCACTGGCAGGGCCCTTGCATGGGCAAACCCTATCTGGGAGAGACCAGGACCAGAGACCTGTGACTTCCAGGGGTTCCTACAGACATTTCACACAGTGTTTGAGGAGCTTGGATGAGTCTCGTCTGCAACCGCCTCCATGCTGAACCTACGCCAGGGAGACACCTCTGTGGGCGAGTATGCCATCCACTTCCACATCCTGGCTGGAGAACTGTTTTGAAACAATGAGGCCCTGGTGGCTACATTGTGGCAGGGACTGTCTCCTAGGATTAAGGACGAGCTGGCCGCCCGAGATCTACCATCTACCCTGGATGCCCTCATCCTTTTGGCCGCACGGATTGATATAAGGATCCGAGAACGGTTCCAAGAAGCTTGTCAGGAGGGAGGGCTCCCTAGTCTGGTTCCTACTTTGCAGCAACCCCTGCTGTCCTCAGATGCTGATCCTCGTATGGAGTCTGTGAGGAGGGCCTAGTTTAAGCTGTCTACCCAGGAGAGACAACGCAGACGCACCTCGAGACTCTGTCTATATTGCGGCCTCGGAGGCCACCTTGTGCCTTAGAGCCTAGAGTTGGTGGGAGAGACAACCCTGGGTAAAGAAGGACTTTCGTCTAAATTATCGGTCCCCATGACCATAGTGTCTGGTGAGAAAACGCATCGGTCTCTGCATATCTGGACTCTGGATCCGCTGCTAATTTTATTTGTAGGCCTGGTGGATCTTCTCCAATTGCCCACAACCCCTCTGGAGAGGCCGTTGATGGTTGCATCTGTGAATGGACTACGTCTGCCAGACCAAGCTGCTGAGGCTACAATCGGGAGCCCTCCATTCTGAGCTCTTTTCGTTCTTTGTCATGGCTAAAGCTGTCAGTCCTGTGCTGCTTGGTCTGCCCTGGCTCCGACTACATGCCCCAGTCCTGGACTAGAATTTTGGAGAGGTTCTCCAGTGGGGTCCCGAGTGTCTCAACCGCTGCCTGGTACAGATTTGTTCGGCTCAGCCTCCTCTGCCTCAGACCTTGGCAGGATTGCCTGGTCATTATTATGCATTTTCGGATGTCTTCAGCAAGAAAGAGGTGGAGTCGCTGGCCCCATACCGGGCTTATGACTGTCATATCGACCTAGTTCCTGGTGCATCCCTTCCCCGTGATAGGGTATATCCTCTCTCCGTGCCAGAGACTCTGTCCATGTCCGGCAATGTTATGGAGAACTTGGAGAGGGGCTTCAAACGGAAGTCTTCATCCCTTGCATCAGCCGGGTTCTTCTTCGTCAAGAAAAAGGATGGTTCTCTGCATCCTTGCATCGACTACCGGGGTCTCAACCAGATCATGGTAACAAATAGTTATCCGTTGCCTTTGATTTCTGAACTGTTTGATCGCATACGTGGAGCCAAGGTATTTTCAAAGCTAGACCTGCGTGGGGCTTACAACCTAATCAGGATTCGCCGGGGTGATGAATGGAAGACGGCATTCAACCCCCATGACGGACACTATGAATATCTAGTAATGCCCTTCGGTCTGTGTAATGCTCCCGCGGTCTTCCAAGAGTTTGTTAATGACATCTTCCGTGACCTCCTCTATGTATGTGTTGTGGTCTATCTTGATGACATCTTGATTTTTTTCTCCAGATCCTATGACTCATCGGAGACACGTCCGTCAAGTTTTGCTACGGTTAAGGGAGAATTGTCTGTATGACAAGTTGGAGAAGTGCATGTTTGAGAAAGATGCTCTACCCTTCCTGGGCTACATCATCTCGAATCAAGGTCTCAAGATGGACTCTGAAAAGGTAAAGGCCGTTCTGGAATGGCCACGCCCTCAAGGCTTTAGGGCCATACAGCGCTTCCTGGGATTCACCAATTTATACAGACAGTTCATTCCAAATTTTTCCTCACTGACATCTCCTATCTCTAACCTTAGCAAGAAAGACATGAACGCCAAGGTTTGGACTCCAGAGGCGGAAGCCGCATTTAATAGCCTGAAGAGTGCCTTGACGTCAGCCTCGATTACCCATCATCCAGATGTATCTCGACAGTTCTCATTGGAGGTGGACGCCTCCTCTGTCAGTGCTGGTGCACTCCTGTTCCAGAGAGGTTCCATGATGGGCAAGTCAATGGTATGTGGCTATTACTCCAAGCTCTTCTCTTCCGCAGAACGCAACTACTCGATTGGGGATCGGGAGTTACTGGCCATCAAATTGGCTCTGGAGAAGTGGAGACGTCTATTAGGGTGGTTGCACACGACCATGTTACGTCCGTAATGTACGGAACGTATTTCGGCTAGAAGACCCGGACCGAACACACTGCAGGAAGCCGGGCTCCTAGCATCATAGTTATGTACGATGCCAGGAGTTCCTGCCTCGCTGCAGGACAACTGTCCCATACTGAAAACATGATTACAGTATGGGACAGTTGTCCTGCAGCGAGGCAGGGACTCCTAGCATCGTACATAACTATGATGCTAGGAGCCCGGCTCCCTGCAGTGTGTTCGGTCCGGGTTTTCCGGCCGAAATACGTTCCGTCCATTACGGACGTAACATGGTCGTGTGAACCCAGCCTTAGAGTGCGCAGTTCATCCCATCTTGATATTAACTGACCACAAGAACCTCACTTATCTCCAGACGCCCCACGACTGAATCCCCATCAGGCCAGGTGGTCGATGTTCTTTGCCTGGTTCCAGTTTGAGCTCCACTACCATCCGGCCGACAAGAATGGGAGGGCCGATGCCTTGTCCAAGTCATTCGAGACAGGGGACACTATGGATTCTCCACAGAATATTATTAATCCGTCCTGCATCATCCCTGTCAACCCTCTGCAAGTTAGAGACATTCCCCCGGGGAGTACTTTTGTGTGTCTGGCAGACAGAAGAAGAATCCTCCGCTGGGGACACAGTTCCAAACTGGTAGGTCACGCGGGTGTCCATAAGACCCGAGACTTGATCGCTCGTCAGTTCTGGTGGCCCACGCTGCCCAAAGACATCACAGACTTTGTCTCCTCCTGCACGGTGTGCGCAGCAAATAAAGTTTCACACTCCAAACCGGCGGGCCTGCTCCAGCCACTGCCTGTGCCCGATGCCCCCTGGCAACATATTGCTATGGGCTTTGTCACGGATCTGCCTCCCTCTGCAGGATGCAGTGTGGTCTGGGTGGTGGTGGACCAATTTTCAAAGATGGCTCACTTCGTTCCGCTGACCGGTCTACCTTCTGCATCTCGACTGGCTGCCTTCTTCATCCAACACATCTTCCGCCTGCACGGCTTGCCTAAGCATATTGTGTCTGATCAGGGGGTTCAGTTCACCTCGAAGTTTTGGAGAACCCTCTGTGGACTCCTCGGTGAGAAGTTGGACTTTTCCTCAGCCTACCATCCTCGGTCCAATGGTCAAATCGAGAGGATCAACCAAATCATGGAGAACTACCTACGACACTTCATCTCCAAGCAGCATGATGACTGGGTGCAGCTTCTTCCTTGGGCTGAGTTCTCATATAATAATCATACTAACGAGTCCACAATTAATACACCATTCTTCATAGTTTACGGCCAACACCCACTTCTCCCTCTTACGGTGCCCGTTATGTCCGAAGTGCCCACAGCTGATTCTGCTTTTAGTTATACTTGCTGCGGATCTGGCAGCAGACCCGATCCTCCATTCTGCTGGCGGTAGACCACATTAAACGTAAGGTAGACACAAGGAGAAGAGAACCTCCCCAGTTTTCTCCAGGTACCAAGCTCTGGCTGTCCTCCAGAAATATCCGGCTGAGGGTGCCATCTTACAAGTTTGCTCCCAGGTTCCTTGTACCCTTCGAGATTTTTCAACAAATTAACCCTGTCTCCTACAAGCTTCGGCTGCCTCCTACCCTCAAGATCCCCAACTCCTTCCATGTCTCCCTGTTGAAGCCTGTAATCTTGAACCGCTACTCCAAGACTTCCCCTCCTGCAGTGGCTCCCAGCGGTTCATCAGTTACATTTGAGGTTAAGGAGATCCTGGACACTAAAAACAGTAAGAGGAAAAACCTTTTATTTAGTGGATTGGAGGGGGTTTGATCCAGAGGAGAGATCCTGGGAGCCAGAAGAGAATCTCAATGCTTCTACCTTTATTAAGAAGTTTCTCTCTCGTTCTGGTGTCAAGAGGAGGGGGTTGTAAAAGGGGGATACTGTAACGTCCGTGGTCGCTAACCACAAACTCCTTCCATCCGGTCGACGCCATTCTCTCCAGAGATGTCTGCACATGCGGCCGTCTTGTTCCACAGTGACCACCAGGGTGCGCTCGCGAGCTCAGTCCAGACAAGGAGCCAGGTCGCACACAGGTGGGAGATTGAACTGATTGTTCCCAGAGCACCCTGGACTATAAGAAGGGCTGTACCCCTCCCTATAATGCCTGACCTTTTTTGTTGTTATCCTAGTATGTCTATGCAAATAGTCTCCTAGTGTTTTCCAGTTCCCAGTGTTCCCTGTTCCTGCTACCTGTAACCTTTATCCCGTGCTATCCTGGTCAAGTGCCATGTTGAGCTGAAGTCGTGCTGTGCTGTGTACCACGCCTGTCCTGCTGCGCCGCGCATGGTGACTGCCTGCTGCCTAGTCCCAGCTGAGCCTGTCTTGCTACTGTCTGAGCTACAACAGGTACACTATACGAACTATAGACTGTGACCTGTGTCCTGTTGGCCAGCTGCCATACCGTCAAGGCGGTATGGCCCAGTGGGTCCACATACCCAATGTGACACGTATATATTTAACTTCTCATAATTTGTATGGCTCCTTTTCTGCTGACAATAACATTATGCAGAGAATCAACCACCGGGCTAGATAGGGGTACTGAAGTCCAAAAGGTAGCGTAGTACCTCGATCCTAACCGAAGTTGTGGGAAAGAGGGGTGCTATAAGTGAATTGTGCCACCGTGTTGATTCTTTCTTTGGCTGTCGTAGGAACCACACTGTAAAAAAAAGGAAAGAGGATCAAAAAAGGGAAGAAAGAAGTACGCACGTGTATACTGCTGCTGTTGACTGGGAATGGATTGCTTCATTTATGGCTCATGCACATGGCCGAATTACAGCTCAGTGCATGAGTATATTTAGTGTGTACCAAGACTACCAGGAGATCTGGAAAGGCTTTCTCTTCTCCACCTTACTGATTATGTAACTACTGTATGTAAGTTTTAGTATTTTCAGTCTAGACCTTTTACCAGGTTACCTCTGTTCATGTCTCCTCTGGCACTAATTTGGTTCACTTTGTTTTTGTCATATTTGTCATATTGTTTTTGTTTTTTTTATAATTTTTTTATATTTATATTATAGTTATTTTTTTTCTTTTCTTCCACTAATATTCTACTGTATTGTACTTTTACAGGGAGGCTTGTTTCAAGAATCCATTATGCTCTCAATTATACCTATAGGTAAATCAATCTCACTTTGCAAGGGGATCTATTGTGCTTTTCTCAAGTTGTTTCTTTGCATTATTTAGTAGATACAAAGGATACATTTTTGTTCAAGCTAATTGATTTTACTGCTGGGTGTTAAAAGCTGATGAAGAAATGAAACATGAAAGGTCTGTTTTGTACATGCCTTAAAGTTTCGACTCACTTCAGGGATGGAAGAAGCGATTATTACATACATTTACAAAGTAACTTGCAAGGGTGCTTGATGATACAACTACATCACCAGCTGGAGGTAACGTCAGTCGGGCCTTTCATGCTGGGGATTAAAGCACGCCACAACCAGTACCTACTAATTAAACAAGACAATTTATTTTTGAGATTCTGCTGGCAAACAGAATGAATGCTTCAACGTTCTAATGGGAAACTGCCAAAAGCAAAGATGTTCCTTTGGTGGAAAAAACAAAAAGGAAATACATGTGCTCGGTTGTGAGCTTGCTCTGTTATTTCCATAACTTTCATAGAATTCAATAGAGTAAGCCGTTGCTAGCGCTCCCTGTCTTTTGCTATTTGTTTGGGTATTTATTTTTACAATTTTTATTTTTACAAAAAGACAAAATCCATAGAAAAATAATCACACAAATTGACAGTTTAGTCCCCCTCTATATACCTTCCTCCCTCTCCAAGCTTAGCACAGCAATATGATTCAATGTGCCCATCCATGAGCTCCAAATGTCTACTAATTTGTCTGTTATTTAAAGAGGCAAAATCAAATTTTTACATTTGGCCAATTATGGCCAAACGACTTAGTTGGTTTCTTGTGAAAGATCCAAAATGTAAAAATTGTCTTGCGAGATGCAAATAATAACCCGTATACACCCAATACAATGTTACTGCTTCCACTGTAAGCAGAAGTATAACCAAGAACACAAAAGTTTATATCAAATATCATATCTGTATTATAAACGTTTTGAATCTTCTGAATAGCACAAGACCAGTAATGTCTTATTTTGGTCAATTTCAAAGCAAATGAATATAGATAAGCGAATGCCTCAAGATTCCTTTTGGGTCCAATGTGGAAAAACGGACGTCAAATTTGATTCGGTCTGAATAAATTCATCATGAATCGATAGTGCCCCAATTGCCCTGAAAAGTCATGTATGAAACTCTGAGGTCTACTAGGACTGTATCTAGCCCCTTTCAAGATCTTTAACCCATTAGTGACTGCCAATACGCCTTTTCACGGCTGCCACTAATGGGCTTTATTCTGATGCATAAGCGCTGCATCAGAATAAATAAACAGAGCAGGGAGCTGTCAAATCTCCCTGCTCTCAGCTACCAGATGTAGCTGAGGGCTGGGGGCGTCCCTGCTCGAACAGGTGAGATCGATGCAAGTATCGATCTCACCCGTTTAACTCCTCAGATGTGGCGCTCAATAGCGAGCGCTGCATCTGAGTCGTTTTGGAGAGAGGGAGGGAGCTCCCTCTCATCCCACTGACACCCGGCGATAAGATCGCCGAGTGTCTGTATCTCCGATGGCAGCCGGGGGCCTAATAAAGGCCCCCAGGTCTGCCTGTAGTGAATGCCTGCTAGGTCATGCCGGAGGCATGTCCTATCAGATGCCCGTCCATTTTAAACGGACAGGTAGTAATACACTGCAATACAAAAGTATTGCAGTGCATTATAATAGAGATCGGAGGATCCCTAGTGGGACAAGTAAAAAAGTAAAAAAAAAAGTTAAATAAAGTAAATTAGAAAAAAATGTGGAAAAAAAAAATGAAAAACCCACTTTTTCCCCTTACAAACTGCTTTACTATTAAAAAATAAATAAAAATAAAGCAAAAAAATTACACATATTTGGTACTGCCGCGTCCATAACGACCCCGACTATAAAGCTATTACATTATTTAACCCGCACAGTGAACACAATAAAAAAATAAGATAAAAACAATGGAAAAATTGCTGTATTCTGTGAATCCTGACTTTAAAAAAATGTGATAAAAAGTGATCAAAAAGTCGCATCTACTCCAAAATGGAACCAATAAAAACCACAAGTGTTTCCAAAAAAAAAAAGCTCTGATACAACTGTATCGGCGGAACAATAAAAAAGTTATGGCTCTTCAAATATGGAGACACGAAATCAAATAATTTTGAAGAAAAAGTGTTTTTACTGTGTAAAAGTAGTAAAACATACAAAATCTATACAAATTTGGTATAGTTGCAATCGTAACAATACGCTGAATAAAGTTATTGTGTTATTTATACCACACGGTAAACGGCGTAGATTTAGGATGCAAAAAAGAGTGGTGAAATTTCAGGTTTTTTTCTATTCCGCCCCCAAAAAAGTTAATAAAAGTTAATCAATAAATAATATGTATCCCAAAATGGTGGTATTAAAAAAATACAACTTGTCCCGCAAAAAACAAGACCTTATACAGCTATGGCGACGCAAAAATAAAAAAGTTATAGCTATGCAATGTGACGATGGAAAAACGTAAAAAATACCTTGGTCATTAAGGTTTAAAATAGGCCGGTCATTAAGGGATTAATGCCAAGACAGCATTAGGGATGTCACAGTAACATGGCTATGGTAAACGGATAGTAGCTGGTGGTAACACAACCTGCACTGTCAGATTTTCTTGTGCTCTTTTAAATAAAAAAAAACTGTCCAAAAATCATTCTATTTCGGGGCAGGTGCCTGCTGGTATTTATACACGCACAGTGGTATCGGTAGAACCAATGGTTTTTAAAAAATTGTCCAACAATTATTCCACTTTGGAGGCAGATGTCTGGAGGTGTTTATACACACAAAGTGGTATCTGAAGATGCAATGGCTTTTTGGGGACTAGCAACAGGTTTGGTGTTATTTTAAAGAAAATATATATATACTGTATTATCCACCACCTCCACCGCCACATGTGCCAGTGACAGTGTGCTTGATTGTCCTGGTACATGAAGAAGCAATGGCTGCCTGCTGAAACAGATGTCATGGATCTGACATCACTCATTGTTTTGCACATATCTTATTGCTGATCGTTCCACCGTAAATTGGCGTATTATTCTGCATAAAAAATTTATATAGCGCCATTATACACCAGTCTTTGTCACTTGGACACAAACTGATGTATAATGACGCTGTATACCTGCTTGATACAGAATAATACGCCTTGTTCTGGAGCCACTATTATTAACAATTAGATACATGCAAAACAATGAGTGACGTTTGCATCAGTAAACAGTGGCATACTATCAGCTCCGGTATTTAAATGAAAATATATTGGTTAAAAAAAATTGCCGCATGGACACAGACTGATATTATTGAAGATCTGTGAATGATGAGATGGGGATTGGTGATTCACAAATTCATATAAGAACTGTATAGCTGCAGCAGCACTCACTCACAGCAATGGGTGTTGGTGCCTGCCTAACAAACACACTGTCACCCCTGCTGAGTCCTATCTCTCTAAAATCTCTTTATCAAATTATTGTAAGTCTAACTATGTGTTCTCTTCTCCTCATTATAAAACACACTCACTGACACTAATCCACTACCTATCTGTATTCTGTGTTTTACTATCTCTCATTCTCTGTCTGACGTCCTCTCTATCCCCACAAAGCAGCAGCATTTCCTAGATGGCCTGTTCATAGTGGCTATGATTCATATAACTGTCATCCAGAGTCATAAGTGACTCACACCAATACCCCTCATGACTGGCTATGCTAGAGGCTGGGCTGCCTGAAAGACATTATGGAGAAAGCCGCCGGGCTTTTGGGAAATTGAAACTAATTCAATTTGCGTAGAATCAATTCGCTCATCCTTATAAATGAATCACTGTTCCTGGATACGTTTGACATTTAGGACACAAAGACGAAACTCTAGGTTTAAATTTAGCCAGTACCGTTGGAGAAAGTATACCCCGATGTAGCAGAACTTGATTTGAGAATCTATAAGAATCTATTAAGACTAACTTCAATTGCAAAACAGGAATCATAAGGCCCAAAAAAGTGGGGATGGCAGACAAGGTCACCCACCTACTTGTGTCATTTATCATAATAGTGTCTTGGGCCACTTTAGGCCCCAGGGCCTGGTGTGACTGCTACCTCTGTACTTCCCATAGCTGGGCATGGAACCCCAGTCTGTCAGACATTTATAAAATATTCTGTGGGTATGCAATCAATGTTTTTGACTCGGAATACCCCTTTAATGTTATTCACATTTATGTCATTAAAGGACCAATGTCATGAGACAATGTAGATAAGACACCCAGAAAGTTTTAAATCAAAAGTCCATTGAGGATACTACGACCTGTCCCACTATAGGTAGAGCCTGAAAACCCCACAAGGATCACGAGGGAGTAGGAGCTTACATGATACAACGATACAAGTAAACAGAAGTAAAACTTGATCATAGTGTTTGACAGACTGTGGGTTTTTCTATCTTGTAGTACAGAAGTTATTTTCCTTCTGATACTTTTAATTTTTGGTTTCAGATGGCTGAAGGGTTGTGTTTTCATAAGGGCCCAGCTTCCTATTTATGGTCTTCTATTGCAGACATAGCAGTGGGGGGAGGACTCCTTCTGCAGCTAGTTGACTTAAACCAAGACAGATCTGAGCTTTACGAGAAGGAAAGGTTTGTGACACATATAGAGGAATTCTTTATATATTTCTGACAGTTTTGATTGCGATTTGAGACAGACTATGACTAAAAACGAGTGAATTATCCTAAATTAGTTTCGGGTTCAATTTGGTCGAATCAGTCGTCTGATTTATGTCTAATAAATTTGCCGCAATTTGAAAGGTTCACGATTGGCTTGAAAACTCGTGCGTCGCAAACCCAAAAAGTTTTGAAGTTTGCTGAATCCGAAACTTTTGGAAAATTAGATTTGTGTAGAGTAAATTCGCTCATCTCTACATATGACCAAAGAAAATAATTTTTTTGTGTGTGTTTTTTTTACATTTTATTTTCCTTTAATGACTCGCTACCTATCTTGAATTTAAAGCAGGATTTAACCCCTTAGGTTTGTGCTACTGGTAAATGTGTAGGAAAGGAACGTACAAGCCAGATAACAACCATAGGCTGCTATAATGTAGAAACCATACTGTAATAGTGAATAGAGAGAGCACAAAGAATTTACAATGTACTGGTACATAATCTATACAAACACCATATGATGGACACATAGGATGTACTCTCTTGGTGACCAATGCAGAGGTTTCATAATGCAATCCCCTCCCCCCCTCCTTAGTCTTTTACGTCTAGCATGATAGCTGTTGGACTGACAATGATTAATATAATTAATTTTATATTTATTGATACTATACACTACGACCAGATACTCTATTCAAGCCGCTGCTTCCCTCTACAGGGACGAGCTGAGGAACCTATTACATAGTTACATAGGTTGAAAAAAGACACAGGTCCATCAAGTTTAACCTTTCTCAATAAATTACACGTCTTTCATTGCTTGATTAATTATAACCCTCAATGCCATTTGTCAGTAGATAAACATCTAGCCTTATTTTAAATGCTGACATAGTACCTGCCAAAACTACCTCTTGGGGTAGGGCATCCCATAGTTTTACTACTGTAACTGTAAAGAACCGTTTCCTATATTGATGTCTGAAACGTCTTTCTTCCACAAGCAATGAATGTCCCCTGGTCCTTTGTAGAGTCCTTGGAAAGAATGTGCTGGTTCTGTTACATCCCCCAGCCCAACATACATAACATGGGTCACTTTGCACAATTTTTTTTAGGTTAAAGTGATTTGGGCTTTAAAGTATTTTTTTTTTCTTTTTTACCAGAAATCAGTTTCTTTTTTTTCCCCAAAATATTAGGCTTTTATTTCCTTTTATTAAAAAAAAAAATTTTTTTCTTTGTCATTGTCCAAAGGTTATTTTTATGTAAATATACCTTAGTTAGGAATCACCGTGTCTTGCGAAGGGCTTCACATTTGATTGGAATGGATTCTAGTGTAGAAATATATTTTCTGCTGATGGGAGAGGAACGCTTGCAACTAGCAGTTTTTTTTTCCTCTACATTTTTGAGAGTTATTGAAAGAGAAAAAGTAAGAACAGTCAGTATATTTAGAACCAACTAATAACAATCAGCTCAATATAGGGACAAGAGAAGAGGGAAAAATGGGATGCGGTACACGGGAAGATATCAATGACATACAAATATTTGGTCTCCTTTGTGGAGTATTTAGCCAACTCGCTATATCCGCACTGTCTTTGAATTGTAGCCATGTGATTTAAGAATAGATAAAATCATCAGTTCTGTCATTGTCATCAGCCTCCATACTTTCAATTGGCATGAGATAATTGACTTCCATGACCTATTCACTCAAGCAAGGAGCGACAGTTGACTTCCAGCGATGGGGAACAATCATTCTGGCAGCAGTCTAAAAATACGTGAAAATCCCTTCTTGATCGAGGAAAGAGGAACAGGTATTACTGACAAGAGACCCAAATAAAGAGAAGCAGTACGTTGATTGCCAGTAAGGGTGTTGTATAGTGAGGAAATCTTAATCCCAAAACCTATGGATAGCGGGACATTCCCACCACATATGCAATGTGGATCCTGGAGCATTGCCACATCACCAGCTGTGACACAGAGAGGAAAAATCTTATGTAACTGAGTGGGACAGAGGTACCACCTTTTATGATATTGTCATTTTTTTTCTGTATATCCATTAGCAATTTGTGTGTGAGTAGGAAGGCTTCACGCCAATCATCCTCAGGGAGTTGAAAACATTAGGATCATTATAGGATGATACCTCAGAATAATTTCTTTGGCTAGCCCATGATACCCTAATCTTATACTGGTTGAATGTACAGTACCCCCAGTATCTGAGTAACATAATTGGCAAAACAAGTCAAAAAGTTTCAAGTTCAATTCCATAATATTAAGAACAAAACATAAAATGAAGTTTTTGAATTTTATAAATGTATTTGTCAAAGATTGGTTAAAAAACTTTTTGGCTATATATCCACCCCCCCCCCTTTGTTTTGGAATGTGGAAACTTGTTTTTTTAAGTGTAGACAGCAAAGAGATAGCATTCTGTTCTTCTTTATGTTTTGTACACAGATGGGTTCAGTCTATAAATAGTTGTAAAATTTTGTAGAATGAAAAGGCTTTAAAAAATACAGCAGTTTTGTAAAATCAATAACTACACAAAACAGGGAATGGAGTATATTTATGTACAAGAACAGATTGGCCTCAATAGTACTTTGCCCAACAATCTCTGCACCCACAAGGAAATAATGTCAAGTACTATTAGATATTTGAAACCAGAAGAAACTTGGTCCAGCGCTGGTTAATTTAACCCCTTCAGGACACAGATGATTTTTTCTAATCTGACATGTGTCACTTTATGTGGTAATAACTCTGGAATGCTTTTACCTATCTAAGCGATTCTGAGATTGTTTTCTCGTGACATATTGTACTTTATGATAGTGAAAAAATTTGGTTGATAAGTTAAATATTTATTTGTAAAAAACGTCAAATTTTAGCGAAAATTTGCCAAAATTTGCATTTTTCTAAATTTAAATGTATTTGCTCATAAAACAGATAGTAATACCACACAAAATAGTTACTAGTTAACATCCCCCATATGTCTACTTTATGTTTGCATCATTTTTTTTCACGTCATTTTATTTTTCTAGGACGTTACGAGGCTTAGAACTTTAGCAGCAATTTCTCATATTTTCAAGAAAGTTTCAAAAGGCAATTTTTTCAGGGACCAGTTCAGTTCTGAAGTGGCTTTGAGGGCCTTCTATATTAGAAAGTCCCAATAAATCACCCCATTTTGAAAACTGCACCCCTCAAAGTATTCAAAACCACATTAAGAAAGTATTTTAACCCTTTAGGCAATTCACAGGAATTAAGGCAAAGTAGAGGTGAAATTTACAAATTTCATTTTTTTTTGCCGAAATTCATTTGTAATTAAAAAAAAATCTGGAACACAGAAGGTTTTACCATAGAAACGCAACTCAATATTTATTTCCCAGATTCTGCAGTTTTTAGAAATCTCCAACATGTGGCCCTAGTGTCATAATGGACTGAAGCACCGACCTCAGTAGCAAAGGAGCACTTAGTGGATTTTGCGGCCTCCTTTTTTTAGGAATATATTTTAGGCACCATGTCAGGTCTTGTGGTACCTAAACAGTCGAAACCTCCCAAAAGTGACCCCATTTTGGAAACTACACCCCTCAAGGCATTTTTCTAGGAGTACAGTTAGCATTTTGACC
Organism: Rhinoderma darwinii; assembly: GCF_050947455.1. Taxonomy (NCBI): domain Eukaryota; kingdom Metazoa; phylum Chordata; class Amphibia; order Anura; family Rhinodermatidae; genus Rhinoderma; species Rhinoderma darwinii. Next base: position 597,713,959 of record NC_134687.1, read on the forward strand.
CCACAGTTTTTTTGCAGAATTTAGTGGAATTTGTCTGTGAAGATGAAAAACACCTTTTTTTCTGTGGAAACATATATTTTTTTCATTTTTACAAAGAATAAAGGAGAAAAAGCACCCCAACATTTGTAAAGCAATTGTTCCCGATTATGGCAATACCCCATATGTGGTAATAAACTGCTGTTTGGTTCCACTGCAGGGCTCAGAAGGGAAGGCGCGCCTTTTGGATTTTGGAGCGCAGATTTTGCTGGATTGGTTTTCAGTGCCATGTCGGGTTTGCAACGCCCTGGAGGGACCAAAACAGTGGAAACAACCCCAAAAGTGACCCTATTTTGGAAACTGCACCACTCAAGGAATTTTGTCTAGGGGTATAGTGAGCATTTTGACCTCAAAGGTTTTTTGTAGAATCAAGTGGAATTAGGCCGTGAAAATGAATATCAACATTTTTGTCCACTAAAATATAGAATTTTTTAATTTTCCCAAGGGATAAAAGAGAAAAAGCACCCCAACATTTGTAAAGCAATTTCTCCTGAGTATGGCAATATCCACATGTGGTCATAAAAGTTTTTTTTTTTAGAAATTAATTAACCCTTTCAGGACTGATACTTTTTTGCTTTTTCATTTTTGTTTTTCACTCCCCGCCTTCCAAGAGCCATAACTTTTTTATTTTTCCATCAATAGAGCGGTGTGAGGGCTTATTTTTTGCGGGAAGAGTTGTAGTTTCTATTAACACCATTTAAAGTACCATAAAATGTACTGGGGAAAAAAAAGAATTTGCGGGCTGAAATTGGAAAAATTGTGATTCCTCCATTGTTTTTTTTTTTTTTTTTTGTCTTTCACTGTGCGTGTAGTTTTATTCTGTGTCTTAATATGATTACGGTGATATATTTATATAGGGTTTTTTTTATATTTTACTACTTTTACAAAGAAAAGACTATTTGTTAAAAAAATTAATTGTTTTGTATCATCACATTCTGACATCCAGAACTTTTTTCTTTTTTTGGTCGATTGAGCGGTGTGAGGGCTTATTTTTGGTGGGACGAGCTGTAGCTTTTATTGGTACCATTTTATGGTTAATACATCTTCCTGATCACTTTTTATGACATCTTTTTTAGAGCTAAGGTGACCAAAAAACTGTGATTTTGGCGTTTTAAATTATTTATTTCTTATCGAGTTCACCATGCGCAATAAATTACATTTTACTTTATTCTGTGGGTCGGTACGATTACGGCGACACCATATGTATATAGTTTTTTTTAAAGTTTTGCAGCATTTGCACAATAAAACATTTTTTCTGAGACACCATATTCTGAGCCGTAACTTTTTCATTTTTTAGTCAAAAAAGCTGTGGGAGGTCTTGTTTTTTGCGGGACGGGTTGTAGTTTTTATTGGTACTATTTTGGGGTAAAGGCGACTTTTTGATCTGTTTTTATTCTATATCTTGGAAGGGGTGGTGACCTAAAAATAGTGATGCTGACAGTTTTCCGTTTATTTTGTTTGCATCGTTCACCGTGCAGAAAAAATAACATTATAGTTTCATAGTTTGGATCGTTACGAACGCGGTGATATCAAATATGTGTACTTTTTTTTTAACTTTTTCATTTTTTCCTTAATAAATTACTTATAGGAAAACAAAAACTTTTATTTTTACACTTTTATAAAACATTTTTATTAACTTTTTTTTTTACTTTTTAGACTTTATTTGTTTACCTGCAGCTCTGATGGCTGCTAGAATACATTACACTACCTAGGTAGTGTAACGTATTCCAACTGTCAGTCTGACGTCTACGAGGTCCTCATAGGCTTCCATACATGGCAGACCCGGAGGCCGTTGCCTGGCCCCCGGATGCCATCACAAGCATCAGCAACCCCCACAATTGCATGAGGGCTGCTGATGTGCTACAAACCCCCTAAATGCACCGCATTTAACGGGTTAATTGCTGATATCAGTGGCGATGAGCCGCTGATCGGCAACACTGGTGTGTCAGCTGTCGGGGACAGCTGACCTCCCAGTTCCCGATGCACACCTTTTCGCCGACAGTGCGCATCGAGAACGACACAGTGACTTCCTGTCACTCTGACAAGAAGCCTATCAGGACCAGCCGGATGTTGGTCTTGATGGGCTTCCGTCCATGGCAGACACGGAGGCCATTGCTTGCCATGCTAACTATCGGCAAACCCCGAGATTTCGGACCAGGATCTGCCGATATGATAGAAACCCCTAAAATGCGGCGATTGCAACCGATTGCCGCATATTAGGGGTTAATTTGCCTAAGTCAGTGGCAAAGGACTGCTGGCCAGCAAGAGTGGAGTGTCAGCTGTCGGCGACAGCTGACCTTCCGGTTCCCGATGCACACTGTCGCCGACACTGTGCACCGGAAATAACTCAGTAACTGTACGTCCTCGCGTGGGAAGTAACCTCCCGCAACGACATATAGTTAATTACTCGTGCGGATAGGGTTTAAAAAGAAATGATATTCCAACTTTATTCAAGGTAACGATAAAATCCAATGAATACATGGGTGGTTGCCTCAGCAGTAAGCCTATGCATTTCAGACAGATCACCTGTCCTTAGTCATGGCACGTTAAGTTTAGGGTTAGGATTCTGAATTGTATTTAATGTGTAATAGACAGCCAATGGACAGACTGACAAAGAGAGGTTTGTTATTTTAGAAATGGGATGAGAAGTGCATAAGCCAAGAAGCAGGGTTTTTGAATGTAGAGTATAAGAGGCAGGGTGTTTCTTGGTAGGCCACAGAATAGAGTGTTGTGGTAGTCTACATGGGATTTCATAAGGGCATGGACTAGAATTTTGGTAGTTTCATGCCTTAGGACAGGACAAAAGCAGAAAATGTTTTGGAGTTGGATATAACAGGCTGCGGTGAGTGAGTGGATGAGACCATAGTCAAATGTTACCTCTACAAGCTGCTGAGATTAGTAGACAATTCTTAAACTATCTGCACGCTAGATATTATTACAGAGCTAATGAACATAAAAAAAACTGCATCAGTTAACCTTGGTCCAGAAGAAGGTCATAATAAGTTAGTCCAAAGAAAGATCATGGTATGATATTCATGGGTCACCACGCTCCTAGTATAAATTCCATGGCCAAGTGTGCCTTTCCTTCTAGGTATGTGCTGTTTAACCATTGAAATCTACTAAACCATTTCCCCTTCTTCCAGTTAGCTTTGGAGTCTTGGTTTATATATTGCTCTAGATTTCCTGTATGTGTGTTCCTTCAAGATGTCTACCCTCAGCTTCCTTCTGACTATTCAGCTTGTCACCTTGGCTTATCTTGTTAGTGTCTACTTTCCTTGGAATATCGCCTCATATTTCTATTCCATCTTATTCTAGACATCTCTTCGGCTACACAATTTTGTGTCTTTACTTCAATTCATCTATGCCAGCAGACAGTCAACCTACAGTAATATATTGCTTTCTGTAACACCCACGGACACGGGCCTTCGGGATTACTCACATTCCTATGGACGCAGCCATTGATCTTACTTCCGCTTCATTCTGCGGTGTCCCATAGGGTGCTTAAAAGTGCCAGTGCGCGCACATGAATTTAATATGTAATTAGCCCATACCCACCCTGGACTATAAGAAGGACCATGTCCCTTCCCTCATTGTCTGAGCATTGTTGTGTTTACCTGTGTTAGTCTTTGCAAATTGTCACTTAGTGTTTTCCAGTTCACAGTGTTCCCGTACCTACTACCTGTATCCCGTACTACCTTGTTCCTTTGCCATAGAGAGTTGGAGTCGTGTTGTGCCGTATACTACACCTTCTGTGTTACACTGCACCTGGTGTCTGCCTGCTGCCAAGGTCCCATCTGAGCCTACAATCGCTACTCTCTGAATTGCCACAGGTACCCTTATTCGAACTACAGACATTGACTTGGTATTCTGTTGGCCAGCTGCTATCCCGCTACGGTGGTACGGCCCCGTGGGTCCACATACCCACAGATCATGACATTTTCTAGGCTACTATGACCTTGAGATTCATGTAACAAGTCCAACATTCCCTTTCTTTGGTCCTTGAGATTTTGCATTTCATTTTGTGTATTGCGCCCAACATGGCAGAGCTGCTGGGTCTTAGCCAAACCATCGATATATCCGCCTCAATCACCAGAAACTATAGATATAATATAACAAAATGACCGAAACAAAAAGGTGAATGAACCCAAATGCATTATTTTAGTGTGAATTTTGCGATTTAAAAAATAAAAAGCTATAAATGTTTTCTACAATTGACAAATATCCCATATAAAAACTAAACAAAATAATGGTACTGCAAAAAAGGTATAACAAAATTTCTCTGTGTCATGAAATAAAATAGAAAAAATTATTTTAGTAGCCCAAAAAATAAAAAAGTTAGTGTTGTGCACAAAATGTTGTGCATCTTGTGTAATTACTAAAAATACCATTACTATAAAAATTACTATAAAGACCCCAAACCAGACCCATCTTGTATACAACCCCAGACCAGACATCTCTGTTTACAGACCACTGTTTACAAACTCCCTTGTTTACTGACCCTGGACCACCCCAAACTACCCCTTTATAGACTTCAAGCAAGACATTCAGCTACTCACCTATCTCCATTCCTGAGCTTCCCTCCCACCACAGACAATGAACTGATGTCAATTAAGGGGGTTTCCGGGGCTTAAATATTGATGCCTTCTGCTTGCGTTCAACCCCCGCCGATCAGTAGAATGAAGGGCCGCAGCACTCGTTGGACTGCCATGACCCCTTCATTGTTTATGCAAGCACAGTAGCTCGTCCGTATGGGCTGTTGTGTCTGGCTTGTGCTCCACATCAATGCTGCCTTTGTTTGTCTGCCGCAACATTAAATGAAAATTCTACTGAATGGTGAGTGGCGTGGATTTTTTTTCTACTTTTTTCTATTATACCTGTTTTGTCTAATCACACCACTGAGCACCCCCTGTTGTGGATTCAGTTGAACCCATTTAGACCTATGTGGTTGTCTAATTATTGAGACTTGTAGTGCTCCAAGAGCCAAAGCAGTGCCGATTAGCCGATTAGCCCATTAGTCCCTGGACTATAAGAGGGGTTCAGCCCCTTGCTTCTATGCCTGAGCGTTGTTGTTGTTCCCTAAGTTTGTCTATGCAATGGTCTCATAGTGTGTTCCTGTTCCTGTTACCTGCTTTCCGTACTATCCTGGTCGAGTACTGTGCTGAGCCAAAGTCGTGCCGTTCTGTATACCACGCCTGACCTGCTTCACCACGCCTGACGTCTACCTGCTGCCTAGTCCCAGCCGAGCCTGCCTTGCTACTGTCCGAGCTGCCACAGGTACCCTATACGAACTATAGACTTTGACCTGCAAGTTTAATTTTACAAAGTTACTTTTTTATTGCCAAAACAGCTTCCTTTACAAAAAAAAAGTTTATAAATTACATTACACACGAGATACAGAACCGGTTAATAAAAATCCCTCTATATCTCAGTGTATACTTTTATGTCCTATTCATTTTCTATAATAAGATATTATTGCTTGTTTCTCTTAAATACCAGTACCCATGTGCTTGGTCTTTTCTGTTTAATTCTGCAACGATTGTACTGATTGAGAACAGCGGAGAGGGCACACACTTCACACTTGTGTCCTTGTGCTGGTAGGACATTTATTTCAGGGGAATGGGCATCGCCAACTTCTGCTCTGTTAGCCTGTCAGACTTTCTCAAACACAAAATGCAGAATTTAGTAAATAAAGATAAATGAGTTATGCTTCTTGTAGCCGGACGCTGGAGCTAAACTGCGCGAGTCTCTTATGGCTTGGCCCTGCTTCATTGACTGTTCAGACAGCCCAGTAATACGACAGATGTACCTAGCTGTTCCCTTTTTCCCGCTGTCCTAAAGATTATGATCATTTCATTTGAGATGCCATTATAATTCTCAAGGTCATAGTCAGGCAGCGATGGGACTTGTGATAGGGTTATTTTTTATCCCCTGTCACTTTTCTTTGGAGTTAATTTACCAGATTTTTATTACCCTGTAATGGATTATGGGCCTTAAATGTACGTAAAAAGTGTGTGGTCCTGGACATTAAATCTGCGCCATTGTAAATATATTGCATGGGATTAAAGCTTCCGCAATCTAGCAGGAGCAGGTTGGATACCTGGCTGTCTATGACAGCCAGGCGCCCTAAAGAGGAAACAGGAGCAGTTTATTACCGCTTCTGTCTTCTCTTATTCAGCATACACAGCGCTCAACGAGCGATGTGTAATTAATTAGTCCAGGGACTAATGGGCTGATGGTTCATCAAAGTCCGGTGCGCGTGCTGCCCCTTTTAGACCGGGCATGAGCGTGCGGGCGCACTCTACGGGATCCGGCTGAGGTGAGTGGAAGCGAGCGCTGGCGTCTCCTGAGGAGGAGACTGGGGCCAGCGCTCGCTGACTCGTGCCTGCGGCTGTCATGGGGAGAGTGGCACTGACGGCCCACAGCCCGGACATGACGCACTGTGCACCGTTCTCCAATTATATATATGCCACCTGCAGTGTAAATAAAAGAAGTTTCATTCTGTTTGTCATGGCTACATCCACATTTATGTACAGTATGTACTATGCACACACTATCTTTGCCGGGTATACGACACGTCACTTGTCACGTGGTGTATATCGGCTTGTTTTGCTTCAAAGCCCGTAACGCGCATGCGCTGTCATTGCTCCTTTTCGCGGTCCCTGCTGTTCTCGAGATAACAGCAGGGGCCGCGGGTGTGCGTTACAACAGAACAAGACGATATGCACCACGTGACAAGTGACGTGTCGTATGCCTGGCAAAGAATTCAAGATCAACAAAGCGGCAGAGCCAGTGCATAGAGTGACGTCACCAGTCAAGTTCCCTACGGCAGGATCTGGAAACGGAGCCACTTTGGAAAATGTAAGTATATTACAAATGTATTTACATTTATAAATTACATGCATTAAAGGTGTTTTTGAAAATATGATGGTATCTCAGACAACCCCTTTAAGGACTTTATTACAAATCATGTCTGCAGTTGTGTCTTTTAGAAAGACTTGCAACTGTAAGATAAAATGGTCATTTGTACGTGTCTTTTTCTGCAATCAGTTTAGTGGGTGAGACAAAATTAGTAAAAGTATCTGCCTATAAATTCTTCTGTCTGCTCAGTATGTGCATGTGAACTCCGCCGGGGCGTGGACAAGTTGAGCAGGGATGGGGCCGGGCAATTCTAGGAAGGTCAATAACTGGAATTTTATCTTTCACATTGTGATACTTGGGGAAACCAAATAAAAGAGTTTATTGGCCCTTTTCTTCATATGTTTATGAGGGAGTTAACTACATCTATCTATCTATCTATCTATCTATCTATCTATCTATCTATCTATCTATCTATCTATCTATCTATCTATCTGTCTGTCTGTCTGTCTGTCTGTCTGTCTGTCTGTCTGTCTGTCTATCTATCTATCTATCTAATATCACATCTATCTTCCTCTCTAATATTATTCAATTTCTTCTATAATAATTAGTCAGAATTACTCTTTAATATTGCTAACTTATCATTCTAAGAATCCATACACATCGCACACAAGCCTGATACGGCGGTACACGAACTCCCTATGGTTCATATTCTGGAGGCAGCATATGGGAGTCTGCAAGTTGTTTCCAGCCATCCTTCTGGTAGAGAATTCCTCCATAACTTGTCATACAATGCAGCGTGCACGATTTTTTTTCATGTACTCGTGAATCCGTGAAGATACATCATGGGCCCATAGTAGCCTTTAGGTGTTGTATAACAAATCCAGAAAGCATTCAGGTGTACCCAAGTTTATCTTGATAACTTGCTGCAGCGTGATATCACACAACAAAAGCCATTGAAATAGTCAAGATAAAGTTTCTTGACACTGTGTATTTAATGTGTTTGAAAGTCAAGATAAAGATGGCTACATCTGTATATCTGCAATAGCACCATAAGGTCTAAGGCTGGGTATTCCCATTGCAGTTTAAATTTATTTTATTTTATTTATGAAAGGGGGGAAAAAGTGGAAGTGGATCTTTATAGGGTTGCAGAAATGATGGTCAAGTTTTCCTTATTGCCCATCCTGGAGAAAAAAGAATACTTAAAACTTGCGATCTAAACCAAGTCACTTAGTTTTTTATACCTTGAATGCTCCGTGTATGAACCTGTTGCTATGAGATTAAGATTCTGATCTATATATTTCTTAATCTTTTTCCTACAGTGTATTCATCGAGTCGTTTCATTACGCATAATATTGAGAGGACTTTCTCTCTGAATTGAAGGCTTTCGTTCTGCAGCGTATAATAACTTCAGGTCATGATATGTTGCTTTGAGACAACTTTTTTTTTCGTTAGCCAATAGTTGTTTTTTTATGCAAAACAACCAACTAATTATGTCGCGTACTTCTCCATTCTCCCCGGAAACTTTTATCCTCTTAAGCAGATTAGGTATACATGCAGAGACATTCATTTTAAGCAATTAATTTGAGCCCCAGCCGTGTGAAGATAGAAAGGAAAGGACATTATCAAGACTCGATATTAACTTAATAGCTGCTGAAACCGACTTCATCAAAAAGCCTGTAGAAAACATCAAAGAGATAGATATTTCAGTTCTAGTACATTGCTCAGCTGCATATCATCAGATCTGCTTACATGGGTCATAAAGATTATTTGTACATTAGATAGAAAGTATTCATCAAATTGACTGGAAAAGGGAACCATGCATTTATCAATTATACAAGTTTCCATGAAGTCTCTTAAGTATCTTCAAGATGAAGTAAGATTGCTGACATAGACCTGCTTTCGATCATCATTTTGCAGGTGAAAATTTTCTTACAATGTCCTTTAATGTCATCATTCCTTTTTTTTTTGCTTGTGATTACATTGCGCTACATTGTCTGTTATACTCTAATCACATCAAAAGCTGCATTAAAAAAATTGTTGATTTCCCATTAACCCACATTTTAGCATAGCCCTTGATGATTTTGTCTTCATACAGACCATAATCTGCTGTGTTATAATCTGGGTATTCGGGACCGGACACGTGTGTAAAAATAAAATTTAAGCTCATCTGCGACATATTTCTTAATCACTTCCTGCACCTTCATTTTGTAGTACGTCAAGGGTTAGAAGTAGTTCTGACACCTTGATGTACTATTACGTCAGGGTGATCATATGGGCACTGCCAGTGTGCCCAAATGATCACTGAAATCTTGACAGTTAACTCCTTCAGGGCAATGATCACACCTAATTCCACAACTGTACATGGAGGAACACAATTGCAGGGCTGGATCAATTTTGGGACAGCTTGGGATCTGACAAAGATCACCAGGGTGGTCCCTTGTAAAGTAAAAAAAAAAAAAAAAAAGTATTGTAAAAAAATAGTTTCATTTAATAAAACCCATAGAAAATAAAATAGCACCAACATATCTATTATCCCTGTAATAATAACAACATAAATATGCTATTAGTTCTGGAATATTGAGTAGCTGTTGTTGCCTGTGGTGTTAAAGGGGTTCTGCGCTTTGGTCAATCCTTGACAACAGGTAGATCACAAAGTATCACCCTGCTGGGACTCCCAATGATCAGATGTAATACAGGGGAAAACTGTCAGTAAGTGTTCAATTTCGGTACAGCGCCCTCACAGTGGACAATGTAGTCATGAAAAAGGCATGGGTACCAAAAACCAGCACCAGCATGGCTTGCTCATTTTGATCTTTGCTGTGTCCGGACCCTCTCGCCTATGTCCATCACTCCTGGACTATAAAGTCTATATACACCTTTGAAAATATATATATTTTTTTAATAAATCAATATTTTATGTACATTTTAAACAACTTTTAAATAGATTTTATTAAGAAATGTTGCTTTTTACTTTTTAAGATACAGCTTCTATGTATCCTTTGTACATAGAAGCTGTATCATTCCATCAAAGCTGATTCCATCAGTTCAGCTGAACTGACAGCTTGGCTGAAACATGGTCTTTCATGTCTCTGACATACAGGATCAGTGGCGTAGCTATAGGGGTCGCAGCAGTCGCAGTTTTGAATCCGTGTCGGCGACTCACAATGTGAGCAAGTGAGGGAAATCAAGGGGAAGCAGCTCTCTTACGAGCACTACGGCCCCTTCAAAACAGCTGATTAGTGGGGTCCCGGGAGTCGGACCCCGACCCATCAGCTATTGATGGCCTATCCTGAGGATTGGCCACCAATGTTTAGGGACTGGACAACCCCTTCAAGCCTACGATGTAGCAGGCTTAGAGGGCCCATGAGACAGGATCACAGATTGTGTGATCTATCTGCTGGGCCATGTATCTAAGCTAATCACATGGTAGGCTTAGATAGACGGCCCATGTGTGATCCTGTCTGATGGGCCCTGTATATAAGCCTACCACATACTGTATAAGATTACTGTCTGCTGGGGCCCTGTATCTAAGCATCTTACATAACCACATGGTAAGTGTAATGACGGGGGGTAGGGAAACAGACAAGTGAGCCCTAATCTACCCGCCACTCAGTCCCTGCCTACTTGCAATGACCCGCCCTAGGCGACGGGGTACAACTGGGCGACGGTCCCTACGCTCAATAAGTGCACGACAGACAAAGGTACACAGAAGCTGAGGGAAATGGGGCAGTTGCCCACGGCAACACCGTGAGCAACAAGAGTGGGGAATGAGCCGAGTCAAACCAGGAGTGTACGAGGTACCAAACGCAGAGCAGGAGAGTAGTGAACAAGCCGAGTCAAACCAGGAGTGTACGAAGTACCAAACGCAGAGCAGGAGAGTAGTCAGTAAGCCAGGGTCAATATGAAGCAGGGTCAAATAGTACAAGAAGCTGCAGCAGGGCCAGGAAACCACACGAGAAGAATCACAAGCAAGGAGGAACAGGAAAGGCAGGTATAAATAGACAGAGGGCGGGAGCTAGCTCCGTCTGGCCAGGCTGTGATAGGCTCTCCCACTCCTAAGCCTGCCATCCTGAGTGGTGGAAGATGGAGTCAGTCTCACAGACATAGAAGCAGGTGCAGCCTGATTACCTATGGGTGTAGACACATAAGCTGTGCCTGGCAGATCCTTTACAGTACCCCCCCCCCTTTTATGAGGGGCCACCGGACCCTTTCTAGGTGGACCAGGTTTATTGGGGAAACGAAGGTGGAACCTCCTGACCAATACCCCAGCGTGAACATCCCGGGCGGGTACCCAAGTCCTCTCCTCAGGCCCGTATCCTCTCCAATGGATCAGGTACTGGAGGGAGCCTTGGACCATCTTGCTGTCCACAATCTTGGCCACCTCAAATTCTACCCCCTCAGGGGTGAGAATGGGGACAGGAGGTTTCCTCGAGGGAGCCAAGGACGGGGAGCAGCGTTTAAGGAGGGAGGCATGAAACACGTCGTGTACTCGAAAAGATGGGGGCAACTCCAGTCGGAAGGAGACAGGATTGAGGACTACAATGACCTTGTACGGCCCTATAAACAATGAAACAAATTGTACCCCTCTGTCAGAAACAATATTGACAGGGACCCCATGGAGACGCAGGATGTGTTTGACAAACAAAGTAGCTAACGTCTTAGCATTGGGTAGTTTCTTGAGGGGCACAAAGTGGCACATCTTACTGAAGCGGTCTACTACAACCCACACCACCGACTTGCCTTGAGATGGAGGCAAATCAGTGATAAAATCCATGGAGATATGGGTCCAAGGTCTCTGGGGAATGAGCAAAGAACGTAGTAAGCCCGCTGGTCGGGACCTGGGGGTCTTGGACCTAGCACAAACCTCACAAGCAGCGACGTAGGCCTTAACGTCCTTAGGCAACCCAGGCCACCAATAGTTTCTGGCAATGAGGTGCTTGGTACCCAGGATGCCTGGATGACCAGATAGTGCGGAGTCATGATTTTCCCTAAGTACCCTTAGCCGGAATTGCAGGGGAACAAACAGCTTTTCTCAGGAAGGTTCCCGGGAGCTGAACCTTGATCAGCTGCAATTTCAGAGACTAAATCAGAATCAATAGAGGAAATGATTATACCTGGAGGCAAAATACAAGCAGGATCTTCCTCCGAAGGAGGGCTGGCCATGAAGCTACGCGACAGTGCATCAGCCTTAATATTTTTAGACCCAGCCCTAAAGGTAACCAAAAAGTTGAATCTGGTAAAAAATAACGCCCATCGAGCTTGTCTTGGGTTTAGCCTCCGGGCAGATTCTAGGAAAACCAGATTCTTGTGGTCGGTAAGGACCGTTACCTGGTACCTAGCCCCCTCCAGGAAGTGGCGACACTCTTCAAATGTCCATTTAATGGCTAAGAGTTCGCGGTTGCCAATATCATAGTTACTCTCAGTGGACGAAAACTTCCAGGAGAAGTAGGCACAGGGACGGAGATGGGTGAGGGACCTGGTACACTGGGACAAGACAGCCCCCACTCCCACCTCGGACGCGTCAACCTCCACGATAAATGGCTCCATTTGGTTGGGCTGAACCAGCAGCGGGGCCGAGCTAAAGCACTTCTTAAGGACCTCAAAAGCCTGGACGGCCTCAGGAGGCCAGTGGAGGAGATCAGCACCTTTGCGAGTGAGATCCGTAAGAGGCTTAGCGATGACCGAGAAGTTAGCAATAAATCTCCTGTAATAATTAGCGAACCCCAGGAAGCACTGTAACGCCTTCAGGGAGGCAGGTTGGACCCATTCCGCCACAGCCTGGACCTTGGCGGGGTCCATGCGGAATTCATGAGGAGTGAGGATTTGACCCAAAAATTGTATCTCCTGCACCCCAAACACACATTTTTCGGTCTTCGCAAACAGTTTGTTTTCCCGAAGGACCTGGAGCACCTTCCTGACATGCTCAATGTGGGAGGACCAGTCCTTGGTAAACACAAGTATGTCATCAAGGTACACTACAAGAAATACCCCCAGGTAATCTCTTAAAATCTAATTTATGACATTTCTGGAAGACCGCTGGAGCATTACACAACCCAAAGGGCATGACGAGGTATTCGAAATGACCTTCGGGCGGGTTAAACGTGGTCTTCCACTCATCCCCCTCTTTGATGCGGATAAGGTTATACGCCCCCCGTAGATCAAACTTAGAGAACCATTGGGCCCCCTGAACCTGATTAAAGAGATCAGGAATAAAAGGAAGGGGATACTGGTTCCTTACAGTGACCTTATTCAAGTTCCGGTAGTCGATGCACGGCCTAAGACCACCATCCTTCTTCCCTACGAAGAAGAAGCCAGCACCTACCGGAGAAGTAGAGGGGCGAATGTAACCCTTGGCCAGGCATTCCTGGATATATTCTCTCATGGCTTCACGTTCGGGACAAGAAAGATTAAATATCCTACCCTTAGGGAGCTTAGCTCCTGGTACCAAATCGATAGCGCAATCGTATTCTCTATGAGGAGGTAACACTTCGGAGGCCTCCCTAGAGAAAACATCAGCGAAGTCCTGAACAAACTCAGGTAGCGTGTTCACCTCCTCAGGGGGAGAAATAGAATTAACAGAAAAACATGACGTCAAGCATTCATTACCCCATTTGGTAAGATCCCCAGTATTCCAGTCAAACGTGTGATTATGCAACTGCAACCAGGGAAGGCCTAAAACCAAATCGGACGATAATCCCTGCATCAACAGTACAGAGCACTGCTTCAAATGCATGGAGCCAACAAGGAGTTCAAAAACAGGGGTATGCTGTGTAAAATAACCATTAGCAAGAGGAGTGGAGTCGATACCCACTACCGGAACAGGTTTAGGCAAATCAATCAAAGGCATAGCTAGAGACATAGCAAATTCCACAGACATGATATTAGCAGAAGACCCTGAATCCACGAAGGCACTGCCGGTAGCAGACCTACCACCAAAAGAGACCTGAAAGGGAAGCAAGATTTTATTACGTTTCATATTTACGGGAAATACCTGTGCGCCCAAGTGACCTCCCCGATGATCACTTAGGCGCGGAAGATTTTCCGGCTGTTTATTCTTACGCCTAGGACAGGTGTTCACTTGATGCTTGTCATCCCCACAATAGAAGCAGAGACCATTCTTCCTGCGGAGCTCTCTATGTTGTTGGGGGGACACGGAGGCCCCGAGTTGCATAGGTACCTCCGAGTCTTCCGTGGAAGAACGAAGCAACGGAACCTCGGGAGGCATCATGGGGGAGTCAGAGGAGAAAACACAAAAACGTTCAAGTTGTCGTCCCCTGAGACGTCGGTCAAGTCGTACCGCTAAAGCCATAACCTGGTCTAGGGAGTCAGAAGAGGGATAGCTAACTAGCAGGTCTTTCAGAGCGTTCGACAGACCCAACCTAAACTGGCACCTTAAGGCAGGGTCATTCCAACGAGAAGCTACACACCACTTCCTAAAGTCAGAACAATACTCCTCAACAGGTCTCTTACCCTGACGTAAGTTCACCAGCTGACTCTCGGCAAAGGCAGTCTTGTCAGTCTCGTCATAAATGAGTCCGAGAGCAGAAAAGAAAAGATCAACGGAGGAAAGTTCAGGGGCGTCAGGAGCCAAGGAGAAGGCCCATTCTTGGGGCCCTTCCTGGAGCCAGGACATAATTATACCCACCCGCTGACTCTCAGAACCTGAGGAGTGGGGCTTTAAGCGAAAATAGAGCCTACAACTCTCCCGAAAGGAGAGAAAAGTCTTCCGGTCCCCTGAGAACCGGTCAGGCAACTTGAGGTGGGGTTCGAGAGGTGAGGTGAGGGGCACTACCATGGTAGCATCAGGCTGGTTGACCCTCTGAGCCAGGGCCTGGACCTGTAGGGAGAGACCCTGCATTTGCTGAGTCAGGGTCTCAAGGGGGTCCATAGTAGTGTCAGGGACCAGGGTAGACTAGGTATATGGGCTTGTGATTATGTAATGACGGGGTGTAGGGAAACAGACAAGTGAGCCCTAATCTACCCGCCACTCAGTCCCTGCCTACTTGCAATGACCCGCCCTAGGCGACGGGGTACAACTGGGCGACGGTCCCTACGCTCAATAAGTGCATGACAGACAAACAGACAAGGGTACACAGAAGCTGAGGGGAATGGGGCAGTTGCCCACGGCAACACCGTGAGCAACAAGAGTGGGGAACGAGCCGAGTCAAACCAGGAGTGTACGAGGTACCAAACGCAGAGCAGGAGAGTAGTGAACAAGCCGAGTCAAACCAGGAGTGTACGAAGTACCAAACGCAGAGCAGGAGAGTAGTCAGTAAGCCAGGGTCAATATGAAGCAGGGTCAAATAGTACAAGAAGCTGCAGCAGGGCCAGGAAACCACACGAGAAGAATCACAAGCAAGGAGGAACAGGAAAGGCAGGTATAAATAGACAGAGGGCGGGAGCTAGCTCCGTCTGGCCAGGCTGTGATAGGCTCTCCCACTCCTAAGCCTGCCATCCTGAGTGGTGGAAGATGGAGTCAGTCTCACAGACATAGAAGCAGGGGCAGACTGATTACCTATGGGCGTAGACACAGAAGCTGTGCCTGGCAGATCCTTTACAGTAAGCTTAGATACAGGGCCCATATGTGTACAGTCTGTTGGACCCTGTATCTAAGCCTACCACATGGTAGGCTTAGATACAAGGCTCCAGCAGACAGGTTTGGTCATTGGACTTTGTCGTATTTGAGGACTACTTCGATGACGGCTTTTTTATTAATAAAATAGTTAATGAGAGTTGTGGGGGGGGGTTTATTTCAATAAAATAATTTTTCTATGTCAGTATATTTTTAAACTTTATTACTACCGCCTTAGTAATGGCCACCGGCTGATTGACAGCGTCTATTACTAAGGCGGGCTTAGTGTTAGCCAGTGCAGAAGCTAACACTAACCCCCATTATTACCCTGGTACCCACAGCCACCAGGGGTGCCGGAAAGCGCTGGGTACGATCCAGTACTTGACCATCTGTCTTGCTGGTCGGATACTGGGGCGGCCGCGGGCTGGTATTATCAGGCTGGGAAAGGCCAGGAACAGCGCCCCCCCCCCCCCCCGGTAATGCTAGCCTGCTGCTTTATTCTATCTGGCTGGTTATGAAAAACCCACGTCATTTAAAAAAGAACAATGTGGGGTCCCCCCCAATTTTCATAACCAGCCAGATACAACACAGCAGCAGCAGCCTAGCATTACGGACGTGGGTACCGGGGTAATAATGGGGGTTAGTGTTAGCCTATGCACCGACATAACATTAAGCCCTGCCTCAGTAATAGACGCTGTCAATCAGCCAGCAGGTATTACTAAGGTGGTAATAATAAAGTTTAAAAAAATACAAGGACATAGAATAAATATTTTATTGAAATAAAAAATAGACACAACCCTCATTAACCATTTTATTGTGATTAAAAAAAACGCTGTCATTGTAGTAGTCCTCGAATACGACGTAGTCAAAACAACCGAACCTGTAAAATAACACAAACACACGAAAATAATTAGTAACACACAAAGAAGCAAAACAATTATTATTCTTACCTTTCCTGGGTCTAGCGCTGGAGCCACAATGTCAGCGAGCTGGACCCTATATCTAAGCCAATCATGTGTGATACTCTTCTGCTGAGCCACTGTATCTAATCCTATACATAATTTATAGAGTCGTAGTGCTATAGATATGCTGTCTCCTATACACACATATACACACACACACACACACACACACACACATACACACACATTTTTTTGGGGCGGACACATATGTATTGGGACTATTTCCCCTGACATTTTAAGACCTTAGTGACACCCCTGGCAGCTAGTGCTGCATTGTTGGGTCACTTAGGAGACCCGGCGATGCAGCTGAAAGCTGCGGGCTGTCTGTCATGAGAAGCTTGCTGGGGGGGCCCAATAATAACTTTTGCATCGGGGCCCATGAGCCTTTAGCTACGCCCCTGCACAGGATCTTGTAATATCGATCTCATTTAGAACTTAAAATGTGATCGTTATTAGCTGGATTCTGTGTTTCAGAGAAACCCAAGACCAGCCAAGCCATCAGTTCAGCTAAACTGGCGACCATGGCTTTGATAGAATGATACAGCTTCTATGTATCATAGATACATAGAAGCTGTATCTTAAAAGTAAAATATTTTTTTTAAAATAAAAGTCAATTTAAAAGTTGTTTGCATCACATAAAACATTGATTTATTTGAAAAAAAAACACATTTTCTTCAAAATGTGCGCATAGCCTTTAAAGAGTTAATAGTGATCATAATGATAAAACTAATAATAAAAATGAATTATTAAAACCTTTTTTTTTTTGTTTGAGGGTCTTTAGTTGGCAAAGCACACATGCATAAAATACACGAAGTAAAGTAAAAAGATCAATGGCAGTTTATTGCCGAAAGTGCTGAGCAGAAAACAGATTATTTTCTTATTATATCTCTCAACTTCTTGGAAACATGACATTTTAATAAATACAAACATCTCATGAATCATGTGCTGTCTACCTCCCTGACCTTTTCTCCTTTCATTTGCTGTCACATACTTTAGTGTTCTGGTTTTAAAATTTGATTTTATAAACTAAACTAATGCTTGCCCTCCTTCATAAGGTGCCCATCAATTTCCTTTCACCTCTGTAACCCACATTTCTTTATAAATTGTAGCTGCAGCTTCCGTGAAGACATCCCCTCGTTATTTTGTGGTCCAGTGTGCAAAACACTGATCTTAATGTCTGCTTCTCACATTGCAGCATTTATCTAATTGATAATGCATGTTATAGGTAGTCATCTCTTGGCAGCCTATTTGTTATTGCTGAGATTGACAGTGTGTCATGCAGAGGCATTTCTGAAATATACGGTATAACTCATCACTGTTCTATTATCAGTGAAGATAAATGCATTTCTGTGAAATAGAACAATGTAGCAGAGATGATAGATGATAGATAGATAGATAGATGATAGATAGATAGATAGATAGATAGATAGATAGATAGATAGATAGATAGATAGATAGATAGATAGATAGATAGATAGATAGATAGATAGATAGATAGATAGATAGATAGATAGATAGATAGATAGATAGATAGATAGATAGATAGATAGATAGATAGATAGATAGATAGATAGATAGATAGATAGATATAGATAGATAGATAGATAGATAGATAGATAGATAGATAGATAGATAGATAGATAGATAGATAGATAGATAGATAGATAGATAGATAGATAGATAGATAGATAGATGATAGATAGATAGATGATAGATAGATAGATAGATAGATAGATAGATAGATAGATAGATAGATAGATAGATAGATAGATAGATAGATAGATAGATAGATAGATAGATAGATAGATAGTGATAGATAGATAGATAGATAGATAGATAGATAGATAGATAGATAGATAGATAGATAGATAGATAGATAGATATGATAGATAGATAGATAGATAGATAGATAGATAGATGATAGATAGATAGATAGATAGATAGATAGATAGATAGATAGATAGATAGATAGATAGATAGATAGATAGATAGATAGATAGATAGATCTGAGATAGACAGATTATAGAAAGATGCATAGATATATAAGATAGATCTGCTGAGATGCTGATAAGATGAAGCTTACTTTATTACTCCAATGCTTTTTTTTTTTAAATAAAATTCCAGTCTTGATCGTATCACTGCTGTGTATGACTTTATATTATTAATGTGCAATATTTTCTTTAGTTGCAAAACATAAAAAAAATAATAATAATAATAAGATTTTTTCTTTCACACAGTAGATCCATAATACTATCAATACGGCAAATACAGATAACCTTATTGATAGAACCTGGGTTTTCTAATGCTGAATTTCCTGAATCCCCTTTCCCCTTACAGGGGGTACATTATGATATTTATTGAACTGCCGCTGTTTGTCTGGAGAAAGTGGACATTATTTATATAAGAGGTGGAAAGGTCCATTTTGTTAAAATCAAAAAATGTAAAGAGTCAATAAATTGCTGACATTTCCACCAAATCCCTAGTTGTTCATGTCCTGCCCAAGATCACATAGACACATGTAAGAAATCATTGACAGGATTATGGGCTATTCTGTTGCATTGTCATGTAAAATGTATCTGTGTGTGTTTGACACCGGCTTTGTTCCTTTCAACAATATTCACGTTTATATCATGGGTATTACCAAGTCAAGGACCGCTGGAGCTAAACCTGAATATTTAAGGATCTCCTGTGAAAGCTGATAAATAACACACAGAATACTTAACACAACAGTCCAATGTGTTAACAAAAATACATTTACAAATCCTGAATACATGAAATTGTCACAGCTTCTATATATTCATCTATAAACATAAAGTTTTAATGATGTAATTATTTCTACCACTAGGTGGTGCTTCAGAGTAATACACCAGATGGTGCTAAATGTAGGCGCTTTGGCCACATTGAGATCTTCTTTCTTAACAGCACTCCATGTGGTCAGGCATGGTATTACAGGTAAAATATATCAATGGTGCTAATATGAAATGTAATCAGGATGTTATGATTTATCATGAACTACGATTACCCAAAGATTTGATGATCAATTATTTACTTCAGCTTAAAAGAGTATTCCCAACTGAAACATTTATGGTATATCCACGTGATAGGTCATAAATGTCTGATAGATGCAGGTTCCAGCTCTCGGATCTGCACCTGTTTCCAGAACAGGGGTCCGCATCCAGACGGAGAATGAATGGAGAGGTGGCCGTGCAGGTGGTCGCTTTCTTGGCTGCTTCCGTAGCTCCCCTAGGAATGAATGAAGAGTGTCGCTCACATGTGCACTGCCACCAACCATTCACACGGTAGGACGAGGGTCGGGACCCACATCGATCAGACATTTATGGCATAGCGTGAATATGCCACAAATGTTTCAGTTGGGAATATCCCTTTAATAAGTAAACTACATCAATGTTTGTACAGCTTTATTTTAAATAGTTTCCAAGAAAATATACATCACAATAAGTCACAGCAGACTGTGCCTCAGTAAGAATATATATAATGGGATTGAGCCCCTAATACAAATTTGCGTGACCTTCTGGTACATAGTCATCATTCAACTTCAACCAGTACTCTATCTACATGGCTCACATCGTCAGTCAAGGGGTTCCACCCCTGTGGTAGGTGTACCTTCTGTCCCTTCATGCCAACGGTTAAAGATTTTACTAATCCCACTGATGGCAAAACATACTCCATCAAACAGTTTCTTAACTGTCAGAGTAAAGGGGTCATCTACATTGATAGATGCCCATGTCCCAAGCTGTACGTGGGAAAAACGGTGCAAGAACTGAGAAGACGTATATCCAGACATCTTAGTACCATCAAACATAAAGAAGACACTACCCTCTCTAGACATACCCATGAGCATCATGGGGGTGATTCAGGGCTACTCAAATTCTGGGGGGTTACCCAGATTAAAATGGGCCCCAGAGCAGGTAATCTTGACCGTAGACTCCTACAGGAGGAAGCGCGGTGGATTTACCGTCTCAATACCATGTCTCCCATGGGTCTGAATGAGGGCTTCACTTTTAGTGCCTTCCTATGAACTTATTCTGCTGTTTTTTTGCATCAGTAAAATATAGTGTATATACCATGGCCACTGCGCCCTTCACTCTATACCTTGTAGTGTGTTACTTTGCCGTACCTATCCCAAAGTATTGTTACATTTTGGTGACTATTTTTCTGACCCCACACATCCAGTGTGAGGGCTTTATATATGTCAATTACATTTACCCTTATGACAAGTACTACACAAGTATGGCGACATATATGTATTTAGCAACATAGGGGATAACAATTATTGTCCCATTATTTATGAATGGAATAGACATCTCGTGATATGGACCTTCTTGATGATGTTGGTACTTGGTGGATCTGCTATGTAATACTCACCATATACTAATGTTTCTATGTAATTTCTGTGGTTTTGTGATGGAGGGCCGTTATTTCTGGTTTTTGTGTAGAGAGAGCCCCTGCATATTTTTTGATGGCTATCCGATTGGATGAGCCACTTTCTATAGTGTATTCATATTTTTATCTACTGTGACCTTGTTCTGCTATGCCATATATACACATAGTTCAGACTTTATACATCTGCTCCTGCGCCCCAAACCCCTTCCCCCCCCTTTTTTTCATTACTTCATTCCACTCACTTACTCCTTTTAGAGTGCACACATCGCGCTGCTGCGCTAGCGCTTTATTTATCTGTAGCCCTGTGGGAGATTATTTTCCCACAGTTTACTGATAGGGACCAATGCCCCTTGACCCCTTGTCTAAGACATAACATGTACTTCTGCGCCATTTGGTCCCGACCCGGTATACTACATACATATTAAGTCCGAAACTGTCCCTCTGCGCATGCGTCTCTACCCCCTCTCACTTTACTTATTCCCTTCTTCTAAGGACACTTATTGCGCTGCTGCGCCTGCGCCGTTTCTTGCCGGCAATGTGATGGGAACCTGCTACCCTCCATCTAAGTCACTACTATTACATCTGCGCATGCGCCAATGAGCGCTCGTAAATTTGGTTTGACACACATAGACTAAGTCCGGTATTGTTCCTCTGCGCTTGCGCCCCAGCTCGTCTGCCATTAGCCAACCTTACTCTGTCTCCCATTCGTCGATCCTCCCTCTCCATACCACGGACTTGTCTCCCATGACGTGACTGGTTGTTTCTCTTGACACACCCCCACTACACGTCATTCTACCGGTCCATATCAGGAGCTTCCGTCTCGCCGCGTCGCCATTAGCCCCGTGTACCCCTGAGGACGCTACTTAGTAGCGAAACATGTCGGGGGGGCTTTCAAACTCATTTTAATTCCTATCATTGATCGGATCCACTATGCTATCCATTTAGTTGACTACTGTTAAAATCTAACTTACTGGACCTATTGATACGTGCCTTATTGGTAGCTACCTAATGCTTGTCTGTACAGGCAAATTACTGTCATCCGATCCTCTGATAGTGAGAATTTTAAATCTGTGTGTGTGGTTTGTCCTGCTACAAGTAGCTAATAAAGATTACATTTTAATTTATTTTTGGGTAGTTGGGAAATTTGGCTTGTCGCCTGAGGGCGATCCTTTCTCTCTTGTAATTTAATAGTGTGCCTGCCAACTACCTGGGGTCTCCCTCTTATTTCTCTGTGTCCTAATACAAAGGGGCCCGAAAATTCCAACAGAAAACATCACCATTTGGGGCTGACTCTGGAGACAATCACATGACAGAGGGGTCTATAACTTATGAGTTGATAACAAATAACCTATTAAACATCATTATTGATATATCCTGTGTGTACAATGATAACTACAAAGAATAAGATAAAATTACGAGTGGACATGCACAAGTTCTGTATAAAATGTAGGCTGTCAGAGTCATCTCCTCTAGTGGGTCCAGGCACGCTACCCTATTACTTAATATGCCCCGTTTGGGCAGATAGAAAGGGATTGTCCAAAGTAGAAAATAACATTTTACCTACTAGAATTTTTTTTGGGTATAAGGATAGATTCACACGAGCATGTTCGGTCCGTAAAGGACGGAACGTATTTCGGCCGCAAGTCCCGGACCGAACACACTGCAGGGAGCCGGGCTCCTACCATCATAGTTATGTACGATGCTAGGAGTTCCTGCCTCTCCGTGAAACTACTGTCCCGTACTGAAAACATGTTTACAGTATGGGACAGTTGTCCCGCAGCGAGGCAGGGACTCCTAGCGTCGTACATAACTATGATGCTAGGAGCCCGGCTCCCTGCAGTGTGTTCGATCCGGGACTTGCGGCTGAAATACGTTCCGTCCTTTACGGACCGAATATGCTCGTGTGAATTCAGCCTAAAGGAGCCAATTGTTGTGCTAAGAACACCCAAACACATAAAGTAACTAGCAAGTTTGTAGCAGAATTTTTGGAATTGCTTTTTTAGTTGAGTATATGAAATGTGCTGCTATATTGAAACCAATAATGTTAGTAAACTGCATCATTGGAATCTGCAGGCGTTTCTCTAAAGATTCAGGAGAAAGCCCCTTGGTTTAAAAAAAGATACAATATTTAAAAAATCCATTGTTTTTTTATTATAACACTATAACATTTATAATGACTGGTAATCATTGCACACCAGTAGCTGTGACTGTGACTGCGAGGTGTTACTCACTATTTTCCGATCCAGCACCGCTTTCCCTCTTGCTGCTGCTGGCTCTCTGAAGACAGCCGCGGGTCGCATCACCATGGGGACTGGTCTGCTCTGATGATGTAAGCTAGTTAACTTGTATTTTTACCCTGACTTTAACACTGACCTTGACCTTAGCCTGCCTTTGGGTTTCGCCTGTGTATTGCTCCTTCAGATTTGTCACCTGATACTTATAGTATTAACACCTGGATTCCACTCTTGGCCCATCTCCTAGTTAAGGTTTCATTTTCTCCTTTGATTTGTCGCTTCCTCACTACTCTCCTAGTTTTGATCCCTGACTTCACTTAGACTCTTTATTTCGTTTAACAATTCTACAGCGCACCCACTGTCAATTGTTTACTATGCAAATCCAACCAGGAAAGACCATACCCCCATGCAGATGTTCGAGGGTGAAGAACAGGGAGATTCCTTAGACTTCGCACCTTAGTTTATTTAGTGTCAAACCTACTGCAGTTAAAAGATCCACTTCCTAGTGAAAACAGGAACACAAGGTGACCACCAAGTCTCAGGTTTCAGTGTAATATAGAGGTCACCTTGCTGGGAAATAGTGGCGTCAACAACCCCTGTCGGAACTGCAAAAGCACCAATTTGTTCCCAAATACAGATATGATGAAATAACTCAATAAAATTTGAATAGACAATTCTAAAATGTATTTTAATTTAGTGAAAATGCCAGAGGTGTCATATGTTCTTGTGCAGATCCGGCATTGCAAAATATTTAATAGAAGTCATAGTAAGGCATATTCTTAGGTCCAGTCCCAGCCTCTAGGTAGAGGAAAATTATGATCCAGGACCAAATGACTAATTTTTAGGGGATTATTTATGCATTATTCGTCTTTAATACTTCGGCTGTGGGAAGGGCATTGGGCAAAGAACTTTTTTACCACCAACTTTTCTTTTTTGGAATGGCTCGCCTTGTAAATGACATCAACTACTACTTTATTATTTTAGCTGCTTTGGATTATCCTTGAAGACAAATAGTTAAAACATTCTAAACTATCGATGAATAACAATTCAAGCACTAAATACCAAAAAGCCCCGTCATCATCTTCCGAAAAATGCATTCAGCTCGTGCTTCACTGTAATGCAATGCAATATGAACTCAATTCTAAATGGAGATGGTGAAGTTCATTAGGATTTTTATACTGTCACTAGACTGAATCGTTATAGCCGCCAACATTGTAATTCTTTAGTGCTTCATTTACTTATTGCTTATTAATATAAGAAACTATTATAATTTAATGTTCAAAAGGGCATTCAGTAAGTATTGTGTAATGAGTTTAGGACTATAACAATGCAGAATGCCCTTCTAGCGTATCTGTTCCAACATTAAGTTGCTACACTTCATGAATTTTACTTCAGAACAATCTCTTTTGATGTCAGAGATCCATTCGACGTATCCACATGGCTTATCAAGCATTACGATTGTATCTAAATATTTGGTGAAATTACTCTTAATCTTTTGAACATATAGTTTTTTCGGATGAATGCACCAGGCAATTATTTTAGTCTGAAAAAGTTATTATCATTTTTTTTAAGAACCTGAATGTTCCAAAAATATATAAACGGCCTCTGTCTTTCATTTGATAGTTCTTCATTGATGTTCATTCGCTGGTAATATGAAATTTCAGAATAAATTATAATTACTGAGAGCATTATTGTCGTTAACGTGATGTGAATATAGATTTGATTATCAAATTACTTGTTTGGTAGATTACTACAACAGTGTAAAGTATTTTATACAAAATTATAGTTTGCAAAAAGGTCATTGCGTTTGGTATGGTGTTCCTCTACAAATGGCTTCATTGTGGGGGCACTGGTCTTAAAGACCATGGAGGCACCTGAACGTGGTGGTGTAGTGATGGAGGTTGCCAACATATGAAATTCAAATTGTGGGAGATTTCAAGCCCCAAATCCATGCTGCTCATAAACCTTTAAAAACCTCTTAGAAATGCCCCTTTTGATGCAAATTAGCATAGGCAGCTCTCTTTTTGAGGTCCAGATCGTGGGACATTACAAGGAAAAATCTGTTGCAAACCTGTGTCCTGCTGCAAGTCAGTTAGGGCTGATTCTAGCTTATCTGCTGCCTGATGCAATGCAAAAAGAGCCCCCCCCCCCCTTGGTCAGAGCGCAGCGTGCTGCAGCCGCTGACACTTTGAATCTTGCTACTGACACGACACTTTGAATCTTGCTACTGGCACACATTGCACTATGCTGGTTACTATCAGCAGTGAACATAACTTTTAATTTCTATGTAGTGTGTCTTTGCTATAATAGCCTAATAAAAATTTGTTATTTTATCTTGCTTGTAGTTGTTAAAAAGGGCCTTTTGCCGGCAGGCAAATATTTCTATTGATTGTTAATTAGCCCACCAACTATCTGGGTCTTGTTTCCATTATTATTCAGTACATAAATATAACACCAGAACCAAGCTCAGTACTTATATACAGCACTAGAACAAAGCTCAGTGCATAACTACAACACCAGAACAAAGTTCAATACATATATACAGCTCCAGAACCAAGCTCGGTACATAAATACAGCACCAGAACAAAGCTCAGTACATAACTACAACACCAGAACAAAGTTCAATACATATATACAGCACAAGAACAAAGCTCAGTACATAAATATAGCTCCAGAACAAAGCTCAGTACATAAATACAAAACCAGAACCATGCTCAGTACATATATACAGCACCAGAACCAAGCTCAGTAAATATATACAACTCCAGAACCATGCTCAGTACATTAATGCAGCACCAGAACAAAGCTCAGTACATATATAAAACACCAGAAGCAGGATCAGTACATAAATACAATACCAGAACCAAGCATAGTACATAAATACAGCACCAGCACAAATACAGCTCAAATTAGTACAACCCCTGCCGTATAGGTTTGTACAGCGTAAAACTACAGCACCCAGCATAGCCCGAACAATGGTAAGGATACGCTGGGAGTTGCTGTTTCACACAAAAACAAAATCATAACACCCATCATCTCGCTGCAGAGCATACAGCGACTACAGTACTGATTAGAAGCAGAATGAACATTTACATTGAGTAACTCACAGGTGACATCTTCTCAGATTCTAGTTGTTCTTTTTCTCTTTTCTTCTCCATCCGGTCCAGACCACTATGATTACTTCTCCCGGCCACAGCCAATTTCTGCAGTTTGCCACACAGATGTCTTCAGCTTCTCACTTTTCCAACATTTCTGCACCTATAAACGAAGAAAAAATTCTCATGGTGCCACACACTACGCCCCTAAATATAATGGTGCCATACACTGCACCTCTAAATATAATAGCGCCATTCACCGTGTAACTGATTAAAATAGCACCATACACTGTGTCCCACACACACACACACATACACAGTGTGCCCTAAAGATAGTGCCCCCTGTATATAGCGCCCACCATAGAGCACCCTGTAGATAGAGTCCTACATAAATCAACCCTCTAGATAGTGCCGTTCATAGATCCCCTGTATATAGTGTCCCCATAGAGCCCCCTTGTGGCTAGTGCCCTACATAGATCCGCTGTAGATAGTGACCCCCATAGATCCCCTGTAAATAGTAGCCCCTGTAGATAGTGACCCACATACAACCCCCTGTAGATAGTGCCCCACATATAGTCCCCCCTGTATATAGCATCCCACATATAGCCCCCCTGGAGATAGTGCCCCCTGTAGATAGTAGCTCTTATATACATTTCCCAACATATAGCCCCCCTGATAAGAGTGCCCCACATATAGCCCCCTATAGATAGTGCCCCACATACAGCCCCCTATAGATAGTGCCCCACATATAGCCCCCCCTGTAGATAGTGACCTACATAAAGCCTCCCTTTAGATAGCACCCCACTGTAGATAGTGCCCCACATTTAGCCCCCCCTGTAGATAGTGCCCTATATAAAGCCCCCGCTGTAGATAATGCCCCACATATAGCCCCCCTGTATATAGTGCCCCACATGAAGCCCCCCTGTAGATAGTGCCTTACATATAGCCCCCTGTAGATAGTGCCCCACATAAAGTCCCCTGTAGATAGTGCCCCACATATAGCCCCCTGTAGATAGTGCCCCACATATAGCCCCCTGTAGATAGTGTCCCACATATAGCCCACCTGTAGATAGCACCCCACATATAGCCCCCTGTAGATAGTGCCCCAAATATAGCCCCCTGTAGATAGTGTCCCACATAAAGTCCCCTGTAGATAGTGCCCCACATATTGCCCCCTGTAGATAGCGCCCCACATATAGCCCCCCTGTAGATGGTGTCCCACATATAGCCCCCCTGTAGATAGTACCCCACATATAGCACCCCATGTAGATAGTGCCCCCTGTAGATAGAGCCCCCCTGTTTATAATGACACACACTTTCTGCCCTGCCAATCGGCGCCTTTCAACAACGTGATGACGTTGTCGCGCTTGCGTTGTTGAAAGGTGCCAATTGGCAGGGCAAGTAATTTCTGCCCTGCCAATCAGCTCCTTTCAATGACAAAAGTGGCGCAATCATGTCATCGTACCGCTTGCTTTATTGAAAGGTGTTGAATGGCCATGTCTGGCCAATCAGCGCTTATGCATGTAATTGTATCTGCGTTCTGTAGACACAAGTACAATTATAGTGCAAGAGGGGGTGGCGGCTGTTTTCAGTTGTGCCGCCGCCCACTCAGAGAGGCAGCAGGCCGCCGCCTGAGGCGAGAAGCTCATCTTGCCTCATGCACAGTTTGGCCCTGGAGCCAGTGACCCACTACCTGCTACCTACCTGAGACCTCTGACTTGTACCAGACCTGTTACGATATCACCTGCCTATGCCTGACTCTACGGTGTACTTCACCATTGTCTCCTGGTCCATAGGGCCAGCTGCTACTCACACTAGGGCCACATCAACATGTAGCGTCCTAGAAGTCTCTCAGCTACGAAGTCCAGATCCCCATATGGGGGTAAAGGTGAATACTGGAGAGGCTACTGGGTAGATAAAATCCTGATTGGTTGTATTTACACCCCAGATTTGCATACAAATTAAAAGGGCTAAACAATGATCATGAATTAGTATCAAAGGTCTGACCATCGTTGAAGTACATTAACAAAAGTTTATAAATAGAGAGCGAAGAGAGCTCTTCACCGGAAACTACAGAAATCTTGTATATTAAAGTATCTCCTGGAAGATAAAGATCCCAGATCATAGTCTCATCTTAATGATGCCAACTTCAGAGTTTTCTCCACGAGATCCGGAACAGACCGGTATCTTTATTGAATTTGAATGCCATTGCTGTCTACGCTGCTGTGATTGCCATTACCATGAAATCGTTCCTCACCAGCCACCACCAATGCCAAGGTTAACAGCAAATAAATTGTGTTTCTTTTTCTGATTGCAATGACCCTTAGTCTGTAGAAGAAGATAGAGCAAGTCATTTTTTTCTAATATCTCTAATAATGGCATGCTGCTTTCACCTTTATTTCCAATCTTATGGGGCATCAGAGGATTTATTCAAAACCATGCAGCCCCTAAAATAATCATTATCTGCCGTATAATAGATAGCATTATACTCGATGCACTTTCACTTGCAACTATGTCTATCAAAAGCCCAATTTTCCAGCCTCGGAGCTCATATGGCTCTTTCTTACTCACAGTGACCCAAAATGGAAACGATTTTTCTTTTCATTACGAGCTGTCAGTTTTTCATCTTGGCAGAATGATGATAGACTTTCATTCATCTTCTATATTACCTTACTGGGGACTTCTGACATTGTGTGACACAATGCAAAATGCAAGACATTCCTAGGCATATGCTGACTCTCAAAAGAAACAGGGGACCTGGATTCTATTGTAGAAGCTACAAATATTTTCTAAAAAATGCTAATGAGAGTCGAGTTTTGAAAATAGTTTATTTCTCTATCTAAAATGGACCAGGTGCATTACAAAATGGGATGAAAATCAGTTTTATAAAACAAAAAGTTTAATTCAAGAAATAACTTTTTCTTTAGTTAAACCTCTAATAAATTATAAAAATTGATAAAAGTACAGGATGTATCTATTGTCAATGTATGAAATAACTTTTCATGGTTGTTCTATCTATCCTATGCCATGGCCAGAGTAGAAAATAAAATGTCATCATTGTTTTGGCTGAATCATGAGAAAACACATTCAATTTATTTGCAGTCCTTTGGGAATCCAAAAAGAATGCATAATGATATCTCCATGAGTTGTAGTCAAATGGCACACTCAGCCCTGCTACATTTAAAAACTCAACCCTGTTATAATTATCCAAGGTAGCCTATATATACAAGCCACATAAAAAAAATGCAGCTGATCCATAGACACCTGTAACAAGTAATCCAGCATATTGTACCTCCAGTAAGAAACGAAAAACTTCACGGTGCTCTTAGATCCTCATATACAGTACCTTTGAGAAACTTTACCTTTAAAAACTCAGCAGTTTGTGCTAAATAGCTATATTTCATCTTAACTCACTATCAGGAAGTTATTAGCATTGCATGTTACAGAGACAGTGGAGCTGCAGCCCAGTCACCGGCCACTCTGTCTACAAACCAGCTAGATCATATTACACTTGCTACCACTCCCCTCACCCCTATCACTCTGGACTTTATTAGTTAGCAAAATTCCATAAGAAACACACAAGCTTGTAAATCCTTATTTAGGTAACATATTTAAATTATTCTATCGATCTATCTATATTTCTCGCGACCTATCTGACATCAGCAGGAAGAAAGTAATCTAAGTCTCCTACTCTGGCCCAAATTAAAATGAAAGGAGTGTGCAGCCTGAAAGTGAAGGTCGTTACCTAACAGCATAGAACACTTTTTTTAAATTCTAGATTACAAACTAGAATATACACACTGAGGGACCAAAGAGGTTTTCAACCCCTTGAGGACACGGCCAATTTGAGTTTTTTCACTTTTGTTTTCTCCTCCCCGCCTTCCAAAAGCCATAACCTTTTTATTCCTTCGTCGACATAGCCATATGGAGCTTGTTTTTTGCAGGGCAAATTGTAGTTTTTCATGGCACCATTTATTGTACTTCATAATGTACTGGGAGGCTGAAAAAAAATTATTTGTGGGTTGATATGGGCAAAAAACAGCAATTATGCCATGTTCTAGGGGGTTTTGTTTTTACGGCGTCCATCAGGTGGTAAAAACTACATATTCACCTTATTTTACGGGTTGATATGATTACGGCGATACAAAATTTATCTGTTTTGTTTTACCACTTTTAAAAAAAATAAAGCTATTTGCTAAAAAAATAAAAAAAAAAATGTGTGTGCCGCCATATACTGAGAGCCGTAACTATTTTATTTTTCCATCGATGTAGTGGTGTGAGGGCTTAAATTTTGCGGGGCGAGCTGTAGTTTTCACCAATATATGTGACTTTTTGATCACTTTTTATTCCATTTGTTTGGAGAGCCAAGATGACAAAAAAAACAGCAATTTGCATGTTCTATATTTTGTTTTGTTGTTACGGTGTTCATCAAGCGGGTTAAACAACGCTAAATTGTGATAGTTTTGACTTTTACCGACGTGGCGATACCAGCTATGTTAACTTTTATTTTATTTTTTTTAACATTGTTTTAGGGGGAAAATTGGACTTTTTTGAACTTTTAATACTTTTTTTTTTTTTTAGAACATAAAAAAAAACTTTAAGTGTTTTTTTAGTTTTTTTATTAGTCCCCCTACGGGACTTGAAGCAGTGATCGTTGAAGTGATTGTTGCATGATATACTGCAATACTAATGTATTAATATATAGACTCCAAACAGGTTTGTAATAAGGGCTGGGCACTGTTTAAACCATAAACGTCCCCCCATGTCACCTAGGCAGCTCCATAGACTAATCCATATACCACAAAGAAACAATCAGAGCCTTTAACGCCAATATATATATACAAATTGTAATTTTTATTGAACAGATACCACAAATAGTTTAAAATACAAAAGAAGATACGACTCTAGTATAAAGTGCGGAGTCAGCACCAGATAATATTGCTGCCTACAGTATATGGATAAACATGTAAGTATTTAGACAGGCACCCCTTACAAAGGATATCTGCAGTACACCGTCTCTCAAAAGAAGAGAGAAATTTATCTCAAGTGTAATCAATGTAATATACAGGTCTAGTAGGTAATTATAAGCAAGAGAAGGTGTAATACAAGTAACAGTACTTTAAGCAAGGTTATCTGTATGATCACAGACTTACCCATAGACAGCAACAAGGAATCATAAACAGTGTCCGCTCCGCTGTATAAACCCCGACGAGCGTGTGCTTCCTCAGGGGGTTGTATATATAACATTAAAAAAAACTTTAAGTGTTTTTTAAAAAAAATTATTAGTCCCCCTACGGGACTTGAAGCAGTGATCGTTGAAGTGATTGCTTGCATGATATACTAATGTATTGCAGTATATTGTAATTCTGACAGCTTCCTTTGAAGCCCTGCCGGAGGCAGGGCATCAGAGTAGTACAAAGATGGCAGACTTGGGGGCCTTCATTAGGCCCCGAGGCTGCCATGACAACTATTTTCACCGGCCGATCGCACCGCGGGGGGCGCGATGGCGTGGTTGGGGGTGCGCCCCCCTGATTCTAACAATTGAAATGCTGCGGTCACAATTGACCGCAGCATTTAAGGTGTTAAACCTGCGGAATCAAAGTGATCTTTGATTCCGCCCATTGCACTGAGGTGTCAGCTGTATAACACAGCTGCCTCCCGCTGAGTATGGCGCGAGCTCAGACCGTGAGTCCGCTCCATACTTCCTCTTAACCGCTGTAATGTACCAGTACATGACATGTCGTTAAGGGGTTAAAGTAGATCACTGGAGGTGCAGTATGCTTCCAGTTATGCAAATGTTGGTAGGTATGCCTGCAACTGCAGTCTGGTATGATAGAAGATCCATCTAGTGAAGCAAGAATGTGGTTACCCTGTTACTCACCTCTTCCCGATCGAGCCATGGGTCCCTGCTGGCCACGTCAGGTTGCTAAGCACCCTAACTTTTCCTCTTTAGCATTGTCTTTCTGCTCGCAGCCATAGCTCCTTGATTCCAATTTGTGGCAGCATTGGGTTGCCCTGCCAGAAAGTGCTTGCTGATGACATCAGGCCTCGTGGCCTATTTACTGGATTGGATACACCTTTTAATTCCTTGCCTATGAACTAAGGTACATTCTTTGTTTTCTGTATTTTTCCTAACTTTAATTCTGACTGACCCTGACATTGTCCTTGTTACTAGATTCAACTCCTGTCTCACTCCTTTGGATTTGTGATACCTGTAGTTTTCCTGGTCTTGACCCTTGGCCAGTCCTCTGACCATGTCCTATAAATCATTGACTTATCGCATCCTGACCGCTCTCCTGGTGATGACCCTTGGCTCTAATCCAGACTACACTTTTTAGTTCCATCAAGTTCAACCTTTTCCAGATCAATTACAAATAATTTATTGCAAAATCAGTTATAACCCTCAATACCATTTGTCATTAGATGATCATCTAGCCCTTTTTTTTTTAATGCTGTTATTGTATCTGCCATTACTACCTCTTGGGTTGGGCATTCCGTAGATTAACTACTCTAACTGTAATGAACCCTTTCCTATATTAATGAATTGCCTTTTCTCCACATGGAATGAATGTCTCCTTATCTTTTCTACAGTTCTTGGAATAGTTAAACAATGTGCAAGTTCTTTGTTTTGACCACACACATGCTTATACATGTTAATAAGATCACCCCTAAGACGTCTCTTTTTCAAGCTAAACAATCTGATTTTTTTAGCCTTTCATTGTAAGACAGACCTTCCATCTCATTTAATTATTTAGTGGCCTGACTTTGAACCATTTGCAGCTCACCTTTTTGCAATGTGAAACCTTAAACTTAATGCCATATTTGGTCTTACAGAAAATTTATAGAGGGGCAATTTACATTGGAAGCAGAGGTTTTTATTTCTCTTTTTATACACCCTAAAATCTTAAAAGCATCTATTTGACATTGAGTACTTTTGCTTAGCTTACTTGTAACCAGAATACCGAGGTCTTCCTACTTCCCCCAATGCACCTGCTGCTAACAGATCACTACTCTAGGAACTGCTACCTAGGAATCCTACCGATAAAGTCCATGCCTTCTTGTTCGGGTACAGGTTCAAGAACAGAGAGATTACTTATACTCTGCACTGCAAATGCAAGGGTCAAACTGATTGAGGCGCAAAGAATCCACTTTTCTGGTGAGAAACTTAATAAAATACCCATTTAACACCCAACTTCTTACTATAAGTTTATACGCTATATGACCTGGCTAATATTTGCCTATCCTGTTGTGTAGAAACCTCAACTACATCTCAGTTCCTGTTCATGCTGTGACTCTTTTATACCTAATTGCTTGCTCAGATGATGACTCAACCTACCTCTGACTACCAGATTGTGTAAAAATCAACTTCTGTTTACAAGCTTGTGTGGGAGCTGGCTAATATTTTCTACATCTAAATTCCTCTTTATGTGATGACCCATCTTACACCTGATTACCTGCTCATGTGATGACCCATCTTATACCTGGTCACCTGCTCATGTGATGACCCATCTTATGCCTGATCACCTGCTCATGTGATGACCCATCTTACACCTGATCACCTGCTCATGTGATAACCCATCTTATACCTGGTCACCAGCTCATGTGATAACCCATCTTATACCTGGTCACTTGTTCATGTGATGACCCATTTTACACCTGGTCACCTGCTCATGTGACGACCCATCTCATACATGGTCACCTGCTCATTTGTTGACCCATCTTATACCTGGTCACCTGCTCATGTGATGACCCATCTTATAACTGATTACCTGCTCATGTGATGACCCATCTTATAACTGATTACCTGCTCATGTGATGACCCATCTTATACCTGATTACCTGCTCATGTGATGGCCATTTTATACCTGATTACCTGCTCATGTGATGATCATCTTACACCTGATTACCTGTTCATGTGATGACCCATCTTATACCTAGTTACTCACTCATGTAATCATCCAATCTCATTCAGACGGGCGTATTGTATCGTGTTCAACACTTTATTCTAGATATAACACTTGGACCTACCTATTTTGTACATTAGAACTGCTGTGGGCCTGGGTGTTGCGGCCGGAAAACAGGCTGTTAAACCTGGGTACAATACGCTTGACTCAATGAGATCTGCATCTGATTACCTGCTTATATGATAACCAGTGTTAGATTCTATGCCTTGGATAACCACAAAAAAAATGATATTGAGGGTACACAGTCAGGGGCGTAACTAGGAAAGACTGGGCCCCATAGCAAATTTTTGACTGGGGCCCCCCTCCTCTGGGTGTCACATAACCTCCCCCCTTGTAGATAGTGCCTTTTTTACAGCCCCCCCTGTAGATAACGCCATACAGCGCCCCCCCTTGTAGATAACGCCATACAGCCCCCCCCTGTAGACTGTATGCCGTTATCTACAGGGGGACTGTATGGCGTTATCTGCAGAGGGGGACTGTATGGCGTTATCTACAGGGGGGACTGTGTGTCGTTATCTACAGGGGGGACTGTGTGATGTTATCTACAGGGGGGACTGTGTGGCGTTATCTACAGGGGGGACTGTGTGACGTTATCTACAGGGGAGCTGTGTAGCGTTATCTACAGGGGGACTGTGTGGCGTTATCTGCAGGGGGACTGTGTGGCGTTATCTACAGGGGGGGCTGTGTGGCGTTATCTACAGGGGGACTGTGTGGCGTTATCTACAGGGGGGACTGTGTGGCGTTATCTACAGGGGGACTGTGTGGCGTTATCTACGGGGGGCTGTGTGGCGTTATCTACAGAGAGGGACTGTATGGCGTTATCTACAGGGGGGACTGTATGGCGTTATCTACAGGGGGACTGTATGGCGTTATCTACAGGGGGACTGTATGGCGTTCTCTACAGAGGGGGCTGTATGGCGCTAACGCCATAGAGCCCCCGATGTAGAGAACGCCATACAGCCCCCCCCTGTAGGGAACGCCATACAGCCCCCCCCCTGTAGGGAATGCCATACAGCACCCCCCCCTGCAGGGAACGCCATACAGCGCCCCCCCCCCTGCAGGGAACGCCATACAGCACCCCCCCTGCAGGGAACGCCATACAGCGCCCCCCCCCACCTGCAGGGAATGCCATACAGCGCCCCCCCCCTGCAGGGAACGCCATACAGTGCCCCCCCTGCAGGGAACGGCATACAGTGCCCCCCCTGCAGGGAACGCCATACAGCGCCCCCCCCTGTAGGAAATGCCATACAGCCCCCCCCAAAAAAAATGCGACCTCTAGTGTGTCCTACAAATAACATGCATCCCCTATCCACAGGATAGGGGATACATGTGTGATCGCTGGCATTGATAGGGAGAACGGGGGACTGAAAGTCCCCTGAAGTTCT
The DNA here is from genome assembly GCF_050947455.1 of Rhinoderma darwinii. NCBI lineage: Eukaryota > Metazoa > Chordata > Amphibia > Anura > Rhinodermatidae > Rhinoderma > Rhinoderma darwinii. The sequence continues at coordinate 597,749,469 of NC_134687.1, forward strand.
CCATGACTAACCTCTGACTTCCGGCGTCTGTGTCGGCAGCTCAATAAAAGTGAAAGGAGCGCTGGTCACGCATGCGCACAAGCGCGACCGGCGCTCCATTCATTTCTACGGAGCTGCCGACACAGACCACGGAAGTCCGAGGTTTGTGATGGAGAATTTCAGGGGACTTTCAGTCCCCCGTTCTCCCTGTCAATGCCAGCGATCACACATGTATCCCCTGTCCTGTGGATAGGGGATACATGTCTTTTGTTTAATGGCAGAGCGGGGAGATACCTCCCTGCTCTGCCGTAGTGTTCAGTGGCGTCCCGCTGTAGCAGCCATAGCGGCAGCTAGCGTAGCCTCCGGCCATGGTGGGGGCCCGTGCCGGTGGGCGACACGGGCCCCCTCATGCCGCGGGCCCCGTAGCAGTCGCTATGGCTGCTACGGCGGTAGTTACGCCACTGTACACAGTCAATCTATACAGAACATGTGTATGTATGCTATTAATTACATCCTAAATTGAGTTATTATTGTCCCCACAGGTCATAATAAATTCTAAACAGTAATCTGTGACTCCACCCTAGCAGCATGTTATGTGCTCCACATCATATTGTCTTATGCTGGACTTTTTTGGCCAATTACTGTTAGGACCTGGGCCCACCGGAGGATTCTCTGTTACTCTGATGGGTCATTTGAAGTTTGGTGAAGACCTAGACCTGGAGTACATGCTCAAGCATCTTTTCTTACCAGTGTTTCAGATACTTTATATACCAGTGACTCAGTACATAGTTAGAAGCTACATACTGGTTGTACCAGCCTTTGGACCCCTGTCTACAGGGGCGTAGCTAGAGGCTCATGGGCCCCGATGCAAAAATTCTTACTGGGCCCCCCCCCCCCCCGCAAACTTCTCATGGCCGACGGTCCACTTTCAGCTGCATCGCTGGGTCTCCTAAGTGACCCAACAATGCAGCACTAGCAGCCGGGGGCGTCACTAAGGCTGGGTTCACACACACTATTTACGGATGTAATTAGGGCGTTTTAGCATTGAATTACGTCCGAAAATGCGGCTCAAAAGCGTCGGCAAACATCTGCCCATTCATTTGAATGGGTCTTACGATGTTCTGTGCCGACGGTCATTTTTGTTTACGCGTCGCTGTCAAAAGGCGGCGCGTAAAAAAGTGCCTGTCACTTCTTCAGACGTAAATGGAGCCGTTTTCCATGGACTCCATGGAAAACCAGCTTCAGTTACTTCCGTAATGGACGCAGCAAAAGACGCCTCCACATGCCATTACGGCTGAAATTACGGTGCTGTTTTCTCCTGAAAACAGCACAGTAATTTCAGCCGTAACGGACGCTGCCGTGTGAACATACCCTCAGGGCTTAAAATGTCCGGGAAATAGCCCCAATACATATGTGTCCGCCCCAAAAAATAGTGTGTATATGAGACAGCATAGCATATCTATAGCACTACGACCCTATAAACTATGGATAGGATTAGATACAGTGGCTGAGCAGACAGTATCACACATGATAGGATTAGATACAGTGGCTCAGAAGGCAGTATCACACATGATAGGATTAGATACACAGCTCAGCAGACAGTATCACACATGATAGGATTAGATACAGTGGCCCAGCAGACAGTATCACACATGATAGGATTAGATACAGTGGCTCAGCAGACAGTACCACACATGATAGGATTAGATACAGTGGCTCAGCAGACAGTACCACACATGATAGGATTAGATACAGTGGCTCAGCAGACAGTATCACACATGATAGGATTAGATACAGTGGCTCAGAAGGCAGTATCACACGATAGGATTAGATACACAGCTCAGCAGACAGTATCACACATGATCGGATTAGATATATAGGGCCCAGCAGACAGTATCATACATGATTGGATTAGATACACAGCTCAGCAGACTGTATCACACATGATAGGATTAGATACAGGGCCCAGCTCGCTGACATTTTGCTTCTTTATGTGTTACTGATTATTTTTGTGTTTGTGTTTTTTTTTACAGGTTCGGTTGTTGGACTTCGGATTTGAGGACTTCAATGACGGCGTTTTTTTTATTCTCAATAAAATGGTTAATGAGGGTTGTGTTTTTTTATTTCAATAAAATATTTTTTCTATGTGCTTGTATCTTTTTAAACTTTATTATCACCGCCTTAGTAATGGCCGCTGGCTGATTGACAACCTCCATTACTAAGGCGAGGCTTAATGTTAGGCGGTGCAGAGGCCAACACTAAACCCCATTATCACCCCGGTACCCACCGCCACCAGGGGTACTGGGAAGAGCCGGGTACAAACCAGTACCCGACCATCTGTAGTGACGGGCAGGCACCGGGGTGGCCGCAGGCTGGTAGTATTAGGCTGGGGAAGGCCAAAAACAGTGGCCCTCCCACCCTTGTAATACTGCCTGCTGCTGCTGTGTTGTATCTGGCTGGTTATGAAAATTGGGGGGGACCCGACATCGTTCTTTCCAATTATTTTTTTTTTTTTTTTTTTTTTTTTTAAATGACGTGGGGTCCCCCCCATTTTCATAACCAGCCAGATACAATAAAGCAGCAGCAGGCAGCATTACCAGAATGGGAAGGGCCACTGTTTTTGACCTTTCCCCTCCTGATAATACCAGCCTGCGGCCACCCCAGTGGCCAACCATCACTAGAGATGGTCAAGTACTGGATGGTACCCGGCTCTTCCCAGCACCCCTGGTGGTGGTGGGTACCGGGGTAATAAAGGGGGTTAGTGTTAGCCTCTGCACCTGCTAACACTAAGCCCCGCCTTAGCAATGGATGCTGTCAATCAGCCGGCGGCCATTACTAAGGCGGTAGTAATATAGTTTAAAAAAAAAAACACAAAGACATAGAAAAAATATTTTATTGAAATAAAAAAAAAACCCACACAGCCCTCATTAACCATTTTATTAATAAAAAAAAAAGCTGTCATCGAAGTAGTCCTGGAATCCGCCGTAGTCCAACGACCGAACCTGTAAGAAAACACACAAAAAATTATTAGTAACACATGTGGTAGGGTATGTGCACACACACTAATTACGTCCGTAATTGACGGACGTATTTCGGCCGCAAGTACTGGACCAAACACAGTGCAGGGAGCCGGGCTCCTAGCATCATACTTATGTACGACGCTAGGAGTCCCTGCCTCGCTGCAGGACAACTGTCCCGTACTGAAAACATGTTTACAGTATGGGACAGTTGTCCTGCAGCGAGCCAGGGACTCCTAGCATCGTACATAACTATAATGCTAGGAGCCCGGCTCCCTGCACTGTGTTCGGTCCGGTACTTGCGGCCGAAATACGTCCGTCAATTACGGACGTAATTAGTGTCTGTGCACATACCCTAAGGCTTAGATACAGGGCCCATGTGTGATACTGTCTGTGGGACCCTGTATCTAAGCCTACCACAAGGTAGGCTTAGATACAGGGTCCAGCAGACAGTAATCTTATACAGTATAAGATTAGTGTGTGCTGGGGCCCTGTATCTAAACCTACAGTGTGGTAGGCTTAGATACAGGCCCAGCAGACAGGATCACGCATGGGCCATGTATCTAAGCCTACCATGTGATTGGCTTAGATACAGGGCCCAGCAGACAGGATCACACAATCTGTGATCCTGTCTCATGGGCCCCCTAAGCCTGATACATCGTAGGCTTAGGGGTTGTGCAGTCCCTAAACATTGATGGCCTATCCACAGAATAGGCCATCAATAGCTGATGTGTCGCCCGGGACCCGCAAATCAGCTGTTTTGAAGGGGCCGCAGCACTCGTACGAGAGCTGCTTCCCCTTCATTTCACTACTCGCTCACACTGTGAATCGCCGACACCGATTCACAGTGTGACCGGAATGAAGTGACAGGAATGAAGGGGAGCAGCTCTCGTACGAGTGCTGCGGCCCCTTCAAAACAGCTGATTGGCGGGTCCCGGGAGTCAGACCCCGCCAGTCAGGGCTAACCTTACCTTCCTCTTCGGCCGCGGCGGGAGTTCTGTAGTCTCGATGCTGTGCGCGGCGGCATAGCGCTGTGACGTCATGCGCTGCGCACAGCGCTTGACGTCAGGACCTCCGCTGCGATCCGGAACCAGGAAGGTAAGTAAAGTATGTTACTATAGTAACAGGGGCCCGCGGCCCGAGTTACTATAGTAACTTTTTATTGATGTGGTGCGGGGGGCCGTGGGCCCCCCTGGCTTCGGGGCCCGGTCGCAATTGCGACCGCTGCGACCCCTATAGCTACGCCAGTGCCTGTCTATATTCCTGTGCCGTAAGCATTTATTCCTGTTCCTGTTACCTATTGAAGTTAAACTCATCCTTTAAATCTTTCATAAAGAGACTCCTTTATCTGCTTGTTAAATATTCCTACTTCCAGCTATATCCTCGAACAAACAGACATATCAATACAGACTAAAGATAATATTGAAGGCAGAAAAACATCAGACGATGTATTTCTCCGTGCTCTAAAGTATGATGACTTTTTTATGCAGGACTGTTTACTGTCTTTTTCTTTCTCTGCAGACTTTATTACCTACTGTATATTTTTACAATGACTCAATCACGATACACTGACTTTTCCAAATCACAAGGACATTGAGAATATAACATATGCTTGTAGCATATTTCCTCGGTTGTGGGGAACTGTTGCGCTCATCCCATAAACGTTGACGAATAAAGAGGAATCCTGTTGCCTGATGCATAGATAACATATTGTAATCAACTTGTATGTTCCTTTCACAAGCACATTAGACAGACTATTCCTTTTAACTCGCAGCATGGTGTTGTGCCCCAGTGATATATGGCTACCAATAAAACGGAAAATGTCTGCAAATGGCAAACAACATTCAAACAATAAGTTTACTTTTAAAGCATGTAAAGTGCTTAAGTGTTTCTGCTTTTCCTTCTTTATTAAGTCATTTATACAGAGAGAATCATGGATTCTTTTTGCTTGCTTTGTTGAATATGTATGTGTAGATACAGCAGAGCTGAAATTGTCATTTATAACTATTTATTTTGTGTATCATGATCGCACACTGAGTTAAGATAATGCAGAAAGGTTATCTGCAGCCACAGAAAATCACAGATAGGATGCAGCTTGGAGGGCGCTGGTGGGACATGGGTGCTGGGTGTTGGGGGATGAGCAATGGCACCAACAACAAAACTTAATAATAAAGATATAATAATAATATAAGGGATATATACTATTTGGGCATCCAACTCAAGAGAGCAGGACCGCCACCCAGAAGCAGCTGTGTTAAGGCAGGGCAGGCCTATGATTGGGCAGCTGGATTCCAAATCCAATTATGCTCATCAGAATTTAGAGAAATATGGATTACTGTGTGGGGGAGGGAGTAACAAACTAAATCTTTGCTGTATGTAAAAAAAAAAAGAAGCCTAGCTCTATCCCTGGATTAAACATTGCGCTGTCACAGTACAATGACAAACTCAGCCCTGTTACACCTATTGATGCTGCATCTGTAGTTCACTTTGTATTCAACTTGAAATTGACATATGCGCAATAGATGCTCTATAAGAAACAGCTCACCGGTTGCTACTGTCTATGCATCAGCTCTGTTCCAGCTCACTGATGGTTAGGTGAAGATGAATTCTACCAATTGGAGTTTAGGTCAATTATTACTTCCTAACATTTTACCTTGGGCGATACTTATGGAGGATTTGTAACTGTAGAACAACATCATGTATATATGAGGAGGACTCACTGTGACTCAGAAGGTTCTGCTCCCACAAGAGTTATCGATAAGAAGTAAACTGCACTCAAACTTCTCAGATGCAATCAAAATACATACATGATCCAAGAGTTCATGCATATAAGCGGTAAATGTTAGGCGATACTTTATGTATAGAACATGGATGGTTTGTTCCCCCTGGACCTTGATCTCCAGTATTGCTATAGAAGAAATAGATAAACGGATATCAGACACATGACAAAATTATCAGAGGATGGCTTCTAAATAGAAATCTAAGCATATAATGAGGTCATATAACATTTTGTTCTTTATGATTTAGCAGAAATAATATTTCAGTTGTCGAAAAAACGTCATAATCGCTTTGTGCCGGGGATTGCTCCATTTACGATGCAGTTACGACTAAGAAATCTGTGCCAGGCTGTAATATAATTGCCAATGTATTTAAAAGGAAAAAAATGTCTTCTTAGCAAAAAAGGCCAACACATACCAAATGGGTATGAGATGCAGAGATGCCGGTCGCTGCCGTGGCAGATAAAAGATCACTTTCCTCATGGTGTGTGGCTCGGTGTTCTTAAATAAGGACCTCACCCACCGGAATTATGTCCTGGATTGAATGCTCTGGAACGGTCTTTGTACTGCATGCAACTAACCAACCCTCTCAAAAGTATTGGCCATTAGTATAATTGTACCTGGGGCAAATAACTGATACCTTACAAGGCCAATGTAAGAAGTCATTCACTGTAGGACCCCTAGATAATGGTAATGGGGAGTTGATCACAGGGGATCAAGAGAAGGCAGAGTTACTAAATGGGTTCTTTAGCTCTGTATATACAACTGAAGAAAGAGCAGCTGATGTAGCCGCTGCCAGTGCTGTTAATATATCAGTTGATATACTGAATTGGATGAATGTAGAGATGGTCCAAGCTAAATTAAATAAAATAAATAAATAAATAAATAAATAAATTTAATTAAATAAAATAAATGTGCACAAGGCCCCGGGACCAGATGGGTTACACCCTAGAATTCTTAAAGAGCTTAGTTCAGTTATTTCTGTCCCCCTTTTCATAATATTCAGAGAATCTCTAGTGACTGGTATAGTGCCAAGGGACTGGCGCAGCGCAAATGTGGTGCCTATTTTCAAAAAGGGCTCTAGGTCTTCCCCAGGTAATTATAGACCAGTAAGCTTAACATCCATCGTGGGGAAAATGTTTGAGGGGCTATTGAGGGACTATATACAGGATTATGTGACAATAAATAGAATTATAAGTGACAGCCAGCACGGTTTTACTAAGGACAGAAGTTGTCAAACTAACTTAATCTGTTTTTATGAAGAGGTGAGCAGAAGTCTAGACAGAGGGGCCGCTGTGGATTTAGTGTTTTTGGACTTTGCAAAGGCATTTGACACTGTCCCCCATAGACTCCTAATTGGTAAATTAAGGACTATAGGTTTAGAAAATATAGTTTGTAATTGGATTGAGAATTGGCTCAAGGACCGTATCCAGAGAGTTGTGGTCAATGATTCCTTCTCTGAATGGTCACCGGTTATAAGTGGTGTACCCCAGGGTTCAGTGCTGGGACCACTATTATTCAACTTATTTATTAATGATATAGAGGATGGGATTAATAGCACTATTTCTATTTTTGCAGATGACACCAAGCTATGTAATATAGTTCAGACTATGGAAGATGTTCATGAATTACAGGCAGATTTAAACAAACTAAGTGTTTGGGCGTCCACTTGGCAGATGAAGTTTAATGTAGATAAATGTAAAGTTATGCATCTGGGTACCAACAACCTGCATGCATCATATGTCCTAGGGGGAGCTACACTGGCGGATTCACTTGTTGAGAAGGATCTGGGTGTACCTGTAAATCATAAACTCAATAACAGCATGCAGTGTCAATCAGCTGCTTCAAAGGCCAGCAGGATATTGTCGTGTATTAAAAGAGGCATGGACTCGCGGGACAGGGATGTAATATTACCACTTTACAAAGCATTAGTGAGGCATCATCTAGAATATGCAGTTCAGTTCTGGGCTCCAGTTCATAGAAAGGATGCCCTGGAGTTGGAAAAAATACAAAGAAGAGCAACGAAGCTAATTAGGGGCATGGAGAATTTAAGTTATGAGGAAAGATTGAAAGAATTAAACCTATTTAGCCTTGAAAAAAGACGACTAAGGGGGGACATGATTAACTTATATAAATATATTAATGGCACATACAAAAAATATGGTGAAATCCTGTTCCTTGTAAAACCCCCTCAAAAAACAAGGGGGCACTCCCTCCGTCTGGAGAAAAAAAGGTTCAAGCTGCAGAGGCGACAAGGCTTCTTTACAGTGAGAACTGTGAATCTATGGAATAGCCTACCACAGGAGCTGGTCACAGCAGGGACAGTAGATGGCTTTAAAAAAGGGTTAGATAATTTCCTAGAACAAAAAAATATTAGCTCCTATGTGTAGAAATTTTTCCTTCCCTTTTCCCTTCCCTTGGTTGAACTTGATGGACATGTGTCTTTTTTCAGCCGTACTAACTATGTAACTATATATATGTAACTATGTAACTATGTAACTTGCACACAATACTACTAATGGTCTGGAGGTTCCAAAATCCAGATCAGGTCTCATAGTCTAAGAACAGTAGGTGCTATGTCCACCTACTTTAGAAAGAGGGGCTTACGTCGTTATTGAATTAAGTTATCCTATTATCACTGATCTTCTTTAAAAGGGTTGTCTAATACCCTATTCGGGATTTCTGAGCTAATACAGCGCTCCCATGTTTAGAATTCTCATCTCTTAGACAAAGTAGAGAGCGGCTACAAAGAGCGTCTCTCGCTCTGGAGGACCTGTACTATCCTGTATTACACACACAGTTCATTGATTTGAATGTGCACTGTGTAATGCTTAATTCCCCTATGGTGGCGCTGCAGGGAAATTTAACACATTGCCAGGCTTCTCCACAGGATCATCTGGTACTCTTGTGCAAAGGTGTAGCTAGGGAGGGGGCTGGCGGAGCATTTGCCACAGGCGCTGGGTGTCGGGGGGCAGCACCATGCCACTTTGCCTTTGCCAGGGTATTTAGATAATGGGCTAGGACAGAAAGCCTAATTACTGTCGGTTAAGAAAAGCATATGTGTGTGTGTGTGTGTGTGTGTGTGTGTGTGTGTGTGTGTACATATGTGTGTGTATATATATCTTATGTACTAGATGCCCGTTAGCATCTATAAGTAATGGTCAGACATCACAGACTAGACAACATGAATTGAGTTAATGTATAATATGAAAGCCCAACTGTTTCAATTATGGTAACTTCCAATGTTTTTACTAGTCATTTAACCTTGGACTTCTCAGAAAACTCTTGGCTCCTACCCGTTCGGATCTTGGCTGCCGTTTTCACTCTATTACAAACTGAAAGGAGAATGCAGCAATTGTCATCTTGTTTCCTTTTCTGTCTTGTTGCGCTTTGCTGCCGTATCTGCTCATATTACAAACCCACTATGGGAAACAATAGTTTATAAATCATTTGCAGCATCCCGTGGGAAAAGGTTTGTTTATAAAGAAAATGTAGCAACACATAAAGAGTAAGTGAATCAAGCCCTCAGCTGGCATTTAATTGATAAGAAGTAAAACTAATATTAGATAACAAATAAATGGTCTGTTGAACAGGCATTTCATTAAACACCAAATTAATGCAGTAATGACCTAGTCGAGCTAACAGCCAGAAACATTTACTGCAGGCAAGCATCTGGAATGCTCCAACTTTTTTCCCCATGTAGAAATACATTATAGAGAGATCTATTTATTTGTAATCAATTCTTCTTCCTTTTTTTTTAACTCCAAAAGAGTCATTAAATAGTGATGAGAAAACTAGTTTGGACTTGGTCCAAATATCTTCAATCCGCTGCTTAGGAGACCATGGCTGTCTTTGAGTTGCTTCCAAGTTCTATAATTAAGGTTCACTTGTCCCTGGGAACCCATTATGATAGATAACTGTAATATTGAAGGTTTTTGCTCCAGGAGTTGAGATAAATGCAGACCTGGTTGGTCACTTAAATCAATGATAGTTATCAGAATGACACTTTTAATGATGATGGGAGAAGCCGTTGACCACATATGAGCTAAATTTCTTAAACATGTTCTCTGCTTTGGACAATACTAACTTGTTATAAAGGTCCCTGGAAAGTAAGCTGATCACAAAGTGTCCACCAAGAGGTTGTGCGCATGTATAGATGGAGGATGGGTCTTCAGAATCCTTTCTACTGGTGAACTCAAGGAACACCAGTCCGACACTGTATATAAAACTTAATATACATTATAATGAACTTCTTCAGCACTCTGGGATGATTTAGGTGATGTAAACAATGTTTTCTAGTATTAAAAAAAAACAAGTCTATTCTTGTCCGTGTCTTATTATATTAGAATTTTTTTAATTCACTCAAAATCTGTATCCCTTCAGTGACTTTTTTGGGGGGTATCCAAATCTTTTTAGGATAATGCTCAAAAGTGGCTTTTGGTCATACAACATTCATGGTAAACTCATGGGTTACAGCAACTGTCATGCAACCTCAGTGTTTCCTTATGGGGGGGTGAATCCCAATTGTAACGCCTGCAGCCGCTGACCGCCGCGGCTCCCCATCCACGAACGGCCGCGACCGCAGCCTCCTGGCCGTCTGCCAGCTTGTGTGGCCTACCTGTCCGGGACTGTCTAACAGGGTGTGCACACTCGTCCCTGGCCTTAAAGGGCCAACGCGCGCACTCACTAAAGTTTACCTAAGCTATCCTCGGATCTTCCTGGACTATAAAAACTGCTCCGCCCTTCCACTCCTTGCCTGAGCATTGTTTATATTCCTATGTTAGTCTTGAAAATGGTCCCTTAATTGTATCCTGTTCCCAGTGTTCCCGTACTCTTCTACTTGTATTCTTTATCCGGTGCTGTGTTTGCCCATGTGCCTTTCTAGTGGTGGAGACGTGCTGTGTCGTTGCCATGCCTGCTGTTCTATACCACGTCTGGTGTAACCTGTCACGCCTGCTGTTATACCAGGTCTGGTGCCATCTGCCACACCTGGTATCATCCGTCACGTCTGGCCCTACCTGCCACGCCAAGATCCATCCGTGCCACAGCCTCTGCTACCTTCTGGACTATCTCAGGTACCCTTGTGCTACGAACTTGTATAGACTTTGCATAAACTGTGACTTGGTCAGCTGCCACTCCGCTACGGCAGGGCGGCCTAGTGGGTCCACATACCCCTGGATCTTGACACCAATCAAAAGATTTCTGCCCAATAATAAGGTTTATCAATGTTAGCAGTGTGCCACAATTTTACATTGTGTGACCAAAAGTCACTGTGACGTCTAAACCCTAGAGGACCACATAACAAAAAGGGTTTAAAAATATTTTATTAAAATAATAACACTCATGTAATAATCTCACGTCCACAGATCTCTGAGCTATAAGCAGAAGGGGCAGAATGCTGTCACTACGGCTACAACATCACTGAGGCCTAATGTTTACAAAGGTCTCAGGAAAAGGGAAGATGAGTGGTGGCATAGGAATAAAGCAGAAAGTAAAATGGTAAATTTGCTATATATTTTTTTTTACTATTCCTTACAAGTTGGCACTTGAGTTGAATTACTGCAAAAAGCACTAGAGCCAGAGGCCTACCAACAGGTCAGCTTCTTAACAGGATAAGACTATATTTAGTATTAACAGACACTGACACTAGAACATATATTTTATTAGCTCCTGCACACAAGCTCTCAGGGGATGCTGGATCCCAAAAATGTTGCCCATTATATCCTATGGGCCTCTACTAAACATATAAGGCCTAAGCATGTAAAGTAGAGATAACTCCCAGTTTTGATTAAAAATGTCCTACCATTTTGTATCTACAGCTCCAATGCAGGCCTATGTGACTCCATAGTAAAAGACTACAAACTCTGTGTAGTTGGATACTGCAGTCATTCTCCCTTCCATCTGGTTCATTTTCCTTGATAGTATACATTTGGTTTGTTAGCAGGAAATAGGGGACAGATAAAAGAGACTATGACTGCAGGATCAGACTACACAAAGTTAGTTTAGAGTATGTTACCTAGGAGATGCATAGACCTGCATAGGAGCTGTATACAAAAAAAAATTAGACCTGTTTAATCAATGCTACAGTATATGCAAAGATTCTCTGTTTTTCATTTTAGAATTATTAGAAAAATTAGTTGCAATGCTGAACACAGTTTTTGATACACATGCAAACATTTATATAATATTTATGTTGTTGTAGTATTTTAATATTGTATTACTATATCGAATCCAAAAACATTTGTGGAATATAATGAAAAATATAATTTGTTCCAATTTTTGATTGTACAGATTACTACAGACATAATAAAAGGATATTGGTAGAAAATTAATAACTAATTGGGACACTGAAAAAAAATTGAGACTGCACACATTGACTCTTTACAATCAGAAAAAAAACGAAAACTTTTTTCTCACATTTTTTTTTGTCTTTCGGGTGTCACATGGTCTCCGAGAACTGAAACAAAAACAAATTTAACTTGCATATATGCAAATCAGCCCATCTGCCTCTTTCAGTCCGGCTTGCTCAAACTGATAGAAAAAGTTTCCAGGGACTGCACAGCGCTCTGACATCTCCCTTATAAGAGCAGACTCTGGAATAAGAAAGTAATTGTGTGAGATTTCGCTTTAGTCTTTAAGACTTCTCCTAATGCTCAATGAAAAACGCCTTAATAAAACGTTATTACAAAGCTTCAGGCCCTTGACAGATTAAGTGCTATTAAATCACTTTGCTTTGAAAGAACTAAAAGGTCACTAGATAAATTACCTAAGTCAGTGTTTGCTTGGTCCCACTCACATAAAAAGCCCAAAAGGGAAAAAGGAAAGTAGAAATTATGGACCTGAAAATGGCTTCAAAATAAAGAGCTGTCACATGTGTGCTGATGGACAGTAGTCAGAGCCACACACATCAACCTATTATATTTTCATAAAAAAATGTTTGGTTTAGTTTCCTATTTTACAAAAAAAATCAGTTTCACCTTGAAAACACCAACATTTCTCAACAAACAAAAACAACTCAAGTAGGAAACGAGTAAATTTACATTCACATCAAATTCATTACATTTGTGTCTCTCTAAACTGATATATATCTGTAACACACACACACACACACACACACACACACACACACACACACACACACACACACACACACACACACACACACACACACACACACACACACACACACACACACACACACACACACACACACACACACACACACACACACACACATTATGTAGAGTAACACATTCCATTATTTATCTAAATAGATTGATAACATAAGAGGTTGTATGGGGTACAGTATTTCCTATATACATAAATAAAGATGTTAAGCAATTCTGGACTCTTTTTTTATTTTCAGGGGTACCAATTTGTCACCAATTTCAAGATCAAACATGCTATAGGTACACAACTTAGATGGTGGGCTGGCCTGGCAAAAAATACCCATTGTCACGATCTGTGGGCATGTGGACACACTAGGCCGCACCGCCTAGTGTGGTAGCAGCTGGCCAAACAACAGTGTACCAAGTCTATACAAAGTCCAAGCACAAGGATACCTGCAATAGTACAGACAGTACCAGCGGCTTAGGCACAGATGGTACTTTCACAACAGGTGATGCAAAACGTGGCAGGAGGTACCAAGCGTGGCAGATTACACCAGACGTGGTGCAAGACAGCAGGTGTAGCAGATGGCAAAACATGACTCCAACACCAGAGAGGGCACAGGAACAAATATAGCATGGGATACAGGATACAGGTAGCAGGGCACGGGAACATTGGGAACAGTCCCTTTAAGGCCGGGAACAAGCTCGCGCGCGCACCCTAGTGGTCACTGAAGGGCAGGATGGTCGCATGTGTTGGCGTATCCGGGGAGGGAGACGTCGGCAGGATATGAGGGGTCTGCGGTCCACGACCGCGGCCGTTACACCAATATTGCTAATATCCTTGCCCTTCCCTTACTTATGGGGCTCAAATATCTATTTCCTCCTGCTTATTTTCACCCATTCACCACACAAGGCTAAATCATAAAGTCTGTATTTCAGATAAGGAGTTGGACCTAGGCTGTATCGTATTTTTAATTATCCTACTGTACTACTACAAAACATGGCAAATTTCACCAGGCTATTCAAATATTTGCCCCAATTTTACAAATAAACAAATTTTTTTTCATATACATATTGTTTATTTTTCTTCTACTGTAGTCTTCTTTACCCTTCCCGAACATCTGCCGTATATATACAGCGGAGGTTGGATGTTGAGATTATGGAGCGGGCTTACAGGTTGAGACAGCACCTTAAAACGAGCGTGTCGGCTGTATCTTACAACCGACACTTCAGTGTAATGAGCAGCATCCCACTCAAGCGGCATTCCACTCTCTTAACCCCCTTAAAAATGCCAAGGACAATAGTGACTGCTGCATCTAAGCCCTTATAAACAGGGGCGAACCCCTCTGACATTTCAATGTCCCCCCACTGTGACGCGATCGCGGGGTGCCTATGGTTGTCATGGCAGGCTGGGGGCCCCCCAGATAAAGGCCCCAGATCTGACATCTTTGTACTACTATGAGGCAGGGCTTAATAGAAGCATGTCAGAATAACGATTAGTTATTAGTTACATTATTATTGCATTATATTGTGCAAGCAATACAACGATCGCTGGTTAAAGTCCCCAAGGGAGACTAATAAAAAAAAGTTAAAAAATTGTGAAATAAAGATGTTTTAATGTATAAAAAAATAAAAGTATTAAAAAGAAAAAAAAATGCTTTTTGGATTTTACCCTAAAAACAATGTAAAAAAAATTAACATAACTGGCTTCGCCATAAAAGTCTGAACTATTACAATATAAGATTATTTAACCCACAAAGTGAAAAATAAAAATAAAAGGCCAGATTCGCTGGTTTTTAGTCACATCATCTCCCACAATAAAATGAAATAAAAAGTGCTCAAAAAGTTTAATGTACCCCAAAATGGTACCAATAGAAACTTCAGCTCGCCATGTAAAAAAATAAGCCTGCACACCACTCAAACGATGGAAAAATAAAAAAGTTCTGGCTCTCAGAATATGGCGACACAAAAATGTATTATTTTTAACAATTAGTTTTTTTCTTGTAAAAGCAGTAAAACATAATAAAAATGATGTCAATTTAGCATCATTTGCCGTAAGCGTAAACGGTGCTGGGAAAAAGTATGACTCGTCCTGCAAAAAAAACAAAAACACATACGGCTATATCGGCGGAACATTTCAAAAGTTAGGGCTTTTGGGAGGTAGGGTTGAAAAAGCAAAAATAAAAATCTGAAAAATGGCTACGGAGGGAGGGAAGGGGCTAAAAGAATTAGCATACAAAATATTTTTCCCCTAATATTTTAGCTGCACCCATGAAAGTTCCCAACATAGGACATTTACTATATATAAAATCTTACCCTTTGTACCAATTGTCAACCACTAAGTTATATCCTTCTATAGCTCTCTTATACCCCCTACAAATACCAGCCTTCATCTCAACCTCTTTATTAGTGTTGTTATTCTTTTTACAGTTTTTTTTTTCAGGTCCACAGTCATAAACTAATCTGCCTTCCACCAAATACACTGAATGGTGAGACCCTAGGTAAATAAAAGTTTTTGGGAACCATGAAAAGTTGAAGACCATAATTTATGTTTTTTTTTGCCCACAACTGAATTAAGTACCCTATACTGTACAATAATAAACTATAATCACACAAGAGGTATAACATTTACATGTGGGGGCAATGCTTTTGGTTCAGAATTATAGGCAAAAGTCAAGGTGCCCATTCATTCTGTGACTTTTTTTTAATAAATAAGCAATTGTTGGGGGAAGAAAAAACAGTTGCTTATTTAGATTACTGTAGATGGGTCGTTGATCCAGGGATTTTATTCTGATTACCATATTGGAGTCAGTTAGAAATCTTTTCACTAAGATGAGGAAAATTGGTTTTTACCTCATGAGGGGATTTTACCTTCTTCTGGATCAACCTTACAGAATAATATGCTGAACTGGGTGGATGTATGTATTTGTTTTTTCAGTCTCACATAATATGCGACTATCTGCCATAGATATTACTTAAATCTTGTGGGCTCCAGTGCAAAATCAGGAACAGCCTAACCAAACTATTGCATGTAATTTATAGTACTGGTCTGCTCATATAGGACAGAGAAACTTTTTGGGCCTCTCAGGCTCCAGGGCCCAGGTGCGGTTGTAACATTTATTTAAAAAAAATCGAATTGTATCCCATCCTGTTTTTTTTATGGTTTTATTTTTTAGCACTTGAGTACTATAGTTCTATTTAATTTTTGATTTTTTTTTGTAAAAAAAAAAAGAAAATTCTGATAAAATTATGCAAACTTATGGATTGCTATTTGATTGAATTCTGAAATTTGATATCTATTTTTAGTAGCAAACAACAAGGGCATTCCCATTTTAACATAACTCTTAAAGAGGTTTTCCTCTTTAAAAAATATATATTTTCTAACACATACTAAATTGCTACTAAACTAACATTCTAATATACTTACCTTTTGAAAGATCTTGATTTCTTCTAATCGCAAGTAGTGTCATGTGACGCCGCCCCCATAAGAATTCAGGATTTCCGATGACCTTGCGACCGTTCTTCTGAACTTCTGGATGAACTCCTCTTCCGGTTTTCTCCATGAACGGCGCGTCATCAGTGACATTCATTCAGTGGGTTGTCCCAGTCGACGAGGTACAAAGTTTGCGCATGCACGGTTCACATAATCGCTTTGAACCACGTATGCGCTGTCCTATGATAAACCATTGCACCTTCGTATATGTTGATTTTAATAAATGAATATGGATATCGTTTTGGGGGAAAATAAAGTTTAATTACCATGATAGAAGGGTCAATGGTGTTTGGTGAAGACCTTTGTTGATGAATGCTGGGAGCGGCCGAACCGGAAGAGACGACGGAACAAACAAAGGGCAGTAAATAAACTACAGGAGGACAACAAACAAGCCTTATCCCTCGGGAAAACAAAGAAAAATAAAAAAAGGTAGTCAGGTGGGTTTATGTATGGGCAAGAAAAGCGGCAAAGGGGAAAAAAATGTAGATCTCGGAAAAGTCCTTTAAGTATTTGTGTGTCTTGATTAAAATATCCAGAGTCCTAAATGTATATTTCTATATTTACTATTTTATATGAAATTAAACAGAAATGAACATAACAAATATTTATAGCACAGGAAACGGGAATCAATGTGAATAAAATAAATGGAAATATTTATAAAGTCTACACGGAAAAGTAAGTAGTCCTTTGAGGATATGAGTCATTTCTGCTCTCTTCAACTGGCACAAAAGTTTATGGAAGGAAAGTGCTGTTGGCCTAAGTTTGATGGTGACATATGTCACGTTGATCCTTTGTGTATGCGACTTCCAGCTGATTTGGCTGACAGGACACAAAATAACGCTGAACAGAGGAATGCAGAAGATGAGGAAAACACAGCTTCTCACACTTATTTGGAGACAGATGCTCAAAGTAACACATCACCATTCAGTGACTCAACCGCTCCCAACTTTTCAGAGGCAGCTAAATCTCAGCTATTAGCATCTTTGTATTTTTAGGATGTTTTTTTATTTATTTATTTATTTATTTATTTATTTATTGTGTCTAGTTTTGTAAAGTGAAGAAATTGCTTGTCTAGGAAAAAGGGAACTGTTTAAAGGTCTTTCATACTATAATGTTTTTGTATTGCTTTGACTGCAATTAGCTATATACCTTTTGTTAAGTAATTACGGTGATTGTATCGTGTAGATAAATAAAGCAAATATTAATCAGATTTTTGTAAAAAAAAATAATTTAATGGATCCGAAGCAACCCAACACCCCTGGGGGAGTCACACATTTTAAGGGCATTTGTATTGAGCTCTTTTTCAACACTAAATACGATAGCAGCCAGATTTCAGCTTTGAGGGAATGGGAGTAAAGTGTAATAAATAGTAAGGCCATATTTTTTAATTTTATTTTATTGTAAAGCCATAGTTGTGCTTTTGAGCTTTAGTGTGCATAAATCTTTATGTATTTTTTTTTAGTCTTGTATAGAAAGATGTCAGCAGGGTCAGATTGGCCCATTAGTGGGCTCTAGTTCTAACAGAGTAATGGCCCCCTTTTATTTATTTCCCTTATATAGCGCCAACATATTCCGCAATGTAAACTAATACAAACATGGGGAGACCATACAAACACACTAATCACATGAACTTCATACCATCATTTGTATAATCAAACTATTTTGAATTTTAGACAGATCCAGTGGAATGGAACTCCTGATCATAAAGGATGAATTGCGAAAAAAAATTATTTTTTATTTTTACACTTTTTAAAAAATTCCCTACTATAACCAGAAATTGTCTTTGACAGTCACTTACGACTGTTTTTATGGATTAATTCACAAAATAATGTATTAGACCTTATTGGTGGTTAGACCTGTGTGCAATGATTACAGAAATGTTTATGATGCAGAGAAAAATGAATATGTACATTTTCTGTGGAATAGGTGGATAGGCTCTGAAGGTCATTTCCTCTGGTGGGACCAAGGTACCCTAGTTGGACTGTGAATATCAAGGGCCGGCTCTATCTTGTTACAGCCCTGCCTTTAAAGGGAATGTGTTGCCAGCAAAACATGTTGTTTTTTTTTTAGTTAAACAATTAGTGTGTAGGTGATTAAACATTGTTCTAATTTTTTTTTTTTTTCACGAGTCAGGAAATATTATAAATTGGATTCAATTGGATTCTAATTTATAATATTTCCCATTGCTGGTCACTAGATGGAGCCATTCCCAAAATTGCAGCATTGCATGTGGTAAAGCAACCACATTGCTTTATGCTGCAAAATTGGGTAAAAAGCCCTCGCTCTAGTGAGCTCTCAGCATCCCCCCCTCCTTTATCCTGGCTAGTGCTGGGAGAAACGAGGGGTTTGAACGGTCTAACCTCCTACACTGTGTGTCGCCAGTTTTTGAGCTAACACACAGTGTAGAAGGTTTACATACAGTAGTAAACACACACTGAAACACAAACATACATAGAAATCCCTTACCTGCTCCAGTCGCCGCCGCTCCCTCCGGTCCATCCGCTCCGTCTGCTGCCGCTGCTCCATGTGCACAAGTCCGGAAGCCGCGACCGGAAGCAGTAATCTTACTGTCCGGCCGCGACTTCCGGTCCACAGGAAAATGGCGCCGGACGGCGCGCATTTCAAATTGAACTGTGTGGGAGCGGCGCATGCGCCGTTCCCACACAGCGGTGTACATGTTAGTGGATGGAACGGGCCCCGTTCGCAGTCCCTATGGGACTGGAGCTGCCGTATTCCATGTCTGTATGTGTCGTTAATCGACACATACAGAAATGGAAAAAAAAATGGCAGCCCCCATAGGGAAGAAAAAGTGTAAAAATAAAAAAAAGTAACACACAAACACACAAATTAATCCAAACGTTTTTAATAAAGCACTAACATCTTTAACATATTAAAAAAAAAAATTGTGGTGACACTGTTCCTTTAAGAATTGAAAGAATTGGTCATTGAAAAAAGTTATCTTTACGATGCAATATTGGCAATTAAGTGATGTCAACTGGGTAAGGGCCAAACTTCTATCACTCCGAAACCTTTCTTGCCTGAAATGGGGAGACCACTATTATGGCTAGTAATAAACTCTGTACTACAAGGTCATGTAATAAGCAGCCAATATATTATTCAAATGTCAATACTGCCAATTATTTACAATACAGGGTGGCTCACACACGATGTAGGCAAGATGTTATAAAGTGCATAGTTATCTGTACCCCATACAGTAAAGATTCAAAATAATATTATATAAAACCGTCTCTCAAGACTAAGGCCTCATGCACACGTCTGTGCAGTATGTATGGTCAGTAAATACTGCACGGATGGGCCGGGGACTGTCACCCGCATTTGCGGGCAATGCTCACATTAAAAAGTATAGGTGCACAGTCTGTAAATGAAAAAAATAGGATGTGTCCTATTTTTGCAGGTCATTTCTACAGCCCGGACACACACCCGTAAATATACGGGAAGGTGTCTGTGGCCCATAGAAATGAATGGATCAGTATCAGTATGGAGCAGCCCCGGCACCAGTGGATATAATGCTGCAGTCCCAGCAGTTCAATGAGCTTTCTTTCAATTGAATTATTGGCCACAATAGTAGATGTAGCAAATGCTTTTTTCATAAGTAGATGGCGTCTCATTAAAATAGGTCTTAGTCCTCATGCAGACTATATAAGTAGTGGACGCATTTAAAAGCGTGACAACCGCTTCTTCCTCAGTAGTAGTGTGGCAATTATTTACCTATACACTATATTCAATGGGGTCCAAGTCTGGACAGTGATTTATAAACCTCCTCTTTCCTACATGACACATTATTTTTGGTAAGAATTTTCTCCGAAATAGTATATTTGGGAATGTCAAGTATGTAAAAATTATAATCAATTACATCTATATTGATATTTATATCTATATATGTTTTGTAGGATAAAGCTAGTGATTTTTTACACATAAGATTAAAGCTAAGCTCCACTATTGATTTTCTTTGGCTCTATAGTCAGCGAAAGTAAAATCCAGCATCTGTGTAACATGTTAATTACTTTTTTTTTTTTTTACGTATTTTTAATTTTATGGATTGGAAAAAAATTGCTAAATGGAAACCATCAGCAAGCTGTAATTTACAGGTCTATTATTCTTACCATGTATTTGTGTTTAATACAATATTAAGTTCATAATGTTTTCCTGTTCTGCATGACCTGTGGGACTGATTGACTCGACAAATCTTTAAAGAGCATCTGTCACCATCTTTTTGCTGCCCTTACTGAGAGCAGCATAGGGAGAGAGCTGTCAATCAGCGGCGGGAGAGCAGGGTTTTCGGCAGCTCATGAACACAAGGACTATTTCTAACAGCCCGATGCAAGCGCTGCAACGATACAAAACCAACAGCACACGGAGACATAACACTAATAACCCTAAAATCAGCGTCACTGTCACTACCTTATGCTGCCACCAGTGAGGGCAGCAAAAAGGTGGTGACAGATGATCTTTAGTACTCCATTCAGCCTAGCTCATTAATAAGTGTATGCACAAAACAAGTACTAAACTATTTGGAAGTTTAGATGTTAATATTAACCATAAGGTGCATTATGATAGACAAGCTATAAATGGAACAAAAGAAAGTACATTTTGTAGCACTTTGAGCGTAAAAGCAAACTGAAAAATAAGTGAAAAAAGCAAGATCATGAATACATAGTTAATACTGTATGTGCTAATTTGTACTACAACCAATGTCATTTGAAGGTCACTTCCATTTTCAATACTGTAATGGATTGTTTTGTTTAAGAATATTTTAGGAAGATTTTACTCAGGATTTGTTTCTTTATTTACACTTCTTGTCTTATTAATATCAATTATAAAAAAAACATTCAGCTCTACTCCAGACACAGCATCTTGTCCATACTTGTGACTGTGCCTGGTACTGCAGACCAGTCTCATTCAGGTAAGTAGGACTGAGCTGCAGTACCAGGCACAGTCACCTCTCAGGATAAGCTGCGGTGCCTGGATAAAAATTAAAGTGCCCACGGCACTCCAGAGAGCACTGCAGGCCATCCTATCTGTGGATTGGTGGGTGTTCAAGAGGTTGGATCCCTACTGATTACATATAAGGATAAGCCATTAATGTTTTTCCCTTTTAACCCCCTTTAAAGTGATAATGCCTCTCCCTAGTCACCTGCAGAAAACCATTGCCAATGTTTGACTGAGCTAACACGTTGTGTGATTTCGCTCGGCCGTCTATGGCTCTGCCCATTCTAAGTAAATAAGAGACATTTTATTCAAGATTGTGCATTCTAAGATACAGTATTAACAATTTTATTAACATTAACACAGATTGCCTTCCATTAGCTTATTGCGTCCTAATAAAAATGATGGCGCCTTTCAGGAGTACAATTTGATATAAACTGAAGTGATTAAACCCTGCTTAGATATCTACGCCGTGACTATTCCATTTCAACAATAAGCCTGTAATTTTATGCATGGCTGCTTTCAAATGGCATAAATTGTTATAATACTGAAAATTATCAAGGAGAACTGGCTGGTGGAAAATTAGAAATAGCTTAGAATCAAATAATTAGAATTTCTGTGCATGTGAAGAGAATGTGTTCTGTACGTTCCATTTTCTATTTCATTAAAAATATATGTGTTGGAATTAACATTAAATGTTTTGCTCTGTAACTTATACGCATCAGCTACCAGCAGGGGCGTTGCTAGGGTCTTAAAAGATCAAGGGGAACAAGACCTATATATCTCAAGAGACAACATACTGCAGCTATAAGATGTTAGATTTTATTTAATAACATGAAAAACTTAGATACAGCGTTTCAGTAGTACTCTATCCCCAGATATATTTTAGTGAAAATCAGCACTATGGGGCATACAAAAAAATTGCCTCTTCAAAAGAACTAATCTGAGTATTATAGTATATCTTTAAATACCACCAAAACCACCAAATAGTGACTGAATAAAACCACCATACCATGACCACATATTACCACTACATAATGACTGAATAATACCACCATACTGTTACTGAATAATACATCCACATCATTCCCACATATTACCGCCACATAGTGACTGAATAATATCACTATACTGTTACTGAATAATACCACCACATGATTTCCACATATTACCACTTCATAGTGACTGAATAATACCACCATACTGTTACTGAATAATACCTCCACATCATTTACACATATTACTACCACATAGTGACTGAATAATACCTCCACATCATTCCCACATATTACCACCAAATAGTGACTTAATAATGCCACCATACTGTTACTGAATAATACCTCCACACCATGACCAAATATTACCACCACATAGTGGCTGAATAATACCACCATCATGTTACTGTATAACACCTCCCCATCATTACCCTGTATTACCATCACATAGTGGATGAATAATACTACCATAGTGTTACTGAATAATACCTCCACACCATGACCACATATTACCACCACATAGTGACTGAATAATATCACTATACTATTAATCAATAATACTGCCACACCATAACCACATGTTACACCACATAGTGACTGAATAATACCATA
The DNA here is from genome assembly GCF_050947455.1 of Rhinoderma darwinii. NCBI lineage: Eukaryota > Metazoa > Chordata > Amphibia > Anura > Rhinodermatidae > Rhinoderma > Rhinoderma darwinii. The sequence goes on from NC_134687.1 coordinate 597,772,398, forward strand.
ATACTGTTACTGAATGATTCCGCCACACCATGACCACCTATTAACACCACATAGTGACTGAATAATACCACCATAGCGTTATAGAACAATACCACCACACTATGACCACATATTACCATTACACATTGACAGAATAATATGCCTATACTGTTACTGAATAATACCACCACACCATAACCACATAGTGACTGAATAATACCCCCATAGTGTTACTGAACAATACCTCCACACCATAACCACATTTTACCACTACATAGTGACTGAATAATACTACCATACTGTTACTGAATAATACCTCCTCACCATGACCACATATTACCACCACATAGTGACTGAATAATACCACCATACTGTTATTAAATAATACCTCCACACCATGACCACATATTACCACCACATAGTGACTGAATAATATTACTATATTGTTACTGAATAATATCTCCACATCATTCCCACATATTACCATCACATAGTGGCTGAATAATACCACCATACTGTTACTGAATAATACCTCCACATCATTTCCACATATTACCATCACATAGCGACTGAATAATATCACTATACTGTTACTGAATAATACCTCAACATCATTACCCTGTATTACCATCACATAGTGACTGAATAATGCTACAATACTGTTACTGAATAATACCTCCACACCATGACCACATATTACCACCACATAGTAAATGAATAACACCACTATATTGTAAATGAATAATATTGTCAAACCTTGACCACATATTACCACCACATAGTGACTGAATAATACCATTATACTGTTACTGAATAATACCTCCACATCATGACCACATATTACCATCACATAGTGACTGAATAATATCACCATACTGATACTGAATAATACAGCAACATCATGACCATAGTTACTGAATAATACCACCATACTACCACAATGAGCTGGGGCTTCTGATCTGTGCAGGCAGCGGCCCAACACATGTCTCTGCTGTCCTCAGCATGCTTCCGGTGTTGCAGGCCTTAACCAGCCTGTCGCCTAGAATAGTAAATGGGGGGTCTGGGAGTCAATGAATCTTTATTTCTGCCAGAGTTTTCAACTTTATGTGCATCCACAGGATACGGATACTGTTAATAGCAGCACTTGCCCAGGGATCTGGGTCATCGGCTTTAAATCTGGGGCACATTCCCCAATGTGTGGTGCTAGTAGCGCCACTGACTACCTGTTTAATAAAGAGTCCATGGAAGACAATTTAAAGAGATAAAATAGTCTATACATGTGGTGCAAGTGTACTTTTCTGATGCAATTGTGTCATTATTAGTGGTGAATGAGGGGCGATACTTGAGCTACATACATGCCTAACACTTTGCAATACGCTTTATGAGCGCCAAATTGAGCCCTATGACAGAAATTTGAGGTAAAAGGTGCTTTAGTATTTATTGCAAGCTCTCAATGCAAGTCTATGAGAGTCTTGATTTGAGTCTAATAGACTTGCATTGACAGAGTGACATCCGATTTCTACAGTAGACGTTGAAGGATTTGGGTTGTCAGAACAAAACCTAGAACAGAGTCCCTTGAAACACAGCACCAGGTAAGTCAATACACATCTCCACATTACACTACATTTGCAGACAGAGGGGGGGGGGGGGGGGGGTGTCGGACCAAAAAAAAAAATGGAGTGTTTATTTAATTAACTGTATAACTGTATGACTGTTTGATGGAAGATAAAGGAATTAGAGCTCATTATCTGAAAAACTGAGCTCAGAACCCTGTGAAATGCATGCTGGAGTTTCTAGGAGCATAAAAACAGTAACCTGCAAAGATTAAAAAATTGTTATAGCTAATATACTTAAAATTCCTCTCCATCACCCCACATTCCTGTGCAAGAACTATGCCAAAGTGATGTCGGAGGCCATAGTGAGGTTATATCATGTGACTGTGCCATCCAATGGCTATAGGCCATGGTGGAGTAAGCTGCTACTATATTTGGCCAATGTCAATGTAATGACCCTTTGGATGTTGCAGCCATTGTATGTGATGTTGCTATGGACACAACATCACTGCACCCTAGTCATCAGATGAGGAAACCGAGAGAAATTTTAAGGGTGCTCAGATTTTATATATATATATATATATATATATATATATATATATATATATATATATATATATATATATATATATATATATATATATATATATATATATACACAGTGAAGGAAATAAGTATTTGATCCCTTGCTGATTTTGTAAGTTTGCCCACTGTCAAAGATATGAACAGTCTAGAATTTTTAGGCTAGGTTAATTTTACCAGTGAGAGATAGATTATATAAAAAAAAAACAGAAAATCACATTGTCAAAATTATATATATTTATTTGCATTGTGCACAGAGAAATAAGTATTTGATCCCTTTGGCAAACAAGCAGTCAGACGTTTTTTGTAGTTGATGATGAGGTTTGCACACATGTTAGATGGAATTTTGTCCCACTCCTCTTTGCAGATCATCTGTAAATCATTAAGATTTCAAGGCTGTCGCTTGGCAACTCGGATCTTCAGCTCCCTCCATAAGTTTTCGATGGGATTAAGGTCTAGAGACTGGCTAGGCCACTCCATGACCTTAATGTGCTTCTTTTTGAGCCACTCCTTTGTTGCCTTGGCTGTATGTTTCGGGTCATTGTCGTGCTGGAAGACCCAGCCACGAGCCATTTTTAATGTCCTGGTGGAGGGAAGGAGGTTGTCACTCAGGATTTGACGGTACATGGCTCCATCCATTCTCCCATTGATGCGGTGAAGTAGTCCTGTGCCCTTAGCAGAGAACCACCCCCAAAACATAATGTTTCCACCTCCATGCTTGACAGTGGGGACGGTGTTCTTTGGGTCATAGGCAGCATTTCTCTTCCTCCAAACACGGCGAGTAGAGTTAATGCCAAAGAGCTCAATTTTAGTCTCATCTGACCACAGCACCTTCTCCCAATCACTCTCAGAATCATCCAGATGTTCATTTGCAAACTTCAGACGGGCCTGTACATGTGCCTTCTTGAGCAGGGACACCTTGCGGCACTGCAGGATTTTAATCCATTACGGCGTAATGTGTTACCAATGGTTTTCTTGGTGACTGTGGTCCCAGCTGCCTTGAGATCATTAACAAGTTCCCCCCGTGTAGTTTTCGGCTGAGCTCTCACCTTCCTCAGGATCAAGGATACCCCACGAGGTGAGATTTTGCATGGAGCCCCAGATCGATGTCGATTGACAATCATTTTGTACGTCTTCCATTTTCTTACTATTGCACCAACAGTTGTCTCCTTGTCACCCAGCATCTTACTTATGGTTTTGTAGCCCATTCCAGCCTTGTGCAGGTCTATGATCTAGTCCCTGACATCCCTAGAAAGCTCTTTGGTCTTGCCCATGTTGTAGAGGTTAGAGTCAGACTGATTAATTGAGTCTGTGGACAGGAGTCTTTTATACAGGTGACCATGTAAGACAGCTGTCTTTAATGCAGGCACCAAGTTGATTTGGAGCGTGTAACTGGTCTGGAGGAGGCTGAACTCTTAATGGTTGGTAGGGGATCAAATACTTATTTCTCTGTGCACAATGCAAATAAATAGATATAATTTTGACTATGTGATTTTCTTTTTTTTTTTTTTTTTATATAATCTATCTCTCACTAGTAAAATTAACCTAGCCTAAAAATTCTAGACTGTTCATGTCTTTGACAGTGGGCAAACTTACAAAATCAGCAAGGGATCAAATACTTATTTCCTTCACTGTATATATATATATATATATATATATATATATATATATATATATATATATATATATATATATATATATATATATATTATTATTATGTTTATTATTATTATTTTCTTCCACCATACAAGGTCAATGAAGACAACAAGGCATTAAGGTCCCAAACTTTAGACCAATGAAAAAGGCATCTAGAGGTATTTTTTATTTTTTTAACTGTGTTTTTAAAAGTGGATTACCTTCATATATATTAATTCCTTCCAATTTATGTCAAGGTTCCAGGGCAACTATTGGTGGTGATAAAATCACAGGTTACAGTGACCGTCAAGCAACCTCAATGTTTCTTTGTTGAAGGTTTTTTGCGGACAAATGGATTGCAACAGATCCGTGGTTTTGTGGCCTGTAAAACCACTGCGGTCGTTCGCATCAGGCCTAAGGGGTTAGCTTCCTTCTAAAGAAACCCATCACAGAATCACAAATATACATATCAACAAGTATACACGCAAGTAAACATGTCAGGAGTATGGAAAAAAACATACAGAATCCAGTACAGAATATCAGAATAAAAGAAACACTTACTCTTAATGGCACCTCTTCAAGCCAGGTGGGCATCAGGAACCAGCGGGGACACAGCACACCCAGCGCAGAGCTAAACATTCCGAGCATCAAGCACCTCTACATTCAGCGGTGCAAAGGTCTGAGTTAGGCGGGGGATTCTGCCGGAGAATTACGCCTCACTTTCATTTCAATAGGATTGATTTTTTTAGCGGGAAAAAGAAGCGTCCTGCTCAATTTTTGGGCGGATTCTGCCCGAACCTCCAATTGAAGTCAATGGGAGGAGGAATCTTCCTGCTGACGGCAGAAACAATTCTGCAGCGGGACCCGCCACGCAAAATCTGTCGCGAGAACAGGGCCTTCCAGCTGCAACCAAACACGCTGGTTAAACAAACTAACGCTTAGGGAAAAACTGACCCCCAGCACTAGACAAAGAAATCCCCAAAAATATAGGGAACAATGGGAGGGAGGGCACCTGAAACTACCCTAGCCAGGTAGGAATGAATAAAAAACACAGTTGGAGGAGGCTGGTTTGGTCCTTTTATAGGATCTGATTATTTTAATCGTGGCACTTGTTCCTAACTTACGGCAGGGAATTAAACCCATATGTACATGCAGTTGCGGGAACGAACAGGAAAAACTTTTTTGTTTTTTTTCTGAACATTTTATATCACTTTCTACAATTGTTTTTTGTCACACTAGGGGACTTGACTATACGATTGCTTGATCACTTCAATAATACCCTCCATTACATATGTAGTACAGTGTATCACACCTGTTAATGTATTCTCTGGCAGGGCCTAACATGTATACACATATGCATCGTGCAATCGTACCCCCACCATTCCCTCGCTGTACACTTAGCGCAAACTATATATCGCCAGCGTCGTAAATTTACACCATTCGTCCCATGGGCTGTGTCTGGTCTTCAAGTGAATGGAGCTGGCACTGTTTCTGCAAAATCAAACCCTTCATTCTAATCTTCGACAACTCCTTTTTACATAATGTAATTTTTTTTCTTAAACTTGGAAACAACCTATTTTGAGAGTTTATCAAGTAATTTTTCTTTTTTCTGCTTCCATGTTCTCTTAAGTATAAGAGATAGGTACTAAGTATTTCCAGCATCATCAAGGGCTAAGGTTCAATTGCTTTAAACATTAACATCATAAAAGGAGTGAACCTAAATGCCAAGTTGTAATTTGCATTTGTGCAAATGCAATTTTTATTTTATTTTCCTATACTGGGATATATTATAGCTGAGTGTAAAGTATTCGTCTAGCTCTCGACCACTCGAATATTTCAAAGTTATTTAGTTAATGAAGCCTAATGGAGTTGTGCTCACTGCACCCAGGTTTATGGCAAAAGGCAAATACAGTGAATCTTGATTTTCAGAATGACCTTTTAGGATTTTATGATCTTCACACATGACGGTGTCACCTCCTGCACATTTTCCTATTGCTGAGAATGAATCTCTGCTGAATGATGTTCAGTATCAATCATTCTGATTACCAGAGAGCAGAAAACATGTTTGCGGAAATGTTAACGTCATACCTGAAATATTTTAATAGTATGTGCACTGAAGCTTAAGTAAATCTCACTGACCATAAAACACCCATCACACGACACTTTGACAAAACACTCAGGTTTATATGCAATGTCTTACATCTCAGAGGAAGCTGGAATTTTTGCCTTTTATTGAAAGAGTCAGTCCAAAGGCAAAAGCGAAATAGATTAAAAAAATAAAAAAACAACAATAATGATGATGGAGTATCATTAAAATAATTCTAATAATAATATCAATGATGATGATAAAAAGAATAATAATGAAAAGAATAACAATATCAATGAAAATAATACAAAAAATAACAATGATGATGATAATAATAATAATGAAAAAAAAAAATATATTAATAATAAATAGCAATACTACTACTGCCATTACTGATGCTACTGTTACTGGTAGTAATAATTCTAATAATATTAATAATAATACTGATGGATATGATGCTAATAATAATAATAAAATACCAATAATAATAATAATAATATGAATATGGATAATAATAATAATATGAATAATGATAAAATTCTGTATTAAGGTAGAGAAGTTTACCCGGTAGTGACTGCCCCATAGTGTTTTTACGGCGGCCACTAACGGGCTTTATTCCGATGCATAAGCCTTTTTACGGCGCTGCATCGGAATAAGTAAACAGAGCAGAGAGCCATTAAATCTCCCTGCTCTCCGCTACCAGAAGTAGCTGAGGGCTGGGGGCATCCCTGCTCGAACAGGTGAGATTGATATCAGTATCAATCTCACCCGTTTAACCCTTCAGATGTGGCGCTCAATAGCGAGCGCTGCATCTGAGTGGTTTTGGAGATAATTAAAGGGAGCTCCCTCTCATCCCACTAAGATCGCCGGGAGTCTGTGTCTCCGATGGCAGCTGGGGGCCTAATAAAGGCCCCCAGGTCTGCCTGTAGTGTATGCTTGCTAGGTCATGCCAGAGGCATGTCCTAGCAGATGCCTGTCCTTTTTACACGAACAGGCATAATACACTGCAATACAGAAGTATTGCAGTGTATTATAAATGCAATTGTATAATCGCATAGTGAAGTCCCCTAGTGGGACTAGTAAAAAAGTAAAAAAAAAAAGTTTAATAAAAAGTGAAAAAAAAAGAAAAATCCACTTTTTCCACTTACAAAATGCTTTATTATTAAAAAATAAAATAAAGTTAAAAAGTTACACATATTTGGTATCCCCGTGTCAATAACGACCCCAACTATAAAGTCATTACATCATTTAACCCGCACGGTGAACGCCGTAAAAAAAAAAAAAAAAAACATGCAAAAATTGCTGTTTTCTTTGAAAGCAGATAATAATAATAATGATTATTTTTATTATTGTTATTATTATTATTATTATTATTATTATTATTATTATTATTATGCTAATAATTATTTCTATGATAATATGAATAATAATATAAATAATAATAATTATTATTATTATTACTATTTTCGCTGTACTTGTTTATGGCAAACAGTCCACCAAGGGAAAAACAATGCAGAGAGATCACTAAAATGACTCAAAAGGGGGCCAGCTTCATATCAACACCTGTGGTCTTGAAATCGGATGTCCAACAAGTTTTATAGGTGTGATGGTCAGGTGTCCACAAACTTTTAGCCATATAGTATATTATTATGATATTAAAGTTAGATGTATTTCCTATTTATAAATACGTTTTCTAGTGGTGTGTAGTGGCTGCTCTGATCTTTTCTTAAGTAGAAGTTCTTGGAAAACCTTTGCCTAAGTGTAATGCATATTCTGTTCTGTGAAGGTCAGTTGGCAATGATGTATATAGAAATCATTAGACAAACACATTGTGGAAAATAATTTTCTTGCCTTAGCTGTATTAACTGGGTCTTTCTTAGCACAGAATTGTACATTGTGACCTCCCACAGCCTGATCTACTGTTGTGTTATTCATCACTTCCCACTCCAAGGCCGGAATAGAATGAAGCTGCTCTAGAGTTTTTGCCAAACTCTCACAAGAGCTCATGCAAGATACAGAACGTCCTACAGAAAATACAAGAGATTGAAATATAGTTGATGCAGCAGCCAGTTGCTAGGTCTTACAGACTTTAGAGTTTTGTTTTCCGACCTTGACCTTGACTTACATCTGCCAGCCGCCTTGTCTGATGTCCCGTTGCTGACCTGGCTTAACCTTGCCTTCTATTTTTGCTCATTCTTCTTCTTTACGCTGTACCTTGACTACGAGCTACTCTTTCTTTATTGGTCTCCACAATTCTACAGAGTCACCATGGCGTTCATCAGTTCCCATGCTTCTGGAGTTATGACACAACTGTCTGAGAGTTCTAATTCAAGTTTATTGAAACGCTAAAAAAAAAAATTAACACATTTGTTTCAGGAACATGCAGAACATTCTGCAGACTGATAAACAGTGTGGGCAACTTTATCTGCTGTTTACTATTTATTTCTAGGTTCTTTAAACCCTTTGAAGACCCAGCCATTTTCCGTTTTTACGTTTTCGATTTTACTTCCCGCCTTCCAAGAGCCATAACTTTTTTATCTTTTTTGTCAATGGAGAGGTGTGAGGGCCATTTTTTTGTGGGGGGGGGGGGGGATGCACTATTTAAAGTACATATAATGTACTGGGAAACGGGGAAAAATTCTCTGTGGGGTGGAATTGGAAAAAAACTGCAATTCTTCCATTGTTTTTTGGGTTTCGTTTTTACGGCTTTCACAGTGTGGGAAAAATGACCACTTAACTTCATTCTGAGGCTCAATACAATTACGGTGATACCAAATTTATATAGGTTTTTTCATGTTTTACTACTTTTACAAAGAAAAAACTATGTTAAAAAAAAATATTTTATATACGATTTTTTGATCACTTTTTATTATATTTTTTTTAGCACTAAGGTGACCAAAAACTGATTCTGTTTTAGATTTAAAAAATAACGCCGTTCATTGTGCGAGTTAACTAATGTTATATTGTAATATTTCTGACTTTTACGGACACAGCAATACTAATTTTGTTTACTTTTTACATTGTGTTTGGCGAAAAATGGGAAAAGGTTTTTTATTTTTTTAACTTTTAATATTTTTGTATTTTTTTGTATTTTTTTGACACTCCTGAAATAATACTCCTGGTATAATACACAGCAATACTAATGTATTGCAGTATATTGCCATTTTTACAGGCTTCAGCTAATCGCTGCCGGAAGCAGGGCTTAGCAGAGGCAGACAGAAAGCAGACCTGGGGGTCTTCATTAGACCCCAGGTTGCCATGACAACCATCAGTGCCCCGCGATTTTGTCGCGGGGGCCGATGGGCTGTTGGAGGGGGCCGCCCCCTCCTTCTAACGGTTTAAATGCTCTGGTCGCTATTGACAGCATCATTTAACTACTTAAATGGTCAGGAACAGAGAGATCTCTTTTCCTGTCTGTTAGAGCAGCGTGTCAGCTGTAATACATACTTCACCCCCCTCGCTCCAGGACGTACAGTTTCGTCATGGGGCAGGAAAGGGTTAAATGACAAAATTCTGTATGCCTGTAGCTACCACAAGAGGGAGATTAGGAGCTGACTGCATACTGATTTAGCATTACATTTAATATATATATATTGTATGTAGTAAATTTCTAAGTTTCTCCTAGTGGTTGACTGCAAGCAAGTAGAACTTTATTAGTTCATTTTATGTCTATGCAAGTAATTTTGACCTCTGTAATAGAAAAACTGGTGGACCTTCACTTTAAATAGTAATAGACATTTGTCGTAGAAGTCAATGGCTCAAAATATATTAAAAACGTTGAAAAAAAAACCGATGTAGCAATGCCAATTGAACTTTAGATGAGTGTTCCAACAGACACGCCAGGAACTTTATCCGGTATCCTAATCAGGAGATTTCATACCGATATATATTGAGAGAGGAGAAATAACACACAGACGCTGCTGGTATGCTCAAAATACTCCTCTGGAGGTTTATTGCCAAACACAATTATAATAATATCATTCAAAAGGGGTGTAGACTTGAGGTTAACCAATCAGAGGCAATGTGACAATATTTCTTATTCAGATGATAGCAGACCATAAGAATATTTCAAGTACATAATTATAATTCTTCGTTAAAATGCTGACATCAGGTAACACCTAGAGACAAACATATAATGGGCAATTGTATCTATCCCATGAGGGAGTTTGTTGTACTAATGAGAAATAGTTGCACTTTATGTCTGGGCGTTCGGCCAACCCTCTACAATGGGGTATGAAGACCATGCAAAGAACACTAAAAGATAACACATTTCTTTGAGACCCCGCTACAATTATATAGAGGAAAGGTCATTGGTCATTACAAAATGGAGAATGCATATTTTAGTAATTTGGCATTCTGCTTGATAATTCATAATGTAATTTAATACAGAGAACATAAGCAAATAAACCATCCATCACACATTGTTGTCTGCCATTCAGGTGGTCTTTATGCTTACATATATAACACGTTATTCCTAATTTCTATTCCTATTCCTAATCCAGTGTGCCTGCCTTACTACAATACCGTTGGTTCAGGCTGGCCGTTTATGGTGGCTGCTTCCTCTCTCTAATTAAAACACCCCATGCATCCCTTTCCATTCATTTAGCACAACTGCTCCAAATGTTGTTGTTTGCATCGAAAAAATATAAATGTATATATTTTTCCATTTTATACTAGAAAAAAATATGAAAAAAAAAACCGTTGTAGCAATGTCAATTGTATGGCCATAGCATGTCCATATATATTATTGTTGCTATACAAATTCTCAAAGCCGAGCACTTATTTGTTATCGCCCATTTTTATTCACTAGGTAAAATAAGACATTTCTGGTTAAATTTGAATCTAAAAAGTCGATTTTCAATATTAAGGAACTTTAAAATCCCATCATAAAACATTTCAGAGATATTATACAGTGCATTAACTTAAAGAATAATAAATCTTGGAGATATATGGATACAATTTAACAGAATCGTCCTTTTCCTTTGTGTGACCTTCAGCAGATAAGTGTAATTTGATGGTTTGTGAATATTATTCAGAACTAGGTGCATTGTACAATGTAAGCTAAATTAACATGCTGATTGCAATTGTCATTTTCCTTCCATCACCAGTTCTACTCCCGATGCTAAACAAAGGTTGGGAATGATTTTTGCTAAATGCCAATTTGTCATAGGAGCTTTGAAGGTGTCTCATTAACGGTTCCGGACAAATATATAATAAACATATGATTGTAGATGGGGCTGAATTATGACTAATATCATGAAAATGTTAACTTGTTTTTCACATTTTTATATACTCTACACATTATATAGATGTAGCAGTCTAAATGAATAACAAGTAACTTGCTATTAATAAACAGATCCTTAAAGGGAACCTGTTAGCAGTTTTGAGGACCGAGAAAATGATGTTTAATTACCCCAGTGCGCGAATCGAGGCGGGACTTGATGTGCAGGTGATCCTGCACTGTATGCTGCAAGCTCAACCCCTCTGTTCTGAGTGACGTCCCTAGCGGCCTACTAAATTAGCTGCCGGAACCACCACTCAGACTTGCGACCGCCGCGCCAGGGAAATCAACTGGCATGACCATGAAAAAAGATAAGTTTAAAATGCCCTCCCCTCCATTATATCACCCTGTCAGCAGTTTTAAGGCCTCAGAACTGCTGACTGATTGCCTTTAACATTGTGACTGCTGTTGACTTATTTTTAATGCTCACAAAAGGCCTATTCATACTGTATAATATACAGGAGTCAGAGTATGTTCACACGGCCTATTTTCAGTCTTTTTTTGGGCTGTAAACACCACGAAAAATGGCTGAAAATATGGGGCCTGAACGCCTCCAAACATCTTCCCATTGATTTCAATGGGAAAAGCGGCGTTCCATTCCCACGGGGCATTTTTTACATGCCCATTTTTAAAAACAGTGCATAAAAAACGCCCCATGAAAAAGAAGTGCATGTCACTTCTTGAGCCGTTTTTGGAGCTGTTTTTCATTTTCTCAATAGAAAAACAGCTCCAAAATCGGCCATAAAAAACGCATCAAAAAGCTCCGTATTTCACAGCTATTTTTTGGTAAGCATGTGAACATACCCTAAGAGTCCAGAGTTGCATTAAAAACTAGAGCCTAGACTGCTCAACCCCTTAGAAGGGGCATAAGTAGGATTCATAGGGCCCCATAGCAAGGACAAAGATGGGCCCCCACCACTTGGATCATGGTAAATTGTACTGCAGACAACAGTACAGGGGACATCTAATAGTTTCATATATCAGAGAATGAGAACCCACATGAGAAAGGAAACAGAAGGTCACTTGTTTTACCCCTCCAAAATTATCTTGCACTTGACTGGGACTCCTCATCCTCTGGACCCCATAGCAGCTGATATGGCTATAATTTGAAACATGCCCCAGAGGTCTAAAAGCATAGCCCACCTTTAAACTCATACTGCATCTCTTCAAATTTATACAAATCTTTTTTGTCAAGGATTTCGTACGAATCTGTGAGGAAAAAAATTGTCACGTTCCATCACATCTGTAATATGGAGCTATTTTTCCTTAGACGCATTCCTAGGAGAGAGCATAATGCCTAATAGAGGCACATATATCGCACATCCGTAATATTGTGCCATAGGAACTGTGTGTTTCAGTACAAGGTTTTTCGTTTTTGCCTTCACATTCTGACAGCTATAAGTGTTTAACCAACTTATCTATGAGCCTGGCCTCATGCACACGGCCGTGCCCGTAGTCACGGTCCATAGTTACAGGCATGGCTGGCCGCTGGCGGCCATGGACAGTCCCAAACATTTTTGGCCCGTGCTCCCATAAAAAGCAAAAGACAGGACATGTCCTGTCTTTTGCGGAGGCTTTCTACGGCCTGGACAACATTCCTGCAAATATATGGGAAGGTATCTGTGGTCAATAGAAGAGAATTAGTCCATAATTGCGGACTGTAATAACGGTCCGCAATTACGAATTTCCTTACCCAATGAAAAAAATATTATGAACTGTCCCTATTTTGACTGCTAAAGGCTCATGAAATCAACTAAAAATGGGTGACAAAAAGTAGACAAACAAAACCACAAAAACATACACAATAAAACCTCTTTGAAACAACCACCCAAACATGCCGTGAGCAATGTTCTTCTAGAGGGGTTGTGCACCCAAGAAGAATCCAATATAAATAGGATATAAGGGATTTGAACTATCACAGAAAAATCTGGACTAGATCAGAGTAGTCCTCTCAAAGAAGAGGCCAATACACAGTATATAGTATTGAAGATCCATCACAGAAAAATCGGAACTAGATCAGAGGTGGTAATCTCAAAAACGAGACCAATATACAAATGGGAATTGAAGAGTCTTTAAAGAATAATCTGAACTACGGTTGTTTAGAGGTGGTCTTCTCAAAGAGTTCATTTTTTTTTGGTGAGGCCGCACTTCACAACTAAATGTTTGCATTAACAAATCATCCCCAAACCTTTTTTTTTCAGGATTGGACAGTGTCCATGGTGCCTATGTCTTATGTGTCTAAAAAAACAATCATACTGCCACGAGTTGCTATGAAATATCATCCTAAACACCAGTTACTGGTTTGATGGTGTTCAGAGTACTCTCATAATGTGTTCTCTCACATAGTTCATAGATAATTCCGCTCAGAACCTCATACTGTGCTCAGGTCAAATGTAAATGTGAACAACAGGAATTGGCTGATTTTTAATTAAAACTCTGATGAGGTTACCCGTGGTCTCATTAAAAAGATTAACACTTGTCACCATTTTAATTCATTTTTGATATATCTAATTTATCAGCGAATTCATAAAGATTGTAATTATTCGATTTACCTGCAGTCATTTTTTCGTGATTGTTTTCTTGTTTCAAGTTCCAGAGAAAATTGCAATTTGACAAACTTTTTCTTTTGCTGTAATGGATCAATCCAATATTTCTTGCGGTCAGTGGAAACTTCTAACTAATTACAATTATAATTGCTTCTTTAAGGCCTCCAAACCATCTTAGTTGCAAACTTTTATACATCTGTAGTACGATTTAACTCCTTAGGGATAAGGAAATTTGGACTTAGGGTGCAGACTGTATTTCTTTATTTCCTATTTAACCCCTAACAATTCCAGCGGTAAGAACTTTTCAATCTTTTATTGTTTCTTTTTTTGTTGTCTTGTTTTGTCGGTTGTCATTCCAGCAGTTATTTCTTTTTTTTTTTTCCGTCTACATATCTTGTGTTGTACTTATTTACGGACTGTATTTACTATATATACATTATTTTATTCTAAGGAAAACAGAGGCATAGCTAGGTTCTCCAGCACCCGGGGCAAAGATTCAGTTTGGCGCCCCCCCATCCCAACCTCTTTCCTGACATCTCCTTCCCCCTCGCCATGTTTGTTTTCTCTACCAATCAATGACGTGTCATTTCTTTTCCACATTTTTTTTATGTAACTCGAGCATAAAAACATTTGTACATTTTACAAGCAATATAGTTATATACACAACACCAGAACCAAGCTCAGCACATAAATACAGCACCAGCACAAATACAACTCAATTTAGTGCAACCCCTGCCGTATAGGTTTGCACTAATATGTTTCCAGCTCCCAGCATGGCCCGAACAATGGTAAGGATATGCTGGCAGTTGATGTTTCACAAAAAAAAAAATCATATCATAATCATACCACCCATCATCTCGCTGCAGATCATACAGTGACTACATTACTGATTAGAGGCAGAATTATCATTTACATTAAGTGACTCACCGGTGACGTCTCAGATTCTAGTTCTTTTTCACCATCCGGTCCAGACCTCTATGATGACTTCTCCTGGTCACAGCCCATTTCTGCAGTTTGCCGCTCAGATGTCTTCAGCTTCTCACTTTTTCAACATTTCTACACCTATAAACAAACATAAAGTTCTCATTATACCACACACTACGCCCCTAGATATAATAGCGTACCATACACCATACACTGTGTCTCACACACACACACACACACACACACACACACACACACACACACACACACACACCTGCCCCCTGTAGATAGTGCCTGCCATAGAGCCCCCTGTAGATAGTGCACCCCTGAATATAGTGTCCCACAAATAGCTCCCCCTATAGTGCTCCACAGATAGCCCACCCCTGTATATAGGCCCCCTGTAGATATAGCCCACCCCTGTATATAGTGCTCCACATATAGTCCACCCATGTATATAGCCCCCCTGTAGATATAGCCCACCCCTGCATATAGCCCCCCTGTAGAAATAGCCCACTCCTGTATATAGTGCTCCACATATAGTCCACCCCTGTATATAGTGCTCCACAGATATCCCACCCCTGTATATAGCCTCCCTGTAGATATAGCCCACCCCTCTATATAGTGGTCCATAGATAGCCCACCCCTGTATATAGCTCCCCCGTAGATATAGCCCACCCCTGTATATAGTGCTCCACATATAGTCCACCCCTGTATATAGTGCTCCACATATAGTCCACCCCTGTATATAGTGCTCCAAAGATAGCCCACCCCTGTATATAGCCCCCTGTAGATATAGCCCACCCCTGTATATAGTGCTCCATAAATAGCCCACCCCTGTATATAGCCCCCCTGTAGATATAGCCCACCCCTGTATATAGTGCTCCATAGATAGCCCACCCCAGTATTTCCCCCCTTTAGATAGAGCCCCCCCTCCTAGATAAGGCCCCGCCCATAGAAAAAGCCCCCATCCTGTAGATAAAGCCCCCCCTGTAGATAAAGCCACACCATTTTTTATTACAATAAAATAACAAACTATTTAAACTCACCTTAATCCCGTCCGGCAGCAATGGAGACCTGCTCTCTTCTGTGCAGGTCTCCTGGGGTTGAACGAAGCGGCTATGAAAGGAGCTGATTGGCTGGGCAGAATGACTTTCCCTGTCATTCAGCGCCTTTCAGTAACTCAAGCAGCGCAAAGTATCGCGCCGCTTCACTCGTAGAAAGGCGCTGAATGGCCGGGCATGGAACATACCCGGCCATTCATTGCTTATAATTGTACCTGTGTCCTATAGACGCAGGTACAATTATAGCGCAGGAGAGGGTGGCGCTGGCGCCCCCCTCTAAGTTGCGCCCGGGGGAACATGCCCCGCCTGCCCTCCCCCTAGCTACGCCCCTAAGGAAAAATGTATTAAAACGTTTTGGATTTTTGTGAGTGAATGAGATTGTGCTGCAGTACATACCATAGCCACAATTGTATATATGATGCTGAACCTGGGCAAATTATGAAGTGGATGAGGTGCCATGGCCCAGTCATTTAGCTAAATGGCAGGGGTGCAAGGAGTTAGACCCCTGAAAATCAAATATTAAAGACCTACACTAAAAGTAGGCCATCAATATTACACTTCCAGAAACCCCCTTTAATTTTGGATATGTATTAAATGAGTACATTATGACAGGAATTATTTTGACCATAAAAGAAAAATGTAGTACACTTGATGGCCATTTATATTTAATTTTCTGCTATGTACAACGCTGTGCAGAGATCGTCATTTTTCAAATCAGTCCCTGTCCCTATTGGGCTCACAATACAATTTCTTTATCTCATAAATATAGACACTAGGGCCAATTAAATAGAACTCCCATTAACCTAGGAGTATGTTTTTCATATGAATGGCCGACCATAGAATACTTGGTTGGGCCGTGACAGAAAGAGAGCCATCCATTGTTAACTGCTTTATACTTTGGCTAATAAAGGTGGGTCCCGGGCATGAATATACCCTATTAGGACATAGAAAGGGGTTGTATTAGTGAGAGAACTCATTTAAAAGGGTGTTCCAGTCTTGTAATGTTATGACATATTGATTGGTGGTGTCTAGACTCTAAGGCTGTGTTCACATGGAGTTCTTTGCAGGAGGAAAATTCCTCCTGCAAAAACTGCTCCAGTAGGTTTTTGAACAGTGGTTTGACAAAAACTCGTCAAAACACTGGTCGAGGTTTTTTTTTTCCACTTTCTGACTCATTGAAATGGGGTTTTGGAGGCGGAAACCTCCTCAAGATGGGTCATGTTGCTTCTTTTTACCACGACGAGTTTTTTTTACTCGTGGTAAAAAAACTCGTCTGCCTCCCATTGAAATCAATGGGAGGCATTTTCAGGCGTTTTTTGACGAGTTTTGCAGAGCGGTTTCTGCTCCAAAAAACTTGTCAAAAAACTCTGTGTGAACAGGGCCTTAGAGTCCTTATGATCCTGAGAATTAAGGGAATGAGTTCCCTTCTGCATTTCTCCTGTAGAGCGGCGCTACTGGCCACTGCTTCACAACGAACAGCAGCACAGCTCAATTCATATCTTATCAAAACCATAACTTTTTATAGTGGGGGAAACCCCTATAAGTGTCATGGTGGTAGGTATATGATTAAGCTTATTTGTGCTAAAAATGATTTTTTTTTCGATTTTTTTTTACTTTTGTTTAACTTTTTTATTTATTTATTTAACTGTTTTTTTAAATGTCTCCATAGGGAATTTGTTTATTTGAACTTCATTTTATACTTAATGGTATACGGTAATATGCTATAACATTTGTTCGGAATATAATATAACGACAGAAAATATGAATAAACATCGCTTAGGGCTCACCTAAACCCGAGGCTATCTAATCATGGTAAAAACTCTAGTTCAATTTTCTGTCAGAGTTTATGTTGTAAAAATTCACTATGGTGGAAGAGCTTTATGGAGCACCTCACTCTTGGCAAATAACTTTTTCTAGAACAAAAGGGGCAACAAATTAGTTTTCTTGTGTTCACCAATATATTTAAATAATCATTTTTTAGAAGTCTGTTTCCAAACATAATGCTAATAACAGTGAATATTATAATAAAATTAATAATAAAATATTATCAAAAATAAATAGAGGCAAATACAATTTTAGAAAAATGTTCCTATTTTTTTATTTATTTAGATATTTCTCCTATAATCCTGGAAGATTAAGGCTGGGTTCACACTGAGTTTTTTGCAGGCAGAAAATCTGCCTCAAAATTCCGTTTGGAAGTTTGAGGCAGATTTTCCTCTGCCTGCACACCGATTTTCGCAGCGTTTTTCGCCCCCGGCCATTGAGCGCCGTGGCATAAAACGCTGCAAAATACACTTCCTCTGCCTCCCATTGATGTCAATGGGAGGTCAGAGGTGTAACCGCGCGAAGACAGGGCATGCAAAACCGGCTCGCGGGAGAAAACCGCCTCCGCCTCCCATTGAAATCAATACGAGGCATTTTTGGCCGGTTTTTGGCGAGTTTTGCAGCGCGGTTTCCGCTTAAAAAACTTGTCAAAAAACTCTGTGTGAACCCAGCCTAAGGCCCTGTTTACACTGAGTTTGTTACGAGTTTTTTAGTGCAGAAACCACTCCGTAAAACTCGTCAAAAACCGCCCGAAATTGCCTCCCATTGATTTCAATGGGAGGCGGATGAGTTTTTTTTACCACGAGCGGAAAAACGGCATCGTGGTAAAAAGAAGCGACATGACCTATCTTGAGGCGGTTTCCGCCTCCAAAACCCCATTTCAATCAGTCAGAAAGGGTAAAAAAAAAACGCCTCAACTAGTGTTTTGACGAGTTTTTGTCAAACTACTGTGCAAAAAACGTCTGGAGCAGTTTGAACACAGCCTTAGGGCATGGCGGTTTTCTTCCGCAACTGTCCGCATCAATGCCGCACAGAATCTGCGTTGCAGATTCTGTGACGGATCTGCCCAAAATGTGCAGTAAATTGATGCGGACTAGCTGCTGCGTATTGCGGTGAAAGTACTTCCCTTCTCTCTATCAGTGCAGGATAGAGAGAAGGGACAGCACTTTCCCTAGTGAAAGTAAAAGAATTTCATACTTACCGGCCGTTGTCTTGGTGACGCGTCCCTCTTTCGGCATCCAGCCCGACCTCCCTGGATGACGCGGCAGTCCATGTGACCGCTGCAGCCTGTGATTGGCCTGTGATTGGCTGCAGCCGTCACTTAGACTGAAACGTCATCCTGGGAAGCCGGACTGGAGAAAGAAGCAGGGAGTTCTCTGTAAGTATGAACTTCTATTTTTTTTACATGTTGCTGTATATTGGGATCGGTAGTCACTGTCCAGGGTGCTGAAACAGTTACTGCCGATCGCTTAACTCTTTCAGCACCATGGACAGTGACTATTTACTGACGTCGCCTAGCAACGCTCCCGTAATTACGGGTGCACACACATAGTCACCCGTAATTACGGGAGCCCCATTGACTTCCTCAGTCTGGCTGTAGACCTAGAAATACATAGGTCCAGCCAGAATGAAGAAATGTCATGTTAAAAAAGCAATACGCATCCGCAGCACACATAACATGTACATGACATCTGCGGACTTCATTGCGGAATTTAGAATCTCCATTGAAGTCAATGGAGAACTTCCGCAATGAGTCCGCAACCAGTCCGCCACTGGTCCGCAACATCCATTGTATGCTGCGGACACCAAATTCCACACCGCAGCCTATGCTCCGCAGCAGAATTTTCCGCCTCGTCTAAACGAAGCCTACTAAAAAGAAGTGGAAGGCAATGGAGAAACGGGTCCGCTGCGGATTAACTCTTCCAGAGCAATTCCACCACGTGGGGCTTTGCCCTTATATAGATTTTCAGAAAGTCCAAATAAACAATTAAAATAAAACAAACAATTAAATCCAAACAATGCTAAACATTATTATTATCATTATTATTATTATTATTATCAATAATAATAATAATAATAATAATCCGTAAAAAATTTGACTAAAGAAAAATACTTTGCAGTTTCCCGTTTGCATCTTGGGAACATTTTCACCTCTAAATGATGAAACAAGACAAATCGACTCCAGCTTTGAATTAGCAAATGAAAGATTGACAAACTAATAATGTCTTATTAGAGGTTTGAAAATGACACAGCGATGAATAAACCTGAAACAGAGGAGAATGATACAAGAAATGGCTTCACTGCTTGATTGTCCTGTGTATATGGAAGGGATTTAAATATAATTCTTTGTTCAATAGGTAATCAGGGAAGATTAATGAGCAATTCAAAGACTGGGGAGAACCAGAGTTTATTTAAAACAAGACTTGCCGGAGAATTAATGATCAATTGAGCGAAGGGAAGATATTTTTAGGCAAAGCGCGAAAGGGAGGATGTCAATTCTTTAATCAATTTTATTAGGGCTAGAGAGGGAATGAAAAACCTTTGGCGCGTCATTGCTCAATTAACGCGCAACTGATGATGATAGGATCTAACAACAACAATAATTATTATATTAATACCATTCAGAATGGGAGTGGTGTGAAGATAATAACGGAAATTAGTATGAAAAGATAATAAAAGTAAAATATTAGAAAGAGTGATACGTTCAAGATCTGTTCATTTTACGTCATGTACATGTATGATATAGGGGTATAGGTGGATAATGTCAGACTAGGGTTCCTTGGGCCCACCAGAGAAAAAGATTCTGAGAGCCCACCCGTCATCCATACAGAACATGTGCACATCCACATTCTCAGTCCAAAGTACAGAAAGGAAAATACATCACCTTTGGCCTCAAGATTCAATTAAAATGATCGGAACACAAAGTATAGAAAATCCCAACCTACTCTTGAGGACTTGCTTTTTGTGAGACGAGTTGTAGTTTTTCACTTCATTATTTAATGTTCCATATAATGTTCTGGGTATCTGAAAAAAAATTATCTGTGGGATGAAATGGGAAAAAAACTGCGAATCCACCTTTGTTTTTGGGTTTCGTATTTACGACATACATCATGCGGTAAAAACGATATGTTACCTTTATTCTACAGGTTGATATGATTATGGAGCTATCAAATTTATATAGTTTCTTTCATGTTTTATCACTTTTATAAAGAACATTTTTTTGTTAAAAAAAACCAAATAGTTTTGTGTCGCCACATTCTGAGAGCAATAACTTTTTATTTTTCAGTCGATTTAGCAGTGTGATGGCTTATTTTTTAACGGGGCGAGCTGTAGTTTTTATTGTTACTATTTTGGGGGTGTAACAGCCCGATGGGGATGAGGGAAAGTGCGGAGACCAATGTTGGGAGTTGTAGTACTCACGGTGGCTGTAGTCCTCTCACACTCCTGCGGAGCTGGCACAGTGAAGGAGGGGGATGTGCATATGTATGGGTGGTAGTTGTTTATTCCCCCTGGGGCACACCCTGTGGTGCTGTCTCCTGGTGGATGGGATATGGGGTGCCCTTGTTGTTAGTGGGTGCAGTGCAGATTAACACGCAGGAGACGGTGATGTAACTTGGTATAATAATAACTCACAGTTTCTTTACTGGAAGATTGCAGGCTGCAGCTTGGCTCCACATAGAAGTTATGATCCAGCTAGGGCAGGCGGGATGAGTCAGGCTGGGACAGTTTCCTATCTGCAAGCAGCAAAATGAACTTTCTTCTCTCTTGCTTTCCTTCTCTTTAAGCAGGTTTGTTTCCCTGTATTAATTTCTAGTTCAGGCCAGAAGCTTTCTGAACTAAATATGCTGTGAGGCCCAGTATTATTTCAGCTCTCCTCACAGGCTGTCTTCCCTCGTTCCTCTCCTGGAACCGACTCCTCTACAACTTTCTGCTGCAAAGCCTCATGGGAACTGCCTCAGACCCTCCTCTCCAGCCACACCCTTTACAGGCTGGAAAAATAGATTTGCATCACTAGGTGGCAGCATAACACAACATATAACATTATGTTCAATGCATTACAATGTAAACAATACTCCTCTATGGTATTGTCAGGACACTACAGGGGTACATTTGACTTTTCATCACTTTTTATTCCACTTTTTGGGGTGCTAAGGTGAACAAAAAACGGCAAGTTGGGTGTTCTTAATTTATTTATTTTACGACGTTCACTGAGCGGGTTAAATAACATTATGTTGTAATAGCTTGGACTTTTACGGACACGGCAATACCAGTTATGTAAACATTTTTGTTTTTTTATCATTACTAGTTACTATCATTTGTACAGGGAGGGGCCTAAGCTCTCCTCAGTGGGCGTTCTCTTTCCCCTCGCTGTGATGCTGTCCAATCAATGCGGACCGCTTCACAGTGATGCAGAAGACATGCTAATTACTGGAGCTGCTGCTTAAATAATCCTCCTATCTTATGCCTGGAGCATCTGCACTTCCCTTCTGAACGTAGCTACACAGCGATTCATAGTAGGGACGGGGACTGAAGGGGAAGCAGCGGCATACTAGCGCCGCTGATCCGTCAAGGCTGCCAATCAGCTGTTTTGAGGGTACAGCGACGCTAGTACGCCGCTGCTTCCCCATTCAGTCCCCCCTCCTACTGTGAATCGCTGTGTAGTGGCGACTCACAGTATTACAGCCTTTTCTCATTCAAGTGAATGGGAGAAAGCTATAATACTGTGAACGTGCCACTACACAGCGATTCACAGTAGGAGCAAGGCATGAAGGAGCAGCGAAAGATGCAAACAATCGAATTGCCGGATGATCCTGCATTAACAGCAGACGGGGCCCAGCAATTCATTTGAATTAGCAGCAGCTCCTGCAATGACTGCAGGGGCTGCTGCACTTCAATAAAATGGCGCCCTCCCCTCTTGAATCGAGGGTCACTGTGTACTGCGCATGCCACAGAGGATGCACAATTCACAGTTAGGACAGCACCAGCATGGGAGAGAGGGTCGGCTCCGTCCCTAGTCTCCCATGCTCTGGGTATGCCATATAGCACCTGTCTATGAGTCGTGCAGAGACACATACACAGGTGCTAATAGAGATGGCTGCCCCCACAAAAGTATAAACATACAAATAAATTAAGTTACATTAACCCCTTAATGACCAGCCTATTTTAGGCCTTAATGAACAAGCTATTTTTTACGTTTTTCCCTCGTCTCATTCAATGAGCTATAACTTTTTTATTTTTGTGTCGACATAGCTGTATAAGGTCTTGTTTTTTGCAAGACAAGTTGTAATTTTTAATAGCACCATTTTGGGGTACATAGAATTTATTGATTAACTCTTATTAACTTTTTTTGGGGAGGAATAGAAAAAAAACGGCAATTTTGCCACACTTTTTTGCGTCCTAAATTTACACCGATTACCATGTGGTATAAATAACGCAATAACTTTATTCAACAGGTTGTTGGGATTGCAACGATACCAAATTTGTATATATTTTGTATGTTTTACTACTTTTACTGTAATGGCAGGAAGGAGGTGAAGGGAAAGTGAGCCCTAATCTACCCACCGCCCTGTCCCTGCCTACTTGCAACGACCCGCCCTAGGCGACGAGGTACAACTGGGCGGCGGTCCCTACGCTGTCTAAGTGCACAGGAAAACAAACAGGGAACACGCAAGGGAAGGGGCAGTAGCCACGGAACGCCACGAGGAAACGGAGCGGCGAACGAACAGTCAGGACCAGGACGAAGTGAGTACACCCGAGCGGGCACGGAGACAGAAGCAAGCCAGGGGCAAAGCAAAGCAGGTCAAGCAGAACTGCAGCAAGGCAGAAGCACGGCAGAAGCAGGCTGGAGCAAGCAGCAGTGGGGCCAGGAATCCAAAAGAATTACAAGCACTGAGGGAGAGAACAGGGCAGGTAATAAAGGACAGGGGGCGGAGCTAACTCCGACAGACCAGGCCGCGATAGGCTCTCCCACTCCTGAGCCTGCCACCCTGGTTGGTGGGAGATGGTGTCAGTCGAACAGGTCTGGCCTCAGGTGTGGATTGATTAATCCCAGGAGTATACCTAGATGAAGTACCTGGCAGATCCCTAACATTTACACAGTAAAAACACATTTGTTTCAAAATTATTTGTTTTTGTGTCTCCATATGTGAAGAGCCATAACTTTTTTATTTTTTCACCGATGCAGTTGCTTTTTATTGCGGGACGATTTGTAGTTTTCATTGGTACCATTTTGGAGTAGATGCGACTTTTTGATCACTTTTTATCACCTTTTTTTAAGGCAGGATTCAAAGAAAACAGCAATTTTTGCATTGTTGTTTATTTAATTTTTTACAAGGTTCCCGTGCGGGTTTAACCCCTTCCCGACATCCGCCGTATATATACGGCGCTGTCGGGAGGTGCTTCCCGCAAAGCGCCGTATATATACGGCGCAGTGATGGTGCGGGCTCAGGAGCAGAGCCGGCACCATCACCGCGGGGTGACAGCTGTATTATACAGCTGGCACCCTCCTGTAACTGCCAGGACCGGAGCTATTCTCCGATCCGGCAGATTAACCCCTCAGATGCTGCGCTCAATAGAGCGCAGCATCTGATAGGTTTTCACCCGATCGGCAACCCAGTGATGCAATCGCTGGGTTGCTGTGGCAATCGGACACCAGAAAATGGCGTCCGAGTCTGCCTTGTACGGGAGCCGATGAGGACCCGCCTGCGGCGAGTCCTCATAGGCTTGCTGTCAGTGAATAACTGACAGCGCTAATACACTGCACTACGTATGTAGTGCAGTGTATTAGAGTAGCGATCGGGGCATCAGGCCCTCATGTCCCCTAATGGGACAAGTAAAAAAAGTAAAATAAAGTTAATAAAAATGTGGTAAAACAATAAAAACACACACATTTCAAATAAAAATAAAGCTAAACTGACTTTTTTTCCATAGTAAGTCATTTATTATGGGAAAAACCGTAAAAATAAAAAAAACTATACATAATTGGTATCGCCGCGTCCGTAACGACCCAAACTACAAAACTATTATGGAATTATTCCGCACGGTGAACGCGGTAAAAAAAAAACATGAAAAACAGCGCCATAATCTTTGTTTTTAGGTCACGTCTCCTTCCAAAAAATGCTATAAAAAGTGATCAAAAAGTCACATTTACTCCAAAATAGTACTAATAAAAAATGACAATCCGTCCCGCAAAAAATAATCCCTGACACCGTTTCGTGCACGCAAAAATAAAAATGTTCTGGGTCTTAGAATATGGCGAGACAGAAAACAAATGATTTTATAAAAAAAGTGATTTTATTGTGCAAAAGCCGCAATACATAAAAAAAACTATATAAATTTGGTATCGCCGCGTACGTAACGACCCAAACTACAAAACAATTATGTAATTTATCCCGCACGGTGAACGCGGTAAAAAAAAAACATGAAAAACAGCGCCAGAATCTTTGTTTTTAGGTCACATCTCCTTCCAAAAAATGCTATAAAAAGTGATCAAAAAGTCACATTTACTCCAAAATAGTACTAATAAAAACGACAATCCGTCCTGCAAAAAATAATCCCTGACACCGCTTTGTGCACGCAAAAATAATAAAGTTATGGGTCTTAGAATGTCGACACAGAAAACAAATGATTTTATAAAAAAAGTGATTTTATTGTGCAAAAGCTGCAATACATAAAAAAAACTATAGAAATTTGGTATCGCCGTAATTGTATCGACCCGCAGAATAAAGCTAACATGTAATTTAGGGCGCACTGTGGATGCCGATAAAAAAAACAATAAAAAACTATTCCAGAATTGCTTGTTTTTGGTAATTTCCTTTACCAAAAAATGAAATAAAAAGTGATCAAAAAGTCGTATGTGTTCTAAAATGGTACCAATAAAATCTACAGCCCGTCTCGCAAAAAACAAGCCCGCACACCGCTCAATCTACTGAAAAATAAAAAAGTTATGGCACTAGTAATGCGGTGATGAAAAACATCTCAATGCGCAGGCCGGAGGGGAACATTCCTTCAGTTTCAGGGCCCCAGGATTTAGGAACTAGGAAAAGGAAGGGACATCGCACATCCGCTGGAAGCGAGGGCGCCCGTATTATACCAGCGCAAAACTTTCCCAGTAATATTTCCCAAACTACGAAGGAGAAAAAAAGTCCCCAAAAGGTGCAGTGTAAAGAGTGTTACAAAAGGGGGATAAGAAAGAAAACCGTTTATCAGTGTGACGCCGGCCTGTGCATAACGGATCGCTTCACAGCGTAACACACATCTATGAATAATTGTATTATTTACCCCATTATTATACCCTCTTATTATGCCCTGATGTACTCCGCACAGATTACATATACCCTGATGTGCTCCGCACAGATTACATATGCCACCACATTATAAACGGAAATACCAGCAAAACCCCAAACAGAACTATTACCAAGCAAAATCCATGCTCAAAATGGCGGTCTTTCCCTTCTTAGCCCTACAGTGTGCCCAAACAGCAATTTATGGCCACAAGTAAGGCATTACCATACCCGGGAGAACCCGCTTAACAATTTATGGGGTAAGATTCTCTAGGGGCACAACATCTTGTGCGGTGAATGGGCAGATCAGTGGAGAAATTGCAATTTTCACTTTGCACAATACACTGCGTATTCATTTCTGAAAAACACCTGTGGAGTCTAAATTCTCACTACATCCCTTGATAAATGCCTTTAGGGGTGTAGTTTCTAAAACGGGGTCACTTTTGTTTGGTACATCAGTGGTTTTGCAAATGCAACATGGCGTCCGCAAACCATTCCAGCAAAATCTACGCTCCAAAAGATAAATACCGCTCCTTTTCTTCTGAATGCTCCCATATACGTAAACAGCCAATTATAACCACATATGGGGTGTTACCGTACTCGGGAGAAATTACTTTACAAATGTTGGGGTGCTTTTTCTTCTCTATTCCTTGCAAAAATGAAAAATGTGTATCTAAAACGACATCTTGTTGGAAAAAAAATTTTTTTTCATTTTCATGGCTTAATTCTAATTAATTCAGCAAAAAACCTTTGGGATCAAAATTTTCACTATACCCCTAGATGATTCCTCAGGGGGTGCAGTTTCCCAAATGGAGTCACTTTTGGGGTGTTTCCACTGTACTAGTACTACAGGGGCTCAGCAAATATGACATGACACCCAGAAACCATTCCAAAATCCAAATGGTGCTCCTTCCATTCTGAGCCCTACCGTGTGTCCAAACAGATGTTTGTGACCACATGTGGGGTATTGTTTTACTCGGGAGAAGTTGCTTTACAAATGTTGCGGTGCTTTTTCTCCTTCAGTCCTTGTGGAAATGAAAAAAAAATACCTAAACCTACATTTTCTTTGAAAAAATGTAGATTTTCATTTTTACGGCCTACTTACAATAAGTTCTGTAAAAAAACTGGCTAGTCAAAATGCTTGCTACACCCCTAGATTATTTCCTCATGGGGTGTAGTTTCCAAAATGGGGTCACTTGTTGGGGGTTTCCACTGTTTTGTCCCCTCAGGAGCTTTGCAAATGCGACATGGCCTCCGCAAACCATTCCTGCTAAATTTGAGTTCCAAAAGCCAAATGGCGCTCTTTCCCTTCTCAGCCTCGCTGTGTGTCCAAACAGCCGTTTATTACCACATGTGGGGTATTTTTTTACTCAGGAGAAATTTCTTTACAAATTTTATGGTGCTTTTTCTCCTTTAGTCCTTGTGGAAATTAAAAAAAATTAGCTAAACCTACATTTTATTTGAAAAAAATTTAGATTTTCATTTTCACAGCCTACTTGCAATAATTTCTTCAAAAAACCTGTGGGGTCAAAATGCTCACTATACCCCTAGATAATTTCCTCAAGGGGTATAGTTTCCAAAATGGGGTCACTTGTTGGGGGTTTCCACTGTTTTGTCCCCTCAGGGGCTTTTCAAATGTGACATGGCCTCCGCAAACCATTCCTGCTAAATTTGAGCTCCAAGAGCCAATTGGCGCTCTTTCCCTTCTAAGCCCTGCCGTGTGTCCAAACAGCCGTTTATTACCACATGTGGGGTATTGTTTTACTCGGGAGAAATTGCTCTACAAATGTTGTGGTGCTTTTTCTACTTTAGTTCTCTTGGAAATGAAAAAAAATTAGCTAAACCTACATTTTATTTGAAAAAATGTAGATTTTCATTTTCATGGCCTAGTTCCAAAAATGTTTGCAAAAAAACTGGCCGGTCAAAATGCTTGCTACACCCCTAGATAAATTCCTCGAGAGGTGTAGTTTCCAAAATGGAGTCACTTTTGGGGGGTTTCCACTGTTTTAGTTCCACTAGACCTGTTCAAAGCGGATATGGTGCCTAAAATATATTCTAATAAAAAGGAGGCCCAAAATCCACTAGGTGTTCCTTTGCTTCGGAGGCCGGTGCTTCAGTCCATTAGCGCACTAGGGCCATATGTGGGATATTTCCTAAAACTGCAGAACCTGGGCAATAAATATTGAGTTGCTTTTCTTGGGTAAAACATTCCGTGGTACAAAAAAAATGGATTCAAAATGAATTTCTGGAAAAAAATAATAAACTTTGTAAATTTCACCTCTACTTTGCCTT
Organism: Rhinoderma darwinii; assembly: GCF_050947455.1. Taxonomy (NCBI): domain Eukaryota; kingdom Metazoa; phylum Chordata; class Amphibia; order Anura; family Rhinodermatidae; genus Rhinoderma; species Rhinoderma darwinii. Next base: position 597,800,443 of record NC_134687.1, read on the forward strand.
AATTCCTGTGCAACGTCTAAAGGGTTAAGAAACTTTCTAAATGCTGTTTTGAATACTTTGATGGGTGCAGTTTTTAAAATGGGGTGACTTATTGGGGGTTTCTAATATCTAAGGACCTTAAAGCCACTTCACAACTAAACTGGCCCCTGTAAAAATAGCATTTTGAAATTTTCTTGAAAATGTGAGAAATTGCTGCTAAAGTTCTAAGCCTTGTAACGTCCTAGAAAAATAAAATGATGATCAAAATACGATGCCAATATAAAGTAGACATATGGGGGATGCTAGTTAGCAACATTTTTGTGTGGTATAACTGCCTGTCTTACAAGCAGATACATTTAAATTGAGAAAAATGCTAATTTTTGCAATTTTTCGCTAAATTTTGGTGTTTTTCACAATTAAATACTGAATGTATCGGGCAAATTTTGCCAGTAACATAAAGTCCAATGTGTCACGAGAAAACAATCTCAGAATCGCTTGGATAGGTAAAAGCATTCCGGAGTTATTACCACATAAAGTGAAACAAGTCAGATTTGAAAAATGAGGCTCTGTCAGGAAGGTCAAAAGTGGCCAAAGAGGGAAGGGGTTAATGATGTAATAACTTTATAGTTGGGGTCGTTACGGACGCGGCGATACCAAATATGTGTAACTTCATTACTTTATTTTGTTTTTTAATAATAAAACCGTTTGTAAGGGGAAAAAGTCGGTTTTTCATTTTTTTTTCCCTTTTTTTGTTTTAAACTTTTTATTTATAATACACTGCAATACTCCGGTATTGCAGTGTATTATGCCTGTCCGTGTAAAACGGACAGGCATCTGCTAGGCCATGCCTCTACCTCCGGTAGCTGAGAGCAGGGAGATGTAACGGCTCCGTGCTCTATTTATTCTGATGCAGCGCCGTAAAAGGCTATTGCATTGGAATGAAGCCCATTAATGGCCGCCGTAAAAACACGATGGGGCGGTCACTAACGGGTTAAGGAACACATTAAAATAACATAAACATTTTTTTTTAAAAAGCCCATAACTTAAATCACATCAAATAAAAACAAGATAAAAATTATGACCCCTTTCCTTTAAGTGATAAATTATCATGAAGTTATCAGAGTCAAGATAAGGATTGCTACATCTGTACGACACTACACACTATAAACACGTCACTTATGCCATACTACTACCACCTATTATTCACGCTGTAGTGAATAGTTACCGGATTTATTTTGCCCAATACTAACATTTGGTAGAATCCCTACAGGTGGGCGAGACATTTATAGGGTATGTTCACACGAGGTCATTACGTCCGTAATTGACGGACGTATTTTGGCCGCAAGTACCGGACCGAACACAGTGCAGGGTGCCGGGCTCCTAGCATCATAGTTATGTACGACACTAGGAGTCCCTGCCTCGCTGCCGGACAACTGTTCTGTACTGTAATCATGTTTTTAGTACGAGACAGTTGTCCGGCAGCGAGGCAGGGACTTCTAGCGTCGTACATAAGTATGATGCTAGGAGCCCGGCTCCCTGCACTGTGTTCGGTCCGGTACTTGCGGCCGAAATACGTCCGTCAATTACGGACGTAATGACCTCGTGTGAACATACCCTTACTGTTGAGACAAAATCATTTCTTCGATCTTGGTGAGTCACATCCCATCCAGTAGCTGCACATCCAGCAACTTACCTTCTCCCAGGATTGTAGATAGTGCTATCCAGGGCCTTTGAGACTGACTTTTTATATTTGGCTCCTGCTCCCCAGTCCTTACTATCAGGGCAGAGAGGGACCCCCCTCCCCTTGAGGCCCTGCTCAGCACACCGGCAGTATGCCCACCCATGAGTAGCAGGTTTAACTCATTCAGTTCCTTTTCCTCACATATTGGCTTATGGTTACACTTCCTAGAAAATAAGCTCATAATAACGTTATATCTATGTTCCTTTATGATAAGCTAGCCATAGACTTAGGCCTTATTCACACGAACGTGTTATACGTCCGTGCTACGCGCGTCGCACAGACCTATGTTAGTGAATGGGGCCGTTCAGACTGTCACTGATTTTCACGCAGCGTATGTCCGCTGCGTAAAACTCACGACATGTCCTATACTTGCCCATGTTTCATGCAGCACGCACCCATTGAAGTCAATGGGTGCGTGCATATCACACTCGGCACACGGAAGCACTTCCGGGTGACGCGCGTGATTCGCGCAACAGTAGTAAAAAGAATGAATGAAAACAAAAAAGCACCACGTGCTTTTCTGTTTACAAACATAAAAACAGTGTGTCATAATGATGCTGGCTGCGCGAAAATCACGCGGAACATTTGCGTGCGAAAAAAGCGCGTTTTTTGCGCACGCAAAACGGACACGTCCGTGTGAATAAGTCCTTAGGGTATGTTCACACAGCCTATTTTCGGCCGTTTTTTGGGCGGTAAAAGCAGAACGCCTCCATACATCTGCCCATTGATTTCAATGGGAAAACGGCGTTCTGTTCCGACGTAGCGTTTTTCGCTGAGTTTTTTCAAAAGAAAACAGCTCCTGATATTCAGACGTTTTTTTGTGCCACTCGCGATTTTCGCGCCGTTTTTCGCAGCATTTTTTACCGCCGTTTTTTGGAGCTTTTTTCACTAGTCTATGGAAAACGGCTCCAAAAACGCCCCAAGAAGTGTCCTGCACTTCTTTTTCGCTGCCATTTTTTTACGCGTAAAAAAACGCAGTAAAAAACGCTCCGTCGGAACAGAACACAGTTTTCCCATTGAAATCAATGGGCAGATGTTTGTTGCCGTTTTGGAGACGGTTTTTCAGGCGTAATTCGAGGCGTAAAACGCCTCCATTACGAAAATAGGTCAAAAGACGGCGCGTAAAAAGATGCCCGCCTCAAATAAGTGCATGTCACTTCTTGGGATGTAATTGGAGCCATTTTTCATTGACTCCATTGAAAAACAGCTCCAATTACGTCCGTAATGGACGCCGCGAAAAACGCCTGCACTTGCAAAAACGTGTGAAATTCAGGAGCTGTTTTCGCCGGAAAACAGCTCCGTAATTTCAGACGTATATGGCGTTGCCGTGGGAACATACCCAAATTGTGCATATGTACTTTTGTACAGGTTAAAAGCGGGTTCAGGGCCAATGGACTCTCGTGTCAACTTGTTCTGGGAATAACAATTGCAAATAATGTCCTGTAGCATCTCATAATGATAAGAATAATAATTGCACGCTGGGCTGGAGTTTTCCTTTAAATGTTTCCATAAGCCACATGAGGCCATATTCCATCCAGTGTTTAGTGAAGAGATCCAGTGTATTCTCTATGAATTGGGTCACCACCCTCAGATCATCTACTGATGTCTCAGCCTGGAATATAGCGGTAGGCAATTTTTGTGCATCACAAGTACGCATTGAAATGTTAATCCATGTAACTGTTGTATTTTTTAGGTTAAACAACTCATTTCAATCCGCCGAGTCTATATGCAAGTGTCTCCAGATATTAGCTTTGGATAGGATTGGGGTCAGACATCTATTTCAAAGGAAACAGCTTAAAATGTATAAGTTGTATACAGAGATACTGAATAGATGTTCCAATTCACGAGTACAATCCATCTATAATTAAGGGAATGGCGGGTGACAAGTGTTATTGTCTGAGGAAAATACACAGAGGCTTTTAGAAATCACGGATCCTTTGTGAAATATTTCAATAAGGAGACTAAGGCCTCATGCACACGACCGTAGTGTTTTTCTGGTCCGCAAATTCCAGGACCGTGTTCCGTGAAATGTCCTCCGCAGTTCATCCGTATGTAATCCGCAAAATGTGGATAAAAAAAAAAAGCCTAGGTAAAACAGGATGACGACAGAACTCATTCCCGGTCGTCGCCTAGCAACACTTCCGCAAATCCGCAAACTGCGGTTGACACACGGAGGTGTACCCGCATTTTCCACGGGCCCATTGACTTCTATGGGCATGTCCGCATCGAATTTGCGGACCGTAATAAGACATGTCCTGAGTTTCTGCGGCACGGATTTGCGGACATGCGGAGACCCGTGAAAACACGGATAGTGTGTATGGGCCCATAGAAATGAATGGGTCCGCATTTCTCCCGTGGATTTGCGGGGGAATTGCGGACGCAAAAACACGTTCGTGTGCATGGGGTCTTAGTAGTAATATAGTGCAGGGGGGGCATATTGTGCCTCCTGTGTGTTATTTAGAATAGTATATATACTGTACATTGAAAACAAGCTCCTTTTATACCTCAATATTCTAAGAACATACAGATTTATTAGGAAGGTTAATCATTCGAGTAGTATGGAGAGATGTAGCAGAGCTGAACGTGTCATTTAACTGTTTCTTTTATGAAATGTGAGATCTCACTTAAAGAGAATCCTAAAAGCCTCTGGTCTGCCCCGATAGTGTTATAACATCCATACTTCATGCTAAACATTACATCCAGCTGATTGACCAAAATACATTATATGATCTGAACCGTTTTTGTAGAGAATTTCTTAAACTGGTCACGTGATCCTACTTGGCCAATCAGTGAAAGGGACACACTGTTTTGCATACAATGCAATCAATCTGTCTTAAGGGGCTGTCTCTCAGGTATTTATCTAATTTTTCCAGATAAGGCTAATTAAAGAAACATATTCCTGTGCTTTCTCCCTCTCCGTTGCGATCTACTACCTGATTTGTGGTGAAATTGTGGGACTAATGCGATTGACCATGACCTGGAGTCTCTTTGTAGATCTAGTCTAAATGATGATGCCCTGGCAGCGCGTTTGTGACATAGGACAGATGACCTATGCAACAATATAGAGGCCAGGAAGAGGGCATCAAGACCTTCACTTGCGCATGCATGTCCTCCATTAGTGTGCATTGCCATTGGACAGCTCAATTGGCAACCTAGCCAAACACAGATTAGAACATAGATGGTTGGTAGGGATTTTACTTGTAATAGAGACATTTTCAAAAATAAATATTTTTTTAAAAAAAGATGTAAACATAAAAAAGCATTATATAGGTAATGTTGGTGATAAGACTGTGAATTGAGCAAACTGGAATATTATAGGGGGGGGGGGTTGGTGGTGAACGTCCCGCAGGAAGGATGGCACAGAAATGAACACACGAGCACAACAAAGTTCTTGCAAATCAACTTACTTTTACTATGACGAGAATTTTTAACTGTGGTGGTTATTCACAATGGCACAATACACTTGCTTGTTCCCCGATAGGCACAAATCTTAGTTACAGTATCTTGCAAACAACTTCCCCTTTAAATATTCTCTCACGGTCTTTGGCAGTGGCTCATTGGCACAATGGATATAGATAGGATGATTCTCTCACACGGCACAGTACCTTCTCGGCTGTCTCACACTCTCTTACTTGTAGCCAACTCCTCACGACTCCCGCTCAAAGTCTCGGAATTTAGCCTCATTCAGTTTGTCTTTCAGGTCACGCGTCACTTCGTACACTACCGCGGCGGCAGATTTAGTTAACTTTACGTCTCTAGGCCTGCTTCTTTTTACTGTGTCACAACTTGCAACCTGGTCACTCACATGTACCTCCTTGTCTTACCACAGTCATACACCCAACCAAATTTTGGCCAAGGGTACTTTTGTCATTTCCGGTTGGCCCGCCTCCTGAACATGCGGCATACTCACACCTAAGCACTACGCGAACTGTAAAGTTCAACTTAAAGAGACCTGCTACCTTAGTAATGGTCTCCAAGGCAGCACCTCCCTGCCGCCAAGGGAGAACCACCATAGCCTGACAACACCAGCGAGTCATACATATCACCGACTTGTGGACCTGCACAGAATCATCAGTTGGCCATGTATAACACAGTGCAATAAACATAATATCACAACATTACAACTATCAGGATTAATTAAGCATTTTGCTGTAACAAAGAAAGGGTTTGGGCATGCAAATACATAACATTTCCAACTTTAAAGTAATAGTCTAAAATGAGTTTACACTTGAGAAGATCATCTTTCCACAACTTACATAACGACCTCTTTAAAGTTAACAAGGCAACATGTATAACAAATTGTCCCTTTTAGAATAAGAGTGGCCCAACCCCAGTGAGCCAAGTGTCTGACACAAGGGCTCAGCCATAAATAGGTCCCATGAGATTTAGCAAAACACAAAACTAAAACTATTGTTGGAGTCCATCACTTATCTAATTGGAGTTTATGGTACAATTAAAAGTGGCCATGCAGATGTTCTATATAAATATTTTTAAGGGAATATACGCCTAACCATACCGTTTGCTGCAGAAGAAATGTAGCATTACATGCTGGCCATTTAAATGAGGGACGAGTCAGGATGGTTTCGCCAAAGTGAGAGACATATGCTCTAATACGACAACTCCTTTAATCCTGGTTCACCCTAGTGAAAAGAGAACAACTAGCCCACAATGAAAACTAATAAACTGGCCACAAAAACAGCAAGTAAAAGACATATCAGATTCAAAAACACCAAATATGCCTCTAACTAAAAACCTTATCTAAATGGAATTTCAGAATTGTTCTTTCACTAACACGTCACACCTGGCGACCATATCAAAAACGCTATAATAATATCTTAACGGTCTGGACCTGGTCCATTAATTAGTTCAAAGAGTAGATGAAGTCATAGTTGGCAAATGGGTGAAAAATATATAATTATTTATTTGCTGTCATTTTGTGATCAGTATGACACAAGCTTGCCATGGCACATCTCTTCCTGGCACCTGAAAAGCTACACCTGCTTGTGACCTGTCCTGCTCCTCCATATTGACACATATATGTAGGTGTTGTGAAATAATTATAGTAACCATGGGTAAGTAGTACAAAAACATTATTATTATTATTATCAATATTATTATATAAATGGTTAGTTCATATCCCATTTTCCGCTGGTCCTTGCTATTTCAACAGCCAACATTCCTAGTTGCAACATTTAGGTAGGACATGCCCCTCAATGTGCTGAAAGCACCCTCCAATCTTCCAATACTGGGCTTGCTTATTTTTTTTTCAGGTATATCCCTTTAAGCCTCTAAATATTAGGACTGCCCGCAAGTGAGCTTATTTCAAGTCACTAAATCATCATTAATAATTGTTTCGATCCTTTCTTTGCACTAACACTTTATTAATTAAAATTAGTTTCCGTTACAACCACAGTATTCCTTATGTTAAACCATTGCAAAATGATACAGATGGCTGCAGGTGGCAAGTGACAGTTCGGCACCAGATAAAGAGAAATTATTTCTCCTACCATGTACATTCATTGGAAATGTACAATTGTATTTACGCCAGTTTCATGTAGTAAATACATTGAGAAATTCAGCATTCAACTGCATAATAATAAAGCCACTGCGAGATTTATTCCAATATAAGTGGGTAGTTCTTCAAAGTTGCAGGATTAATTTATTAACATTTAACCTGGAGTTGTTTTTTACCTTTCCTGAGTGCAGGCGCTCAGTTGAAGAATATGGCATATGCTGCAATGGGGAACTGATTGGCACACTGCTCAAATGTTGCGCCTGTTTTAATACATTTTCCCCATCATATGTACATAAAAATAACTATATTACAACCCTCATGCTCTATGGGAGAGATAACTAACAAGTAACATTAACATTATCCAAGTGATATAGATGAAAACCACAAAAAAAGGCCATACTTACAAAAGGACACAGACAGGTCAGAAACGCTGATGAAGGAGAGTGAACAGGTGCATTAAATAATAATAGCCACTCCCACTAGTCTTGAGGGGAGTGGCGTGTGGTGCATGGGATGTGTAGTAAAAAATAATAAATGAATAGTGTATGTGCAAGTGATAATAATAGGGGTGAAATATAGGGGGCAGTAATGAGTAAGGTGCATAAATAAAAGAATAATGGGGTGCAAGTGTGTGAAACATGGAGGGATAGTGTGTAGGTCATGAGGCACAACGTGTATAGCCAGGTAGAAGCCTATTTGTGATGCCTTGATAATTCATAGAGCGGGCTACCCTGCTTGCTATGCCAGATAACAACACACCATGCTCTCCCAGCATCAAATACCCGGCTGTGTCCTTTTGTAAGTATGGCCTTTTTCTGTGTTTTTGTGTATATATGTCCCCCTTGTTTTTATCTGTATGGTTTGTATTTCAGGAACAATAAGTTCCAGTTAGGGACTCACAAGTCTGGGGATCCTTGTCGTGGATTGCGATCTTGCGTCCTTTTGGCCAAAATGATTACTAATACCCCAGGTATTTTTCATGCTTACTTATATTTGCTTCTTTTGGACACAGCCGGGTCTTTGTTGCTGGGAGAGTATGGGGTGCTGTTGTTTGGCATAGCAAGCAGGGTAGCCAGCTCTATGTATTATCAAGGCGTCATAAATAGGCTACTACCTGGCTATACACGCTGCGCCTCATGACCTACACAGTATCCCTCCATGTTTCACACACTGGCACCCCATTATTCTTTTATTTATGCACCTTACTCATTACTGCCCCCTATATTTCACCCCTATTATTATCATTTGCACATACACTATTCATTTATTATTTTTTACTACACATCCCATGCACCACACGCCACTCCCTTCAAGACTAGTGGGAGAGGCTATTATAATTTAAAGAGGCTCTGTCACCAGATTATGCAAGCCCTATCTCCTATTGCAGCAGATCGGCGCTGCAATGGAGATAAGAGTAACGTGTTTTTTTTTTTTTAAAAACGAGCATTTTTGGCCAAGTTATGACCATTTTTATATTTATGTAAATGAGGCTTTCTAAAGTACAACTGGGCGTGTTTACAGTAAAAGTACAACTGGGCGTGTATTGTGTTTGTTACATCGGGGCGTTTTTACTTCTTTTACTAGCTGGGTGTTGTGTATAGAAGTATCATCCACTTCTCTAAACAACGCCTAGCTTCTGGCAGTGCAGACACAGCGTGTTCTCGAGAGATCACGCTGTGACGTCACTTCCCCAGGTCCTGCATCGTTTTGGACGAGCGAGGACACATCGGCACCAGAGGCTACAGTTGATTCTGCAGCAGCATCAGCGTTTGCAGGTAAGTCGATGTACCTACTTACCTGCAAACGCTGATGCTGATGCAGAATCAACTGTAGCCTCTGGTGCCGATGTGTCCTCACTCGTCCGACACGATGCAGGACCTGGGGCAGGAAGTGAGTGACGTCACAGCGTGATCTCTCGAGAACACGCTGTGTCTGCACTGCCAGAAGCTGGGCGTTGTTTAGAGAAGTGGATGATACTTCTATACACAACGCCCAGCTAGTAAAAGAAGTAAAAACGCCCTGATGTAACGAACACAATACACGCCCAGTTGTACTTTTACTGTAAACACGCCCAGTTGTACTTTAGAAAGCCTCATTTACATAAATATAAAAATGGTCATAACTTGGCCAAAAATGCTCGTTTTTTTTTAAAAAAAACACGTTACTCTTATCTTCATTGCAGCGCCTATCTGCTGCAATAGGAGATAGGGGTTGCAAAATCTGGTGACAGAGCCTCTTTAAAGCACCTGTTCACTCTCCTTCATCAGCATTTCTGACCTGTCTGTGTCCTTTTGTAAGTATGGCCTTTTTTTGTGGTTTTGTGTGTATATGTCCCCTTGTTTTTATCTGTATGCCAAGTGATATAGATGGCAGCAGGTACCAAGTGATAGCTCGGCGTCAGCTATATCTGTTAATCTGTAATAACTCCAACCCTTTACACTCATGCTGTATAATTCACAAGAATAATTAGCAAAAATATGAACACATTTTAAAGGCCTTTTCTATATTTTAACATTCACAATATGACTTAGGTCAGTTATCTCAGTGTTAGAGATTTTGAAGCAACTTTTATAGAACTTAAAAACAGTTGCCTTTTCCTCTGAGGCAGTTTTCTGCTGCATATATCAATGAGTTTTTTATCTTACAAAACAAGGATGCAAGTCAGCAGCAGGGGAATGTTAGATTCTGTAGGAAATGGTATGCTTCACTTAACACAATGTTTCAGTGTAGCTAGATATTTTAGCTTAGCTGGTCATCTCTCATAAGAAAGCACTGTGAAGATGAAATTGTACACTTTCCAGTTAGTTACAGTAGATCTGTGTGCCAGTAGCAAATGCATTTTCTGCCTCATCTCTTTGTGGCTGTTTGCCTGATGATTGTCTGCCATCTAGTGGCAATAAGGGGAAGCTGTTGTAATAATCTGGCATGGAAAAGTATATATAATAATGACGAAAATGTGCAAAATATGATTTAAAGATATTCTCTGACAAAGACGAGCCTCTACTACGGTGCTTGCATACACGTAGCAGTCATCTCCCACATCCAAGGGCATATGTACCATAGAAGTAACCCATGCAGCTCCTATGGGGCCCCTAAAGAGAGAGGGGGCTTATTTTTGGTTGGTCTCTGCCCCATTTTAATGGGTGGTAAGAGCTTGCACAGGAATAGCAAACACAGAGTGGAAAATGTACTGTAGTTAGGAGTGTGATGGTGCCAAGCAGCAGCTTAAAGGGGCCTAATTTTTATTGTTTATTTCTCTGGAGCTCCTCAGTGATGACAACCAGCGGCCGTTCTCTACTGCACAGTGGTGGAGTAAAAGTGCTACTAAACGTTTGGTTGCAGCACACTGGTGAACTGAAAGGCTCCTATCATTTGTTCCAAATGGAAAAACCAACACAGATCCCATACAAGAGCGCTTTTTCTACCTTTATTTAAATTTTAAAAATGCCAGATATTTGGCTGGATTTCAATCTGATGGCGTACTGGGACTGTGTTTACAGAATTCTGTATTAAAAAGTGTAATATTCCATCTTAATAATTTCTCCATTTAGATCTCTCTTCAGTCAGCAACTAGATGGCACCATACAGTATTGTACTACACATGCTTGAAGGGAAAGGTTTTATGCTCCATGTTAAACTTGAACATGTTTTTCTGCTAACAGCATTCCATGTGGCCAGGCATGGTATTGCAACTAAACATAATTAATGGTTATTTGATACTCCTTGAAATTATTAATAAGTAACAAAACTATCAGTTCACATCAACATGTAGTGTATAAATTCTCCTAAACCAGCAAGAGCCTGTTCACATCTGGGTTCAATGTTTCCATTGCTCTGCTCCATCAAAACCACATAGGCCTATACTCTGTCTCTGTTTGCCTACAATTTCAGAGGAATTTATATGGAATCTATGAAAAAAATATTGGTGACATCTTCCATCACATGCGATTTTATGGAGGCATTGCTTCTGGGAGATAATATAGTGTTGCACATACAACCATACGCTGGCACACAGGATGCCTATGGCTCAGTCATACAGCTTTGGCGTGTGGACGAGGCTTTAAAGAAACAAACTAACTTATAATGCAATTTTTTAACTAACAACTATAGACCATTCAATGGGTTTGTCAGGCAGTCTGTCTCAGCTTATTTAGGTCTTTGACTCAAGGCAGAATTTCCACTAAAATGAGGGCAGAATCTAAACTTCTGATTTTTTTTTTTTATCTTTTACTGCCATGATAACCATATTTTTTATTTAAAAAATATCCTAACATACCGAATGTCTTTTAATCATCATTGCTTCTGTATGACCAGTATAGAAATTCTGTGCAGCAAAATTTATATGACTAAGTTATGATAAGTAATACATAATCTAATGCTAAGGAGAAAAATCTAACCTCATCGTTTTTTCCTTCTGAACATCACATCATAATTATATAGCAGGGATTGATCGTGTACTGATTGTAATTACAACCCTAGCCTTTGGAAAATCCAATTATAAATTATAGTTTGAGACTGCAGCTCAGTCGTTTTGTATATCCAAGAAAAAAAACCACGATCCTTCCTATTGCCGCTTCGCCAAATGTCAACCGGTTTTCAAATCTTTTAAATGTTGCATTTATGTTCTCGGTTCCAGTGCTACATTAGGATACAACAGACGTAGCTACTGCATATATGGCAGAAACTGGAATAGTACTTGATTTTACTGACAGCTGTGGGGTTAACAAAGACAAGCCCATTATTTTACAAGGGGTAAAAACATAATTTTTGGGGAACTTTTTGGATTTTTCTTGTGAATTCAAATAACATGCTGCACTGAATCAAGGCTACAAAAAAAAAAGATGTGTAGTTGTCCATTGTAACTTTTTTTTTTTTACGTATTTTCAACTAGATATCTCTTGTGGAGACTCTGTACTAAGGGCCAGACACAAAATTGCCCACGAGGTTCAGAAAGGGAAAATACTTATATAGTTGCAGTACATACTGTAGTTACTGGGTTAAAAAAAAAAACTTTTATACTTACGATCCCTAGAGGAAGGAAAAAACAATCTTTAATGGCATATATCCTATTTGCTATAGAGTGGCAAAAAGTGGAAGAGATTCCTTTCTGACCCCTGCTGACAATCGGGCAGATCCCTGATCAACATTCTACATTAATACCAGTAACCTGCGTTTTGTGTTTCTCACGGACGATGTCTAACCCTTGCTTAAATCTATTCACACGTTCTGCCATTACCAATTCCTGTGAGAGCACGTTCAATAACGTTACAGGTCCAAAAATAAAGTATTGCTTTTGGTTTTGACATAAAATTGCACTAGGGAGTCATTTATATACAGATCATATCACCCCTCATCCTTCTCTTCTTTAGGGTACATAAATCTAATTTTGACAATCTTTCTTCATACGTAACTCAGATTTTCTATAACTTGTATTAATTTGGTTGCCGTTTTATTTTACTTTCTCCAGCCCTCTGATATCATTTGATGGACTGGTGCCCAAAACTAGTCTGCATATTAAAGATGTGTCCGCAATAGAGCTTTATAAATGGATTTAATGATACTTTCTGTTTTAGAAGCCATGCTATCAATACAATATCTTGTTAGCTTTTGATGCAGCAGACTGGCATTGCATGCCATGATTTAGTTTAATAATTCGTCTAAAGGATCATTTGCTTTTGTCCTTTATCACTTATTTCAGACCTTTGTGAATGTAATGAATTCAGTAGAGTTTATGATACTTAATGTAACTGGAGGGTAAAGCCACATAATATTTTACTCTTGTTCGCTCACTTCGCTTTACTGCAATATTAACTATTTCTACTTCTGCTTTACTGCCTACTCAAATTAACATATCAGGTTGTGGTTCCATTCAGCATTGGAATATTTAAAGACTTATTTGGGCTCATTCCTTTCAGACTATAAGTACCAGTTAACTGGTAATTTTACTGGCAATTCAGTTGTTTGTACTATACCCTTATTATTAGGAAAAATCTACTCATTATGCACTAACTTCCTTGAGACCTTGTGCTGGGCTTGTGCTCATACGCAGCAGCCAATCTAAAAATACAGAGCTGCAATATGAAGACATAGCAGCATCTTGAAATTGGAGATTCAGACTCCCATCAGACAATGGTAACTAATTGAGGCTGTGCCAAAACAAGCCCAAAGAATAAGAATCAGGCAAACATAACCCAACAGTAGTGACATACACTGTATTTTAAGACCACAACCGGACAGCCACTTTAACAATAAGGGTCAGTTCACACCTAGCGTAAATACTGCAGATTTTACGCAACAGATTTAATTGCAGAAAATCCGCAGCAATATACAGTAGCAGCAAAGTGGATGAGATTTTACACTTCTTACACTTGACCATAAGTCTGTGTTTCATTGTCCAGGCCGGCCTCCTGAGATGACGTAACAACCCATGTGACCGCTGTAGCCATTCACAGGCAGCAGTGGTCACATGGGATGAAACGACATCCCAGGGCTGCGGAGCGTCATGATGTCGGAGGGACGCGTCACCATGGTAAGTATGCTTTTTTTTCTTTTCTGTGCAGCTTTCCACAGCAGACATTCTGGACAGAAAACTACACAACTGGAATTCCCTACGGCACACAGGGTGGAAACGCTGAGTGCTTTTACGCAGCGTATCCACCCTGTGTGAACATACCCTAAGGGCTCATTCAGACAAGCGTGTAACTCGTCCGTGTGACGGCCAATAAAACAATGTCCGTCACACGGACACATGTATTTCAAGGGGGCCGTTGTTTCAACCAAGAACGTGAAGGGTCCGTGGAAAAATAGGACATGTCCTATTTTCTTGCGTTTTCACGCATCCCTCCATAGACTCTTGTCTATGAGGGATCCGTGATAACGTGTTCCGCACGGGTGCGTCTCGGACATGAAAAACGTCCGTTTTTCTCGTCCGAGTTGGCACACGCTTGTCTGAATGTAGCCTAAGACTTCTGTAATGAGAAGAAATGTCCTTTCCATGCATTGGAATGGAAAGACCTGACGCAGATAGCTATTGTATTCTAAAGTGTGAATTTTCCCCGCCACTTCTCCCTCCAAAAAATAGAAAAAAAGATAATTTATCCTCACAGGGAGAAGTGCTACTTCTTGCCAATAAATGTCATCAGGTAATCTGATTCCTTCAATAAAACAACGTAAGTGCATAATTTAACCTACACATGGAAACTGATGGCAGAGAAATCATTTATGGATTTGAAACGTAGCTCCGTGTAATCTGCGATACAGTCAAAATTAAAGAGGCTTCTATCAGTTGGAAACATTCCATAATGAGAATCAAAAGAAGGAGGGCAATAAATGTCACCATTGTCAATAGACGTCTTAAACCTGCACGGAGTCAACACGCTGAAATGATCTCAGTCTCCTGCGGTTTAAGCACCTTGCAAGGTAGTTGTGTGTGATCAATTACTGTGGATTTAAATGAGGAGATAAGAAAAGCTTATGGTAATGCAGAGCTAAAAGCAGAAAGAAATGTGAAATAACAACCCGAGAACACGAAGTGGTCAAATTAGACAGATTTTATCTATTGACAGTAAAGTTTATGTGTTAGATATTTTTACTGAATTTACTGTGCGGAATTAAACGTCATATATATTATATTATCATCAGTATAAAACACAATAAATATTATTAATTGATCGGGCACTACGGTGACCAAATAATACCAATATAAAGAGCCCAACTATTACCACCATACACATCTGAAACGATACCACCGTATAGTGTCCAAATCACAGTGCCATACATGTATTATCACTATGTAGAGCACATACAGTATATTACTATCATTGAGTTTCCATAGAAGTTCTACACACTGCCCAAATAATACCACTAAGAGCCCAAAATGTATTCAGATATATAAATACAGGCCTGAATGTATCATCATTTTATTCTAAGGCAATAAATTGAACAAATACAAATAATTGTTGCATTAAAAAGTGAGGAATATGCAAAATGTCTATATTTTCCCTGCATTAGATATGTCAACTGATTTTAAAAAATTAACAAAATATATAACTTGACCTGGGGTGCCAAAATGTTTGCATGTAAGTACAGAATGAAGAGGCCGGCTACTCTTCAATTCCTCTATTTAAATCTTGTTTTCCCTCTGGTACCACAGTTACCTAAAAATCTTGATTTCTCACTTCACAAAATCTCTTCATGGCACTTACACCTGATCTAAACCTGTGATTACACTATACACAGAAGTCAATCCTGACAGGCAGTGCTGCAGTGTAAAGCATAGGGTGAGAGAGAACAGAATGTAAATAGGAGATAGATTTCAGACTAATTCTGGGTCTTAACAAACATAGACAAAATGTTCTCCTGCTCACCAGTCTTGGCATTTTGATCCTGAGTTGCGCGGGGATCTTCAAGGTGGTCGGATCTTAATAGAAGAAAGAAATATTTTTCAATCCAGCTCTGGATTGAAAAATATTTCTTTCTTCTAATTCTGTGTTTTATTAGTTAATGCTGGGGAATAGCTTTAAGGCTATGTTCACACTGAGTTTTTTGACGAGTTTTTTGACGCGGAAACCGCGCCGCAAAACTCGTCAAAAACGGCCCGAAAATGCCTCCCATTGATTTCAATGGGAGGTGGGGGCATCTTTTTCCTGCGAGCGGTAAAACCGGCTTGTGGGAGAAAGAAGGGACATGTCCTATCTTCGGGTGTTTACGCCTCTGACCTCCCATTGGAAGGCAGAGATTGCGTATTTCACAGTGTTTTATGCCCGCGACGCTCACTGACCGCGGTTGAAAAACGCAGCGAAAAACACCGCAAAAATCGGCGTGCAGGGAGAGGAAAATCTGCCTCAAACTTCCAAACAGAATTTTGAGGCAGAAATTCCGCCTGCAAAAAACTCTGTGTGAATTCATGCAGGTCTGTATGTTTGGTGATCTGTTTGGCGCTACACTACAGAGTAATTTTCCCTTAGTAGCAATAATTCTGGGGGAGAAAATGCCACAATCTCATTACTCTCAGATCCATACAGCCCACAGTGTGCCTCCAGATTAAATCATAGGCATACAGAGGTAAAGTAGGGTCCAAGAGATGTTTATCGGTGTCATTAAGGCTCTGTACAAGTTTGTAAGGAGCCATAATACAGCTCAGTGCCTTAGGCTGAGCTGTCAAACAGTAATTGTTATATAGAGGGGCATAGTATGTAACTCAGGTTGTGCCTATTCATAATTAATTGTCTTTCTTATTTTAGGATCAAGGGTGCCTGCATAGGGTGCCTGGTGGTAGAGTGCTGCGTGGTGTATGGCTCATGCGGAACTGTACCTCCAGGTGTACAGACTCCTAACAGATTAAAGGTGTTATTCCATTAAATAATTAACTCATTCATTAAACAACTTATAGATTGGTTAATTGGATGATTGATTGATTGATTGATTGATTGATTGATTGATTGATTGATTGATTGATTGATTGATTGAAGATATATTCTGTATAATAAGGAGCAGCTCATGAAGCAACATGACACATGTACTTTCTTACCTACGGAAGTGTAAATAATTAAACCTGCTGTTTTGTGAGATTGACGCGCAGGCAGTCGGAATTAACATAAAATAACTTATCACAAAAAATATGGAAAAATGATATAAACAGCATGAAATAATGACAATAACCATCTACATTGTAAAAACAAACAAGAAAAAACTGCATGTTCTCTATAACAATTGAAAAAGTTAACTTTTTGGAAATTAACAAATTGTCTACAAAATATTGGCTATATTGTTGTTGTTGTTGTTGTTATTATTATTTTTATTATTAATACTGCTAATATTATTGTTGTTCCTGTTGTTATAGTTATTATAATTTATATTATTATTATTTTTATTATTATTTCTATTGTTGTGGTTGTTATTATTATTATTATTATTATTCTTGTTGTTATTATCGTTATTCTTCTTCTTATTATTATCATCAATAATTATTACTATAATTATCAGTATTATCATTACTTAATACCAGATTTACATCTCAGGAGCCAGTGGGCAAATATTGCCTGTCTCCTTATACTACATCCATCAAATAGGCCTCACCTTAAAAAATGTACCTCCAATTAAATTAACTTAAATTAAAAAACATATGGTGCAGTACTTTACACATTTTCAGTGTGCCATTTAGAGTACAGCACTTTCTTATTGAGCCCCACCAGAACAGTAACCCATGCTGTACAATCCGGTAACTGGTAGAAAAGCTCCAGGAGCAGACAGTGGCATGCACTTCATCTCCAAGACGTGTCGGGCATATACCCCAGGATTTGGGTGCCAGGAGGTGCCAACAAGCCACTCTGACATGGCCATGGTATTTACATAAAGGGCTAGGGCAGTTAACTAAATATTTGCCTTCGGTGTAGGAAAGCCTAGCTACAACTCTGCTCTGCTGTTTCCTCAGGTCATATAATTAATAAGGACTCTTTACAAGATTATTATTATTATTTTTACTTGCAGGAATAGTAGTAGTATCATCATCCCTAGTTTAATATTACTTTTACTAGTAGTAATATATAATTATTATAATTATAGCCTTCCAACAGAAGTACATATAAATACCTTAAGAGCAGGAATATATATATTTATATATATATATATATATATATATATATATATATATATATATATATATATATATATATTGACCTTGAAGCTGTGTTATTGGCACCATAAGATAACGAATCAGATGTTGCCAAAAAGTCCAATCATTAGGCCCCATGTTACTGGTGTGTGTATGTGTGTGTGTGTGTGTATGTGTCGTGCATGTGTGTGTGTGTGTGTGTGTGTGTGTGTGTGTGTGTGTGTGCGTGCGTGCGTGCGTGCGTGCGGGTGTGTGTGTGTGTGTGTGACCCTGTACAGCAGCACATTTCTGGAGACTCTATCGGTCCGTAGCATAGACCCAAATGTCCTCCATGTCTCGCTATATACTTTCTCTTTGAGGGACCGTATTCTCCCCAAGAATGAATACCGATATGCTGTATGTAGCCATTACATTTATAGGTGTTGTGTTATGTATCCTACCACATAATGTGTAAAATGGCCGTGTGCATGAGGCCTCAGATTCATTGACAATGACAGTCATTCCCATTTTAGTTTTCCTTCTAGTTTAAATCCCCGTTAATAGGGCACTTCTGGTCCAGACTCCCTGCAGTTCCAGCATCACCAAAAAATTATTACAAAAAAACATTTAATGTAGAATTCAAAAAGTTTTAACAGTTTACTTAGTAGTATTTCTATATTACTGCACAATAATAGACAGTATTATATTATTTTTACCTAATTACAGCATATTACCACCCAAAATATAATCCCCTGTAGACATCCTTCAGATATCCTCTTTTATCAATCAATTTTGTCAAAATGGAAATCTGCTATTTTATACTGTTCATTCAGGAGTCTAAGAAGTTTTAGTGACAGACCCTGTATGGCAGTCATTAGTCAGCAAGGGAAAAACAGACTGAAAATGGTTTCATGGAGTATATATTAACAGCCTATTCTTAGAATAGACACTAAAAACCTGTTGGGTTCCGACCCCTAGACCCCCAACAATCAGCAGAAGGGCACTGTGGCTCGTCCAGATGTGTGGCTGTGCCTGGTACTACAACTCTGCCCTATTCACTTCAATGAACCAATATTTTTTTGCCCGGAAAACTCCTTTAGCTGAATAGAAATTACTGATCTAGAAATATTTTTGTTTTAAGGTGGAAATGCTCTTTAGCACCAAAAAATATAGTGTCACATTACTTTTTCCCATTAACTGACAGGTCTCCTTTAAAGCCCTTTGTGTTGGCTGCCTACATTATACAGCCCCCCCCCCCCCCCCCTTGTGCTGTCTTTGTCTGTGGTGGGTAGACCACTGCCTAGCATGATTTTTCTTCAAGACGGCATTAAGTACAACATGAATAAAAAAATGCTTTGTTTTCGGATGTAAGAGGGGAAAATGATAAGAGATAAAGCCGGATTGCTATACATGTGATTCTGCAGCCCTTTCAATTTATGTAGCTTAAGCTTAATTAAAGTGAGAAGCACTTAATCCTATATGTGAGCTGCCCGGGAAGGCTTAGTCAGTAGGAAGCATTTTCTTAAAAAAAAAATAAAAATGGGTTTACACACAATAAGATTAAAAAAAAAAAAAATAAATTACAAAGACGACTGATATCCGGCGCTCTGCTACTTAGTCTGTAGCCGAGATCCAATTTACATTCTGTCTCATATTTCTGCTACCAAACAAAATATGTTTCTTTTGCTACATTTTGCTGAGGTAACAAGGCAAAAAATAAAAAATGAGAAAGCAGCCAGATTAAGCACCAGTACTTAATCTTAAGGGCTGCGTTAGTGAATATATTTTGTAAAATAATTCCTTTTTAAGCGATATGCAAAATCATGAAATGAAAAATGTGTTTGCTTTTTAGAACTTTTTTCTCTTTTTTTAATACATTTCCATTGGGAGATAATTACGTTTCTTTCTTTCCACCAGATATTGCACCTAAAAAGATATGCTTGGATTATGTGGTAAGAATAAACCTCTAATATATATTTTCCATTTACTGAATATCCAGAGGAGCATTGATGATTCCATTTGATGTGGAAAAAGATTCTTAAGCTGGCCGCACCCTGGAGTTTTTGGATGGTTGAAAATGCAGATTTAGACCATTTTCTTTAGACTGTCTGCGCCTTTTCATGACATAAATGATTATGACAGATGCTGTCCAAAGACAGATATCTGTGGAAAAGTTGAAATGCCGTGTTGGATTTTCTCAGTCGTTTTCGGGTGTAGTCTTGAAAAGTCGTTCATGCCAAGCGACAGATCTGCATTCAATCAGTAGAAACCCTGCAAGGCCACCGATCATGGCAGAGATCGATCAACGATTTGTCGTTTTTACTTATGTCCAGAACGACAACCTACACAGACCACCATGGACAACAGTCATTCAGAAAACTGCTAATATATGTGTGTGTGTGTGTGTGTGTGTGTGTGTGTGTGTGTGTGTGTAAAAATATACTGCCATAGTGCAATACAGTCCCTGCATAAATAGTGAGCACAAATGTCCAAAAAAACATGCAGTGTCCATTCAGCACTATACAGGACTTATTTATTACATACTGTACTTTGATAGTACCTAGTTCCTAGATAGTGCCTAATATTGCCAAAAATAAAGCTAAATAGTACCAATAATTCCATACTTTCCCAACATAGAGCTAAACAGTGCCCAGTGAGTGCCAGACCTTACCTGCATATAGACTAATAATGCACACATAGTGCCATATTATGCCACCAGATGGACAAAACTATACCCCAAAAAAACAATACTTTGGCAGTATAAGTCATATAGTGCTGACATTCTACTGTATTGTGCACATATAGTTCAAAACAGTGCCAAGATAGTACCTTATTATGTCAACATCAAGCTAAAAAGTGTCCAAACAGTCTGTATACCGCCAAATAGTGGCCACATAGTACCCAGAGAGTGTCATTTGTTTACATAGGGCCAGAGGTTGCATTATGCAAGGCATTGCTGGGTGAGTGCTATATGTGACCCAGAGTTGTCTTTCACAGAGCGAACTCCACTTACCTTCCCCTCCTTGTTCCCTCGTTGACTCAGCAGTGCACTAGTTCTAATGTATTACCAAATCCCTAAGACTTTTCTAGCTATAGTGACCATTGCTACTTGGTAGGATAGGAGCATTGCAAAGTTCGAAGCGCTGGGTTTGACTCCATATCCCCCCCCCCCCCCATGCATACAATTCTGTAACATATGTGTGAGAACGTTTGTCATCTAGTTTTAGCTTTGCAAGAGTTTCCTTTAAATCTTGAAAAACCAACATTTTATGCAAAGTGTGATCCATCGTATAGAAGAACTTGTATCCCGGCCTGGTCAGAAGGAAATAAGTGATGCAGGCAGAAAACGGGCTTGCATGAATAAAACTATTATCTGCTTATAAAGGGGTCAGAGAGGTTGAGAAATGAAATGGATTTGAAGTTAATATTAAAGTAGGGCTATGTGATAAAAGCTATAATAATTTAGACGATCGTGCTGAATGCGGGGATTTGTGAGTTATCGCCAGAGTATTTCATATGTAAATTGTCATTAATTAAATGTGCCTTGTTGTTTTCTAAACTATTACTAAAAGTGCTGCATAAGGCTTTAGATTTTAATTTAAAGTTTCTGCTTTAAGACTTTTTAAAAGCGACAGAGATGCGGGTTGGTTTTAGCAGGCAGCTGTCAGGGATTAATACCTGATGCTTGGAGTATTTAGATTACGCCTCGGTTTGATTAGCTGTTCAGTCAGTATTTTTTTTTTCCTCTTGTGTAAATCATATTAAAAAAATAAAAATCCTAAAAAGGCTTATTTCCTACTACGGACGCAAACATTTCATTTACAGTCACTTCTTCAGTTTAATTCAACACTAGAAAAATTAAAGAAATATGATCTGGAGGGAAGGGACTCTCTTTAGTAGAGTGACTCGTCTAGACTTTTTTTGTAGGATTTCGAGTGAACTTGAAGATGAATAATTTATGAGATGTTGATCATTTTGATCATTGTTTTTGATATTTCGAGACTCATGTTACAAAACTGTAATTTTTCTGTTGTTAACAGTTTCCTTTTCAGGGACAACCAGAAAGACATCCATATGTTTAATAAGGATGTTCCTTGGTTCTCGAAAGATTGAGGCTCACATCTAAGTTAATATGTACTTTAGGTTTGCCTTCATTTGACTACTGCCCAATTGTTTAAGTTTGTAAAGACTATTAAAGAGGTTGCCCAGGCTAGGGATGGATTTTCACACTGATGAACTATGACAGGATATGTCATCAGTATATGATCAGTCGGGCTCCGACACCTGGACCGCGCATCAATTAGCTATTTTGGATCCTTCCAGGCACTGGATATCCGTGCCGGTGGCAGATGACTCTGGTCACAGTATAGAGGCTGAGCTGCAGTACTGCAGCCACTCCTATTCAAGTGAATAGGAGCAGTACTGCAGCACGGCCGATACACAGTGTACGGAGCCATCTGATTCTGACACAGGCCGCTGCATAAGATCTGGTGCCCGGAGACAGCTGGAACAGCTGATCAGTGTGGGGTGCGGATGTCAGAACCCCACTGATCATATCCAGATGTCATATTCTGTAGATAGATCATCAATATGAAAAACCGCCCTGTGTCTGGACAACCCCTTTAATTACGAATATTAATAGCCCATAAATCATGGGTACTTTTGTGGATCAATAAGTACTTCTATGTTGAATTTGCCTACTTTAAAACTGTTTAAACGGGGGATGGATGCATTTCTTTAAATTAATAATATTACTGTAATGATGGGGGTAGGAAAACAGACAAGTGAGCCCTAATCTACCCGCCACTCAGTCCCTGCCTACTTGCAACGACCACGACCCTAGGCGACGGGGTACAACTGGGCGACAGTCCCTACGCTCAATAAGTTCACGACGGACCAACAGACAAGGGTACACAGAAGCTAAGGGAAATGGGGCAGTTGCCCACGGCAACACCGTGAGCAACAAGAGTGGTGAACGAGCCGAGTCAAACCAGGAGTGTACGAGGTACCAAACGCAGAGCAGGAGAGTAGTGAACAAGCCGAGTCAAACCAGGAGTGTACGAGGTACCAAACGCAGAGCAGGAGAGTAGTCAGTAAGCCAGGGTCAGTATGAAGCAGGGACAAATAGTTCAAGAAGCTGCAGCAGGGCCAGGAAACCAAACGAGAAGAATCACAAGCAAGGAGGAACAGGAAAGGCAGGTATAAATAGACAGAGGGCGGGAGCTAGCTCCGTCTGGCCAGGCTGTGATAGGCTCTCCCACTCCTAAGCCTGCCATCCTGAGTGGTGGAAGATGGAGTCAGTCTCACAGACATAGAAGCAGGTGCAGACTGATTACCTATGGGTGTTGACACAGAAGCTGTGCCTGGCAGATCTGTACTAGATTGCTTGGGATAGTAAATTGATCCTGGGATTTATTCTGATTGCCATATTCAGAGTATAGAAAGAATATTTTTCTAAGATGAGGAACCTTGGCTTCTGTATCATGTGTTTTTTTTCCCCCTTCCTCTGGATAAACCTTGCAGGAAAATAGGTCAACCCACTAACACCACCTGCACCATACCAGTTTCACATCTAAAGTCACTAGTAGGTATTTTCCATGCCTAGTCTGCCATACCGTTACAGCATCAATCCTATGTAGAGCAGCTGATACAGTATTTAGCCTCTCTTGACCTAGTTCAATTTTCCACAACCCTTGGTAACATGTTGTGTTAGTAATCAAATATTATAAAGCCCACACTCTGGTGATGCAATAATCCACTGTCCAGCAGAATCTAATATTGCAGTGCTAAGATCAAGAGATCCAGTGTTGTGTTCTTCGGAACACAGCTCGTATGTGTCTGCCCCTGTTCATTCAGAGGTTTAGTAACCTGTAATGGCTGCTGCTCCCCACCGTCATACTATATTTACCTGGTCCTGGTGTTTTCTCCCTCCTGGCCAGCGCTGCTCTTCTCCCCTGATGTCAGTGTCTGGCAACCTCCGACGCTGCCAATGCTGTTCTCTAGGTCCTAGTGTGCTGACTCTCTCTGCCTTGAAGGGGCAGCGCGTGCCCATTTATTCAACCACCTTTTCCTGGGTATAAAGTATCCTTCCGCCCGGTACACCTAGCCTGATCTATTAGGATCTTCCTAGCTAGTCTGGTGATACCCTGCAATTACGTTGTTGGATTTTCTGCGATTAAGCTCAGCCTGTATCTTTTGACTTTCTTGCATGCCACCTGCCCTGACCTCTTGCTAGTGAGCCTTGATGAACCTTTGCCACCTGCCCTGACCTTTGCTCGACCAACCGTGAGTCCTCGTTGGCCGCCTGCCCAAATTTTTGCTATACCTGAATCTGTATACTTTCTATCGATTTTCTACTACCCCTGTTTACGTTGGTTGTCACCAAGGGAGATTACTCTGGGGGTAGCAACCTGGGATTCCCCTGCAGTGAAGTCCAGATCCCTGTAGAGAGGTTAAAGAGTGAAAATCAGGGGTCCCCTTAAGCTCCATTCTCGATTTAGCCCTACATCAAATCCATTAATAAAAAACTGGGTTTACACTACCCTCTGCTGGCTCCATGACAGATTCATTATCTATGGGCCCGTAGCATAACTTTTGTATGGTTATCCAGTTGTTTAATGTTCATTCATGGTGATTTTAGTTTAAAGACCATGCATTGTGTCTTATAACTGGCCTCAGGCCTTTGACTGATCCTAATCCGCTACCTGCATCAATCACTGTAGCCACAAAGTGCTTGGTGCAGGGGGAAGGAGACATGAGCAGATGTCACTTTACAGCAGTTCACTGCTATAGTTTCAGTCACACCCAGTATGCATTAGGAAGGACACACGGTGCGGCACTGACCCAGCCGCGATGTGGCCAACAACCAAGCCAGCATCATGCTTGGCACGGGCTGTCAAATAGCCTGTAAATGGCCGCATGTTGTTGTGGATAAAACGGCTCTTTATCTGCAAAATTGCCCATTAACTAATGCACCCCTTATGGCCACACGATTTTGAAGATAAAGAGCCATTTTACCCAAAACAATGGGCAGTCATTAACAGGCTATTTGACAGGGACGCCGAACATAGTGCCGGTGTGGTTGTTGGCCACATTGCAGCCGAATCAGTGCCACGCTGTGGGATCCTAACCTAAAAACTCCAAATTTATAGTCCAAATCTATGAAAGCTTAAAATATTTTATAAGGATTATCAGAAAAGTTTTAAATCACGGAAATCTATATTTTTAGCTTAATTTCCACAGATTACTGTACCAATGTTGTTGGTGGTTTGCTGGGGATGTTAACCTACCAGTCGAGGCCAAGGTAAGAGATATAGTAAATAACATCCTGTTCAGAAGGGTAAAGAAAAAAGTAGAATGACAAAATAAGGCAAAAATCTAAATAGGGAGTGAAATTATGAGAATATTAAAGAAGCACTCCAGCCTTCATATAAAGCCACTGGTGGTTTTTAAGGGAATATATTTCCAGGACTTGTAGCCAGAACAATGCTGACGCTGTGTACACATACAGTACCACCAGTAATTTGTTAGCCCACCTTGCAACCTTGGGGATTCAGTGCTTAAGCTGGTGACCAATGCATACACCAATGATTTCCTGAGGATCCAGAGTATTTGTCTGGTGATCTAGAGTCAATCCTGGTGATGAAGGGGTTCTGTGGCTAATTCTAAACCCTTAACTTAACCCCTTCTTGATATTCTGGAGCAGTGTGAGGAACTTGGAGGTGGTGAGGATGGCTTAAACCATATCATTTGTGAGTGACAGCAGTAGCCCAAGGCACCAGCCAGGATGGGAGAAAATTCAAATCCTGGTTATTTAGCTCAGTAGATGCTGGTTGTAGCGCCAATGGGATGTAAATTAAAGTGGCAGGGCACAATTGCAATGCCAGGACTGATGGTTTTATAGTGACAGCCCTTGGTTTGGTGTGGTAACATGAGAATGCCTTTGGTATGATAATCGATGAATGTACATTTTGTATGCACACGCAATAATTAAAAAATATATACATATGTCGTATCCCCATAATCATAATGACTTGTAAAAGATGATGATTTCTTGCTTATATTGCAGAATGAATGAACAACAAAAACACCTATCTATGTGTGTGTGTATTCAAGAATGACAAATATAGTTAAAGGGGTTGTCATGTAAAAACAATTTTTGTCCATATTTCCGTATTAAAGCTTATGGACATCAAAGAGTGGGGTTTCCTGCTCAGGACACCCCCCCCCCCCCACTCCTACCACAGTCTATGATGCAGAACAGAGAGCTGCTCTGTAACATTGACTACCACGCATTATATTGATGGTCATTCATTCGATTGACGGCCATTTAATGTTACATTTCCTCTGCAGATGCCGATTCCCCACCATCAATAACAACTGATTTTCAGGAGTTCCACTAAATGCACACGACCGTGTGTGCCGTCCGAGTCCTGTCAGTGATCCGAGGAAACATTGGACATGTTCTATGTTTAATCGGATCGGAGACTCTGACCATTTTTAACGGACCCGATTCACCCGCTATAGTGAATGGGTCTTTGTAGACTAACGGTCGTGTGCATGAGGCATTAGAGTGGCCATACTCACCACCAAAGACAAGCCTTTTAAAGGAGATGTGTTACATCAATACACCGCACCCCATTTTTTTAAATTTTAAACCCCAAAGAATTAGCTGTTATCGTCAGCAGTCGCTGTGGCTAGCCATACATTCCACATGCATATGGAAAAGGACTGTTAACATGAGACAACCCTTTAAATCTATCACTGAAAATCCCGAAGCCCTACTTTCCAACATCATCATTTAATCCAATATTCGGAGGTAGGACAAAAAAAAAGGAAATGCATTGCACTTGACTTCTGCTACTGCTTTAAATAAAACAATAACATAGATTTTTAAATTCACTGTTATGGTCTTCTTGTGATTTCATATTCTCACCTTGCTGTGCAGTAACATAACCTGAACTAGCCGAGAAGCAACTTGATAGCTATTAGTCTATCGGTAAATCACTTTTATGTTTAGAAGCTGAAATCTCCAGCCTTTGATTCCGTGGAGCCTTTCGACTTTCCGCCATTGTCATTAATACTATGTACATGATGCCTGTGACTGTTAATTTGATAATAACTTAGAAATACAGTATCTATTCTTGATGATGGACAGACCCGCGAATGGTTATTGTGTAACTGCATTGCATGGAATCCTGATAGACTGAAAGCGAACATCATTTTTACAGCCACAAAGAAGTTAAATCGAAAGACTTAAAGTTAGAAAGGTGAAATAAATTGAAACAGATATTATTGCTTCCAAACACTCTCAGAAATAATGGCACCTTGACATTTTATCAGTCAGTCATGCGGTCATTCACGGTGGTATCAGCCAAGGCTTGAAGGATTGAGCAGTAAAGAAAGGATTGTCAGCCATAAACATCGCTCAAAACCACGAAAGCCCAAATGAAAGCTTAAGTAATGGAGGACACAATACCCTTGATATTCCAACAATTACCTGCAACAACAGGCTCAGTTCCGAGCCTAGGCCATTTTTTTTAAAGTCTTTACTTGTCAAAGCCAGATAACATTAAAAAAAGGGAAAGACGGCAGACTTTCTGGAGGCCTAAACCCGAGTGGATAACATAAATGTAACATACATAAATGTGTTCAAATGATTTGAATATGCCTTCAATAAAATGTATTTAAAGGAACATTCCATGTAAAGCTGAAACTTTGAGTTATGCCTAGCAGGCTCTGACTGGCAGTTTTCAAAGGTTAGTCTTGTAACCTCACCCTCAGGCCTTACACTAGGTATAACACAGTGTATCAACTTTACCTGGAGTGTTACTTTAAAAGGTTTGTCCCATCAGGACAACACCTGTCTATATGCCCTATAAGTGCATGCCCTATTAGAGCATATGGACGTCATAGTGGGTGATACCCCGCTCAGGCCCCCCACTCTATGAGCTAGAGTGGAGAGTCACGACAGGCTCTGGCTCTTCATCCGGTAGATTTGAGCCGTCTATGTACTACATGGACAGCCATTCCTCTGAATAGCCTCCATGTAGCACTATATTTACAGAGAGTCTGCAGGCAAGGAATGGGGAACTACGGGTTGCTGAATGTTGAGCCATTTTCCATATATATTTACTTATACTACGGATGTATACAAAACATTTTGGAGTTAATTGGGATGGGGGGATTCATTATATGATTATATGGCTATTGAAATCAATGGGTGTATATATATATATATATATATATATATATAACATATGGGTTAGGAGGTTTTCTCTTTACATGCAGAGGGAGGTTATAGAAGTGTTCCTCATCTAGAAACTCTATATGAAATCTAGTAGTCCACATCGTGCCAGTCCCAAGTGGTACTTCATAGATTATATCAAAGTAAAATTGGAACACACAATCCCCACATGATGTACTAATAAACCTTATTATACATGTACATCATGAAAGGGTTGCAGAAAATCAGATGTGCAAGCTTGAAAGTAAATATTCTATACCCCTAAATATAAAACGATTACATGAAATTTGCTACTGAAGAACATTTTATTGCAAAACATATAAAAGGTATGGACAGAGACATAAACGCTGCCATCTCAGTCTGGCTTATTACTGAAGAGCCGCAGTTGAATCCGATGCATAAATTGTAGGTGAGGACCATTAAATGAGCAGATCACATCTGTGAATCAGAGCTACACGGTTTATCAGATCAATCTTAAACGGGTTTATCCTGAGTTTTCCTTGCATCCAATAACAAATAAATGACTTTCTGCTCCTTTCCCTTTTATTGAAAGCAAAGTAAATGTGCAGAAGCATTCATTCAGATCTCCCTCCAGGGAATAGACGGGGAATTAAGATCTGTTAGTGAAAGCAGCCGAAGGTTATGAGAAGAGACTGAAATTGTACAAATCAAATGATGTAACTATAAAAGAGAAACCTTGGGAATAAAGTGAATACTTCAATGAAAGTTTTCATTCATCGGGGTCATATTGTATCTAGTAGAACAGAATCAAAATCAACTATTAATGTTAAGTAGTGTCCCATTGCCCACCCAAGTAGCTGCTCAGACTGGGGTTTCTTGAGCCAACCAGACGTGATGAATATAAGGTCCACCATACATCTGTACAGAACATCTTTGTAGTTATTATTGTACTCACCGGACATATCTATAAAATCAAACGGATTATTTGTTAATCAACTTCTAAGAAATAGACCCCAGTGGCAAGATATTGTCCCCAAAGTCACCTCCAAATGGGGTTGTCTTCTGCAGGACCTTTGAGGGCCAAACATCTGTCAGAACCTAAGCCCATCAGAGAATCAGAGAATCCTCTAGTACTATGGTGGGCCAGTGTGACCCAGAGGGCACCTCTACAATGTTGGAATGAGCTAAATTGGGACACAATAGTTAAGGTATTCGCCCAGTCTTCAGTTTTTACTTCAGTTGGATGTCCCCAGAGTGGCGCCCTATAGTTTATATATGTGATTGAGACAACTTTTTTTCTGTTAACATTTTTATTAATTTAATTCTTACTCATATCTGCTTCTGTGAATACTAGGTGACAACCAATGAGGCCACCATAACAGCTTCCACATGGATTGGGACAAAGTATTTCTGAAGAAAAGGTAAACTGGCCTAGTTATACAGCAATACCATAGCTTTGCCTTTTTCCTTGTAAGGGTATGTTGACACGCACTGTTTTCAGACGTAATTCGGGCGTTTTACGCCTCGAGTTACACCTGACAAAACGGCTCCATTACGCCTACAAACATCTACCCACTGCTTTCAATGGGTTTTACGGTGTTCTGTTCTCACGAGGTGTTATTTTACGCATGTCACTTCTTGGAACATTTTTTGAGCCGTTTTTTATTGACTCCATTGAAAAACAGCTCCAATAACGTCTGTAAAATACGCCGCGAAAAACGCGAGTTGCTACCAAAATGTCTGAAAATCAGGAGCTGTTTTTGCCTGAAAACAGCTCCGTATTTTCAGACGTATTTTGCTAAGCCGTGTGAACATTCCCTAACACAGACACTAGTACTATTTGGCCATATGCATATACTGTTGATACCAGAACATGTTATCCATACCTATATTTGCTTATTGAATATCCTTTTTGAAACCATGAGCATTGATATTTAAGGTGTTGTCTCATCAGAGACAACCACCTTCAGAATCTAGCCCTTGTCATGCTACGGGTGCCGGGACAAACAGTTGATTTTGTCAAGGAAAGCTGCGGCCAGCCATTTCCACGTAGCATGTAGTATTACATGGTGGCCATTCAGAGTCCACAGAAATAGCAGCCGCGCGTTCAGAGCAGCTCTTTGTTCTGGCTCATATAAGGAAAACCCAGGTGAGGAACTCCCCTCTGTGATGTTCATATGTCCTAGTAGGACATATAGACAGGGGTTGTCTTCATGGTGTTCATCCAATTGCTGCTGCCTTTACTCCCCTAGATTTTGAAAAAAGATGCAATGATTCGCTTTTACCCAGCCACATGCGGATAAGTGAAGTTTGGCACTGATTTTAGGTGCTGATTGCCAGGATCACAGAGGGCATTCCTTTACATTACATTACAAAGGGCAACAGGGCTCTTTATTGGCTGTCAGAATGGTGAAGGGATTATTAACAACTATATGACTTGTGTGAGAGCCAAGTCATTCAACCACTAGGAGTTTTATGTCCACATTGGCAGTATTACACTGGCCAGTTTGTCACCCTCTTACCCTTTTCTCATTTTTTTGTAAGAGAAGTGGGCAGCATTACCCTCTGGTTGTTTGCTCCTCGTCTTTAAGTCTACGATGGCACCCCTCTCTTCATGGACCCAATAAAAGCTACATGGGCTGCCTCTATGGTACATACAACCTGCAGATGGTGAAGCTTGTTTCATCTCTCCACATAATGCACTACTACTCCTTAGGGCAGAATGCTTTCCATCACTCTACTTTACGCATGCTGATCTTAAAGGGGTTTTCCCATAATGATTATTTATCACCTATCCACGGGAAAGGTTACAAATATCGGATTAGTGGGGGTCTGATCATGAGAACGGGCTTACCTTACCATTCCCAGATAGAGATCGGCAGACCTATAGAAATGAGTGCGTACTACCGCTCAATTTCTATGAGGCTCCCAGGAACGGCAAGGTAAGCCCGTTAGTCTATTGCATGAGGTTTTGTGATTAGAAAAATAGGTCTTTTATTTTTCCAGAAAACAGTGCCACTGTTGTTATGTCCAGAATTCAAGTGAATGAGAAAGCGAATTGGACTAAGCTGCAATACGAGACACAGCCCATGGGCAAGAGTGATGCTGTTTCTGTACAGGAGGCAGACACTTCTTTCTAATCTTAACAACCCCTTTAAGCACATGTTAGTAATGGAAGCATACACTATAGCCCTTCTCTCTTATTAGAAGGGGAGTCCATATTTTACCTCGATTCTATATGTACTGCACATTTCTTTTGATGCAGATGGCAATGACCTTAACGTTAACTCAATACAAATGCTAAAATGATCACAATGTTCTTCTATTTTGCTGTGAGATCAATGTTAAAAAGACATCCAGAAACGCGCAGATTGTCTGTGACCTTGACGAGAGGCTCCTGGTCCGCCTGCTCGTTGTCCCCATCTGTAAACCTTCTTTTTGGAACATTCAGACAATTTTTTTCATTAAAAAGCTTTTAGGTGTCCTGGTGGCCTGGCAGCAGCACTCTGTAACTATTACATTCTATGATGGATCGCAACATAGCTCATCGACCAAGCCAAGGCTCTGAAACATTTTTCTCTCTTCTTAACCCGCCTTCCTATTGCTGGTATCTACTGCTTGTGAATTATTATCCATCAAATTTTTGTATTCACATTTCAGCATTTTATTTTTTTAAATTGGAACATAATTATAATATTATTAATGATAATATTCATACTCGATTTAAGATACATATTTTGATTTATAAAATTAACTTCTGCCGGAAAATATAATTTTTAAAAACGTTACAAAAATCTATCCATTGCAATGATGCACATTTATTACAAGTGAATTCTGACAGTTTTTAGTTGATGAAAATGTGGAAAAAATGTGTTAAGCATGTCTGAAGGTGAAATTACCATTTGGGCATTAGGGCAGTGCCTGAGAGCCAATGGCTATAACGGTCCACAGCTACTAGGGCTCTTAGAGTACTGCTTAAAGTTTAAGTCCAGGGCATGCGAAAAAGAAGTGCAAATGATAAGTCTATTGTGGCTATAGTGGTTGGTTAGGGGCTCATGACCTTTAATGCCTGGGATGGGCAGATCACTCTCAGTCTAACACTTCTGGCAAAACTCATACACTAAATTATACCTAGTACAGGGTCTGAGGCAAGGCACATGGATTCTCTCTTCAGTATAATTTGAATCCTTAAAAGTGGTTTACTGCCTTTAAAGAGCGCCGTTTAACAATAATACTTGTCGATTGTTGCTCGTTTGTTCAATGGCGATGAATGATTGTTCATCCTCATATGTTCATCCTCATATATTAGCCTCTTGTTGGCAGCACATCTGTTATGGAATCACCAGTTGAGCAATTACCATGGTGGAAGTTTATGGAATTGCTAGGTGAGCGATTCCCCAAAGGGTGCTGGAGACGGTCAGGAATGAGCATGAAAATAAATATGCAACCCCAAATCTGTCACAACTCTGATCAACAGAATCTAAGGCTACTCTATGGTTTTCGCCAGAGCCCACCGCAAGGCAGGTTGTACTTTGCAACATAGAACCCGGGTTGTTTTAACAGAGTTCGGTGTTGGAGAAGAGGTGCAATGCAGGCAATACCAGAGCAGACAACAGGACAGCCCGAGGGTAAACAGAAAGTCCAAATCACAAAGCTAGTGGATATGAGGAATTGCAGAGTTCAAAACCAGCCGGGAGCAGAAAGTCTAAATCAGTAAGCAAAGGGTAACCGAGAGACAAGCCGAGGTCCAGTTCCAAAAAGTGCAGTCAAAGGTACAGGGTATAGTCAGTAGCTTGATCAAACACATGGAGACAAGGAAAATCACAAGCAAAGAAAACAGAACCAACCCAGATTTAAATACTCCACACTTCAATCTGATAGGAAGAAAGACAGAGAAGTGGAATAGGCTCAACAACTAAAACCAGAACCGCCCAGAAGCTAGACTAGTAGGCATGGTAATCTTAAAGGGACGGACGTTTCCTAACAACATCCTCTGTTTACACAGCGCGATGTCCTGCTGACAAGCGACAAACTAATGTTTGCTAATCGAACATTCGTACAAACGCTCGTTCACCTGATTATTGGAAAGGCCTTTAGTCATGCTCGCCACCTAAGACATGTTGCTGGCATAATGCATTGCACGCGTTTCGCCTGGAGTATTCCTTTTAGAAAAACCCTTCTACCATGTTCACCTGGTCTGATGTGTTATTGGCCTGGTAGAATTTTGAGTGTGTGGCTGCGGCTTATTTGGCTGTGATTGTGATTCAACTCACTTGTTCAAAATTGTTCTCTATTATCCACAAAAAGAACATGCAAAACATAACTATGAGACCCAATATAAATACAGTCCTTAGCAGGTGCAATTTTTTTATTTGTATTTTTGCAAAGAGTGGCTATCATTATGGTGGACCCTATGTGGAACCATGTACTACTTGGACGAGCTCCTGACAGTCAGCTGATCCGCCACAGGGATATGTTTAGAAAGTGGTTGTCCTTGCCAGGGCCGGCCTTAGGATAGGTGGCGCCCTGTGCGAAATTTTCTTTCGGCGTCCCAACCCATCATAAAAAAATGCCCCATAAGAATATAATGCCCCCATACAGTATATTGCCCCACACACCGTATAATGCCCCTTTAATGCCCTCAACACAGTATAATGTTCCCCAAGTGTCCCCCCCCCCAAGGTATGAATAATGCCTTGGAGGCCCGGGGAGTGAGCGTTGGTTGGTTTTCACTCACCACTAGGCGCTCCTTCTCTGCTTCGGCATATATTGCATTGTAATGTTACATGACAAGTCACGTGTCAGTTTCATTGCAGCGCCAGCACCGGAGCAGAGAAGAACCGCCCGAGCTGGAAAGGCAGCTGCAGAGTCGCTGGGCCCGGGAGCCTTGGCCGGTTTTAGACAAAGTGTGGCCCTGGGCAAATTTAAAAGTGGGGCCCCAAATGCTGAATTATTGTATCAATAATGCAATCAATTCAGAAGGTGATGTGCAGAGAACTGTATCTCTGATTTCTAGTGTCCAGGAGTGTTGCAAGACCGAAAGCATATGTCCCCCCTCTCACACCATAAAAAAAAATATATATACTG
The DNA here is from genome assembly GCF_050947455.1 of Rhinoderma darwinii. NCBI lineage: Eukaryota > Metazoa > Chordata > Amphibia > Anura > Rhinodermatidae > Rhinoderma > Rhinoderma darwinii. Next base: position 597,834,563 of record NC_134687.1, read on the forward strand.
TCACTGAATAATACCATCACATCATAACCACATAGTGACTGAATAATACCACAATACTGTTACTGAATAATACCGCCACACATAACCACATAGTGACTGAATAATACCCCCATACTGTAACTGCAAAATGCCCCCATACTGTTACTGAATAATACCCCCATACTGTTACTGAACTATACCGTCACACCATAACCATATAGTGACTGAATAATACCCCCATGCTGTTACTGAATAATACCGCCACACATAACCACATAGTGATTGAATAACACCACCATACTGTTACTGAATAATACAGCCACACCATAACTACATAGTGAATGAATAATACCCCCATACTGTTACTGAATAATACCCCCATACGGTAACTGAATGAAAACCACTATACACAGACCAATATTACCACCATATAGTGAACATATAGTGGTAGATGTCAATTATACACATGAGCTCTGCAGACTATATAATATTAATACCATATAGCGACCGTATAGTGGTAGATGGCAGTTATACACAGGAGCTCTACAGACGATTACAGCACATTTATATCTAGTAACTCACAGGTGATGTTTTCTCTGATTACAGTCGTTCACTGTCCCTTTTTTTCTCCATCCGGAACCAGCCCACTGCGACGACTTATTCCAGCTACGACTCATCCTCAGAATTTGACACACAGACATGTTGGTTTCTTGCTTTTCCAGCATCCTCCACACCTTGTAGATAGTGACACACAGCAATTCCCCCCACCCCATTTTAGATACACAGCCCCCCCCCCTTGTAAACAGCAATTCCCTCTGTTTTAGATACACAGCCCCCGTCCCCCAAAAAAACTTTACTTACCCAGACAGACGGATCACTCCACGGCCTCCAGACAGAACACATGCGCAGACCAGCGAGATGCAGTGACGTCATCACGCCGGCCTGCGCAGGGACTCTGTTCCAGTGTCTGCAGCCTATACTATTCAATTGTATCTGCGTAGATACAAATGAATGTGGCAGTCGCCGGCACCCCCCCCCCAGTGATATCGACGCCACCGGGCCGCCCATCCAATAAATGTTATGTGCCGGGCTAGGGGGCACTCTCATGCCGCGGGTCCCGTAGCAGCCGGGGCCCGTGGCACTCCCAGGCACTTCAGAAACACATGGGAAGGGGAGCCAGCACAGCGCCCCATTCATCTTGCTAGGGTGATGCGCCCTGTGCGATCTCACAGGTCGCACACCCACGAAGGCCGGCCCTCGTCCCGGCTGGACAACCCCTTTGAAATGTGCCTACTACCCTTACAATTTCTTGTAGTTGTTACTGGAATTAGGGTGCTGATCCATAGTCAGCACGCTATTCAGTTCAATAGAAGCAGCTGCACACAGAACGTCCTCTAGTGGAGGTAATCGGCATCCAAGACTTTTAAAAGTGAGGCAACAGGTTGTCAGAGTTCTTTAGAAAAAAATGTCAGCGGTACGGGTACATTAATAGAGCTTCACATTATGATGATATCTATTTGAAATGTATTTTAAAATAAACTAATCAAGATTATGGTAGAACAAACATGTCAAATTCAGATGTCATCGGGGTGGTCTGGATCTAGTTATATATAATAAACACCATTGTTAAAAGTCTACATGGTGTACAGCAACTGAACCTGTCTAAATATAGAGTAAACAGCGTAGAGAGCCAGACGGCAGAAGACAGGAGGTCAGCGGTGTATCGGGAACAGTGAACGTGCAATCTCATTAACTGCCACCGTGTTCTGACAATAGCAATTATTCCAATTTCAATAAAAGTTTTCTATTAATGAGAAACTTTATCAACTTCGCCGCTGATAAAATGCAAACACAGTCAATTATCCACAGCAAAAATTCTGTGAAAGTCCAATGGTTGTCATATACATAATATATACAATTATGATTTAACCCTTTCTTACCAAGTACATCCTATGGACATTATAGCTGGGAAAGGTCAGAAATAAATTCAATATCACTCAATTTTTATATGGTTTTGATTGAGATCATCCCCCTTTACAAGCAGTGAAGAGAGATCTCTATTAGGCTATATTAACATGAGCATTTCTGTTTTAACATCAGCAAAACACGCAGCGTTTTACACGGGTGTGTATCCCTGTGTGCGTTTAGTTTGTCCATGGTAAACGTGCGTATGTCATCTGTGCTCTATCCGTGTTTTATGCACGCAAAAAAAACGTTACAATGTCACAATATTTTCCCAACCCTCTGAAAGCACCCACATGAAGGTCACATGATCACTTAGATGCCATTTTCTATTGCTTTAAAACATATAGAGCTTAGTCTGATTCCTCTGCTTTGTCAGATTGTTTTTCGACTATCTTTTGGCTTGTACACATGTCATACAATCCTATGGTGGAGGAAGAACCTAGGAGGAGAAGGAGGCTTTGGGGTCATCCTGTTGTCTCCCACCGTGCCTCCAAAGGGCACTTCCACACCCTGTATGAGGACCTATGGCTTCACCCTGCAAAGTGTCATTCTTTCTACTGCATGTCTGTCCCTACATTTGACTGCCTGCTGGAGGAGTTGCGTCCTGGAATAACATTGCTGATCACCAACATGAGGTGCTGCATTTCACCAAAGGAACGGCTTATCATCACCATGAGGTAAGAACACATTCTGTCCAGTATCAGATCCCCATAGGTCTGTTATTGGCGGCTGCCTGAAGCCCATGTCTCCCGGGAGGCCCATGACCACCCAATGACCACATCTTAGTTTTGTCATGTTTTTTCCGCGAATCGCAAGGGTTTTGGGTGGCGCTAACTACATGGGGCTGTTTGTAGCACTCTCTACAGGGGTGTGTGTTTAGCGCTCTCTACAGGGGGAGTGTGTGTGGCACTATCTACAGGGGGTGTGTGTGGCGCTTTCTATTGGGGGTGTGATGCTATCTACAGGGGCTGTGTGTGGCGCTATCTACAGGGGGCTGTGTATGGTGCTATATACAGGGGGCTGTGTGTGGCGCTATCTACAGGAGACACTGTGTGTGTGGTGCTTTACTTTACAGAGTTTGACACAATTATATTCAGGGGCACAGTGTTTGGTATTATTTTATTCAGGGGCACAGTGTATGGTGCTATAATATTTATTTTTTAATAAAAATGGTGCAACTTTTTAAATACTTTGTATTTAAAATTATTTTAACTTTTTGAGAAACAACTGTATGTATCCTGTCACAGTGTGTGGCATCATGAGAATTTTATCTCCGTTTATAGGTGTGGAAATGTTGGAAAAGTGAGGAGTCAAAGACATCTGAGTGACAAATTCTGCAGAAATTGGTCATGACGGGGAGAAGTCGTCATGAACTCTGGACCGGATGGGGAAGAAAAGAGGAAAAAAAACTACTAGAATCTGAGAAGTCTTCACCTGTGAGTCACTGGATTTATAGAGAATCTGTCACCTCTCCTGACATGTTTTATTATAGGAAATCCTTGTATTTCACTAAACTTCTTTGTGCAGTCCAGGACTGATAGACAAATGCGTGTTACCATTTCCCTTGTCAAAAGGAAGTGTCCTTGTACAGTGTGATACTGTCAGCGATGGTTGGAGACTGTCAGTATGTAGGAACACAGCCCTTTGACAAGGGAGGGGAATCGTAACAACCATTTGTTAATGCTTGCACAAAAAGGTAGTGTTAACAATAGTTACGGCGCGGCAGGGCGGCGGTGTAGTAGGGGAACCCAAGTTTGGGTAACAGCCTAGGGCCTATGGTCTAATTAATCTGCCACTGATACTGTCCACTTTTTACACAATTACCCATGTCACCCTGATACAGTTAGCACCAAGGTAAATGGCCTCTTAACCCAATGCTGCCATATCAGCATGATATAAGTATCACTACAGTCCTTTTTACTAGGTTGTTTTCTGGACAGAGCAGAACCACTTCTACCTTTCTGGGTTATCTCATACCTAAATTGGTCCCTACAGCTTCCCCAGTGTACCATAATATTATCCACCGTGAAAAAAAATATATATACCGTATTTTTCAGACTATAAGACGCACCTGACTATAAGGCCTGGTTTACACGAGCGTGTGCGTTTTGCGCAAAAAACGTGGCATTTTGCGTGCGCAAAAGGCACTTAACAGCTCCGTGTGTCATCAGCGTATGATGCGCGGCTGCGAGATTTTCGCGCATCCGCCATCATTATGACACTCCGTTTGGATGTTTGTAAACAGAAAAGCACGTGGTGCTTTTCTGTTTACATTCAGAGTTTGACAGCTGTTGCGCGAATCACGCTGTTCGCACGGAAGTGCTTCCGTGTGACCTGCGTTATTTTCAAACACCCATTGACTTCAATGGGTGTGTGATGCGCGAACAGCGCACAAATATAGGACATGTCGTGAGTTTTTTTCAGCAGACTCACGCTGAGCAAAACTCACGGACTGACTGTCGGCATGCCCCCATAGACTTACATAGGTCCGTACGACACGCGTGAAAAGCACGCGTGTCGCACGGACGTATATCACACTTGTGTAAACGAGGCCTAAGACACACCCAGGTTTTAGACAACAGAAAATAGGAAAAAATGTCATATTTTACTACTTTTACAAAGCATAAAGTATTTGTTAAAAAAAATGATTTGTTCTGTTTCACCACATTCTGAGAGAAATTTTTTGGTACATACGATTTTTTTTATCACTTTTTATTTCATTCCTTTTTTTAAAAATTTTTACATTGTGCTTTTGAGACACAGTTGTATGTATCCTGTACGAACTTAGATGAGATCGATAACAGGACCCGCTGTCACTGTACCCGTAAGCCCCGCGTACCTGACAGATTGAGGTCTCAGCGCTAGATACAGCTGCTCTGTATACATGAAACACAGCAACTGTTTCTCAAAAAGTCAAAATTATTTTTAATAAAAAGTAAACAAACACAATGATGCACATTTATATATATATATATATATATATATATATATATATATAAAAACAATTTCAAAGGTTGTTTCAAAGGGGTTATGTGGGGACCAAAAATTATTAGCTGTGTACTCGCTGCACTATGTGAGTACACTCACAAATATACATTCTGGTCCACCGTCGAGCTGATTCTGAGATTTTCATAGATTTTTATAGCCCGGGGACCACAAGTTTAGTTGCACAGCCTTCTTTGATGACAATACGATTCTTCGTCATGTACAGCAGGGTCGGTCCATTTAAAGATAAAACTTGCTCTATCAGGGGCACATGACAGGAATGGATAGGGGGCATCTATGTCAAATATTGTGAAGATAGGGGCACCACTATGGTTACACTTACCAATTTTAGTTTTTTCCAGCAGGCCTCGCACGTTACCACTGCTGCAAGAAAAAGTATTTTGCTATTGCCTCCCATGCTGCATCTTTCTCGATGCGATCACGGTACACATCCGCCCTGGCGTCCCATAACTCCGACCTTTCCTTCTCCAAGGTTATTCATTTTTTTTAACATCAATGGACCTTGGCATGGCTTTTTATAAGAGCATATTTGGATGGTAAATTCTGGCTCCAACTTCTCCACTAGCTGGTCAACGCTCTGTGTGCAGGCATTTCCTAGTTTCAAATATTTTTTGGGAAAAAATATGTTTTTTGCATTCTGGTCCCTAGTCGCGCTGATTATGAGAAGGCTGTGCAACTAGACTTCCAGTCCCCTGGCAGCACTATAAAAATCTCTGAAAATCTCAGAATCAGCGGGACAGAGGACATATTAGCAAGTATAATCACATACTGCAGTAAATACACTGCTAATTATTTTTGTTCCCCGCATAACAAATTTAAATAAACAAAATAAATATACCAAGAGCATATGGCCTAGTTCACACAGAGTTTTTGCAGGATGAGAAAAATCTTCCTCAAATTTCAGGACTTTTAGTGCAGATTTTGAACGGCCAGCGTTGTTTTAACGCATTCTCCAAAAAAAAAACAATGCTCAAACTAGCAGCTAGTTTTTTGTCTGCCTCCCATTGATTTCGAATAGAGGTCAGAGGTGGGAAAACACTTGAAGAAAGAGCTTTTTTTCTGGGGAGTTTTCCGCGAACCATCTAGGAATAAAACTGCCTCTGCACCCTATTGAAATCAATGGGGGGCGATTTGGCCCAATTTATTGCGCTGATTGCCACGCGGTTTCCACATCAAAATCAATGTGATTTGAACCTATAAATTATATACATATATGTATAGAATTTGCCCATAAATTGATCATCATTATGCTGACGAGAATAATAGGTAAAAAATTCAAATAAAAAACATTTTTTTTTAAAACTTATTTTTAAAATAATGAATAAAAGGAAACAAATAATAATAATAAAAAATATATATATATATACACATATATTGCAGTCGCAGGCGTTCTTGCACCTGTGTACACGTTTTGTTTCATTTTGTTGGAATGTGCTGTTCGAGCTTTTGTGTTGTTTATGTGATCCATATATGCTGTGCTGTGGGACTGCCTCCATTTTTGTTCTTGCACTCCTCCCATTCTGCCCTGGGTGATTTTAATTCGTTTAATGCTGGTTCCTACCATCCCCAGATATATGTAGGCTTAGTCCCAGATCTGGGTGTATGTGCAGAGTAGGTTGCCACCTTACAGAGATCGCCTTGTCGTGGCAGGTGAGCTCACACAATTTGATCAAAATGTGAGCTAAGAACCTCCCTATTGTAAGTAGATTTAGCAGTAATGCAATTATTTATATATAGTGGCTTAGGTGGCATTAGTGTTCACAGTGTGCTGTCACCATTTTCTAGTGTGATATATATATATATATATATATATATATAAATATATGTGAGTGCATATATATATATATATATATATATATATGTATATATATATATATATATATATATATATAGCGGGCAAAAAATGGCGACAGCACCCTGCGACACTAATGCCACCTAAACCACTAAATATAAATAAATATGCACTAAAGCTAAATCTACTTACAAATAGGGAGGTTCTTAGTGCACATTTTGATCAAAAAGTGTTAGCCCACCTGCCACGGCAAGGCGACCTCTGTAAGGTGGGAACCTACACTGCACATACACCCAGAACTGGGACTAAGCCTACATATATACCTGGGGATGGTAGGATCCAGCATTGAACTGATTAAAATCACCCAGGGCAGAATGGGAGGAGTGCAAGAACAACAAGTGGAGGCAGTCACTAACCCCACATATATGGATCCCATAAACACAACAAAAATTGAACAGCACAATCCAACAAAATGATACAAAATGTATGCAGGTGCAAGAACGCCTGTGACTGCAGATATACAGCAGACAAAAAATGGCGACAGCACCCTGCGACACTAATGCCACCTAAACCACTAAATATAAATAAATATGCACTAAAGCTAAATCTACTTACAAATAGGGAGGTTCTTAGTGCACATTTTGATCAAAAAGTTTCATTTTGTTGGAATGTGCTGTTCGAGCTTTTGTGTTGTTTATGTGATCCATATATGCTGTGCTGTGGGACTGCCTCCATTTTTGTTCTTGCACTCCTCCCATTCTGCCCTGGGTGATTTTAATTAGTTTAATGCTGGTTCCTACCATCCCCAGATATATATGTAGGCTTAGGGTATGTGCACACACACTAATTACGTCCGTAATTGACGGACGTATTTCGGCCGCAAGTCCCGGACCAAACACAGTGCAGGGAGCCGGGCTCCTAGCAGTGTGTGTGCACATACCCTTAGTCACAGTTCTGGGTGTATGTGCAGAGTAGGTTGCCACCTTACAGAGATCGCCTTGTCGTGGCAGGTGAGCTCACACAATTTGATCGAAATGTGAGCTAAGAACCTCCCTATTGTAAGTAGATTTAGCAGTAATGCAATTATTTATATATAGTGGCTTAGGTGGCATTAGTGTTCACAGTGTGCTGTCACCATTTTCTAGTGTGATATATATATATATATATATATATATATATATATATGTGTGTGTGCGTGTATATATATATATATATATATACATATATATATATATATATATATATACCAGAAACAGAAGACAAGTAACAGCACCAGGACTTCAGCGTTGGGGAGATGTTGGTTTATTCACCACCAGGTGGAAGAATGAGCAACGTTTCTCAAGCTAATTCAAACAGTGTATAATACCACATATATATAGGTAGATACACAAAGTATACAGTAAACAGTGCAATTAAGTAATGCATATAAAAAATAAGATCAATATACAAAGTATGTTCATACAATTAGTGAAGACATATGTGAAAGTGACTAGTGCATATATTTCAATACAACATCTCTCAATATAGGATAAAAAATGTGTGCATAACTTAGGTAATACTATAATTATCCTAATTAATGATATCGTATCCTGATGAAGGGGAGGAGCAGAGGAATCATATTCAAACATAATTAAAATAAAAGCAAATAGGATTTATACTGTAGAACTTACAATATCGGCTCTCGGTGAAGCATGGAACAAGCAATGGCGTCCCACGATCAGAAATGTGCATGCGCAAGATGGCAGACTGCCGGAAGTGCGTCACATGGAACGCATCCCCGGAACGCAGTACAGCCGCGCATGCGCAAATGGCCAATTCCGTCCCAGCGCATATTCTAGCAAGACAGAATAACCCTCAAAGAGGGAAATAAACTGGCAATGAACATTTCGATCTGAATACCCTGCCACCAATGTATGTACATAAATATATGCCTATATATAATTCTCAGACTCAATATGGAGTCTAGAAATAAAAATAATAAGGGCCACGGACTATAACGTAAGTAAGGGAAATTGCTGCATCCAATGGAACAAGCAACCATATATCCTGAAACAGAGGTTAAAGTAGCATATCCCACCCATCTATGTATTTACACAGGACCCTGTAGATATCGATTATAAAGCAAGACTTTCAGAAAAATAAGGGAATCATAGATAAGTTCAAAATACCATATAAAGTTTATTCCAAATATTTTCACAGAGATCATAAATTATACAAATATGTAGATAGTATATAGTCCATAGAGCACAACTAGTTGAAGAAACATAGCCTCTGCTCCCATGTTGTACATCCCTTCAATATCTGTAAAAAAAATATACATTTTTTTTTTATCATAGTGAAAAAATAGATATATATAGACAAATATAAAAAATATGAAGATTACAGTTCAAATATATATTTATGTGAATTAAAAAACAATAGAATACTAGATAAAAAAATTACCTTTAGTATACTAAAAAACAACCCACCTATACCCAAGAAAATGCATCAGACTCATGGACTACCAAATATGTGGAAAATATGTATAATCCACATTGAGCCCCTTATTTATATATATATATACACACAAACGCAAATGAGCAGCACTCAATGTCCAAAATCCACCACGTGAATGGGTGCCAGCGGATTATCCTGATCCATGGATTATGAGTATAAAAAGAAGAAATCCCACAGCTCAATGATCAAAAAAAGTGGTTTATTCAAAACAGGACAATCATCGCAATAGAATAATGCGGACTCCCAACGAAGAAGAAGCGACATGCAAAAACTAAAAGTGACATAATTATTCACAGAGGATATTAGCATAATGGTTTCAGTAGATCAACACTTATACCCGGATCCATCAATGAACCCTGGTGCTAATGACACTGTTGTTTATATTGCACACATGTTGTGGTATCACTGTGCCTGAAAAAGGTCCCATAGCAGGACAGAAAAGTTTTGGTTGTGTTGGCTGAATAAACCACTTTTTTTGATCATTCCGCTGTGTTGTGGGACTTCTTCATTTTATATATATATATATATATATATATATATATATATGTATAGTGCTTGGCTGCTTTTTAGCTCAGCTTTATTAGGGTAGAGGTGTGATCCGTGACTACAGTCTAACTACTGTACAGTGCTTACAGGAGTCTGCGGTAGTCTGTAGTAATATCTGTGGAACTTGAGTTAGCAGCGACACAATATCATTGACTGTTTCTTTCAGTAAAGGACTTTATTCTAGAATGGCATCCTATACAATTCTCTTATACCGCTACTGCACAAAGAATCATTATATATTTACAAAAGAAATCTATTGCTAATTAAAGGGTTAATATGTGATATTATGTTAAATGCTGCTCTCATGCTATAAAAAGTTACGGACCTCAGCTCTTGAGTAGGACAGTGATACATTTCAATGTTCTCATTAATTTAGAGTATTGGAATGGCAATGGATACAGATATAATGTGTATTGCAGTATATCCTACTACGGTATGTACCAAGTTCCAATAAAATAAAAAAAAATTGCATTGGAGGAGGGTGTTTTTGAAGCACCTGTGTGTATTTTCTAGCAGTATTCAGTATTTTTATGTTATGTTTTAATTAATTTTAATTATTATCATCATCCTAGTTATACTGTTAATATTATTGAGATAAAATAAAGCCAAAGCTGCAAAGTAAAACCTCAAAATGAAAAGAAAATGTAAAAAAAAATCTTATATGAACAGTAATATACGTGTAAAAGAAAAAAAAGCCAGAAAAAAAACAGGGTTTTTTTCTCCTTTATATTACGCTGCATTAGAAAAAAATAAAGTATAACTGACACAAAGAACAGGAGAATGGTTTTGAAATAAAAGAATTGATGTATCGCATTGTGCACCAAGTAAAACTATTTTAAAACGTTTATTTATAGTGGAACAATATTGCGGCAGGCAAGATAAAGGCCATAAAGCAAAAGGAAAGACAAAGAATAATTACGGGAGTTATACGTAGTGGAAGATAAAGGCGAGTGCGTGCGAGAGCACAAAGTCTCCTGGTCATGAAAGCTTCTGATGATGAAATCCCATCGATATAGCATCTGCCCACTAACCAAAAGCTTTTTCCAGGCACACAAGCCATCGTTGACTTGAAACAAATCATAGACTTTTATAACAAGTATCCATCATAGTAGGTGAAGTTCCTATAGTCGCATTATTCTCTCTTTGAAACCCTAAAGAAATAAGTAAGAACATGCCAATAATTTCACTTTTTTGTCTCTGGGTAGTTTTCCCGCAATAGAGTTTGGGCTATTTATTCTTGGGCACCATAAACCTGAGTCTCTTTTTTACTAGGAGAAATGTTTTATGGCCAATGCCAGTTTCCCAATATCCCAGCCGGAGCCTTGCACGGAGTACAGAAGCTGTGAATTGCTTTCATTCCTAAAAAAGAAATAATATTGGATACGTATAGTCTAATTATAATAGTCAATAGGACTTTTAATGAGTTGAATCATACGATTGGTCACGGGGAGAAAAGAGATTTTTGTAATATATGTTAAACATAACATTTCTTCTGTTTTTTTTCATGTCGTAGATACAAATGGATATTGCACGATTGTATGGGGTGGTATTAAATTGGTTAATGAGATATTATAATAATTTTTCATTCAATTAAAATGCAACAGTATCATGTTGAGAAGTAGAGGCAGCCAACGCTTGAAGCCAAAGACACGTGAATAAATAAAGTATTTTTATATAGGAAATAAGGGAAGCCGTACACAAAGTGAAATTATAAAGAATCAAAATATTTTGTATGACTAGGATAATAATGGGGAAAGTTCAGGTATGTTCACTCTTAGGGTATGTTCACATGCTGTGTTCTCAGGTGTATATCGGGGCTTGAACATCCCCTAAATACACCTGAAAAAGTGGTAGTTGATTGCCTACAAACATCTGCCCATTGAATACAATGGGAAAAACTCAGTTTTGTTCAGACGGAGCGGTTTTTAAAAACGCCCCGTAAAAAATGCCCCATAAAAAGAAGGAGCATGTGAGTTCTAGAGCCGTTTTTGGAGCTGTTTTTCATTGTGTCAATAGAAAAACAGCTCCAAAAACGTCTAGAAAAAACGCCTGAATAAAAACGTTTTCAGCTTGAAAAACAGCTGAAAATCAGAGACTGTTTTCTCTGAAAACAGCTCCGTAATTTTCAGCAATTTTTGACTCAGCGTGTGAACATCGCCTTAACAATAATCCTGCAGAATAGAGAAATGCACAATGAATATATCATAAATTGATCACTATGAAGACACAATACCTATTGACCTCCCCGCACACCACAGATGGACTATATGGGACCCACAGTTCTACAGGTGTGGAGGAGACCCTCCCCTCTCTGGTGGGTGTACAGAACAGTTGCTTTTTAGCCACTGAGATGTGGAGACTGCTTATTCACAATCAGGTGTCAGTTGGAACTGTGCCTTATGTGTGTGCGTATTTCCATTCCGTCACAAGTGCAACTCGGATGACTGCTGTTTCATATATGTGTGCATAACTATAGCTAAAAAGGAATTCATTGTTATGTTTTGTTTTATGCCATGTTTTATGTAAGAGCTCCGGTGGTTCTCCCTAATTGATCTGTGGTTGGCCGTGCCCTGTCTAGCATGGCGCTGGGGAATTACGGCCTAAGGTGTCATGATGAGCGGGAAAGAAGACTGCCATTGAATCATGACATCATGGGAGCGCATAGTCGTGGGGACACCGCATTTTCCACACTGGGTGGAGCCAGAGAGATTGAGTAGTGTTGTGTTTGCTGTCTGAGGGACGGTAGTTGGCTTTGTGTGGACCTTTGTGTCTGTATGGCCTTGAGCCTTGGCTGGTATGACGAATGCCACATGTACCGGAGGAGTGTTAAATACCAGGCTGCGAGGAATACGCGGTGCCATAATGCAGACCTTAGATAAGGGCTGCTGGACTGAGCTTAAGTGAACTGAGATACCCCTGTATATGGCAGGAGACATAGTCTCTAAAGTGAAATGCCGACCTGCGGAGAACAACCACTGCTACTTGCAAGTCTTTAGACTGTTTATGTTACGTTCAAGATACATGCATCTATTAAGAAGAGTTAGTGCATATGTTCACTTGCGGCCGTCTTCCCATAAGCAGGAGTGTTTAGTAAAGCCTGTTCCTGCATTCTAAAGCCATCTACAGTATGTCCGCGCCTTCCATTGCGGCCCTGTCCACACCTGCCTGGTTCGGTCATTATAGCAACACAGACAGGAAGAGAAAAACCAGGAACAGAATTCACCTTAAAGGGGTTGTCCTAGATTAAATGATTATGTGTTAATGCTTGTAATTTATAAATGTGAATACATTTGTAATATACTTACATTTTCCAAAGTGGCCCCGTTTCCAGATCCTGCCGTGGGGTACTTGACGGGTGACGTCACTCTCTGGCCGCTGTGATGATCTTCAATTCTTTTCTGGGTATATGACACGTCACTTGTGACGTGCCCGGTACGGGCTGTTCTATTGTAACGCCCATGCATGGACCGGGAATGGCCATTACGGGCTGTGCAGCAGAACAGCCCATACACAGCATGTCACAAGGGTTGTATATCCCGCGAAATTAATTGAAGATCAACACGGCGGCCAGAGCCAGTGCAGAGAGTGCCGTCACCCGTCAAGTACCCCACGGCAGGATCTGGAAACGAGGCCACTTTGGAAAATGTAAGTATATTACAAATATATTTACATTTATAAATTACAAGCATTAGCACAGTAATTTTTATATCGGACAACCCCTTTAACATCCCCAGGCACTGAGCATCAATGCTCAGAAGAGAAATGGTCCAGAATTGGACTACTGAGTACATAGCACTGATATGATCAGCCGCAGTCTAAGCAGTGCTGACAAGACCGATGTAATCTCCTCCATATATTTGTGTCAGTTGCACCATTTTCTAATGGTAGGCCATGCTAGTCATAGTGATCTATACAATGAGTGCCATGCCTATAGACATATATTACTCATGATTCGTTTATAGTTTTCCGATTTGGACATAAATTTTTGTCTGTCTATCATTTTGTCTAGAAAAAAAAAAAGTTTGGGAACATTGGGACAGATTTTCTAATGCTGTCTAAGATTTAGACTGTGTAAACGTACACGAGGCAGTCAAAAGATGCACCAAATTTACCACAGTGGTACATGCTGTATGATCAATTTGGTGCATTTTGCTAGACATAGTTACATAGTTATAAAGGTTGAAAAAAGTTGCAGTTCCATCAAGTTCATCCTTTCTCAATAAATTACCCGTCATTCTTCACTTGATTAATTGTAACCCTCATTCGTCAGCAGATAAACATCTAGCCTTTTTTTAAATGCTGACATAGTATCTGCCATTAATGCCTCTTGGGGTAGGACATTCCATAGTTTGACTACTCCAACTGTAAAGAACCCTTTCCTATATTAATGGCTGAAACATCTTTCTTCCACACGCAATGAATGTCCCCTGGTGCTTTGTAGAGTCCTTGGAAGACATGTTAGATGCTTTTCTCTTACATATACCATATTCCATTTTTTTTTGCGCATTTTAAACCATGCCCCCATTTCGCTAATCCATGCTTCCTTTTCTAGACACTTTTGTCTAAAAAAAAAAGTATGGGACATAGGCCGCAGGGAGTAAGTAAGCGTCTGGTGTCCCATTATACTAGATTAACACAAAAGTTTGAACAGCACATTCCAACAAATTGACACAAAATATGTATACAGGTGCAAGAATGCCTGTGACTGCAAATTTATACAGCACACAAAAAAATGGCGACAGCACACTGCGAACACCAATGTAACCTAAACCATTAAATATAAATAAATATGCATTACTGCTAAATCTACTTACAATAGGGAGCTTCTTAGCGCACATTTTGATCAAATTGTGTGAACCCACCTGTCACAACAAGGCAACATCTATGAGGTGGGAACCTATGCTGCACATACACCCAGAACTAGGACTAAGTCTAGATATACTTGGGGATGGTAGGAACCAGCATCAAACTAATTAAAATCACCCACTCATGGGAGGAGTGCAAGAACAAAAATGGAGGCAGTCACTAACCCCACATATATGAATAACATAAACAATACAAAAGTTTGAACATCACATTCCAAGACTTAGTCCCAGTTCTGGGTGTATGTGCAGAGTAGGTCCCCACCTATGGAGGATGCCTTGTCGTGGCAGGTGGGCAAACACTTTTTGATAAAAATGTGCACTGAGAACCTCCCTATTGTAAGTAGATTTAGCAGTAATGCATATTTATTTATATTTAGCGGCTTAGGTTACATGGGTGTTTGCAGTGTGCTGTCGCCATTTTTTTGTGTGCATTATACTAGATTAGTCATAACAAGGCAGACGGAAGTGTATCGCTTGGTCGTTAAATATTTTAACATTGCTTCTAATACTGAGCCTTCCACCAAGTTTTTGGATATTATTGCGTGATCCAATTTGGCAAAGTCAACTGGGTTCAGATCGGATAAGGAACATGATGGTTCCATAAGATCAACATTTAAAATTCAGAGCCAAATATGTACATTAATATGCAAATATTTTATATTACCTGAAAGGACCTTTTTAAAGCTTTTCCCGTTAAGAAGTTGTCATTTTTTAATGAATTCTCTATATCTTGCTGCCTATCAAAACTTGCTGCCTTCACACTGTTACCCAGCTATCCAAAAGCATTTGATCAATCCCCCTAGAGTGCCTATGTGTCTTCACTGAACAAACTGAGCGGCTGACATAGGAATTAAGCAAGTGAATATGAGTGTTTCCTGTGGGGACGAATAATTTAAAATCGAGTCACACAGAAGTCAGATTGGTAGACCCTCATTAATATTCCTGAGCATACTGAATGCTATCTCCAGCCACTGCTAATTTACAGGTTTCATTGCTCAATTAAGCAGAAAATACAATATGCATTCTCCTGAAAATTCATTTTCAAATTTCTGAGCTAAAATAATCACGAAGTTGATATTAACTTGAACGACGCCAAGAAATATACATTCAATTGATTGTGATGATTGTTAAAAAGAATAATAATAATGTAGACTACACTGGGCTTTCTGTATCCTTAGATAAAACAGAAGTGGGGATTGCAGCTCCAACAATAGTTTGTTCTTCTCCTGAGTTCCCTAAAGAGACCTCAACTTTGTTGATTTGTAGGTTTCTACTTTTTGATCATGTATTAATATATGTCTATCATTCGCCTCCTGTTCATAGTACTAAACCAAAGGGAGTGAAATCAATTCAGCTTACCCTCACTGCGCTTTCTTTGTCAGCTTGAAAACTGAATGTAAATGTAAATGTCTTGCAGATAGACACCAGTTATGGTAGGTGAAAGGAGTCCTGGAGAACGGATCTAATTATGAAGAAGTCTGTACGGTAAAGTTCTGTGCATAAACCCTTGTGGTCTTGTTGCCTGTAGGCCCAAGAAATAGAAATTAGATTGGAAAAAAAATAAGTAATACGTTTTTGTTGGCAGTCAGATTTCACTTTAGCTTTCAAAAATCTATGATCTTGAGTCTAGAAACCACCTGTGGACTAGACACCTTGGTAGCTATATGTATTAGACTCGTGTGGCTTTAGAACTACCCTACTAACACCGGGAAAAATAATTTTGTGCTACTTTCTGTTGAATGATTAACTCTGTGTTGGAACATATACCAGAATTGAAGGAACACTACAGGCAAGATGAATATCCCTCAGTTCCTGCACTAGACATAACTCGGTGTATCATTTTTGCCTGTAGTTTACGCAAAGCATTTTAACCAAAATTTGAGTATTCTTTCAATGGCTTTAGATGTCAAATTAGGGCCTGTTTACACCTGCATCAGTGTTTCCGTTGTTGTGCTCCGTCAAAAGAGAAGAACAACAAAAATACCAGAAGCGCCAGTCCGTTACATGACAGACACCATCGGCGCCCGACAGAACCCATTGACTTTAACTGGTTCCATCGGTTTTCCCTAATCATGTTCGTGGTTTTAGCTGAAAATAATAGTGCACCATGCTGCGCTATTGTTTCCGCTATTTTTGCACGGATGTGTAATTAAAGCCCCTAATGGAGCCTCCAACGCAGATGTGAACAAAACCTTAGTTATACTTCTATTCAGTGATTCCTTTTATATTTTAAATATCATCCATGGTTATTTTAATGGAAAAAAAACGAAAAGCCTGTGAAGTAAAAGCAGAGGGAGGACCCAGGCAAGTGGTTTTGGAAAACTAATTAACTCTAGTTCAGTGATCCCCAACCAAAGCACTGTGGACCAATACCAGGCCAGGGTATCTGGTATCCGCCCCAGCGGCCTCAGGGAATTTTGGGTGAAAAACCACACCAAACTGTGGTGCCGTTTTTTGCCTGGAATGTCCGCTGTGGAAAACCACTGAGCATTTGGACGGCCTACTAGCAGGCCGGCCTCCTGGGATGACGTTTCATCCAAGGAGACTGCTGCAGCCTGTGATTGGCTGCAGCAGCGGTCACATGGGATGAAACGTTATCCCAGGAGGCCAGCCTTTAGAAAGAACACCGACTTCTGGTTAACTATAAGTTGTTGTTTTTTTCTGCGCTGCGATTCGGCCGCAATAAACGCAACAACTGCTATTTATTGTGGGTTTTACATCCCCATTGAATTCAACGGGGAAAACCCGCAACAAATAAGCAGTGTTTACGCAAATACAATTGACATGCTGCGGAATTAAACTCTGCACCGCATGTGAATTTCTGAGCAGTTCTTCTGCTCACTATTTACGCAGAGTGTGGATGAGATGCTGCTACTGTATCATGCTGCGGATTTTCTGCAACAAATTCTGTTGTGGAAAATCCACAGTATTTACGCAACGTGTGAACTGACACGAACCCTGCCCAACCACAAATAGCCCCCCCCCCCCCCCGGTGGTCCCTGGAAAAAAATGTAATGCATGAAATTGGTCCTTGGTGCAAAAAAGGTTGGGAACCGCTGCTTTAGTTGTTCCAAATTCTCCCTAAAGAACTAAAATAAGTATTTCTTGAAAAGTGTGAGTAAAAATTGATATGTCACAGTTTTACTGCTTGAACATTAAATAGCCCTTTCCACAATGCACAATTGAGCCTTTTTTTTTCAGCCACAGGTGGTGCCTTGTGTATCTTGGAATAATCTTAAAATAATAAGTTTTCCCTCAATTTTGTTGCCCTTTTTTGCACTTTTTCCAACTTCAGTGCTCTTTTTTTTGTAAATAGGTGACCAAAACAAAACATTTTCTACATGATGCTATTGCTTTTTAATGCAGGAAGGTCATGTGCATAGCAGCTACTATGGGGCCCAGCATCTAAGAAGTCTGTAGAGGTGAGGTGCAGTTAATTAATACAGATATTGGAAGGGAGTATCAAGAAAATCGAGATTGTCGATCAATGAGAGACCAAGAAAAGGAGGAAAAGACACAAGTGTGGCTCGGATAGGTCTTCTAACTTGTCAACATGTTCTGTGGACTGTATCCTATGATCTAAGTCATGAATTAGAGATAAATCATCATTACACCATCTGTAGGGAATATGGATAAGGAATAGAATTACTCTCTAACTTCAAATTATATTCTGAAAAATATAGGATAGCTCCATCTTAGGAATTACAAGAAAGATAAAAATTAGGTACTTTAATTAAAGGGGTTCAATGATAGATAGTTATGGAATAGCCATAGAATCTATAGAATAGTTTAGAACTAGGGTCTTGGTCTCCTGTTAAGCAAACAGAATCTGTCTGTTTCTGCTACTTCATTAACCTTCTAGGATCAGTGGTTATAGCTGGGGACAGAATGTGTCTGCCATGTGCCATTTCATGTTCTGTATGGAAGCCACTGTAGGGGAAATTTAGCATTACATGACGGCCATGTAATACATGGATGGCCGGGGTTTGACAAAGTGAGAGCAGCTCTTACAGAATGACTCTCTATACTGGCGCATAGAAGGATCCCCCTCTGTGACATTCATATTTGCTATTATGGCATGTGGACAAGTCTATTGGAAGCAACCCATTTAAAGAAGTTTTTTCAGACTTATGTAAAATAAAGTTTTATTTCCTTTGAAAGCTTTTCTTTTTAAATTATTATTATTATTATTATTATTATTATTATTAGTAGTAGTAGTAGTAGTAGTAGTAGTAGTAGTAGTAGTAGTAGTATTAAATCAATGTTTTTTTTACAATTATAAACCTTCTTTTAATTGAATTTATTTTTAAAAAATATATATTTTTACGATACAGCTTCTATTTATCATAACACACAGGACCTCCATAATATCAGTCAATGAAGTGAACTGACGGGTCAGATGGAAACAGGTACTGTGTGTGTCTAACACACAGGCTCACCATAATGTCGATCACATCTAAACTGGTTAACTTAGATGTGATCGTAATTATGGTCAGCCTGTGTCTTAGACACAAACAGCCGAGCCGACAGATTAATTCACTGACCGATTTGGCTGAAAGCGAACAATACAGCTTCTTTGTGTGGAGGATACATAGAAGCAGTATCGTAAAAGCAAACAAAAAAATAAAAATAAAAGTATATTGAATTTTTTTTTTTATAACCACATAAAGCATTGATTTAATATTAAAAAAATAAATCTTTCAAAGGAGTACATAGTCTTTAAACATAATGGAAATACCTGCAACTTTCTAATAAGCTTTCCTGTTGCAATTACTCACCATTTACAAGATCTCTGCTGGCATCCCGAGACTGAAAACCTGTACAGACCTAAAACATCTCACAGCTGAGAGTTTGCTACAATTTAATTTTGTCTAGTCCATCCTCTGTGAGATAACAACCTAGGGAAGTATTTCTCAAACCTATTTGCAAGGAACGCCAACACACTATGTCTTGAGGAAACACGAGATAATTATGTTTTTAGTAAAACGAAATAAATCACTTGTGCAACATTAAGGAAATCTTTAAGACATGGCCTATAAGGGTTCCTTGAGGACAGGATTGGGAAACAGTGAACTAGGGGATTGTCCTGATGATGGCAGTGATCCACATATAAAATGTAAAATCTCCAGACCATAAAAAATCTAATAAAAAAAGGCACAAAAATGACATCACACGAGTTGTTTTTCAATGTAAAATGATTAAATTAATTCCTAACATTATATAACGCTAATAATCCGAAACATAAATTGTTACAAATGATACTTTTACGACAAGTTCATAACAAGAAAACAATGTTACATAAGTAAGAAATAGAAAATCTATAATATAAATTACGGAAGGTCTTTATTCTTAAATCCAGTCTGAGGCTGAACAAAAAAGCCTTGTTCGTGGCCAGCATGCCCCTCGCAGCTCTTCTAAGAACACGGACTAAAGTCTTAAGAAAACAAGAAAATACAAACCCATTTCACCTATCACCGCTGTGATGAGTACAAACTGTGGGGAAGATATTCATTAGAGTGTGTGGGCTGGAAATCTACAAGAAAATGATGCTCACTTCACAATTTACCAAACTCCTTTCAAGTCTGAGAAGAAAAAGAAAACAGCGGGCCTATCTGAAACATAACATTTTCTCTATTTAAAAAAAAAAACATAAAAAAACATTTGAAAGCTTTTTATTACTTCAATGAGAAAAAAAGGGTCATGAAAAAAGAAAATGAAAATTAGGGATAAATCTTAGTAAACACAGTAAAGGTTGGACAAATTTTTAAGTTGTTTATGGACAACAAATATTTTTGTAATTTTAAAAAAAAATTACTAATAGAAATTAGTGTCACAAATCATCTCCAGACTCATCACGGGTGATCAATGCCATTACTATAGGGCCCATGAGGTGCAAGGCTTCACTTCAGAGCTCTGCCTTCCCCAATATTTTCTGTTCTAACACGTGTACTGGCTCTTGTAGCATTGCCAATATTGGGAGGAAGGGCTATAGGTGGCATGCCAAAAGAGTGCACAGTAGTGGAATGGTTACGGTGTGGTTGACAGAGGTTGGGTTTTAGAAGAGGAAGCCGCATAGGTATGGGGAATTCTATTTCAATCAAAATTGACTCAATAGACTTACAATTTTTTAACCTGCGTATTAGGCATTCATTTAAAGCAGAGGGAAGGGGATGGGGAGAATTCAGTGAAGAGAGTCGGAGCACTGCACCGTAAGGGGCCGTCTCTACAGCGCTTGCGTTAACAGCGATGTGAACATTAAACATAGATTTCTCTGTCATCATGTAAGGTTACGTTGCTCTCCCGTTCTCTATATAGCGCTGTCAGCAGTTTTGAGGCGGTCAAAACAACTGTGAAATTCCTTTTAAGCATAAAACTTATAAAGAGAGACTTAATTATCACCAATATACAGAATAGGTGATAAATATCCAATCGGTGGGGGTCCGACTGCTGGGACCCCAACCGATCACGAGATCGGGCTTACCTTGCCATTCATGGGAGCCTAGTAGGAACGGTGCGGTAGTGCGCATTTTCAACCACCACTCTATTCATTTCTATGGGGCTACTGAGCACTATCTTCGGCAGCCCCCTAGAAATAAATGGGGTGGTGGTCGAGCATGTGCACTACTGCTCTGTTCCTATGGGGTTCCAGGAACGGCAAGGTAAGCCCGTTCTCGTGATCGGTGGGGATCCCAGAAGTCGGACCACCAACAATCCGATATTTATCACCTATCCTATAGATAGGTGATAAATATTGATTATAGGTAAAACCCTATAAAGAACTTATTTTGTATAGCTTTGCGGGGGGACATGGTCAAAACCCTTAAAAATGTTAAATGTTTTAAAAAAGAAATTGAATGTATGAAAAAGAGGAAACAGTCTGAACTAATTGGGGGGTGATCAGAAACATTATCAGCAATATTTTTTTGCTGAATGAGTAGTATATGCCTGGAACAAACTTCTAGCAGTTGTGGTTAAATCAACAGTAAGTGATTCATAAAGATATCTATCCTAAGATAAAAAAAATAAAGGGAGGACTTTTTTTCCCATCAAGTTTCTGTTTCTAAATGATGTTCAAAGTTGGAGTTACACTTTAATTGAGATAAAAATACTATTGTTCTAGGTTCTGTTATGGAATCTATAGTTATGGACTAGACTTGCAGAGTGGAGGATTATAATAAGATTGCTTTTCACGGTAGTCTAGCTAAATATTGCAAATAATGGATATACAACCCGGTGCCACAATACTGCCTATTATTGCTAACAAGAAAAGAGGACATGGGCTGAATGTGGCATCAATGCTGTCCAGGGCATGTAATGTTCTCATATAGGTACCACTTGTACATAAATATGCATTGTCAGATAACAAAATACCCTGTATGCCTGCAAATCCTGTGATTAATAAAATGAGCTCTACTACGACCATCAAACTTTTTTTATTCAGCAGATATATTTTTGCCTGCTTAAACAAGCAATGCTGATGTTTATTTAGCTAGCTATTATTCCCAAGTAATATAAATGTGTGATACCATCCTCCAAGCGGGCAGAGTGCCTGCAATTGACAGCTCACCACATTCATTTTAACAGCAAACATGGACATCGCTATCCATTAAGTGAGTTTTACCAGCTAGTTATAAAGCCAAATGCGGAGCAGTTTGTCCTTCCCGGCAATGAATAGCTTACATTGTCAGATCACCGCAGCAGATGTGGGCTTGCACATTAATACATCTTCAAGGAATAATGCAGCTACTGACCTGTCATCAAATAAATATTCAGCACTAGCTAAGCAAGCCGTAAATCCAGGAAAGTGATCTCCATAAGGTGAAAACTTATGGAGCAAACTTACTGTGTTCAAGAAGATACTTATAATATGCATAATAGATCTTCTCCAGAAGAAAGAAAACTGCCTCTCTAGTGCCACCTATAGGTGGCAAAACTGTAAATCAAAGACCAACCCTTTGTGTTTCAGAGTTGTTGCTCCTCATCAGTATAAAGTAGGGTTCTGGTTGGCTGTGTCAGCTGGCAGAGTTGGCACTAGGGATATAGTTTTCTTCCTTCTGGAGAAGAGCTAATTTGTATACTTTTTTAAGGGATCAATAATCCCTACTAGCAGGATATCCGCAAGGAGAATCAGTAACTTTCGTGAGGCAGTAAAATATTCATGTTACATAGTGGACACTGTTGAAAAATGTTACTATTCTATAGATAAGTATCATTTATTTGCCTCTGTTACTTGGCTCTGGTTGATAATTAGCATGAAACTTCAATGTAATTTGCTAATTGTCTATGGACTATCATTTGCTCTGCACAGTTGTGCTCTACTGGTGACAGCAAACTCTATAAAATGTGACAGAAACAGTAGAGGGACTTTATAAAAACATTACATTGCTTATCTTGTAATGATTCTAAGTTACGGCCTGCATTTCAGTCCAGAGCTGAATTCACAATTCTGCTGGTTGTTGTTGTTAGAAACAGTCAGAAAGCTTTTTGTCAAACACAGTTAGGTTTTCCTACATTAGCTTATTGTACAGTACCTAGTGTAAAGACGACACTTCCCAAAATACATATTACTAGAGCAAACTCTGTGCAGACACTGAATAAGCAGTGAAGGTTGGGAGATTTCAGCTCAGAAGCCTGTAGAATTGTGAATTCAGCTCTGCAGTGTAAAACAAGCTATAACTCAGCATCAATACAAGATAAGTAATGCAATGTATTTACAAAGTGGCTCAACTTTTTATGTAGCATTATTCTAAAGGTATACAGTAGGTAAGTTTGTATTTTTTTTCATAGATAAATAAATCCATGTATAACTGCAGCCCAATTGTATTACACCCCAGATTTCTTCCAGGATTATGATGCAGTCGAAAAAAACGAATCTCAATCCTTACCTTGGGTTCGTAGGAGAGCACTCTTCTTCACATCTGTGGAATTTACAGATAAGGGGGGATGGTGACAAAACTTCAAGGTGACACACGTTCCTAAGGCCTCATGCACATGAACGTGCTTTTGCGGCTGCAATTCCCCCGAAAATCCACGGGAGAATTGCAGCCCCATTCATTCCTACGGGGCCATGCACACGACCGTGGTTTTCACGGTCCGTGCATGGCCCAGGAGCCCGCACCGAAGAAATAACGGACAAGTCTTATTATGGCCGTGTTCTGCGGTCCGGGCTCATTGAAAATAATGGCCGCGGCCATGTGCACGGCCCGCGATATGCGGGCGGCTCACGGCTGTCACTCCGTGGCCGGCCGACCCCAAAATCACGGCCGTGCACATGGCTACGGTCGTGTGCATGAGGCCTAACTGTTTTTAATCTTAAAAAGAGGGGAGAATATACATTACAGCGTTGTACATACGTTTGCAATTCCAGGGATGGGTAAGAATGTTAGACTATTTTTTTACGTTACGCCACAAGTTTGGAATCCTGAGCAAAGACAGAATGTAAGAAAAGTTCTTGCTCCTGAATTAAACATATGAGGAAATGGTAAATATAACAAGCAACCTTCTCGCTAACCAAGAGCCGGCCGGTATGGAGATGTATATTTCATTGGCATTAATACTCTTTTTATAAATTTTGTTTTAATCAGCAAAGCATAACAATTACTACATCTGAATATCAAATACATGTTCATATGAATAAAACATTTTTTGCAATAAAATATTTACATATGCAAATGTTTTATTAATTCCTTTATGACCTGGGCAGAAGTTTTCTTCACTAAGTTCTCCATATTTTCACTCTTTGTAGCTCCTTATAGTTATTAATGTAATGCAAATTGTAAAAGCAGCTATACAGTAAAATTTATTTGTAATCCAATTCTACAACCTCCCATCTACCTCAATTATTATGTTTCTCATACATACGAATATACTGCTCTGTATTATTATTTATATGAGTTATTTCTGAAGACAAGCTATGAGGACATAGTGAAGTCAGAACGTGATATGAAATTCAATTGGTTTTTATTTTTCAAAAACTACAGTACAGAATTATACAACATCCCAATGATACAGTCTCACAGTATTGTATACAGAACACAGAAAAAGCTTGCACATTTAGATATCAGAAACGTGTCTCGGACGTTGACATACTGACGTATTAACAGACAAACAAACATAAAAACACACATACAAAGAATGGTGGTGATAAATACAAGCAATTGTACATAGTAGATGCCAAAAAGGAACAGGATGGTACAAAATCCCAAAACCACGTATGAGTTAGCACAGATACATTAATAGAAGGCCCTCATATGGCACAGAGTGACAGAGTTCTTACGAAGCAGAAGTTGAACATGAGGTAACTCCGTCCGAGGGGCCCATTGATACAAACATTTCTGCCTTTATTCTAAAGGGATCTCATCCATCTGCATATCCAATAAAGCCAATGCAGGGGAAGGTAAAAGTTCTGCTCCCATTAATTCGGATATGTAGCTGAAGATACGCTTCCAGAATGGGTAGACTGATTTACATGTCCACCATAAATGAAATAATGTGTCCCATGCTCCACACTCCCTCCAACATAAAGGGGAAGCCCCGGCTTGCATATGTTGTAGACGCACAGGTGTGAGATAACATTGAAACTTAATTTTCCTAATGGCTTCTATATGATTGACACATTTGGATATCATATGTGAGTGATGCAAAGCAGCCCTCCAGTCCTCCTCCGAGAATTCCCGACCCATATCCATCTCCCACTGAGACAATATGAGAAATGAGCTGTGGGTGTCTAAGGACAAGTAAGCTGAGGCCAAACCTTTCCAAGAATCATTGGAAAACCGAAGGCCGCACAGGGGCCTGGAGAGCTGCTGAAGACCTCTGAAAAAAGTGCCTTATTTGCAGAAACATAAACAAGTGAGTATTCGGGATATGGAATTTAGCCTGTAAGTACGCAAACAAGCGTATTTACAACCCATCAAACTGGTCAGATATCTGCTGTATGCCTCAGTGGATCCACACAGAGAGGTCTAAATTAGGTATCCATTGGGAAAGGTATATTAATGGGAATTTCATTAAGGAACAATGATACACTTTATATACCTTAACCGCTTTGCTCCATATCTTAATCATATGCCTAGTCGTAGGTAAAGAGCAGAGGTCAGTTTGCGAACCTATTAAAACACCCAGTTAGGGCCTGTTCACATCACCGTTCGCTTTCCTTTCCGGGGTTCCGTCTGAGGTTTCACGGAAAGTGAAAGTGAAACCACAGCTTCCGTTTCAGTCACTATTGATAGCAATGGTGACGGAAACATCGCTAATGGTTTCCGTTCGTCATGATTCCGGCAGGTTTCCGGTTTTCCGACGGAATCAATAGCGCAGTCGACTCCGCTATTGATTCCGTCATTAAAACGGAAACCTGCCGGACTATATGTTAGTATTATTTAGCCACTGTTATGTTGGCGCTACATAGCTAGGCATTATATGGTTTGTATGTGGTTAGTGTATGTCGGTATTATTTGACCACTGTATGGTGACATTTCTTAAGTCATTATATGCTATTATTATGTGTTTAGTATATATTTTTAGTATTATTTAAGCACTACATGGTGGTATTTATTTAAGCATCATTGGTCAAGTTTTGTAAAGGGGTATGATATGACTTACATAGGTGATATGTGTCTACTGTATGTGTAATTTTCACAACATTTGCTAGAATAAGAGTGATTCAGCACTTAGGTTAGATCAAAGGTCTCTAACCTTTTGTAGGTTGTGAACCACTTTCAAATTATAAAAGATGGTGCTAAGCCACATTGGATATTAAAAGGGAAAACAAGTCTTTCAAAAATATACAGTGTCTACAGCTCCTTTGCAGGACAATGCATTCCCATAGACTTCTGCGTTTCCATGGTAAAAAACAACAACAAAACCCTTCAAAGTTTGATTTTGCAGTCATAAAGCCTTCTATCAGTCCCCTTCTTCTTGCTAACCTACTGTACATGTATATAGAGTTAGTTTGAAGTCTGTTACTGTAGAGATGTATTTGCATAAAAACTGTAGACAGAAATATTTTTTTGCAGAGCTGCTAAATTATTCATTTTAAATGCATTAGAAAAAAAAAGTTACCACAAAACGAAGCTCCGAAGCCACATAACTGATTGTGGATTGGCTTTGGAACACTCAGCTCGTCATCATCCACTGCTAACATAATACTACTATAAAACGGCCCCCTATGTACAAGAATATCACTACTATATTACTGCCCCTATATATAAGACTATAACTACTATAATATTGCACCCTGTGTACAAGAATATAACTACAATAAAACTGCCCCTATGTACAAGAATATAACTACTATAATACTGCCCCTATGTACAAGAATATAACTACTATATTACTGCCCTCTATATACAAGAATATAACTACTATAATACTGCCCCTATGTACAAGAATATAACTACTATAATACTGCCCCCTATGTACAAGAATATAACTACTATATTACTGCCCTCTATATACAAGAATATAACTACTATAATACTGCCCCTATGTACAAGAATATAACTACTATAATACTGCCTCCTATATACGAGAATATAACTACTATAATACTGCCCCCTATGTACAAGAATATAACTACTATATTACTGCCCTCTATATACAAGAATATAACTACTATAATACTGCCATCTATGTACAAGAATATAACTACTATAATACTGCCCCCTATGTGCAAGAATATAACTACTATAACTCCAAAAATATACCTGATACAAAAATTACATCAGTTCACAGTTGAGTAAAAAAATATAAATCTTTATTATCCCATTAGGGAAAAATTACCCACAAAAGTACATACAATTAAAACAACAAATAATTAAAAACACCCCGGATTGGAGTGTCCACCATAATCCATAGTAATAACCATGTAATTACATGAAAATATTACGAAGTATTGCAGAGTATCCCATAGAGATCAAGAATCTAGAATATGATCTTCTTAATATGACATGCGTATGTTGCATGACACATGTGTATAAATTCTAAGTTTAGCAAATAGCATAAGTATCTATGATAGTTCTTGTTTACCTGTGGTGGACATGTTGACAAATATCCGATGCGAGGACCACCTCGACGCGCGTTTCGCTTCCTTCGTCAGGACTATAACTACTATAAAACTGCCCTCTATATACAAGTATATAACTACTATAATACTGCCTCCTATGTACAAGAATATAACTACTATAATACTGCCCCTATGTACAAGAATATAACTATTATAATACTGCACCCTATGTACAAGAATATAACTACTATAATACTGCTTCCTATGTACAAGAATATTACTATTATAATACTGCCCTCTACGTACAAGAATATAACTACTATAATACTTCCCCCCTATATACAAGAATATAACTACTATAATACTGCCTCATATGTACAAGAATATAACTACTATAATACTGCTCCTATGTACAAGAATATAACTACTATAATACTACCACCTATGTACAAGAATATAACTACTATAATCCTGTCCCTATGTACAAGAATATAACTACAATAACACTGCCCCCTAAGTACAAGAATATAACTACTATAATACTGCCCCTATATACAAGAATATAACTACTATAATACTACTCTTATATACAAGAATATAACTACTATAATACTGCCCTATGTACAAGAATATAATTACTATAATACTGCCTCCTATGTACAAGAATATAACTACTATAATACTGCCATATGTACAAGAATATAACTACTATAATACTGCCTCCTATGTACGAGAATATAACTACTATTATACTGCCTCCTATGTACAAGAAAATAACTGCTATAATACTGCCTCCTATGTACAAGAACAAAACTACTATATTACTGCCTCCTATGTACAAAATATAATTACTATTATACTGCCCCTATGTACAAGAATATAAGTACTATAATACTACCTCCTATGTACAAGAACATTACTATAATACTGCCCCTATGTACAAGAATAGAACTATTATAATATACTGCTAGCTATGTATAAGAATATAACTACTATAATACTGACCCTTATGTACAAGAATATAACTACTATAATACTGCCTTCTATGTACAAGAATATAACTACTATAATACTGCCTCCTATGTACAAGAATATAACTACTATAATTCTGCCCCTATGTACAAGAATATAACTACTATAAATCTGCCCCTATGTACAAGAATATAACTACTATAATTCTACCCCCTATGTACAAGAATATAACTACTGTAATACTGCCCCTATGTAGAAAAATATAATTACTATAATACTGTACAAGAATATAACTACTATAATACTGCTCCTATGTACAAGAATATAACTACTATAATACTGCTCCTATGTACAAGAATATAACTACTATAATACTGCCCTCTATATACAAGAATATAACTACTATAATACTGCCTCCTATGTACAAGAATATTACTATTATAATACTGCCCTCTGCATGCAAGAATATAACTACTATAATACTTCCCCCTATATACAAGAATATAACTACTATAATACTGCCTCCTATGTACAAGAATATAACTACTATAATACTGCTTCTATGTACAAGAATATAACTACTATAATACTACCTCCTGTGTACAAGAATATAACTACTATAATCCTGTCCCTATGTACAAGAATATAACTACTATAACACTGCCCCCTAAGTACAAGAATATAACTACTATAATACTGCCCCTATATACAAGAATAAAACTACTATAATACTACTCTTATATACAAGAATATAACTACTATAACACTGCCCTATGTACAAGAATATAATTACTATAATACTGCCTCCTATGTACAAGAATATAACTACTATAATACTGCCATATGTACAAGAATATAACTACTATAATACTGCCTCCTATGTACGAGAATATAACTACTATAACACTGCCTCCTATGTACAAGAAAATAACTGCTATAATACTGCCTCCTATGTACAAGAATAAAACTACTATATTACTGCCTCCTATGTACAAAATATAATTACTATTATACTGCCCCCTATGTACAAGAATATAAGTACTATAATACTACCTCCTATGTACAAGAACATTACTATAATACTGCCCCTATGTACAAGAATAGAACTATTATAATATACTGCTAGCTATGTATAAGAATATAACTACTATAATACTGACCCTTATGTACAAGAATATAACTACTATAATACTGCCTTCTATGTACAAGAATATAACTACTATAATACTGCCTCCTATGTACAAGAATATAACTACTATAATTCTGCCCCTATGTACAAGAATATAACTACTATAAATCTACCCCCTATGTACAAGAATATAACTACTGTAATACTGCCCCTATGTAGAAAAATATAATTACTATAATACTGTACAAGAATATAACTACTATAATACTGCTCCTATGTACAAGAATATAACTACTATAATACTGCTCCTATGTACAAGAATATAACTACTATAATTCTGCCCCCTATGTAGAAGAAAATAACTACTGTAATATTGCCCCTATGTAGAAAAATATAATTACTATAATACTGCCCCATATGTACAAGAATATAACTACTATATTACTGTTCCTATGTACAAGAATATAACTACTATAATACTTTTCCTATGTACAAGAATATAACTACTATAATACGGCTCCTATGTACAAGAATATAACTACTATAATACTGCTCCTACGTACAAGAATATAACTACTATAATACTGCACCTATGTAGACGAATATAACTACTATAATTCTGCCCCCTATGTAGAAGAAAATAACTACCTTAATACTGCCCCTATGTAGAAAAATCTAATTACTATAATACTGCCCCCTATGTACAAGAATATAACTACTATGATACTGCTCCCATGTACAAGAATATAACTACTATAATACTGCTCCTATGTACAAGAATATAACTACTATAATAATGCACCTATGTACAAGAATATAACTACTATAATTCTGCCTCCTATGTATAAGAAAATAACTACTGTAATACTGCTCCTATGTAGAAAAATATAATTATTATAATACTGCTCCTATGTACAAGAATATAACTACTATAATACTGTTTTTATGTACAAGAATATAACTACTATAATACTGCCTCCTATGTACAAGAATATAACTACTATAATACTGCCTCCTATGTACAAGAATATAACGACTATAATACTGCCCCTATGTATAATAATATAACTACTATAATACTGCTCCCTATATATAAAAATATAACTACCATAATACTGACCCTTATATACAAGATTATAACTACTATAATAATGCTCCTATGTAAAACAATATGACTACTATAATTCTGCCCCATATGTACAAGAAAATAACTACTGTAGTACTGCTGCTATGTACAAAAATATAATTACTTTAATACTGCACCCTATGTACAAGAATATAACTACTATAATACTGTTCCCTATGTACAAGAATATAACTACTATAATACTGCCTCCTATGTACAAGAATATAACTACTATAATACTGCCCCTATGTACAAAAATATAACTGCTATAATACTACCTCCTATGTACAAGAATATAACTACTATAATACTGCCCCTATGTACAAGAATATAACTACTATAATACTACCTCCTATATACAAGAATATAACTACTATAATACTGCCCCCTATATACAAGAATATAACTACTGTAATACTGTCTCCGATATGCAAGAATATAACTACTATAATACTTCCCCTATGTACAAGAATAGAACTAGTATAATACTGGACATATCACATATGGAAAATAATATGATATTTTCTTTAACTGTAATCTGATGCCACATAACAATCTATGATAAATGATCCATGTCAAAGTTTAGCATTGTAATTATAAGCAGCATCTGAACTTTATCTAATTTCAAATATCAAGATAAGATCCTTTTCCAGGTCACTAAAATGATTGACTACAAATGTTATGAGCGTAGATCTACAAGGAGAGACTTTTTAATTAATGATGGTGAAACTAATAAGGAATTCATTTTAATAGCTTTCGTAAGAGGTTATAATTTTTTGATTAAAGTTCTAGCTATATATTAAGCAATAAGGAAAAAGCTACAAACATACTAAAAGAATCTGCTCATTAGAAATGCGCCATTTCTTTGATATATAATGTCGCCCTCTGATGGATGCTGTATACATCCACGTGCTTGGAGACATCCCAGCAATGTATCAGTCAAGCCATCTATGGCTACCCGCAGAAGACACAACCGGCTTGTGAAAGCACATGGGTGGTATACATAACTTCCTCTGGCAGAGAGATACAAAGTGTGATTGCTCTTACAGTAAGGAAACACCATCTATGCTGAAGTAGAAACCATCTTTCCTCAAAACGTAGTAGATGCCCTTTTGTCAAGATTACAGGTCAAGGTATATAAAAAAAAAAAAATATATATATATATATATATATATATATTTATATATATTAAAAAGGTTTCTGTAATATTTATTGATATGTCTGTACATAGTAATTAGATCGACCCTAAGTCATCTGTTTTTTTATCTAAGTTCTTAATTCATTTGGTCGCCCCCCCTCTGCACCCGCTCTAGTTCCATGTCCTTTTTTTTACCCAGACCTAAAAATTTACCTAAACATGTCCTATCTTTCCACGGATCAGGGACGGGACCCGGGCAGCACACACGGTCATGTACTAGAGCCCTTAGGTCTGTCAGTAATAAAGCCGGAGGTTAATATTGGAAGAACGGACAATGCGATTAACTAGAGGAGTTGACAAAGACACAACCAGGGGAGGAACTAGGGTTAATTACCAGGCGGAGCAACAAGTACCAGGGTGGAGCAAGATGATAGCGGAATCCAGAGGTAAAATTCAAGATCAAAATCAAAATGCAATACTGACACATGCTAGTAGTAAGGAGAATGTACCTTAAAGTATAACTAAATTTTCACAAAACTTTTGATATGTCATAGTGACATGTTAGAAGTTTTATTTGGTGGTGGTCCGGGTGCTCGAACCCCCCACCGATCACTAAAACAGAGGTGCAGAAGCACTCAGGTGAGCACTGTACCCTTTGATTTCTGATCGGCTTTGCTCGGCTCTCCTCGGAAAACCGAGCCAGCAGTGTACGGACTCATAGACTTTCTATTGAGCCCATGCACCGATACCGACAACATCTGCATGGAGTTTGTATGTTCTCCCCGTGTTTTCGTGGGTTTCCTCCCACACCCCAAAAAAACAAAACATACCAATAGGGAATTTCGATTGTGAGCCCTAATGGGGACAGTATCTAAGGACCTCTGTAAAGAGCTGCGGAATATATTGGCGCTATATAAGTAAAATAAATAAATAAATAAAATTATAAATAATACCTTGGCTTCCCGAGGCAATCAGAAACAAAGGGCACAGCACACATATGAGCATTTCTGCCAATTGTTTTAGCAATCGGTGGGGGTCTCAGCACACATAGCCCCACAAATCAAAACTACTGACATGTCAGTATAACATGTCAAAAGTTTTTAAAAAGTTTAGTTACAGGCAGTGGTCGATAGCAGAAACTTCCTTTTTTTTTTGTTGCCAGGTGTAAAAACCAATGCGACTGGCGCCTATGAGCCAGTATCGGCGAATGGGAGTGCAACTCTGGATCAAGCAGAGGTGAGTGACACAATATATATATGCGTGGGTGGAAAGCGGACTATCCAACTGTCCGGCTCCTTAGTCTTCCCCAAACTTTTAGATTCCTGACTTGTATGCTACTGACTTATTCTGAACTCTGTAAATAGTTATACATTTAGAAGTTCATTTCACAGCACAAATCATTTTCTTAAAAGATAATTATGTAATACCAACCACTGTGTAAGTGGAAGCCGACCTGTTAGTCACTGCATTAAGGACTGTGTATGAAGTAAATGCCACATTTGTTCCATTTCTTTTTCTAATCCATTTGGCTTCTTGCTCTTGATATGTAATTGAACATCTCATGAAAGCTCAAATTACAAGTTTCTGCTCAGATCTCTCTTTTCATGAAAAATAATTGTATTATCCATTGTGTAATCTGCACCCAAAATGATGGTAATTATGGGCTAGATAAAGAAATGCTTCCTAAAGGGGTCCTCCTGCCATATATAAATAAAGCTTATTCAATGCATAATGAGAAGTTCTGGAACTTTCTAATATACTTCGTGCTTTACTTCATCACTGTTTTCAAGATCTCAGCTTGATATCAGTGTATAGGAATATTCATTTTTACATCCAGAGGCTGATCTTGTTCAACCACCACAGGGGCAGGACTCGTTACAAGAGAGAATTCTGATGATACACTGTAACAAAGCCTTCCCCTGTACAACTATCACATGACCAGGACAGACCTTCATCCACTGGAAGTAAACAATGGAAATTCTTATTTACTGACTATAATCATAGGGTCACAGGCAATTAGCCGCTAAGCCTGGGACTGTTGCCAGGTAGGGATTAACTTAGTTTCTGTAGGAAGAAGTGCAGGGCTGATCCCCCTCTTAAACCCTTCTTTCTCTCCCGGTTCCCGGGCTTGAGTGTAAGCCTATAATTGGGAAGGGGGGGTGGTTATGCTAATAAGGGGAGTTTATAACCTCATCACTTGCCCTGTACTTCCCCTTTGGCTATGAAAATTTCAGTGATGGACCAGCAGGAGCTAGTTAGTGCGATCCGCAGTGCCATTGCTGCGGGGGGGGGGGGGGGCATGGCTTCAGTCCCTGCTCATGTAGTCAGCTAAGCCGGCTCCCTCTACTATTGCACCAAGACGGCGCTCCGCGAGATCCACCCGCCCGCCTGTCCGACTGTCACCCTCCGATGCAGGAAGTCAGCGGCCTGCAGTCACCAGGTCTGGGAAAGCTGATAGTACCACTCTAGCTTGCCGGCATCTGGCATGTCCCTCGGTGAGGTTGGTACAAGAGGCGATGGCGTCGGCGGATGTCGACAGCGAGGTAGTTCCCCCTTCTCCCTCTGCCCGTGCTCCTTCCGGGTTTAGTGGCGTTAGGCCTCACCCACCTGTAGGCCAGAGTTTAGTACTCCAGGCCTTGTCCTCGGCCTCCGTTGCTGTGGCTGCGGCTGCCACGCCATCTAGCGCCGCCTCCTTTCTCTTAGCCCCAGGGCAGTCGGGGCATGCCGTCTCAGTGTCGGGTCCTTGCAGGGAGAGGGCGCACCAGTCCGGGGAGTGGCAGGATCTTTCCCCTCCCGAGGATGAGGGTCCCAGGATGGCTCAGAACAGTTTTTCCCTAGGAGCCCCTTTAGACATAGGGCACGGTCGGCAGCCATGACTGCTGCAGCTGTTGGTGTGGCAGGGCCCACCCCCCCTCTAGTGACTCAGGGAACAGTGCCTTCCATTAGGTCAGCTAGTTCAGGATCATCGGGCTCGTTCGTGACTTGTAGGAGGTCAAGATCTCGCTCTCACAGTCGTAGGGCCTCTCGGCGCCATCGGTCCAGGTGCTCCAATGGGAGACGTTCTCGTAGGTCACGTTGGTCACCCTCCGAATCCTCCTCCTCCTCAGGGTGCTCTAGAGGGAGTTTTTCATGCTGCTGGCAATGGTCACGGCAGTGAAATGACTTGTTTCCGTTCTAGCCGTCCATGGTCTGGCGGGTCCCGGGTGGTGGCGTCAGTCGTGCCGGTGGTACCCCCTCTACCTCAGATTCCCGCGCCTGCAGCGGTGCCAACCTATGAAGCTGTGCCAGAATCTACTCCTGGACTGGGTAAGTCTGATTGCCTTAGGGCATGGAATGTATGTAATTTATCTGATGTTAATTTGCTTGCTGCTGTGCGTTCTCTGTTGGCTGGCGCTGTTCCTTCCCCTGTGGAACGTTTGGTGCATTCCGAGGCGGCGAAAGCCACGGTAGAGGTTTCTACGTCCATGTCGACGCCTGCTGTGCCAGCTTTCAGAGACTCTTATTTCTGTAGTATGATACTCGTGAAAAAATTTATAAAAGTGATTATGTGCATATGTGGTCTCTGTTATCAGTCGATTCGTCCACGGTCGATAAGGAACGCCGCTTTGAAATGGGCGCGTTGAGTAAACCCAAGGTTGCTAGGACATTTAATAATTGGCTTCAAGCTTTTGCGGTTTTAGGCAGCGTTTATAGTTCTAAGCGACCTGAGTGTTCTGGACAGTTATTTGTCTATTTAGATACCATTTTTAGCATGTATAAGTCGCACCGTGGCTCTACATTGTGGAAGTATGGCGAGCAGTTTAGGAGGCGCCTGGCTCAGAGGCCTGATGTTGGTTGGGATACCAAAGTAAAAGATGTTTGGTTGCATCTCATGATGTCTCAGAGTCCCTTTCTGCCCACCGCTCCCACTTCCTCGTTCACTGCTGGATCGGGCTCCAGCGGCGGCGTCGGGGCTGTGTGTCAGGATCTTGCTGGCTCTTTAACGAAAGCCACTGCTGCTTTTATGGAGCTTGTAAGTTTAAACACGAGTGCTCCAATTGTGGGGGAACCCATTCCGCTGTTAGATGCTCACGGCAGCTGGGTGCCCCCCCTCGCCCCACGGGTATTAGTAGGGGAGAGGACGCCGGTGCGCGTGATGTTCCCGTGGCTAGACCGGCACCCCAAGATGGGGGAGACCGCACTGCTTAGGTCCGGTTTTTGTTTTTTGTTTTTTATACCTTTCACACTTCAGTCTGCCCCGGTTTTGTCCAAAAACATTAAGTCGGCCTCGGAATTTCCAGAGCCGATTAGGGAAAAGGTCTCCAAAGAAGTGTAGTTGGGCCGGATGGCCGGCCCTTTCAGTGCGTTACCATTTCCTAACCTCAGGGTATCCCCTCTGGGTGTGGT
Organism: Rhinoderma darwinii; assembly: GCF_050947455.1. Taxonomy (NCBI): domain Eukaryota; kingdom Metazoa; phylum Chordata; class Amphibia; order Anura; family Rhinodermatidae; genus Rhinoderma; species Rhinoderma darwinii. Next base: position 597,870,966 of record NC_134687.1, read on the forward strand.
TCCTAAAAAGGAGCCCGGTAAATTTCGCCTCATTTATCATCTTTCTTATCCTAAAGGGAGTTCGGTGAATGATGGGATTGCTAAGGATATCGCGACGGTGTCTTCTGTATCATTTGATAGGGAGGTTGAGTTAGTGTGTCGTGGGGGTTCTGACGCCCTTATGGTGAAGTTGGATATTGCATATGCTTTCCGCTTGTTGTCGGTTCACGCAAATTGTTTCCATTTATTAGGTTGTTCTTTAGATGGTTATTTTTATTATGACCTGTGTTTGCCCATGGGATGTTCAATTTCTTGTTACTATTTTAAAGTGTTTAGCTCTTTTCTTGAATGGGTGCTGCGCAATGTCTCGGGTTGTAGTGCTGTGACCCATTACTTGGACAACTTTTTGTTTGTAGGCCTAGCCGATTCGGTTTTTGTTGAGGTCATTTCAATACATTGCTCAGCGTTTTGGGGTTCCTCTTTCTGTGGAGAAGACTGAGGGCCCTGTTACTGTGTTGTGTTTTTTGGGTATTGAAATTGATTCATTGGAATTGGTTTTTCGTTTGCCCCTAGACAAAGTAGCTAAGTTGCGGTCTGCTTTAGATTTGGCGTTGTCCTCTTGAAAATTACAATTGCGTCAAATCCAGTCTGTAGCGTTCACTCACCTCCCGACGCCCGCAGCCATGGATCTGTGAGCCCTGGTCCCCATCTCCTTCCTAGGAGATGCCAGCACTCACTTCCGCTCCGGTCCGCTGTGTCCGAGCGCACATGAAAATAATCATCATCATCAACCCAAATGATTTCCTGGTCTATAAGAAGGCCTGAGCCCTTCTGATCCTTGCCTGAGCGTTGTTAGTTTATCCCAAGTCTGTCTTGCAAATGGTCCCTTAGTGTTTCCCGTTCCAGTTGTTACACATGCCCTGTTACCTGTTCCTGTATCCCGTGCTGTGTTCTTGTTCCTGTGCCTACTAGTGTTGGAGTAGTGTCCTACTGCACCTGCTGTCGTTTGCCATGTCCAGTGTCTTCTGCCACGTCCAGTGTCTTCTGCCACGTCCAGCGTCTTCTGCCATGTCCAGTGTCTTCTGCCACATTTCGTACTGCCCGCCACGTCTGGCGCAACCTGCTGCACCGACCTCCATCCGTGCTGAAGCCACAGCCACTGTCTGGACTAGTTCAGGTACCCGAGTGTTATGAACTGCTGTAGACTTTTGTATAGACTGAGACCTGGTCAGCTGCCTCTCCGATACGGCGGAGCGGCCTAGTGGGTCCACATACCCTGGGACCGTGACACAGTCTCTGCTGGGTGTGTTGGTCTTTGCGTGTAGAATTATGTCTATGGGTCGGGTTTTCTCTAGGCGATTGTCCCTGGCGACTCGGGGGGTTTCAATTCCTTCCCATTACGTTTGCATTACATCATCCATTAAGGCTGATTTGCGTGTTTGGTGTACCTTTTTGGATAACTATAATGGCCGTATGTGTTGGCGGGCTCACTCTGTTTCTGATGCTGAGTTGCACTTGTTCACTGACGCATCTGGTGCGGTAGGTTTTGGTGCTTTATTTGGTTCTGATTGGTGTGCTGATGCTTGGCCCGACTCTTGGCGGGACAGGGGTTGCTGCGCGAATCTTACGTTGTTGGAACTCTTTCCTATAGCTGTGGCGGTTGAGTTGTTGGGGGAGGCGCTTTCCGACAAGGTGGTTCTTTTTTGGTCTGATAACATGAGTGTGGTATTTGCGATTAACCATCTTAGTTCCTCCTCAGGTCCTGTTTTGATTTCACTCCGGCATCTGGTCTTGCACTGTTTGCAATTTAATATTCAATTTAAAGAGGCTCTGTCACCACATTATAAGTGCCCTATCTTGTACATAATATGATCGGCGGAGTTATGACCTATTTTAGCTTTATGCTAATGAGTTTCTTAATGACCAACTGGGCATGTTTTACTTTTTGACCAAGTGGGCGTTGTGGAGAGACGTGTATGACGCTGACCAAACAGCATCATACACTTCTTCCCATTCATTTACACAGCAGCATCGTGTTCTTACTAGAACACGATGTGCAGCCACATACACACACATTAATGTTGATCAACTGTCCTGACAATGAATAAACATTACCTCCAGCCAGGACGGGATGTGTATTCAGAATCCTGACCACTTCTCTGTACTTCTCTGTGATTTACAGCATAGCAGGCGTAGTCTCGCGAGATTACGCTGTAAACTGTCATTTACAGCGAGATCTCGCTGTGCTGGGCTGTAGTCTCACACAGACGCTACAGAATTGTCAGGATTCTGAATAGACATCACGTCCTGGCTGGAGGTAATGTACATTCATGGTCAGGACACTGCAGTAACGTTAGTGTGTGTGTGTGTATGTGGCTGCACATAGCGATATAGCTATATCGCTATGTGCTGTGTAAATGAATGGGGAGAAGTGTATGACGCTGATTGGTCAGCATCATACACTTCTCTCCACAAGACCCACTTGGTAAAAAAGTTAAACACGCCCAGTTGTCCATTAAGAAACTTATTAACATAAAGCTAGTATAGGTCATAACTCCGTCAAAAATGATCATTTTTCTAAATAAAAAACACTGCTGTAATCTACATTACAGCACCGATCACATCATGTACAAGATAGGGCACTTATAATGTGGTGACAGAGCCTCTTTAAGGCTCGTCACATTCCGGGTGATGAAAATACTGTTGCTGATGCATTGTCTCGCTTCAATTGGCAGGCTTATCGTTCCCTTTGCCCACAGGCCGCACCAGTAGGGATCCGCTGCCCGGACGCATTGTGGAGTATGCTGGACTGCAGCTCGTTCCCCTAGTGAGATCTTCCCTCGCGCCTTCAACGTTGTCCACTTATGGCAATGCGTTGAGGGAGTGGTTGAGTGCTGCGGTGGATAGGAATCCTGGTTAGGATGCGGCATTACGCGCTACTATTACTTTGTATTATTTGTCAGTGCTTCACGAGCAGGGGGGGTTTTGGGTTTAGTTGCACAACGGTGCTTGACAGGTGTGGCTTTCTTTTTTAAATTGCGGGGCTGTTCGGATGTTACGAAGACATTTTTTATTGGTCAGGTTTTGAAGGACTGGAAGAAATTGGCCTCAAGATAGGAGTCGCGGCAGCCGGTTACATTTTCTTTATTGCGGCAGTTGATCTCTGCACTGGCTGTATTGGGTTCTTCTCCTTATGAGGCGGCGCTATTTTCTGCGGATTTTTCTTTTCGGGGCCTTACGTATTTCTGAGTTAGTAGCGATGGGGGTGTCTAGCCCCTGGGGCCTTATGTTGGAGGATGTCGTAGTTTCTTTAGCAGGGGTGCGTATCCGTATTCGGCGGTCCAAGACGGACGTTTTTGGTCGGGGGTTGTTGGGTCTCGCTCAAGCCAGTTACGGGGGTTGCTTGTCTGGTTACGACTGTATCTGAATTTTTGCGTTTACCAACGCTCGGGTGTCAATTTTTGTCACACTTAGACGGCACACCCCTTACGCATTTTCAATTCTTTTAGGAGGGCCCTTAGCCAGGTCGGTTTTCCTCCAGGGGATTATGGGACTCACTCTTTTCGTATAAGGGCAGCCACTATGGCTAGTGAGTTGGGGTTACCGGACGTTAGGGTACGCCGGATAGGGCGATGGCGTTCTGAGTGTTTTGCAGGGTATGTTCGTCCTGATCTTATTTTGCACTAATTTAATTTTGTTATTTTGGGGGGTCATCCTTCTGTGTGGATCATCGGTCTCTCTTATGTGTACTGGGCGGAACGCCAAGCGGCTATTTGGCCAGGAGGATGAGCCTTGGGGTTCCTGGTGGCAGAGATTCATTGGAGAGATCTCCGGGGTCTGCGCTGGTTGCAGGCACTGCCCGAAGTGGTGGAGTTGAGTCGGCTTCGGCCGGGGCAAACTGTGTTTGTGGTAAATCTGGGTGGAAATGACCTGTGCTTGATCAGGTTGGGTGAGCTACTATCATTGATCCACTCAGACCTTGAGAGATTTTCTTCCTTTTTTCCCCATATGGTGTTGGTCTGGTCAGAAATTGTCCCGAGATTGGTGTGGCAAGGGACTAGAGATGTTAATGCCATCGAGAGGGGAAAGCCTTTATTGAACACCAGGGTGTCCAGGTTTGTGAGGGCTCGAGGCGGGGTGGTGATCCGTCCCAGACAGCTGGAGGGGGATAACAGGTGCTTGTTGTTACTGGATGGGGTGCACCTTACGGACATCGGCCTGGTTATCTTTTTATCAGGACTGCAGGATGGGGAAGAGCAGGCATTGTATTTGTTGGGGGTCGGTGAGCCGTGTAGTTGAGGGATTTACACAGTCACCTTATGGCGGGGCTTTTAGTTTATTACCTACATGCCCTTAGGGATAGGCTGGCATTCAGGTTTTGCTGACCTCTGGTTTAGGTCATTGAGTTTTTGGATATTGTTATTTATAGATAAAGTTATTTTATATTAAAATGTATCTAATTATTTTCAAAATAATATTATTTGTACTTCTACTCTACACTTGGTTAGGTGGTTATATATGCACATAGTCTCAGAGATCTTGAACATGTGTTTGTGGTTTAGCCTAAGTACACACTTGTGTTGTTATGATGAATTTTTATGTTGTTTTGCGTTATTATATTTCAATGTTTTAAAGCGGATCCGTCAGCTAAATATGCCGAACACTAGGTAAGGACAGTGTACTACAGGGACAGGTCCATCCTCCTATTAGCACAAACAGCACAAAATGAATGTGCCATTTGGCTAATAGGAGCGTTCAAAGAATATGCCGGACTCAAAGTTATGTCTGTTGTTTTCACAGTGCTTGACAGACCAGCCATCAATCACCACAGAGAGGTTCGGCGGAAGGCAGAGAGAGCGCTCTCCTTATGAATACACAGGACTCATTACTATGAGTTTGACAGATTTTTTGTTTGCTTCTATTAGCCAAACGGCACAATAATTTTTGACAATTTACAGTGTATGATCAAACTTATGGGAGATGCTCACCTATTATTTATTCTCTTCAGTGGTGGTTGCTTTTTAGCTCTGATCCATAAGGACACAGCTGTTATTAGTGACTTCATCTTAGCTGCATTGTCTATTAGAGTCAGGGGTAGTCTGAAATCCATCTCATTAGAGTTTCTGTTACTTTGTCCCATCCACATGCTTTACACTGCAGCGCGGTGTGCTCAGATGCTGTGTATGAAGACAGGTCAGTGCATGGAGAGCGAGTTATAGCCTATATGCATGTTTTAGTGCTTTAGTACTCTTAGTATGTTATTTCATGTGTGTATATGTTGGCCCGTAGTAGTGTGATTTTGGCACATCATGGTCGCAGTCTGTTTGCAGGTTTTGTGGGTTTGTGTCTCACCCTCTATGTCCCTGTGTGTCTGCATTGAATTGTGCTGTTCAGATCTCAATGCCGTCTCCATCCAGAAACCGTCCTCTCTCCCTGACTACCCGCTGTTTGATAGACTGTCATTTGGCCGCAGCTTTCAGAGGAGCCAGCTGGCGGCTGAGCACTAAAGCCAGTGACTTGCATGTGTTTTTCTGACATTTAACAAATGGGAACAGCTTGCAAATCTGCATTAACTCGCTCAGTCACACATGTAATGATCAGCGGTAGAAGGTGCACTTCTTGAACATTACAACACACACAGCGCAAATACGCAAGCAGGCTGTGATAACACAACTCAGCTCTGTCTTATGGGAACTTGGTCTCTCCTTCCCTAATGTGAGCTGATCGATGTTGTGGTCTCATATGGAGCGGGTGATGGTCATTAACAGTGAGCTCTTTATTGACAGGGGGTTTAGTGGCCAATTTATCAAAGGTCAAGTGTTTAAGTAAACCCCTGTGTAAAGCTACCTGCGGCTGTAATTGAGATATCCTGTGGGGGTTTTGCCAATTAGATTTCCAATGATCGGACCTGATTCCATGAGGATCTCATCATTGATTAACATGTTAAGTGCCAGGTATACAGCCAGTGCAGGTTCAATGAGTTTTCCAGTCCTATGAAAAAAGGATTATTTCATAATCAAAAGTTCCACAACTTTCTAATATACTTTGTCATTCAATTCCTCCCCATTTTCAATATCTCTCTTTGCTATCAGTGAATGGAAATATTCTTAGTTACATACCGAGCCGGTCTTAGGAGTGTTCGACCTACTGAAAGAGGCGCGTCATGTAGGGCCATTGTAATGACAGGGATAGGGAAACAGACAAGTGAGACCTAATCTACCTGTCACTCAGTCCATGCCTACTTGCAACGACCCGCCCTAGGCGACGGGGTACAACTGGGCGACGGTCCCTACACTCAATAAGTGCACGACAGACAACCAGACAAGGAAACAAAGAACAAAGGGAAACGGGGCAGTTGCCCACGGCAACACCGTGAGCAACAAGAGTAGTAAACGAGCCGAGTCAAACCAGGAGAGTACGAGGTGCCAAACGCAGAGCAGGAGAGTAGTGAACAAGCCGAGTCAAACCAGGAGTGTACGAGGTACCAAACGCAGAGCAGAAGAGTAGTCAGTAAGCCAGGGTCAATACGAAGCAGGGACAAGTAGTTCAAGACGCTGCAGCAGGGCCAGGAAACCAACAGAGAAGAATCACAAGCAAGGAGGAACCGGAAAGGCAGGTATAAATAGACAGAGGGCGGGAGCTAGCTCCATCTGGCCAGGCTGTGATAGGCTCTCCCACTCCTAAGCCTGCCATCCTGAGTGGTGGAAGATGGAGTCAGTCTCACAGACATAGAAGCAGGTGCAGACTGATTACCTATGGGCGTGGATACAGAAGCTGTGCCTGGCAGATCCTTAACAGTACCCCCCTTTTATGAGGGGCCACCGGACCCTTTCTAGATGGACCTGGTTTATTGGGGAAATGAAGGTGGAACCTCCTGACCAATACCCCAGCGTGAACATCCCGGGCGGGTACCCAAGTCCTCTCCTCAGGCCCGTATCCTCTACAGGTACTGGAGGGAGCCTTGGACCATCTTGCTGTACACAATCTTGGCCACCTCGAATTCTACCACCCCAGGGGTGAGAACGGGGACAGGAGGTTTCCTCGAGGGAGCCAAGGACGGGGAGCAGCGTTTAAGGAGGGAGCCATGAAACACATCGTGTACTCGAAAAGATGGGGGCAACTCCAGTCAGAAGGAGACAGGATTGAGGACTTCAATGACCTTGTACGGCCCTATAAACCGGGGAGCAAACTTCTTGGACGGGACTTTAAGGCGCAAGTTCTTTGACGATAGCCACACCAGATCCCCGACCATAAACAAGGGGTTAGCAGAACGTCTTCTATCTGCCTGAGTTTTTTGTATGCTCTGGGACGCCTCTAGGTTCTTCTGAACCTGGGCCCAGACTGTGCACAGTTCCCGATGAACGACCTCTACCTTGGGATTGTTGGAACTACCAGGTGAAACGGAGGAGAACCGTGGATTAAACCCAAAATTACAGAAAAACGGGGAGACCCCTGACGAGTTACTGACCCGGTTATTAAGGGAAAATTCGGTGAGGGGAATGAATGAGACCCAATCATATTGACAGTCAGAGATAAAACACCTTAAATATTGTTCTAGAGACTGATTAGTCCTCTCGGTTTGGCCATTGGTTTCAGGATGGAAGGCAGAGGAGAAGGACAGATCAATCTCCAACTTTTTACAGAAGGCTCTCCAAAACAAAGAAACAAATTGTACCCCTCTGTCAGAAACAATATTGAAAGGGACCCCATGGAGACGCAGGATGTGTTTGACAAACAAGGTAGCTAACGTCTTAGCATTGGGTAGTTTTTTGAGGGGCACAAAGTGGCACATCTTACTGAAGCGGTCTACTACAACCCACACCACCGACTTGCCTTGAGATGGAGGCAAATCGGTGATAAAATCCATGGAGATATGGGTCTCTGGGGAAAGGGCAAAGAACGTAGTAAGCCCGCTGGTCGGGACCTGGGAGTCTTGGACCTAGCACAAACCTCACAAGCGGCGACGTAGGCCTTAACGTCTTTAGGCAACCCAGGCAACCAATAGTTTCTGGCAATAAGGTGCTTGGTACCCAGGATGCCTGGATGACCAGATAGTGCGGAGTCATGATTTTCTCTAATTACCCTTAGCCGGAATTGCAGGGGAACAAACAGCTTGTTCTCAGGAAGGTTCCCGGGAGCTGAACCTTGATCAGCAGCAATTTCAGAGACTAAATCAGAATCAATAGAGGAAATGATTATACCTGGAAGCAAAATACAAGCAGGATCTTCCTCCGAAGGAGGGCTGGCCATGAAGCTACGCGACAGTGCATCAGCCTTAATATTTTTAGACCCAGCCCTATAGGTAACCAAAAAATTGAATCTGGTAAAAAATAATGCCCATCGAGCTTGTCTCGGGTTTAGCCTCCAGGCCGATTCTAGGGAAACCAGATTCTTGTGGTCGGTAAGGACCATTACCTGGTGCCTAGCCCCCTCCAGGAAGTGGCGCCACTCTTCAAATGCCCATTTAATGGCTAAGAGTTTGCGGTTGCCAATATCATAGTTACTCTCAGTGGGCGAAAACTTCCTGGAGAAGTAGGCACAGGGACGGAGATGGGTGAGGGACCTGGTACCCTGGGACAAGACAGCCCCCACTCCCACCTCGGATGCGTCAACCTCCACGATAAATGGCTCCATTTTGTTGGGCTGAACCAACACCGGGGCCGAGATAAAGCACTTCTTAAGGACCTCAAAAGCCTGGACAGCCTCAAGAGGCCAGCGGAGGAGATCAGCACCCTTGCGAGTGAGGTCCGTAAGAGGCTTAGCGATGACCGAGAAGTTAGCAATAATTCTCCTGTAATAATTAGCGAACCCCAAGAAACACTGTAACGCCTTCAGGGTGGCAAGTTGGACCCATTCCGCCACAGCCTGGACCTTGGCGGGGTCCATGCGGAATTCATGAGGAGTGAGGATTTGACCCAAAAATGGTATCTCCTGCACCCCAAACACACATTTTTCGGTCTTCGCAAACAGTTTGTTTTCCCGAAGGACCTGGAGCACCTTCCTGACATGCTCAATGTGGGAGGACCAGTCCTTGGAAAACACAAGTATGTCATCAAGGTACACTACAAGAAATACCCCCAGGTAATCTCTTAAAATCTCATTTATTAAATTCTGGAAGACCGCGGGAGCATTACACAACCCAAAGGGCATGACGAGGTATTTGAAATGACCTTCGGGCGTGTTAAACGCAGTCTTCCACTCATCCCCCTCTTTGATGCAGATAAGGTTATACGCCCCCCGTAGATCAAACTTAGAGAACCATTGGGCCCCCTGAACCTGATTAAAGAGATCAGGAATCAAAGGAAAGGGATACTGGTTCCTTACAGTGACCTTATTCAAGTTACGGTAGTCAATGCATGGCCTAAGACCACCATCCTTCTTCCCTACGAAAAAGAAGTGAGCACCTACCGGAGAAGTAGAGGGGTGAATGTAACCCTTGGCCTGGCATTCCTGGATATACTCTCTCATGGCTTCACGTTCGGGACAAGAGAGATTAAATATCCTACCCTTAGGGAGCTTAGCTCCTGGTACCAAATCGATAGCACAATCGTATTCCCTATGAGGAGGTAACACTTCGGAGGCCTCCTTAGAGAAAACATCAGCGAAGTTCTGAACAAACTCAGGTAGCGTGTTCACCTCCTCAGGGGGAGAAATAGAATTATCAGAAAAACATGACGTCAAGCATTCATTACCCCATTTGGTAAGATCCTCAGTATTACAGTCAAACGTGGGATTATGCAACTGCAACCAGGGAAGGCCTAAAACCAAATCGGACGATAATCCCTGCATCAACAGTACAGAGCACTGCTCCAAATGCATGGAGCCAACAAGGAGTTCAAAAACTGGGGTATGCTGTGTAAAATAAGCATTAGCAAGAGGAGTGGAGTCGATACCCACTACCGGGACAGGTTTAGGCAAATCAATCAAAGGCATAGCTAGAGACATAGCAAATTCCACAGACATGATATTAGCAGACGACCCTGAATCCACGAAGGCACTGCCGGTAGCAGACCTACCACCAAAAGAGACCTGAAAGGGAAGCAAGATTTTATTACGTTTCATATTTACGGGAAATACCTGTGCGCCCAAGTGACCTCCCCGATGATCACTTAGGCGCGGAAGTTTTCCGGCTGCTTATTCTTATGCCTAGGACAGGTGTTCACTTGATGCTTGTCATCCCCACAATAGAAGCAGGGACCATTCTTCCTGCGGAACTCTCTACGTTGTTGGGGGGACACGGAGGCCCCGAGTTGCATAGGTACCTCCTAGTCTTCCGTGGAAGAACGAAGCAACGGAACCTCGGGAGGCATCATGGGGGAGTCAGAGGAGAAAACACAAAAACGTTCACGTTGTCGTTCCCTGAGACGTCGGTCAAGTCGTACCGCTAAAGCCATAACCTGGTCTAGGGAGTCAGAAGAGGGATAGCTAACAAGCAGGTCTTTCAGGGCGTTTGACAGACCCAACCTAAACTGGCACCTTAAGGCAGGGTCATTCCACCGAGAAGCTACGCACCACTTCCTAAAGTCAGAGCAATACTCCTCAACAGGTCTCTTACCCTGACGTAAGGTCACCAGCTGACTCTCGGCAAAGGCAGTCCTGTCATTGTATTCTTTGGGGAGGTAAAACCTTTAACAATTAGCACATGTTGCGATTTTTGCCAGGGAAAAGCTGTGTTATCGGGGGTGTCATCACTAAAAGTGCCTAGAACAGCACCAACTCCAAATACGGCCCTGGCCTCATGGTGATCTTAGGGTTGCTTGTGACCATCACAAATCTTAATATTAACCCGTTAGTGACCGCCAATACGCCTTTTTACGGCACTGCATCAGGATAAAGTAAACAGAGCAGGGAGCTGTCAAATCTCCCTGCTCTGCCGTCTGAGATGGATATAAGTATCGATCTCACCCGTTTAACCCTTCAGATGCGGTGCGCAACAGCGTGCACCGCATCTGAGTGGTTTTGGAGAGAGGGAGGGAGCTCCCTCTCTCTCCCACCGACACCCGGCGATTCGATCGCCGAGTGTCTGTGTCTCCAATGGCAGCCAGGGGGCCTAATAAAGGCACCCAGGTCTGCCTGGAGCTAATGCCTGCTAGATCATGCCGGAGGCATGACCTAGCAGATGCTTGTCCGTTTTAAACGGACAGGCAGTAATACACTGCAATACAAAAGTATTGCAGTGTATTATAATAGCGATCGGAGAATCGCATATTATAGTCCCCTAGTGGGACTAGTAAAAAAGTTAAAAAAAAGTTTAATTAAGTTAATTTAAAAAAAAATATGTGAAGAAAAATGAAAAACCCACCTTTTCCCCTTACAAAATGCTTTACTATTATAAAACCAAAATAAAGTAAAATAGTTACACATATTTGGTTTTGCCGCGTCCGTAACGACCCCGACTATAAATCTATAACATTATTTAACCCGCACGGTGAACGCCGTAAAAAATGTAATAAAAAACTATGGAAAAATTGCTGTTTTCTGTGAATCCCGACTTAAAAAAAATGTGATAAAAAGTGATCAAAAAGTCGCATCTACTCCAAAATGGTACCAATAAAAACTACAAGTCTTCTCGCAAAAAAAAAGCCCTCATAAAAGTGCATCGGCGAAAAAATAAAAACGTTACGGCTCTTCAAATATGGAGACACAAAAACAAATAATTTTGAAAAAAAACAAAAAGGTTTTTACTGTGTAAAAGTAGTAAAACATACAAAAACTATATAAATTTGGTATCGTTGCAATCGAAACAACCCGCTGAATAAAGTTATTGTGTTATTTATATCACACGGTAAACGGCGTAGATTTAAGACGCGAAAAAGTGTGGTGAAATGTTGTTTTTTTTCCTATTCCCCCCCCAAAAAAGTTTATAAAAGTTAATCAATAAATAATATGTACCTCAAAATGGTGCTATTAAAAAATACAACTTGTCCCGCAAAAAACAAGACCTTATACAGCTATGTCGATGCAAAAATAAAAAAGTTATAGCTCTTGGAATGCGACGATGGAAAAACGTAAAAAATGGCTTGGTCATTAAGGTTTAAAATAGGCAGGTCATTAAGGGGTTAAGCATAAAGCACTATTGTGAGATGATTTTATATATGGAGCTGTTACTTGGTGACTGTATTATGGTATTATTTGAGCATAATATGTTTAGTGCTAAGGCACTGTATAGTATATTATTATTAGTAGATTAGTATAATATTTTTGCATGATATAGTATTGTTATTTAGGCATCTTTATTGAAGTATGATTCAGCCAACATATGGCACTGTTATTTGGACACCATACTGTACGGTGCTTAGAGTTAGGCACTGTATGATATGGTTATTTGTACACTTTTTCATAAAACACCATATAGGGGAGGGGGCGCCAACAGATGGAACCGTACAGGGCACCATCCAAGATAAGGCCAGCCATGTTTACATTCATAGGCTGAAAACTCATCCTGACCATGTTCAATGAACATATGTGCGTGCCTCTGATACACTATAAGGGCACATTCAGACGTGGAGAATTTACTTCGGAATTCCGCCGCAATAGTAATCCTCAGCAGACTTTTCTTTTTTTTTTGGTTTCTATAGCTTTTTAGTTTACTTAGTGCAGATGTTGCAGAAAACAACAGTGCGAAAATAGTTTGCGGTGCAGAATTTACATTCCGCAGTATGCTCACGTTGTTGCAGAGAAGCAGCATGTTCAGTCTGTAACAGATTTTCACTGTGGATTTCAGCCTGTGTAATGCAAAGGCTGAAACCAGCGGCAAATCCACCCCAAAATTTGTGTGGATGAACCCTCACATATGCAAATTTTGCAGCAGATTTGTTGTGTAATTGGCGCGGATTTGCCAAGAAATCCGCAGCCGAAAATTTCAGACACCTCTGAATGTGCCCTAGCCAATGATGCACCTGTGTCTGCAGGACATGATCAAGATGGGTTTTCTGTCTCTGGATGTAAAATTGGATGTTCTAGTTTAATGACAGCAAACAGACAGTTGCACAACTTTCCATTTTACAATGAATAAACTTCATTTATAGATAACTGAAAACCCTTTTCACATTTCTCTCATTATTTTTATTATTATTATTTTTATGCAGACTGATAAGTTGTCAAATATCCGTCAGGTAACTGGGATTTTAGATCCCTCATTCCTTCTAATGTTGGGGTCTCAAAGCTCTGACCCCCACCAATCCCACCTAATTGACAACCCCTGTAATGCAGTAGTGGGTTTACCTGCAGTCCAGGACATACCATTGGTGCAACCTGTGCTGCTGCAACAGGGCCTAGTAGGTAAAGCGGCCCACAGTCACCTGCTGCATCGGGGCCCAGTAGGTAAAGGGGCCCACAGTCACCTGCTGCACCAGGGCCTAGTAGATAAAGGGGCCCACAGTCACCTGCTAGACCGGGGCCTAGTAAGTAAAGGAGCCCACTGTCACCTTAAAGAGTACCTGTCACCTCTCCTGACATGTCTGTTTAAAGAGGCTCTGTCACCAGATTTTGCAACCCCTATCTCCTATTGCAGCTGATCGGCGCTGCAATGTAGATAAGAGTAACGTTTTTTTTTTTTTTAAACGAGCATTTTTGGGCCAAGTTATGACCATTTTTATATTTATGCAAATGAGGCTTTCTAAAGTACAACTGGGCGTGTTTAAAGTTAAAGTACAACTGGGCGTGTATTGTGTGCGTACATCTGGGCGTTTTTACTTCTGGCTGGGCATCATACACTTCTATTCACAACGCCCAGCTAGTAAAAGAAGTAAAAACGCCCAGATGTACATACACAATACACGCCCAGTTGTACTTTAACTTTAAACACGCCCAGTTGTACTTAAGAAAGCCTCATTTGCATAAATATAAAAATGGTCATAACTTGGCCCAAAAATGCTCGTTTTAAAAAAAAAACAAAAAAACTTTACTCTTATCTCCACTTCTGGGAGTCACCACATTCCTGGAACGATATGGGTCAGTACTAGCGGTGTTTCTTTTGCAATCTTAAAATATACGACTATTGATTGATACATTTACTCTTCTAAGCTTGCGACAGGTTTAGTTGCAAAACACTTATGTCTACTTAGACAGCAGGTTTGGTCGTACCGAGATTTTCTCTGCCTAACTATTAGGTTCCTTACCCCTTTTTCATGCCTGTTACTAGACCAATCGCTTTTTACTGATATGTACCGATACTGTGTATGGTTATAATTAACCCTCGCTTCCTCTGTATCTATCGTTTGCAAACCGCTTAGAACCACTGATATAAACTGATAACCACTAATATAAACTGTTGTTTGTACTGTTTTACCTCTATGACCCATGTTCCTCTCCCATACTTTTGGAGATATACAGTCTATTCTGATTTGTAGTCTATTTTTAATCGTGTTACTTGTATTGTCCAATAAAATATATATTTTTCTATGCCATTTGGCAAATTTACATTTATTGATAGTTTCTGACTCTTTCTTTCTCTTGTGCTTAATCTGATATTTGGAGTTTCTATCATTACTGGGGAGTCGAATAAATTTAACCGCACTTGCTGGCGACTTAACCCATAGACTGTATAGTCCCATGAGACATATGTTGACATTCTTATCTACATTGCAGCGCCGATCTGCTGCAATAGGAGATAGGGGTTGCAAAATCTGGTGACAGAGCCTCTTTAAGTAAATACTTGTATTCCTCCCAACAAAAATCACAATTCTGGAACATCTTTTCTTAGAACTTCACGTTATGATGTTCCTCTGTTATTTCTCTTACAAATTCATGAATAAATTGACAACTGGGTGTTACGATTCCCCATGTCCAATGGGCTTGTCCCTACACAGTCTGAGACTGTAAGCACTTATTGGACATTGTCACTCTGTGTAGGGACACACCACCAACTGGTAACACCCAGTTGTCAATTTATTCATAAATTACTAGGAGGAATAACAGAGGAATGGCACAACATAGAGTTCTAAGAAAAGATGCTCCGGAATCATTATTTTATGGGGAATTCCAATATTTACTAGAACCGGCATGTCAGGGGAGCTGGCAGGACCTCTTTAAAGCAGCTTCCTTCTGTCTGTTAGATTGCATGTAAATGCCTGAGATGATGAATTTTATGGCTCATACTTACTGGATAATTAGGGGGTGATTTATGATAAAATATTAGAGAGCAAAGGGCCCATATACTGTTCGTGCACAGGGGCCCTCAGCTGTCTGTGTTCGCCCGTACTCTATATAGATTCTCATATAACATGCATGACAAACTCAGCACTGCATATTTTTATTATAGCAAGTATATAACTAAAATGACTAAGTAGCAATAGTTAAAAAAAGCAGAACAAGACCGGGAAAGTTTCAGCTTTTCGGTACACAGCGGGTCACTGCAAGTGTATACTTAATCAGAAACACTGGGAGATTTAATGCAGAAAACGTTCCTTTCAGCAGTCACCAGGACACCTGACTGTGAAATTACTATATGCGCTCGTAGCTTTGCCTTTTTATACATCGGGGTTTGCAGCCCCCAAGCTGATGCCTCCAGGCAGAGGGTTTGAAGGAGATAAGTAACGGAGATGATGGCTGCTTCACAGCATTTTCTGAAGTGTAGGAAGCATTTGTATGGCGAATTTAGATAAGCAGTAACACTGAGGTATCATTTTAATGAAGATAGTCAATTTATCTCAGGCCGGGCATGCAAGTGCAAGGCTGCCTGGAATAAGTCATCTGAATACAGAGCGTTGGTGAAATTTAAGGAGCTTATCGGAAATTAAGATAGATTACATGAAGTTAATAAAGCTGTATTATGGGGGGGGGGGGGGTTCTCTTCCCATTGCATACAATTTTTCCCCTGAAACTATATACATTAAGCAGACTTTGATGAAATGCATAATAAGAAGGATATTCCAAAACTTGTAATAAAGTATCCAAATCTTCAAACAATATTAAAAAACAACAACAAAAATATAAAAAATGCCAAATCCGGTGTCAGTTAGGCTAGAACAGGGCTTCTCACGTAGTTAAACCATTATGACCCCTTGCCCTCACCAGCAGTTGACATCTATGGACGGATAAGGCACCATGTACATGACCGTGCCCGTAATTAGGGGCACGGCCCGGCCACGGACAGCTGTCTGCATTTACAGGCCGTGCTCCCATTATAAAGTATAGGAGCACGGTTCATAAAATAAAAAAATAGGACATGTCCTATTTTTACGGAAGGTTTCTACGGCACGGACAACTTCCCGTAAATATAAATGGATGGGTCTGTAATTATGGATGAAATCTACGGTCATGTGCATGATGCCTAAGGAGAGTATCACCAGTGGCAACCACTGTGCCCCCAGCAGGCACAACACTCACCATCTCCACACTCCAGCCTCTAATATTACAAAAAGTTAAAGGGGTTTTCTGAGCTTATGAAAAAAACAGAAACATTTTTATATGTGTCTGAATAGTCACCAGATGATGCCACAATAGCTCAGTAGTAGTTATTTTTCATTTCATTATGTTGTCCCGCTCTGTGCTGTGCTGTTGTTTTCCTTTTGCTAGGGTTTGCTGTGGACAGGATATCCATGTAAATGACTACAGTTCCCATGACTCCTCTCCCCCTCACAAATATTAACTCTATTTACAGCTAAATACATGCCTTTCTAAAACACGGTGTGAGGTAGTGCTGTAATTACTCACGGTCTGTTACTGAGACGAAGCTCTGCACTATCTGCTGCCCAGCATGAGAGACATGGAGTTAGGAGAGCAGGAAGAAGTCTAAATAAGAGTCATGTGGGGCTTGATGTCCTGCACTACAGGGAGGCAGAAGGGGAGATAATCACATGTTTAGTGTATTTAATGTCACACAAGCAGGAGGTAAACACCAGGAGCATTGTCATGTGACTGCATGTGCGACTGCCTTACAGAGCCATTTCAGCTACAGACAGGACATTGGTATGTGATTAATCTTACTGCAGTTAAACCATTTACACATTATTTTTAAAGACTGAAAACCCCTTTTATTTGTTGAGGCCCTTTTACACCAGCCGACACTCGGCCGATGCAGCGAGCGCCGATCAACGAGACATTATTGAACGGTGCTCGCTTGCTCCTGTCACACGGAGCTATGGATGGGGACGAGCGGTCATTACTCCGATCGCTCGTCCCCATACATTATTATCATGTCGGCAGTGCGTCTCCCTGTTCAAACAGGGAGATGTGCTGCCGACAAAAATAATCTTTTACTTTTTTAAAACGATACGACCAGCAGGTGGTTGAGCGTTTGCTCGTTCATCTGCTGATCGCTGCCCTGTTTACACAGGGCAATTATCGTCAACGAGCGTTATATGAACGCTCGTCTGCACGATAATCTGCCAGTGTAAAAACCTTTACTTTCTGTTCCTTTGCCAATCTGCAAGTGAGAATTTCTTCTTGAAAGAAGTAATATGTGATAGACCACTTTTCTGGGACAGAAACATCATGTCCTGAGATAATGGGACTGTCTTGCTGAATTCAGGACACTTCAGAGGCATCTTGTCTCTCCTAACAGTTTATGAACCAGTGGGCTAGAGTTACACAATAAAAGTGGTCATATTTTATCTGTTAGGAAATGTCTATTCCTTTAAGATCACCATGACTACTAGTCTAGCTTCTGGGCGGTTCTGGTTTTACTTGTTGAGCCAATGCCACTACTCTGTCTTTCTTCCTGTCAGGTGTAAGGGTGGAGTATTTATACCTGGCTTCCTCCCCTTTTTCTTTGCTTGTGAATTTCCTGATTTCCCTCTGTTTGATCAAGCTACTGACTACATTCTTTACCTTTGGCTTTTGACTTCCTGGTACTGGACCTCGGCTTGTCCCTGGATTATCCCTTGCTTTCTAAATTTTTACTTTCTGCTCCTGACTGGTTCTGACCTCTGCTATTCCTGACATCCACTTGCTTATTGATTTAGACTTTCTGCTTACCATCGGGCTGTCTTGTTATTTGCTCTGGTATTGCCTGCATTGCACCTCTTATCCAACACTGAACTCTATTAAAACAACCTTGGTCCTATGCAGCAAAAACCAACCTGCCTTGCGGTGGGCTCTGGCGAACACCATAGAGTAGCCTTAGACTCTGTTGATCAGAGTTGTGACAGATTTGGGGTTGCGGATTTATTTGCGCGCTCACTCCCGACAGTCTCCAGCAGCCTTACGGGAATCGCTCACCTAGCAAATCCATAAACTTCCACCCAGGATATTGCTCAACTAGCGATTTCATAACAATATCACCAGGCATATTCCGCAGCTCATGAAGCCATATACTGTATAACTGGGAAAACATTGAGTCATCGTATAAAAGAACTGGCTCCTCCGGAATACTAATCAGGCTAGATATGTATTTTACCAAGAGTGCCCCCTTCTTGCGTTTAAAGATACAGTTCTTCGGTGGCTTCAGAACTTTGACATATAGGAATTGTTTCACCAAAGGACAAACTAGTACCAGGAGAAAATAAGAATTCAAGTATTAGGCACCTATCAGATATAAATAAGAATCTAGCCTGTGGTCAGCAGTAGTCAGTGTAGCGTCCATGGCCGCGGGCCGTCGGGTTCACTCACCTCCCGATGCCCGCAGCCATGGATCTGTGAGCGCTGGTCCCCGTCTCCCTCCTAGGAGACGCCAGCGCTCACTTACGCTCCGTTCGGCTGTGTCCCGTAGGGTGCGCGCGCACGCTCGCACCCGGCCTTAAAGGGCCAGTGAGCACAATAAGGAAATCGTCATCACCATCAACTGCCACAATTTCCTGGTCTATAAGAAGGCCCCTGGCCTTCTAATCCTTGCCTGAGCGTTGTAAGTGTTCCCAGTCTGTCTTGCAAATGGTCCCTTAGTGTTTCCTGTTCCTGTTGTTACCCGTGCCTTGTTCCCCGTTCCTGTTTCCGTGCTTTGCCTTAGTATCAAGTCGTGCCACGTCCTGTGTCATCTGCCACGTCCAGAGGAATCTGCCACGTCCTGTGTCATCTGCCATGTCCAGAGGAATCTGCATCGTCCTGTGTCATCTGCCACGTCCAGAGGAATCTGCCACGTCCTGTGTCATCTGCCACGTCTAGAGGAGGAATCTGCCACGTCCTGTGTCATCTGCCACGTCTAGAGGAATCTGCCACGTCCTGTGTCATCTGCCATGTCCGGAGGAATCCGCCATGTCTGGCGCAACTTGCGGCTCCTGTGTCATCCGCCACGTTTGGCGCCATCCGCTGCACCCATCTCATCTGTGCCAGAGCTGCGGCCACCATCTGGACTATTCAGGTACCCTTGTGCGGGACATTGTATTTCTGGGGTTTCCTGCGGTTTGTCCAGCTGCATTCCCGCTACGGCGGTACGGCCTAGTGGGTCCACTAACCCGCTTCGTGACAGTCAGTCTAGCTAATCTAGCCAATCTAGCCAATCCAGGTTTCTCATGGTGAGCAGATCAAGGGCAATGTGGTCTACAAGCAACATCATTAGGTATCAGGACAGGGAGTAAGCAGGAATATAAGAAAAAGTCAAGAAAATGTGAAAGGTCAAAGGTAACCAATATCAAGGCAAGAGAACTAGAAGTAGGACTCTTGAAAGAGATGGGTACAGGACAGGAACTAACGGAATAGAATTAACTGTTAATGCTCAGTCATTATAGTTATGTGCCTCCTATAATAAATATATGCACAGAGGTAGCAGTGCTGAGTTTGTCATGAGTATTATTTGAGGATTTACATGGAACTGCAGGAAAACCCACTTCTGCATTACTAGGATTGTCAATTAGGTCACAAAAGTGAGATTGATGGGGGTCAGACCTTTGAGACCTGCACTGTTAAAAGCAGGGGCGTAACTAGGAAAGACTGGGCCCCATAGCAAACTTTTGACTGGGGCCCCCCTCCAATGGGTGCCACACAAACCCCCCTTGTAGATAGTGCCTCCCTGTAGATTCCGCCACACAGCACCCCTCAGTAGAAAGCACCATACACAGCCCCATGTATATAGCACCATACAAAGCCCCCTGTAGATAGCGCCATACAGCCCCCTTGTAGATAGCACCATACAGTCCACTCCCTGTATAAAGCGCCATACAGGCCCCTGTAGATAGCGCCATACACAGCCCCCTGTATATAGCATCATACAGCCCCCCTGTAGATAGCACGATACAGCCCCCCTCACTATATAAAGCGCCATACAGCGCCCTGTAGATAGCGTCATACAGCACCCCCTGTAGATAGCGTCATACAGCCCCCCTGTAGATAGCGTCATACAACCCACTCTCTGTAGATAGTGCCATACAGCCCCCTCCCTGTGTATAGCGCCATACAACTGCCCTGTACATAGCACCATACAGCTCCCTCCCTGTAGATAGCACCATACATCACCCCTGTATATAGCACCATACAGCCTCCCTGTATATAGCATTATACTGACCCCCTGTATATAGCACCATACAGCCCCCTGTATATAGTGCCATACAGCCCCCTGAATATAGCACCATACAGCCTCCTCCCTGTATAAAGCGCCGTACAGCCCCCTGTAGATAGCGTCATACAGCCCCCCCTGTAGATAGCGTCATACAGCCCCCTCCCTGTTGATAGCGCCATTCAGCCCCCTGTAGATAGCGCCATAGAGCCCCCTCCCTGTAGATAACGCCATACTGCCCCCCTGTATATAGCACCATACAGCCCCCTGTATATAGCAGCATACAGCCCCCTGTATATAGCACCACACAGCCCCCTGTATATAGCACCACACAGCCCCCCTGTATATAGCACCACACATCCCCCCCTGTATATATCACCATACAGCCCCCCCTGTATATAGCATCATACAGCCCCCTGTATATAGCACCATACAGCCCCCCTGTAGATAGTGCCATACAGCCCCCTCCCTGTAGATAGCGCCATACAGCCCCCTCCCTGTAAATAGCACCATACAGCCCCCTGTATATAGCACCATACAGCCCCCCTGTATATAGCACTACACAGCCCCCCTGTATATAGCACCATACAGTCCCCTGTATATAGCACCATACAGCCCTCCCTATAGATAACACCATACAGCCCCAACCACAACCCAAAAAAAACGGCCTGTAGCCTATGGTTTGTCCCACAAAACACATGTATCCCCTATCCACAGGATAGGGGATACATGTGTGATTGCTAGGACCCTCAGCGATAAGGAGAACGGGGGACCGAAAGTCCCCCAAAGTTCTCCATGAGAAACCTCGGACTACAGGGGTCTGCGTCCGGCAGCTCAATAAAATTGAAAGGAGCACTGGTCACGCATGCGCACAAGTGCGACCGCTGCTCCATTCATTTCTACGGAGCTGCCAACACAGACCCCAGAAGTCCAAGGTTTCTCATGAACTTCGGGGGACTTTCGGTCCCCCGTTCTCCTCATTGCTGGGGGTTCCACTCCCAGCGATCACACATGTATCCCCTATCCTGTGGATAGGGGATACATGTGTTTTGTAGGAACAACCCGTTTAATGGCAGAGCGAGGAGATACCTCGCTGCTCTGCTGTAGTGTTCAGTGGCGTCGCGCTGTAGCAGCCATAGCGGCTGCTAGCTGAGCCTCCAGCCATGGGGGGCCCGTGGGCCCATGCTGGTGGGCGGCAAGGGCCCCCTCAGGCTGCGGGCCCTGTAGCAGCCGCTATGGCTGCTACAGTGCTAGTTACGCCACTGGTTAAAAGGAATGAGGGACCTAAAGTCCCAATTACCAGCCAGACATATGACAACTCATCAGGCTGTGCACAAATACGAATTATATTAATAATAATAACAAATATACAATTGCGGGTAAAGGTTTTTTTTTTTGTAATAAAGGGTTATCTGTAAATAAAGTTTATCTGCATTGTATAATGGAAAGTTCTGCAACATTCTCTAATGGGATTTGTATCTCAAATCCCCACTATTTTAAACCTCATTGAATGAAATCATCCATTTTTTACATCCAGAGACTGAAAACCCATATTGATCGTAAACTGTGCGGCGGGTTGGGCACCCCCAGTTGTGGGTGAGGTGCAGCTAGGGTGGTAGTTTTGACAGGAGTGATCATAAGCTGCTCCAGTCTTTCGCTGAGTGCACCAAACTCTGATTTAGGCATGGACCTCAACCAATGGCAATGCCGGGCATCCGTTCTGGTTGGTGAGGACCCAGTGGAAAAAGGTTGAGAAGCCCCGCTCTACAGCATCTCTATTGGGTTGAAGGCAGAACTAGTTAATTCATCATTTTAGGCTTCACCTTATGGACAGGTGACCTGACAATCTCTTTGAGGATTTTCTGGTACTTCATTCTCAGACTTCATGACACTTCAAAGTTTTTTTGACTCATCTGCCCATGGTTTGGTAGGAAGATTTTTTCTTTGTACAGTGCATGTACTTTAGTTCCGTCACATGCACTTGGTCAGGATTGGGACTTTGTAGAGAATCATTAAGAACACAAATAGAAATATGGGTCAAAACACGACCACGACCGCACCGGATACAAGGTCCAGGCAGTGTCAGGACATTATATGTGACACAGCACACTAGGACCTGACGCTGTCTGCTGTCAGGACTTTGTATGTGCTACAACCTGACGTGAGAGCCTGGTGGGAGCATGAGGGAATAGAGAGAGAGAAGCGGAGCAATGAGGCAAGTTAGGTTTTTTATGTCTGTCTGTTTTTGGGCGATGTGGCTCGCGGCCACATTGTAGCGAACAAAGAGCCGAAGATGCAACAAATTTATTAAGAGGCGTGCAACATTTAATAAACTTGTCACATCTTACTCCAGCAGCCTTTAAAGGGGTTGTCCGAGATTTATTTTTTAAGTACATTTAAAAATACATTGCACATATTAAAAATTGCATAATATACTTACCCGTGCAATCTTGCTTCTGTTCTCCGCTCTGGCTGCTTCTTCCTTCTGGTCACATGACCTCTGACGTCACCTTTTCAGCCGCCTCCACTGTCGTGTCATATCCCGATCACATGGTCTTGTACTCGTTCTCGTTCTCGAGATAACAGCAGGGGCGGGGCATGCGTGTTACAACAGAACAAGCCGAAATACACCACGTCACAAGTGACGTGTCGTATACCCGGCAAGAATTCAAGATCAACAAAGCGGCAGAGCCAGAGCAGAGAAAGACGTCAACAGTCAAGTTCCCGACGGCAGGATCTGGAAACGGGACCACTTTGGAAAACGTAAGTATATTACAAATGTATTTATATTTATAACTTAAATGATTTAAAGGGGTTATTAAAAATATTATGTTATCTTGGACAACCCCTTTAAGCTAAGACTGGCATATATAAAACACCAGTCTTATTAAATGTGCCCCATTGCGTTCAGTGCTGGTAAGAAGAAGCTGCTTCTTGGCTGCACAGCACAATAGCAGCAATCACTCCACCGCCCGTGTACATGATGCAGGAAGTGGAACTGAGCTACTGAGCATGTGTGACCACCATCACTGGACACTGTAGGTGGCGTCCTGAAAGCGAACTAAAAGAACACCAGGGGGAGCCATAACAGGTATGTAACAGCGATATCTACACACAGGAGCCTTCTTTATTCTTTTTTAATATTTCAATTGAAGAAATGTTATGTTGTTTATGATCTAACAGAGAGATGTAATATGTAATCATGGACAAACACCTTTAAACTGGCAAAGTTTATTGGTAATGAATAGTCTTGGGAACAGCCCAAGTCAACAAAGTCAATGATAAGTGATAATTTAATTACCTGGTACTACAAGGGCAAACATTCTTTAGGGCAGGGGTGAATCACCTGTTCTGGTGGGTGGGCCACTTTGTCAGATTGTACCACTCCCAAGAGCCACAATAAAATAAGCAATATCTCTGTCTGGGACACTTATGGCATATTGACAGTATATGCCATAAATGTCTGACAATTAAGGGTTCTACTTTTGGGACTCCTGCCTATCGGGAAAACATAGATACAGAGGATGTACACATACATAGAGGATGTCTAACTCCCATAAACTACAATAAAGAGAGCAGCATGCATACATAGACTCATCTCATCCTCTCTAGAATAAGGGATCCGAGGATATGCCATAGATATCTCCGATTGGAATACCCATTGAAAAGTTTACTCTGGGTAACAATGACGTGTTGCCTGGGGGGGGGGGGGGCTGAGATTTAAAGAGCAGCAAAGAGAAAATACCAGTCATATACTGCCCCCTCAGGCCTGCGCTAGAGATAACACAGTAACAGTTTTGCCTGGATTGAAAGTTTTAGTTACTTAAAATAGATGTTATACAGCCCTAATAACAGTGTCAGTCACACAGTGACCCCCTCCCCATTACTGCCAGCTGCATGTCGCTGTTCACCACTCCTTTTATCTCTGAAATGGAAGATATAATGTATGTGAGCAACCAACAAAGGATGCTCGCCTGTACCATCCAAGACCTGCACTTATATCTATGATCAGTGCAAGAAAGCATGTGTGTCCTGATGGTTGGGGGCCACACAGAACAGCATTGTGGGCCCCTAGGCCACAGGCTGTAAACCTTTAGCGAGACCCAGTTTTTAGTAAATAGGAATTAAATTCCTACATTAGAGCTGGAGGCTCAAACAAATGTAATTTACTCAGCAGGGGGCGACATAGAGCACAGGAGAAAGCTCCTCCTTGTGTAATTAGTTTGCCAGTCTGAGGCATTATGGGAATTCTATAAAAAACAAAAAGGACTTCACCACCTATTTTCTAAGTTAAACTATACTATATCTCCTCTTCCTCACAGTGATGCAACGTGCCGTTGCATTTAAGGGAATTCTCCTGGTATCTACATAATTATCACTCAATAGGTTGTGAAAAACTGTTTAAAGGCAGAGAATTGCTTTTAAATCCATAAACTGTGCCCCCCCCCCCACATTCAATGGCGCCATAGACAGCTGCCTACTGTGTCTACCCCTTGTCCCAGTCTCGTTTCAGTACAAGGGAAAAAGTGGCAATTTCCTTACCCCCGCAGCTATGCCGGAGCAGCACATACAGCAGCATGCATTCCCTTATACATGCGTAGCTCTTATATAAAAAACAGATATCACATAGATGACTATTCCTGAAAGTACCAGTTTTGTGCCAATGCGGATCTACCGCTGTTTATTGATTTCTGCCTCCACGTGAGAGAACCAGTTCAAAACATATTGAATAACTGCCTCCATCAAATGATATTGAATGAGCTCCTCTAGCTTTCTCCACTAAAATATTATCCGAATTCTCATTTAAGCAAAGTCACTTTTAATGTTTGAATAAGGTTTTGAGCCAATGATGAACAATGAGCACCACCCAGTGGCCACTAGCTGCTACTGCCTGCTAATTTATATATACAGTATATATTTTTTTCCTGCGACTTTACTAATATCCGAGATAAAAAGATTTGTCTCTGTGGATTACAAGGAGGTAGTACGTTTAACAAGCCTTTAAGGGAACACACACAAATTGCCTTTTTCGCTGTGAAAAATAAAGTTTTAATCATAATACGCAGGAAGAATTTTTATATTGCGGCATCATAAACTGTCAAGTTAGGTATAAAAAATTTGGCTAAAAAAACTTGACACGTCATATACTCAATTGGTGCTGCATTTTGCTTAGCATATCTATCACGATATTTCCAAAAAAATGGAATCTCATCACAAATATAATTTCCCAATGACCTTACTGATAATCAATAGTATTGGAATTTTGGATAGGGAGAATCAGAGGTATAATTTGATGCGCCAGGGCCTAAATGCAAGATTTGTAATAGGACCCCACTTACCATATGACATTTATAATACTGAGGTTTTCTTATGTGGCAGAAGAGCCTTTGGGCAACTGCTGCCTCTGCAGCCCCTACACCTATGCCCCTGGGGAGAATTATTATGTCTAATGCCACCTTAAAATGCCAAGACGATAAAAAAATCTTCTCGGCCACCCTCAACCACCACAAAAGGTCGTATATTTCATAGGCGCAGCTGTGATGGGGCCCCTAAAGAGAGGAGTTCCACTCCAAATTGGCTAAACCCCCTTTTATTACGGTTGCTGAGAACTTGCACTGGACTTTGGGACTCACATCAATGATCATGGAAAGGGATTGGGGGGCTTAAAAGCATCAGGCCCTATGTCCTAGGTAGGAAGGGTTGTTGTGGCACAAACAAGCAGAGAGAGACAATTTTTTTTTTATTTTGGAGCCATCTCTACTCTAAGTACACCGCTGCTCCCATCACATAAGGTCTTAACCCCTTCCCACACCCATTATTGCCACCTTAAAATTACAAGACTATATAAAAAAAAATCTACATAGACCCCCCTTCTCGGCCACTCTCAACCCCCACAAAAGGCCTCGGGAAATGCTGTGCTTTCTTTTAGATGTATTTATTGGTTTGCAAACCTTATTAATGCTTTCTAAGACGGTTTTGTCTTTAAGCAGATTTTACATCTCATAAATTACCTCCACCGACAAAACAATTACAGTACGTCTTGTCACCCTCAGGCAATGTTCCTAAAGGTCCACTTGAACCCCCGGAAACATTAAAAGGTTAAACAGATAGATAAATAAATGGAGCATTAAAATAGATGCCAGGCCTCACATACACGGAAGATATAAATTCACGGTGTCAGGCCCGCTAATATATTGTGTTTAACCAAACTGCACTGCTGAAGAACTCATCCAGCAAAACAATGTCAGATTAAATGCGGAGGGAAATGTCACAGTGGAGCCGCGCAGCTGGGGGATCTTGATAAAATAAAGTCCTGAGGGTCTCTGCATCCGGCGTCTGCCATTTTTAAAAGAAGAGGAGATAAGCGAGACATCATCATATATAAGCATAGCTAATAAACAGTATTCCAGCTAGTAAAACAGATTACAAATGAAATGGCATGACATTTGCAACGAGGGGGATCGGTTCCAGCGCCGGAATTTGTCAACGGCCTTTTACAAACCTGTAGGTTAATCTAATGCAGGAGTCTCGGCTTATCTCGGAAGAAGTTTTTTTGTTAGTCTTCAAGACCAACCAATTACTCATATCATTGCTTTTCAAATGTTCGCTTAAGTATATTCAGCAGCAGCAATTTGCATGTGCTCAGTGGAAAAGTTTGTGAACCTCCTAGGAACCATCTGCATCTAAATTTTAAAAATAGAAAGGCCTAATAATCATATAACACAAAAAATAATATCATTAAAAAAAATTTGAATTATTTATTGATCAAAGGATATATAAAAATGTAATATATATGTGTTAGAAAGTATGTGAACCTATGATTTGTAAACCCGTTGGCTTGCAATGACTTCAACTACACAATTATGGGAACTCCGTTAAACGGTCTCACACATCGTCTTGGAGAAGTTGGCCCATTGTGTAACGGGTGATTCTTTAATAATCAGAGTTGTAGTTCCAACAGATTTATTAGAATTAGATTCTCAGGTCTCAATTTCTGTGCGGGTGTAACCAGGATTGGGGATCTCAATCTCCGCAGTGTGTACATTGCAATACACTCTGGAGTATGATCTCCAAATCACAGAGTGGCATATACACAGTTCTTAGTCCAGGTCCTTTTTGAACAGGGGGGTGTGTGGTCTCTTTAACCCCTTTACAACGAGCGATATATCCGTCACGAGCGGGCGCTGGTCTCGCAGGTACTGTCACGATATCCATGAGATCAGCTGCATGATCATGTCTGTTTTGCACAGCCGGACACCTGCCGCAACTGCGGGGAATAGGGAGAACTCTGATCCTGGGAGGTTGACCCCTTAGGTGCTAGGGTCAATAGCAACAGCAGCATCTAAGGTGTTTGACAGCCTTTGGTAGCCCATTGGCGCCCCACAACCCAATCGCGAGGTGCCGATGGGTTACCATCAGTGTCGGACTGGAGCAACTTGGGCCCACCAGAGAAAATCATTCTTGGGGCCCACCAGTTAGCTATATAGAAATAATAAAAGACCACTCTTAATTGTGCAGTAACACATGTGTGACGGACGTTACAACATGCTTATATTGTTGCGCAATAAAACAGCATAAAACCTTTTACCATTCACTGTGCTAGAATAAACCAGTAAATAAATAATCAAATGGACAGCATGGGGACAGCTTGTTTTAGGGATAACCAGTCACCAGGTTGCCGGGCAAGGCATTAAGTGAGGATTTGTGGGGGAGACCCCATGTTGTCCGTTTAATTTATTAATTTCGTGAACGCATGATAGGCTTAGATCCAGGGCTCCAGCAGACAGTGTCACACGTGATAGGCTTAGAGCCAGGGCTCCAGCAGACAGTATCACACGTGATAGGATTAGATACAGGACTCCAGCAGACAGCATCACACGTGATAGGATTAGATACAGGGCTCCAGCAGACAGTATCACACGTGATAGGATTAGATACAGTGCCCCAGCAGACAGTATCACACATGATAGGATTAGATACAGTGCCCCAGCAGACAGTATCACACGTGATAGGATTAGATACAGTGCCCCAGCAGTCAGTATCCATATAATAAACCTCACGCTCCTGGAGTCTCTCTCTCTTGACTCCTCTGCAAAGCGTATACAATGTTCTGACACTGAACAGCGTCAAAACCCAGCACTGCACCCGGAGCCGAAGAGAATCTGGAGCATGGAGGGTATGTACATGGATGTGGAGGCGCAGGTGTGCGGCCCAGAGCATGGACCCCGCGTGCTCCGCCTAAAGGATGGCCCTGTAGAGAAGAGATGCGGGCGCACTGCGCCCAAAAAAATGTCATCACTTTTTAAAGTTTTTTTTCTCTGTGCTAAAATCTGCACTGGTGCAATCTTCACCCCTTTTAGGCTCTGCTCACTAGCTATCCATTTGATGTGACATGCTGTTCCAAGGGGCCAATTTAGGAATCAAATCTAAGGCCTCATGCACACGAACGTAAAAATGCCCGTAATCACGGGCCGTAATTACGGCACGTAATTACGGGCCCATAGACTTATATTGGCCACGAGTACCTCCCTGTATGCTTACGGGAAGGTGCCCGGGCCGCTGAAAAATATAGAACATGTCCTATTTTAGGCCGCAATTACGGCGCGGGCAGGCCCATAGAAGTCTACGGGGCTCCCGTAATTACGGGTGACTACGTGTGTGCAGCCATAATTACGGGAGCGTTGCTAGGCGACCTCAGTGGATAGTCACTGTCCAGGGTGCTGAAAGAGTTAACTGATCGGCAGTAACTCTTTCAGCACCCTAGACAGTGACTACCAATAACAATATAAACCAAGGTGTAAAAAAAAATAGAAGTTCATACTTACCCAGAACTCCCTGCTTCTTCCTCCAGTCCGGCCTCCCGGGATGACATTTCAGCCCATGTGACCACTGCAGCCAATCACAGGCCAATCACAGGCTACAGCGGTCACATGAACTGCCGCGTCATCCAGGGAGGTCGGGCTGGATGTCGAAAGAGGGACGCGTCACCAAGACAACGGCCGGGTAAGTATGAATTTCTTTTACTTTTACCTCGGAAAGGGATGCCCCTTCTCTCTATCCTGCACTGATAGAGAGAAGGGGCTGCCGATTAGTGCAGTGCAATTTTGCAGCGAAAACATGCCCGTAAATACAGGTGGAATACTGGTGATTCCGGACCGGTAGTTACGGGCACGGGTCCGTAAATACTGGTGCAATACGGGTCGAATACGTGTGACCAAGGACCCGTATTTACGCCAGTATTTACGGGAGGGGAAAAATACGTTTGTGTGCATGAGGCCTAACGGGTTGGATAAACCACAAACAATGGTACTACACACACTTTTTACACAAGTAGAAAGGGGAAGCAGCACTCCAGTGGAAAATTAAGATATGAGAAAAATTCTCATGGAGCCAAAATTAAGCATTACAGGATAATTAACCTTCCCTCTGCAGCCATTTTTCAGATATTCACTTTAGTTTTATCCTTCCCACGTTCCAAAAGCCATAATGTTTTTATTTTTCTGTCAATACAGCCGTTTGAGGGCTTATTTTTTGCGGGACAAGTTGTAGATTTTTAAGGCATCATATTATTATTGTACCATATAATGTACTGGGAAACTGGCATAAAATTATTTGTGGGATGGAATGGCAAAAAATAACAGCGATTCGTCCATTTTTGGAAGGTTTCGTTTTTACGGTGTTCAACGTGCAGTAAAAATTACATGCTAACTTTATTCTGTGGGTCAATACGATTACGGCGATACCAAATTGATATAGGTTTTTATGTTTACTACTTTTACAAGGAAAAAACGAATTGTTATAAATAAAAAATTGTATTGTGTCGCCACGTTCTGAGAGGCAGAAGTTTTATTTTTACGTCGATTGAGAGGTATGAGGGCTTATTTTTTATGGGATGAGCTGTAGTGTTTATTGGTACCATTTTGGGGTACATGAGACTTTTGGCGGTTTTTAATTTATTTTTACGGCGTTCACCGTGTGGGTTAAATAATATTATATTGTAATAGTTCAGACTTTTACGGTGATACCAGTTATGTTAAGGTTTGTGTTTTTTTACATTGCTTTAGGGGGAAAATGTTGTTTGTTTTTTTTTAAGTTTTAACATATTTTTTTTTTTTATGAAATAAGAAACTTTTATTTAATTGTCTTTAACTTTTTTATACTAGTTTCCCAAGGGGAATTGAACCAGCGATCGTTGGATCGCTTACACAATAAAGTGGAATACTAATATATTGCAGTATATTGTGCTTCTGACATGCACCTAATAAGTCCTGCCGATGGCACGTAAGAGGGGCCACCCCTGAACACTACCTACAGGGGCTGTATGAACAGTGCCCCATGCCAGGACAACCCCTTCAAGGGAGCTCCATATAGCCAATTTGCTGACTGAAGGCCCCGTTTCCCACCAGTGATGGGGATGGAGCCCTCAGTCAGCTTATGGGTGATGGGGAGCTCACTTAATAAAAATTGTATGGGTGCTAATAGAGGGGGCACTCAGCCGGTTTGTGGATCATAATATGGAGTCCCTCAGATAATATAAAGCGCATTAGGGGCTAGTCCACATGTGGCGTAAATACTGCGTATTTTGCGGAAAATCTGCAGCATAAGGCCTTATTCATACGAACGTGTTTAACGTCCGTGATACGGACCTATGTTAGTCAATGGGGCCGCTGCGTAAAACTCACGACATGTCCTATACATGGGCGTTTTTCGCGCATCACGCATTGAAGTCAATGGGTGCGCGAAAGTCACGCATAGCCCACGGAAGCACTTCCGTGTGTCGCACGTCATTCGCGCGTCATTCGCGCAACAGTAGATAAAGAAATTAAGGAAAACATAAAAGCACTTAATTAATTTCTTTTTCTAAACAGCAAAACCGCGTGTCATAAGGATGGCATATGCGTGAAAATCACGCAGCCACACATCATTCACTGATGACACACAGAACTGCAACACGTGCAAAACGCTGCATTTTTTGCGCGCGCAAAACACACACGTTCGTGTGAATAAGGCCTAATACAGTAGCAGAGGAGTGGATGAGATTTCAAATCTCATCCACACGCTGCGTATGTGATATGTGGAGATGCCGCACACAAATAGACCCACAGTGCGGATTTTTTAAGCCGCAGCATGTCAATAGTGGTTGCGGAATCGCCAGTTTGTTGCAGGTTTTAGATCTCCATTGAATTCAATGGGGAAAACACGCAACAAACAGTCAAGTGCTGCGACTTTTCAAGCGGAATCGCAGCGATTACGCCACAAAAATCGCAACTTATTAAAAAAAAAAAACAACCTTATACTTACCTTTGACGTTCTGTAGGCCAGTCTCCTGGGATGATGTGTCATCATATGTGACCACTGCAGCCAATCACAGGCTGTAGCGGTGATCACATGGGATGAAACGTCATCCCAGCAGGCCGGCTAATTCTGTAGTTTTCCGCAGCGGACATTCCGGGCCGAAAAACTGCACCACAATTTGGTGCAGTTTTTCGCCCCGGAATTCGCTGCGGTCACTAGGGGGATACTCTGTGTACCTTTTACCCAGCGTATCCGCCCTTTGTGAATGTACCCTAATATTCCTTAGAAAAGAAGTTTGTTATGGAGGGAGGGGAGTTGTAGTGGGCTGGGGGGGGGGGGGAGAGAGGCGGTTGTAGTGAGCTGGGAGGGAGGGGCGGTTGTAGTGGGGGGTTGTGGGGAGAGGGGGGTTTTAGTGAGCTGGGGGGTTGTGTGGGGGGCCCCATACACTGCTTGAAGCCCACCCCTTCAGAGCAGGGCACAGTGCAGGCATTTATAGTGAAAAAATGCTGATGAATCACCTATTGCAGGAAATGGAGTCCATCCTGACTTCTACGCGGCACCACCAGACTGCACCGACTTGAGCAGTTTAGCCGGGGGCGGAGCAGAAACAAGCATAGCACTGATTGGCTGAAAATCAGCCAGCCAGTGCTATTCTTAAAAGCAGAGTTTATAGCCGCACGTAGCGGTGCACAGCAGCCGGGGAAGAAACAGTCACAGGCCCTTGCATCTCCCGGCCCGGCCGACTCCCGGAGCCGCTGACATGCTGATTCGTCCACAACCAGCAGGGGGCAACCATTTCTTTGGTTGGAGCCCGGGCCCACCGGACGATCCTCCGATGGACAAGGCCTACCCTGTTTACCATGGCAGTTGGAGTCTAACAAATTCACCCAGGACTGCCATCAGTAAATAAAAGACAAAAATAAGATTGTCCCAGAGCTCCTACTCGTATTAAATCTTCATCTCACTCATTCTTTAGGCCCCATGCACACGACCGTAGATTTCGTCAGTTATTACGGTCCGTAATTACTGACCCATTAATTTCTATGGCCAACGGACATCTTTCCGTATATTTACAGGAAGGTGTCCGTTGAAACCTTTTGTAAAAATAGTACATGTCCTATTTTTTTATTTTACGGACCGTGCTCCCACACTTTATAATGGGAGCACGGTCCGCAAATGCGGCTGACTGTCTGCAGCCGGCCGTGCCCGAAATCACAGACTGTGATTATGGGCACGGTCGGGTGAATGGGGCCTTAGATGGAGAAAAAAAAAATGTAAATGTGACCTCGTGTGTCAGTCCAGTCTTTCTTGAATTTTATTCTCCTGGTCGCTTCTTTCAGGGTCTCCTTCTTAACATCTCTCTCTAGATGCCGCGGCCTGTAAACAGGCTCACCACCTCTCCTCCTGTATATACGTCTCCAAAGAACACATCCTGTGGATCTCTCAGTGTAAGTAGGCAGTACACCTATGTCAGTGAGAAAATCAGAGCGCAAAACACTGCACAGAACCTCCAGGAAAAACTCCCTATGCCTTTGCTGAAATACTCACAGAATAGCAGAGCCCAAGGGATAGGGCAAAAAAACTTTTATTTCAAAACCAACAAGTAAAAACAGCATCACACAGCATGGTCCAGTATAAATACTGGGGATATACAGTAGTAAAGTTTCTGAACCCCAGTAGCTTTTCCCACACATTCATTGGCATCAGAAAAAGTGGTGCATGGGTTTCGTTTCCGAAACACCATATTTTTCAATGTATACCATTCAGCCACAACATTAAAACCACTGACAGGTGAAGTGAATAACATTGATGATCTGGTTACAATGGTGTCTGACAAGTAGTGAGATATTAGGCAGCAGTCAGTTCTTGAAGTTGATGTGCTAGAAGCAGGAAAAATGGGAAAGTGCAAGAATCTGAGTGACTTTGACAAGGACCAAATTTTGTCATCTAAACAACTGGATCAGAGCATCTACAAAAAAGCAGGTCTTGTGTGGTGTTCCGTGTATGTAGTGGTTAGACCCTACCAAAAGTGGTCCAAGGAAGGACAACCGGTATACCGGTAACAGGGTTATGGACGCACAATGCTCACTGATGTGCATGGGGAGCGAAAGCTAACCCAACTGGTCCGATCCCACGGAAGAGTCATTGTAACCCAGATGGTTGAAAAAGTTACTGCTGACTATGGTAGAAAAATGTCAGAACACACATTTCATCACAGCTTGCAAACCGGTTAGAGTGCCTATCAGGGGTGGATTAAAGAGGCTCTGTCACAAGTTTATAACTGCCCTATCTCCAACCTAATCT
Source organism: Rhinoderma darwinii (assembly GCF_050947455.1). NCBI lineage: Eukaryota > Metazoa > Chordata > Amphibia > Anura > Rhinodermatidae > Rhinoderma > Rhinoderma darwinii. The sequence continues at coordinate 597,904,912 of NC_134687.1, forward strand.
AATAGGCGCTTTGATGAAAATAAGTACTGTTGTTGTTGTTTTTTTAAAACTTTTATTTTTGACAAAGTTATGAACATTTTAAGATTTATGCAAATTTGTTCTTAATGCCCAATTGGGCATTTTTTTACTTTTGACCAAGTGGGCATTGTAAAGAAAAGTGTATGACGCTGACCAATCAGTGACTAATCAGTGTCATACACTTCTCTTCATTCATGTTCAGCTGTACTTACAGCACAGCGTGATCTCGCGAGATCACGCTGTGCCGTCACTTGCTCCCACATTAACTTCGCCGGAGTGATTTGCGGAACATGACAAAGAGTTCAAGGTATTAATTTGAAATCTCAATCGGATCAGGGATCTATGGGATGTGCTGGAAAAACAAGTCAGATCCATGAAGGTCCCACTTTACAACTTACAGGACTTAAAAGATTTGCTGCTAACGTCTTGGTGCCAGATAGCCCAGGACACCTTCAAGGGTTGTGAAGCTCATGCCTCGCATGTTTAGGGCTATTTTGGTGGCACGAGTTGGACCTACACAATTTCAGGCAGGTGGTTTTCATGTTATGGCTGATTGGTTTATTTATGCCAAAAAACTGAAACTGGTGTTTGACTCAGAAATTTGCCCCAACTTTTGAGTCAACCTTTTTGTGCCAAGCTTATCTTATAAAAAATATTTTCAGCTATTCCAATTTAAGAGTAAGTTCACACACGGCAGATTTGTCCCATTCAACTGAATAGGATTTGCAGAAATCTACGCAGAAGTTATATAAACAAACCCATTTAGGGGTATGGAACATATTTTCAGTCACAGAAATTTCTGGAACAAATCTGCCGTGTGTGAGTATCCCTTAATTGTTTCTGGAATTACTGTGACAACCAATATGGCTTCCATTATAGCTTCTACAGGACTATAATAACCAATATTTGACTCACAAATCGAGAGACATTTATAGGGAAAGCCACTTATAATGTGGTGACAGAGCCTCTTTAAGTGCCGTATCTCCAACATAAGTAGATCGGCACTATAATGTAGGTGACAGCAGTGCTTTTTATTTTTTTTAAAACAATCTATTTTCACCACTTTATTAGCGATTTTAGATTTATGCTAATGAGTTGCTTAATGCCCAAGTGGGCGTATTTTTACTTTAGACCAAGTGGGCGTTGTACAGAAGAGTGTATGATGCTGACCAATCAGCCTCATGCACTCCTCTCCATTCATTTACTCAGCGCATAGGGATCCTGCTAGATCAGGGGTGGGCAAACTTTTTGACTCGCGGGCCACAATGGGTTCTAAAATTTGACAGAGGGGCCGGGCCAGGAGCATTTGGAGGGAGTGTTTGGGCCGGATATACTAAAGCATTAAATGTAGTGTGTGCAAACCTCATAGCACAGTAAGAACACTACAACCCAATTTATTAACTGTCTTTCAAATGTGAAAAATAGCCCTTATCAGTTAATAAATTTGTCTCAAGGAATATGCAAGATATGGCATTTACATACTATTTCGCAGATACTGGGAGAAGGAAATGTAAATAGATTAAAATAACATACGCACTGTGATTTATCAAGAAAAAAGTTCTGTTGACTCTGTAAATTAGCTGCCAACCTCTGAGCAGTAGCCGCCCGTTCTTGTGTTGACTGCTTGCTAGCATAGTTTGCATGCTTCGTGGCAAAGTGACGGCTGATATTGTACTCTTTGAAAACCGAAGGGCTTAATGGTGACGTGAAACGAAGTGAAAATTAAAGTGAAATAAAGAGAAATACGCGCCACATTAACCCCTTAATGACCGGGCCATTTTGCACGTTAATGACCAAGGATTATTTTTTGTTTTTTCATGGTCGCATTCCAAGAGTCGTAACTTTTTTTTTATTACGTCGACATAGCCGTATAAGGGCTTGTTTTTTGCGGGACGAGTTGTATTTTGTAATTGCACCATTTTTAGATGCTTATAACATATTGATTAACTTTTATTAACTTTATTTTAGGAGAGAATTGAAAATAAGCAGCTATTCCAGCATTAATTTTCACGTTATAAATTTATGCCCTTTACTATGCAGCATAAATAACATGTTACCTTTATTCTACGGGTCGGCACGATTACGAGGATACCAAATATGTAAAGGTTTTATATGTTTTCCTATGTTTGCACAATAAAAACCCTTTTAGAAAAAAATTACTTGTTTTTGCATCGCCGCGTTCCAAGAGCCGTCATTTTTTTATTTTTCCGTCGATGTGACCGTACGTGGGCTTGATTTTTGCGGGCCAATGCGTAGTTTTCATTAGTACTATTTTGGGGTACATAGGACTTATAGATTAACTTTTATTTTATTTTTTATGGGGGGAATGGGAGAAAAGAGAGAATTTTGCCGTTGTTTTTTGCGGGTTTTTTGGACGCCGTACATCCGGCGGTTTCATTAATGTGTTCATTTTATTGGTCAAGTTGTTATGATCGCGGGGATACCATATATGTGTATGTGTTATTTGTTTTGACACTTTTACTGAATAAAACCACTTTTTGGGCAAAAAAAGTAGTTTTATTTGATTTTGACTGTAATTATTTTTTTTTTTTTCAACAAACTTTATTTAACTGATTGACATTTTTTTTTAAAGTCCCACCAGGGGACTTCACTATGCGATGTGCCGATCGCATATATAATGCTTTGGTATACTTAGTATACCAAAGCATTATTGCCTGTCAGTGTAAAACTGACAGGCAACCTATTAGGTCATGCCTCCGGCATCGCCAAACAGGCAGTTGCGGAAGACAGACCTGGGGGTCTTTGTTAGACCCCCGGCTGTCATGGAAACCCGACGGCGACCCGCGATTTGTTTGCGGGGGCGCCGATCGGGTGACAGAGGGAGCTCCCTCCCTCTGTCAAACACATTAGATGCCGCTGTCACTATTGACAGCGGCATTTAATGGGTTAAACTGCCGGAATCGGAGCGCGCTTCGATTCCGGCAGTTGCAGCAGGAGCCAGGCTGTGTATAACAGCCGTGCTCCTGCCGCTGATCGCGTGGGTACACTGGCAGTACCCGCGCCATCACAGGACGGATATATCCGTCCTCCTGCGCGAACTAGCAGCTGCTGAGGACGGATATATCCGTCCTTCGGCGTTAAGGCAACGGTCAATGTGTTTTGAGTGCGCCATCTATTGGGAAAACGTGGGCATTGCAGGGAAAGGGGAAAAAAAAGGAGGTTTTTACTATGATTTGGACAAGTTCGGCGGGCCGGACTAAAAAGCCTAACGGGCCGTATGTGGCCCGCGGGCCGTAGTTTGCCCATGTCTGTGCTAGATCCTTATGTGCTGTCTTATACTAACACATTAACAATACTGAAGTGTTTAGACAGTGAATAGACATTCCACGGAATGTCTATTCACAATCGCTGCACTTCGTTACTCTGTCTGTGGTAGTTACAGCAGGGAAAGCGTGATCTCGGTAAATGACAGGTTACAGCGAGATTACGTTTTGCTCTGCTGTAACTACCATAGAAACAGTAACGAAGTGCAGAGATTGTGAATAGACATCCCGTGGAGTGTCTATTCACTGTCTAAACACTTCAGTATTGTTAATATGTTAGTATAAGACAGCACATAGCAACCTAAAAGGATCCCTATGCGCTGACTAAATGAATGGAGAGAAGTGTATGACGCTGATTGGTCAACGTCATACACTCCTCTGTACAACGCCCACTTGGTCTAAAGTAAAAACGGTTTACAATCCGGTTCATGAAAAAGTCCCCCGAAAAACTGGACTGTTGGTAAGTATGCAGGTGTTGAATGTCACTCAGTTTTCCTTGCCAGCTTATTCTGCCTATCAACAAAGTAGTAGGGTGTGTTTACATATTGTAATTTTGCGGTTCTCACTGTGATTTTCCTAACCTCTTCACGCACCCAGATGTGCTATTACGTCCGGGTGTGGGGGGGTGTTGTTTGGAGCAGCGTTCGCACTGTTCCTGGCTGTTTAACCCCTCAAATGCTGCGGTTAATTGCGACCGCAGCATCTGAGGCGTTGGAAAGAGGGGGGTGGCCCCCTCCGACAGCTCATTGCTCTCCCCTGCAGTGAGATCGGGGGGTGACAATGGTTGTTATGGCAGCCCAGGGGCCTCATGAAGGCCCCCAGGACTGCCTTCACTCTGCCTCTTTTAAGCCCTGCCTGTGGCAGGGCTGATGCCTGTAAAAATGACTATATACTACAATACGTGAGTATTGCTATTTTTTTACATTACTATTTTTTTAAGTTAATATTGCAGCATATTATACCAGTTATCTAATGATCGCTGGTCCAAGTCCCCTAAGGGGGCTAATAAAGTGTGTAAAAAAAAAGTGAAAAACGTTTTTAGTGGTGAAAAAAATAAAAATTTAGAAACCCTTTCCCCATTTTCCCCCTAAAGTAATGTAAAAAATAAAAAAAAGTAAACAAAATTGGTATCGCTGCGTCCGTAAAAGTCTGAACTATTACAATATAGTATTATTTAATGCTCACGTGAACGTCGTAAAAAAAACAAAAAATGGAAAACTCCAAAATCGCTGTTTTTTGGTCACCTTAGCTTTCAAAACAAATGTAACAAAAAGTAATACAAAATTCTACATACCAAAAAATGGTACCAATAAAAACTACAGCTCGTCCCGCAAAAAATAAGCCCTCACACCGCTCAATCGGTGAAAAAATAAAAAAGTTATGGCTCTCAGAATGTGGCAACACAAAATATCTTTGTTTTTTTTTAACAAAAAGTTTATTATCAATAAGAGTAGAAAAATATATAAAAACCTATATAACGGATACAAATTTGCAATCACCGTATTCGTATTGAGCCACAGAATAAAGATACGTTTTTACCACACTGTGAAAGCCGTAAAAACTAAACCCAAAAAAACCAATTGAGGAATCACAGTTTTTTCCAACTTCAGCACCTCAAATAATTTTTTTTCAGTTTCCTAGTACATTACACTGTGTTCCAAATTATTATGCACATTGGATTTACGTGTCATAAACATTTAATTATTAGTTTTTCAATTAAACTCATGCATGGTATTGTGTCTTAGGGCTCTTTGGATCATTGTAATCAATCTCAGACACCTGTGATAATTAGTTTGCCAGGTGTGCCCAATCAAAGGAAAACTACATAAAGGGAACCTGTCACCAGCATTTCAGTTATTGAACTTTACTTATGCCTCACTGGCGGCTGATATCAAAAGTTCATTGCCGTTATCCCCTCTCCTAAACTCCTCCTCCGACTGTAAATAACAGTCTACGAACATTTCACGCTTTTTATCGTAATAATCCGATGTCCCGTTGTGCGCACACACCAGAAGAGGACATCAATGCACAAGCGCAGGATTTTGTGTGCTGGGGAAGGCGAGGAGCTGTCAATCAAAAGTACAGAGGCGGGGTAAACTCGGAAAGACTTGAGGAACGAAGATTTGACTCTTTTCAAACGAAGATATGACTCTTTTATGCTCATTAGCATACGGTGTGGGAACACAAGAAAACTGAATACTAAAGCTACAGAGCCGACTAAGAAGACAATTATAGGTTATATAGAAATGATTTTTCACCCTCTACCAGCAGGTATTGCTGGTTTAATAGGTAAAATGCTGGTGACGGGTTCCCTTTAAGAAGGATGTTCCACATTATTAAGCAGGCCACAGGTTTAAAGCAATATGGGAAAGAAAAAGGATCTCTCTGCTGCTGAAAAGCGTGAAATAGTGCAATACCTTGGACAAGGTATGAAAACTGTAATGACAGGGTAGGGAGACAGACAGGTGATCCCTAATCTACCTGCCACTCAGTCCCTGCCTACTTGCAACGACTCGTCCTAAGCGACGGGGTACAACTGGGCGATGTTCCCTACGCACAGTAAGTGCAAGACAGACAAAGGTACACAGGAGCTAGGGAAACGGGGCAGCTGCCCACGGAGACACCGTGAGCAACAAGAGTAGTGAACGAGCCGAGTCAAACAAGGAGAGAGCGAGGTACAAAACGTTGAGCAGGAGAGTGGTCAGAAAGCCAAGGTCAATAACAAACAGAGGATGAGTAGTACAAGCAGAAGCAGCAAGCCAGGAAACAAGCATAGAAGAATCACAGGCAAAGGAGGAACAGGAAAGGCAGGTATAAATAGACAGTGGGCGGGAACTAGCTCCGTCTGGCCAGGCTCTCCCACTCCTAAGCCTGCCATCCTGAGTGGTGGAAGATGGAGTCAGTCTCACAGACATAGGAGCAGGTGCAGACTGATTGCCCACGGGCGTTGACACAGAAGCTGTGTCTGGCAAATCCTTTACAGTACTCCCCCTTTTATGAGGGGCCACCGGACCCTTTCTAGGTGCACCTGGTTTATTGGGGAAACGAAGGTGGAACCTCCTGAGCAATACCCCAGCGTGAACATCCCGGGCGGGTACCCAAGTCCTCTCCTCAGGCCCGTATCCTCTCCAATGGACCAGGTACTGGAGGGAGCCTTGGACCATCCTGCTGTCCACAATCTTGGCCACCTCGAATTCAGAGCTCTGAGGAAATCCCGTTCAGGGATGAAACGCGTCAGCTGACTCAATCAAACAGGGCGGGTAGTGACGTCTAATCCCTGCCTTGCAAATCCCTGTCCAATGTTGGAGACACCACATGGAAAGAGGATATCATACATTTTCGGAACTTACCTGGTTGCCAGCATGTGCCCTTGCCCTTTTGGATCTTGCATTTTCCGGCGTACGATGTGGAGTGCCTAGGCACATTGGAAAGAAAAGCATTATTTGAGGTGACGGTGGAAGTTTTGGAGGCTTCAAAGAAAATATATGGCCATATTTGTCGGTACTCACCTGTTGAAGGCCCTCTATCCCACCTGCCTGGCTGGCTGCCTCTCCGCATGGTTCCCTGAAGCTTGCTGGATGTTTGGAGGTAAAACCTGTATAAGGAATAAAAATTGGGCTTGCCGAATATAAAAAATCCGGAAGGCTATATATTGACCTATGGGTCTATGAATAGACTGCTTACTACTATAGATCCTCACAAAAATCAAGGATCTCTTTATTGAAATGGAGGGGAAAAAAACCTGCTATAAAATCTGGTTCCCTAATATACGAGGGTTATCTTCCTGTGACGAGTACCATATTATATAACAAGATTCTCTCCAAAAAATTATTGCCAACCACATGGAATGGGAACTCTGGCCATTCCAAGGATAAAAAATATATATTGTCAAAAAACGCAAGTGTGAATATAACCCAGCGGTTTTACTGAAATTCTTTCGAAACAATATATATATATATATATATTGTGTATGTTATTTATCCTAGGGAACTAGATTTATGTACAGAAGTTCCAATTGTATAATTTTCCTGGCCAGGAGATTTTCTTTTAAAACTTTGTGTATATGTATATTTATACTTCCGATTATATCTGGAGTTCAAAATAAAATATTTTTGATAATTTTCTATTAACCCAAGAGAGCCTAGTCATATTTCTGGAATATTTTTCTTTCTTTTTTCTTCTTCTTTTACATAGATTCTAAGAAAACCAGATTCTTGTGGTCGGTAAGGACCGTTACCTGGTACCTAGCCCCCTCCAGGAAGTGGCGCCACTCTTCAAATGCCCATTTAATGGCTAAGAGTTTGCGGTTGCCAATATCATAGTTACTCTCAGTGGGCGAAAACTTCCTGGAGAAGTAGGCACAGGGACTGAGATGGGTGAGGGACCTGGTACCCTGGGACAAGACAGCACCCACTCCCACCTCGGAGGCGTCAACCTCCACGATGAATGGCTCCATTTGGTTGGGTTGAACCAGCACTGGGGCCGAGATAAAGCACTTCTTAAGGACCTCAAAAGCCTGGACAGCCTCAGGAGGCCAGTGGAGGAGATCAGCACCTTTGCGAGTGAGATCCGTAAGAGGCTTAGCGATGACCGAGAAGTTAGCAATAAATCTCCTGTAATAATTAGCGAATCCCAGGAAGCACTGTAATGCCTTCAGGGAGGCAGGTTGGACCCATTCCGCCACAGCCTGGACCTTGGCGGGGTCCATGCGGAATTCATGAGGAGTGAGGATTTGACACAAAAATGGTATCTCTTGCACCCCAAACACACATTTTCTCGGTCTTAGCAAACAGTTTGTTTTCCCGAAGGACCTGGAGCACCTTCCTAACATGCTCAATGTGGGAGGACCAGTCCTTGGAAAACACAAGTATGTCATCAAGGTACACTACAAGAAATACCCCCAGGTTGTCTCTTAAAATCTCATTTATGAAATTCTGGAAGACCGCGGGAGCATTACACAACCCAAAGGGCATGGCGAGGTATTCGAAATGACCTTCGGGCGTGTTAAACGCAGTCTTCCACTCATCCCCCTCTTTGATGCGGATAAGGTTATAAGCCCCCCTTTGGTCAAACTCAGAGAACCATTGGGCCCCCTGAACCTGATTGAAGAGATCAGGAATCAAAGGAGTGGGGTACTGGTTCCTTACAGTGACCTTATTCAAGTTCCGGTAGTCGATGCATGGCCTAAGACCACCATCCTTCTTCCCTACGAAGAAGAAGCCAGCACCTACCGGAGAAGTAGAGGGGCGAATGTAACCCATGGCCAGGCATTCCTGGATATACTCTCTCATGGCTTCACGTTTGGGACAAGAGAGATTGAATATCCTACCCTTAGGGAGCTTAGCTCCTGGTATCAAATCGATTGCGCAATCGTATTCTCTATGAGGAGGTAACACTTCGGAGGCCTCTTTAGAGAAAACATCAGCGAAGTCCTGAACAAACTCAGGTAGAGTGTTCACCTCCTCAGAGAGAGAAATATAATTAACAGAAAAACATGACGTCATGCATTCATTTCCCCATTTGGTAATATCCCCAGTATTCCAGTTAAACGTGGGACTATGCAACTGCAACCAGGGAAGGCCTAAAACCAAATCGGACGATAATCCCTGCATCACCAGTACAGAGCACTGCTCCAAATGCATGGAGCCAACAAGGAGTTCAAAAACAGGGGTATGCTGTGTAAAATAACCATTAGCAAGAGGAGTGGAGTCGATACCCACTACCGGGACAGGTTTACGCAAATCAATCAATGGCATAGCTAGAGACATAGCAAATTCCACAGACATAATATTAGCAGAAGACCCTGAATCCATGAAGGCACTGCCGGTAGCAGACCTACCACCAAAAGAGACCTGAAAGGGAAGAAAGATTTTATTAGGTTTCATCTTTACGGGAAATACCTGTGCGCCCAAGTGACCTCCCCGATGATCACTTAGGCGCGGAAGTTCTTCCGGCTGCTTATTCTTACGCCCAGGACAGTTGTTCACTTGATGCTTGTCATCCCCACAGTAGAAGCAGAGACCATTCTTCCTGCAGAACTCTCTATGTTGTTGGGGGGACACGGAGGCCCCGAGTTGCATTGGTTCATCCGAGTTTTCCGTGGAAGAATGAAGCAACGGAATCTCGGGAGCTATCATGGGGGAGTCAGAGGAGAAGGAACAAAAACGTTCAAGTCGTCGTTCCCTGAGACGTCGGTCAAGTCGTACCGCTAAAGCCATAGCCTTATCTAGGGAGTCAGCAGAGGGATAGCTAACTAGCAGGTCTCTCAGGGCGTTCGACAGACCCAATCTAAACTGGCACCTCAAGGCATGGTCATTCCACTGAGAAGCTACACACCACTTTCTAAAGTCAGAACAATACTCCTCTACAGGTCTCTTACCCTGACGTAAGGTCAACAGCTGACTCTCGGCAAAGGCAGTCTTGTCAGTCTCGTCATAAATGAGCTCGAGAGCAGAAAAGAAGAGATCAACGGAGGAAAGTTCAGGGGCGTCAGGAGCCAAGGAGAAGGCCCATTCTTGGGGCCCGTCCTGGAGCCGGGACATAATTATACCCACCCGCTGGCTCTCAGAACCTGAGGAGTGGGGCTTTAAGCGAAAATAGAGCCTACAACTCTCCCGAAAGGAGAAAAAAGTCTTCCGGTCCCCTGAGAACCGGTCAGGCAACTTGAGATGGGGTTCAAGAGGTGAGGTGGGGGGCACTACCAGGGAAGCATCACGCAGATTGTCCCTCTGAGCCAGGGCCTGGACCTGTAGGGAGAGGCCCTGCATCTGCTGAGCCAGGGTCCCAAGGGGGTCCATAGAAGTGTCAGGGACCAGGGTAGACTAGGTATATGGGCCTGTGATTATGTAATGACAGGGTAGGGAGACAGACAGGTGATCCCTAATCTACCCGCCACTCAGTCCCTGCCTACTTGCAACGACCCATCCTAAGCGACGGGGTACAACTGGGCGACGGTCCCTACGCTCAGTACGTGCAAGACAGACAAAACAGACAAGGGTACACAGGAGCTAGGGAAACGGGGCAGCTGCCCACGGAGACACCGTGAGCAACAAGAGTAGTGAACGAGCCGAGTCAAACCAGGAGAGAGCGAGGTACAAAACGCTGAGCAGGAGAGTGGTCAGAAAGCCAAGGTCAATAACAAGCAGAGGATGAGTAGTACAAGCAGCAGCAGCAAGCCAGGAAACAAGCATAGAAGAATCACAGGCAAAGGAGGAACAGGAAAGGCAGGTATAAATAGACAGTGGGCGGGAACTAGCTCCGTCTGGCCAGGCTGTGATAGGCTCTCCCACTCCTAAGCCTGCCATCCTGAGTGGTGGAAGATGGAGTCAGTCTCACAGACATAGGAGCAGGTGCAGACTGACTGCCCACGGGCGTTGACACAGAAGCTGTGTCTGGCAAATCCTTTACAAAAACATTGGATATTTCAAGAAAACTTAGGCGTGATCATCGTACTGTGAAAAGATTTGTGGCTGATTCAGAGCATAGACGGGTTCGTTCAGATAAAGGCATAATGAGGAAGGTTTCTGCCAGACAAATTAATAGGATTAGGAGAGCAGCTGCTAAAATGCCATTGCAAAGCAGCAAACAGGTATTTGAAGCCGCTGGTGCCTCTGGAGTCCCGCGAACTTCAAGGTGTAGGATCCTCCAGAGGTTTGCAAGTGTGCATAAAGCTATTATTCGGCCACCCCTAAACAATGCTCACAAGCAGAAACGGTTGCAGTGGGCTCAGAAATACATGAATACTAATTTTCAAACCGTGTTGTTTATTGATGAGTGCCGTGCAACCCTGGATGGTCCAGATGGATGGAGTAGTGGATGGTTGGTGAATGGCCACCATGTCCCAACAAGGCTGTGATGTCAGCAAGGAGGTGGCGGAGTCATGTTTTGGGCTGGAATCATGGGGAGAGAGCTGGTAGGCCCCTTTAGGGTCCCTGACGGTGTGAAAATAACCTCTGAAAAGCACGTAGAGTTTATGACTGACCACTTTCTTCCGTGTTACAAAAAGAAGAACTGTGGCTTCCGTAGTAAAATGATCTTCATGCATGACAATGGACCATCTCATGCTGCAAAGAATACCTCTGTGTCATTGGCTGCTATGGGCATAAAAGGAGAGAAACTCATGGTGTGGCCCCCATGTTCCCCTGACCTCAACCCTATTGAGAACCTTTGGAGCATCCTCACGCAAAATATCTATGAGGGTGGGAGGCAGTTCACATCAAAACAGAAGCACTGGGAGGCTATTCTGACATCCTGCAAAGATATTTAAGCAGAAACTGTCCAAATACTCACAAATTCAATGGATGCAAGAATTGTGAAGGTGATATCAAAGAAGGGGTCCTATGTTAACATGTAACTTGGCCTGTTAAGTTTTTTTGGATTGAAAGAGCTTTTGATTTCTGTAAATATAACCTCCTGATGCTGCAAATTCAACAAATTACCATTTTAGTTCTCTTTACAACCTTTAAAATGTTTTGATATCTGTTGTGCATAATAATTTGAAACAGTGCATTTTGAGTTTTTTACTTCTAAAAAAAAAACTTATCATTAGGAGATTTGTTCAATAAAATTCACATACTCCAACGTTTGATGGCTTGAAGATTATACTGACTGTCATTTGCATTGACTATTTAGGAAAATCAGCGAAAAATAACATTTGCATAATAATTTGGAACGCGTGTATATGGAACTATAAATGGTACTAAAAGAAATTACATCCTCCTCCCGCAAAAAAATAAGCCCTCACACCACTCTATTGACGAAAAAATAAAAAAGTTATGGCTCTTGGAATGAGGGGAGTAAAAAACTAAAATGAAAAATCAAAAAATGTTTGTCCCGAAGGGGTTAAAATTGTGGCAAAAACTGGGATTTGACCACGGCGTGTGCAAAAAGCCAAATTTGCCGCTCAGGACTAATTGATTGAAATCCAGCTTTACCAAGAACATACATAACTAAGGCTATGGCCACATCTTTGTCGGAGCCTCTGTTGCAGATTCTGTCAAATCGGAAAAAATAGTACTGCATGCCACACTATTTTTTCTGCCAAAACAACGGACACCTACATGGAACCCGTCAAACCCTAATATAAGTCATTAGGGTCCGTCAGGCACCACTGGTATATGTCGTGCGACTAATCCGGCACTGCGTTGTGGCTTCTGTTATAAACAGAAGCCACGATGAAGATGTGAACAGAGCCGAACATTAAGCACTGAATTAAGATTATGACGTGCAGCACTTTGAAAAAGCCTCTTGGAAGCTGTAATAGCAGCCATATTTGTTGTCACCCAGCTTTTCCACTAGGAAAAAGCAGAAAATTTTAACGACTTGACAAAAGAGGACGACTCAATAATTATGTTAAAGAGGTTGTCTTATGAAGGCCATGGGGCATCATCGGGGGGTCTCAAACTCAATACCGCCATCTATTAATCAAAGCAAAGAGCCACTAACGAAGACAGATTATTGCTCTGGCAGACCCATCCTGTCCATCTATTACAAAGTGGATTTCTTTCATATGAATGGCCAGCATGTAATACTATATTTACCCTGTAGTGGTCACTGCAGGGACAATATATGTTTTGATGCCTCACATGTGTTTCAAAATCTGGACGGTGGTGATCAGCTGATCGCCGGGCCAGCTTCAAACTGTAAAGGAGTTGTCTTGGTAAAAAAAAAATCTATTTGGTGATCATATTGGTTGTCAGTTTCCCAGGAACAAATTTAACAAAGAAAGAGATGAATATAATTTTTAATGACTAGACAGAAGAGGGTGACTCTAAGACTTGCAGTATGTTTACTGAGGAATTTATGATTTTAAGTAGAAATGTTCTTTAATTCATACATTTCAGATTGCAAGTTTTCTCCCGAGGGGAATTAAGAAGCGATCGGATGCAGAACTACACAAAACATACCTGGAGAATTTTACATTTTATAGCTCCGTCAGGACTAAACAAGGTGCAGAAAGGAGGCTCGAGATGACATGAAAGCTTTCATCTTGGCTGGCGAGCAAACTTTTCTAGGTCTTTCTGTGCAAGGAAAATAAAATTGCCTGGGGTCAATGAGCGTCCCTGCTCCACAGCACTTTAAGGTGGAACAGCCCAAATTAATATTAACGATGCAGTGAGCCCCTCCACGTGGAGATTTATGGGACCACTGGGAGGACAAGAAAGTGGGTTTTATGAATTTAACATGAGATTCAGAAAAACTGCTGGGACCAGCTGATCTCCAAAGGCACAAAAAAATGGATTCCCTGAAAATGTTCAGCGCTCGTCTATCTTCATTTCCTTTTAACATTTTCCTTATTTTTTTATCAATAAAAATGCAGAAGACTCTACAAAATTAATTTACATAACTATCATGAAGGAAGGATTCTACAAGAGGGTTGATTATTGGAAATGGATTTATTATGGTGGAATATTTCTGCTTCATTAACGACTAATATATATAATTTATTTAAAATGTTTATCGATTATGTAATTAAATATTATAGATTGGAGCCGCTGTTTTTCCTGGTGTAAGGGGGGATTCAGACGAGCGCGATTTGCGCGCGTGCAGGCCGCGTATTTTCTGCGCATCACGCACAGCACTATAGAAGTCAATGAGGCAGTTCAAACAGTGCGTGATTCTTGCGCAGCGTTTGTTCGCTGCGTACTATACGCGACAGGTTCAAAAACTCTGCGTATTTCACGCATCACGCACCCATTGAAGTCAATGGGTGCGTGAAAATCACGCATGTCATACGCTGGCAGCAGCTGCGAACGCGCGTTTTTCACGCAGGACACGTTGTCTCAATGCAAATGAGTTTGAACTAACTAGTTGAAACCAGCAGAAAAGCAGGAAGTTGGTTAGACAGCAGGTTTTGCAAAAGAGGCCACCCCGTTTGCAAAAGCACCACAAGCACTTTGCAGGCATGCCTCGGCAGATGGATGTTGGGAAGCTCATTCGGTTAGTTCAGGAGCGGCCGGAGGTCTGGAACACCCATGCGGAGTCGTACCATGACCGCACATTGAAGGAGGCAGCATGGGAGCAGATAGCAGAGGCGCTATTTGAGCAGGAGTGGGCCGACAGCCGCACCCGTGACCGGCTACAAATTGGTGAGTGGATATCTGTGTGTCGCCATTGATGTGTATAATGACATCCATATTGGATATTGCGTCCCTGCTGAATAATTGCCTGTCATTGCCAACGTTTCGGTTCAGTGCCATCTTTATATATATAGTATCATCAACTTAGGCTTGTTCTTGTGTAGACGTGTGTTTAATAACACCAGTTTATACATGCACTGTCTGTGTGCGCACTCACATCTGCTGAGTTTAATCAATGATGTGTTCTTATTCATCATACAGTGGACGATGTAAAGAGACGGTGGCGCAGCTCGAGGGACCAGTTCCGTCGAGAACATGGATCCGGCGCCCGTAGCGGAGATGGTGGTCCCCAAAAACGGCGCTACATGTACTACGACCAGCTGTTGTTCCTGCGGGAAATAATGGACATGCGACCGTAAGTACTCGTTGTTGTCCCTTTGTGGCCACGTCACCCTCCAAACATGTTACATACCCCAAAACGCCTTGGTGTTTGCACATGACATTTGTTTCCTCAACTGACGTGTCCCCTATATTATAGAACTAGCGACACTCTGGATGCTTCAGAAGAGGAGGCACGGCCCCAGTGTAGCCAGGCGTCCGAAGCCGCTGCTCCCCTGGTCGCCCTCACCCCGGAGGCCACTAGAGAGGATCCTGGTCCAGTCGCCTCAGCGCCTGAAGCAGGACAACCGGACCAAGTGGCACCTAGACAAGCAGCACCCCGCCGCAGACGTCCTGGTAACCCACCCGCAGCTGCACAGGTGGACGCCCGTGTTCTGGAGTACCTGCGCCGTGCAGCCGATGAGGACCAGCACGATTTTTTTTGCCGGAGCATGGCACCTTTGATGCGGCGGGTACCAGAGGATAGGTTGGTGCGGCTGCAAATAAATATGCTGTCTTTAATCGACTGTGCGACACCCCCGCTAAGTCCAGGCCGGTGCTTTACTTCTCTGGAGCACTGGCGTAGTGTATATATGCCCTCAGCGCGTGCCCATGTGCCAAGGCCCTCCCAACCTGCCCCCGTCTTCTCGCAGATGGCGCAATACCCTCCTGCCCCAAGATACCTCTCCCCTGCCCCAATGCCTGGGCCAGTCCATCACTTTCCTCAATACTCCATACCTGGGCCAAGTTTACAGGCTCACATGCAGCCTCAGGGTTACCACCCGCAGTATCAACCCCAATATGCTGTGCAGGAACAGGCTCCTCAGGGCCGGGGACAGCAGAGTGGTGCGGAACGGTCGGGTTACAGCTCGCCGACCCATGCCTATCAGAATCTTTAGGGGCTCTTTTTTTCTACCGACACATGTTAGAAATCGATGACATGCTAGGAATTTGTTGTATATGCATCATGTTGGTGCACTTTTTTGTTCGGGTATGTTTTCCCGCCTCTGTATTTATTTGGCTGATATGGCGAGTATGTGCCACAAACATGACTACTACTAAAGTTCGATATTTTGAAGTTCTGTGTGGACAATCCTTTTGTTACCTTGCACACCTTTTCTACTGCCTCTACCGCTAGGAGGTGCTGTTGCCTTAGAGGTTGTGACGGTATTAGATTTCTCCACCACATCTTTGAGGTCTTCGTTGTTCGGAAGGGGTTTGGAATACCAGGAACTCAGCTGTAATTAGTATAGTTAGTGTTTGGCCAGAACTAACTTTACTCCCCCCGAAACGCTCACATACATATAGGCCAGGAAATACATAGTTTCCACAAGAGGATGTGATGTCCATGCATTCCTGCCGTCTAAAAAGGGTATTCCAAGCGCCTACCGAGCTTTAAGCTCGCAACCCACGTCAAGGGGCCTCAAGTTTTGCGAGTCCCTAACCCTCCCCCACACCCCCCCCCCCACCAAAAAAGGCCTTGAGGGATAAACAGACGTTCTCTCAAATAAGATTAACTTCACCACAACTCAAATGGCAGCGTTCTGGCAGGTCACTTCTCAAGCCTGCCTGGCAAAATACTCGGCAAATTGGTGGCGCACTCGCTGCCCACATGTCGGTGGCCGGCCAGGCCGAGCAGCCTGGCTCAGGCTGGTGGTGGGTGCAGATGTTCCCATATATTCCACATCATGAGCGGCATCATTGATGCGGGTAAAGTTGTGCAGCACAACACAGGCTTTGATCACGCATGTGACATTTGACGGCGACAATTGCATTGATGTCATCAGGACCCTCCACTTGCTGGTCATGATGCCAAAGGCACATTCCACGACTTTCCGTGCTCTGCATAGTCGCTGATTGAAAATGCGCCTACGGTTATCCATGCCCCTCCGCGCAAATGGCCGCATTACGTGTTTGCTGAGGGCAAAACCTTCATCTGCAACCATAACATAAGGAAGGGGTGGCCCGCTGGTGCCAGGGAGGATGCTAGGCTCGGGGACATCAAGTTGGTTGGACATTAGACGCTGTGCCATTCTAGATGAGCGAAAAATGCGTGCATCCGCCGAGCTGCCATAGGACCCGATGTCCACGATGGTAAAGCAGAAATTACAGTCCGACAACGCAAGCAAAACTATTGAAAAATACTGCTTGTAATTGAAGTAGCGAGAGCCAGAGTGGGGCGGTTTCTGCACACGGATGTGCTTCCCATCGAGTGCACCAATACAGTTAGGAAATTGGGTGTCGCGTTCAAACTGCTGCGCTATGCGAAGCCAGTGTTGGGCCGTAGGCTGAGGGATCACGCTGCTCTTCAATCTCTGCCACAGGACCACACAGGTTGCTGGGACAATGCCGCAAATAGTGGAGACTCCAATTAGGAATTCAAAATGAAGGGCATGGTAGCTAATGCCGGTCGCCAAAAAACTACAGAAATTCATACAAGCAAAGCACAAAGAAAACATGTTAGTTTAGGACATTAAGGACATTAAAAAAGGTGTAACCTGGCTCACAAAACTGCACATACCGTAACGTCAGAAGGAGACGCTCCTCGGGGGAAATACAGCGTCGCATGTTTGTGTTCTGATAGGTTATTCCAGGCCGAACCAGCTCCAGCAGCATATCAAAGGCATGCACAGACAGGCGGCAAAAGGCCCGAAATTTCTCAGGGTGACGACGGAGGTCAGCAAAGAGGATATGAAAATGCCCTTTAGAGGTGCGTTGGGCCACTATTGGGTGAACCCACATCCTACCTGATCTCCGCCGGTGTGGCCGTAGAGGGCTACCTCGTTGCCCAAACCTACGGGATATCATCCATGCTAATAGCACACGGGCCAGAGAGCTAGGTGGCATCAATGCAGTCTGGCAGACAAACTTCACTAAAATACTGGTAGAAACAGTGGGTTGCATCCAAAGCACACAAATGAATTAACACAGGTGCACACATGAAGCAGGGGTATTGCATTAATGGCCCTTTTGAAGCCTGGCGTAAACAGAACAGCTGAGTGCGTTTTTTCCACGCGCGGGAAAAACGCATGTCTTGCGCGCGTATTACACGCATACATCGTTCAAAAACGCATTGGCCACGCTGCTGACACGCTCGCAAAACGCTGCGTTGTTTGCGCGCGCAAAAACGCAACGTTCGTGTGAATCTCCCCTAATACACAGAATGCTTGAGTCTGCCAGAGCAACTTTGTTTAGAGTGGCTCTGCATTGTGGCTCATATAGGGGGACCCGAACGGACAAATAAGGCATACGGAAGGGTTATCTTTATGACTCAATTCTTCTATTATATCTTACAGATAAGAATTTGCTACATGTCGATCCAGTCTAAGCAGGAATGGGATGCTGCCAGGTCACTCGAAAAGATTTTTAAAATAACAGCCGGTTTGCAGAACCAGGAAGTAGCTGGATGCCGAGCTGGTCCGCCCCTCCGGATTCAATTGTGTCTATGTTGCGATTACATCATCGCATCGTGACGCATCACCTGCATTGTTACGCAGGAGTCTGGCGGGAAGAAGCCAAGCCTTGCCTGCATGGCTGGATGACGGCACAGGAATGTAAATGTCACGAAGCGGGTTAGTGGACCCATGGAGATGGTTGCAGCAGACAGCGCAGAATGTGGCGGATGACACAGGACCCGCAAGTTGCGCCAGACGTGGCGGATTCCTCCGGACGTGGCAGATGACACAGGACATGGCAGGTTACTCTGGACGTGGCAGATGACACAGGACGTGGTTGATTCCTCCGGACGTGGCAGGACTTGATACTAAGGCACAGCACGGGAAACAGGAACGGGGAACAAGGCACCGGTAACAACAGGAACGGGAAACACTAAGGGACCATTTTCAAGACAGACTGGGAAAACTAACAACGCTCAGGCAAGGATTAGAAGGCCAGGGGCCTTCTTATAGACGAGGAAATCGTGGCAGTTGATGATGATGACGATTTCCTATTTGCGCTCTCTGGCCCTTTAAGGCTGGGCGCGAGAGTGCGCGCGCACCCTACGGGACAAAGCCGAACGGAGCGGAAGTGAGCGCTGGAGTCTCCTAGGAGGGAGACGGGGACCAGCGCTCACGGATCCATGGCTGCGGGCGTCGGGAGGTGAGTGAACCAGACGGCCCGTGGCCATGGACGCTACAGTATCCCCCCTCTTACGCCCCCTCTTCTTGGGGCCAGAGCGAGAGAGGAATTTTTTAATAAGAGCAGGAGCGCTGAGGTTCTCCTCTGGCTCCCAGGAGCTCTCCTCAGGACCAAACCCTCTCCAGTCCACCAAATAGAAAGTCCTTCCTCCTACCCTTTTGCAGTCCAGGATCTCTTTTACCTCAAATACATCAGAAGGATCGCTGGGGGCAACTGTGGAACTAGAAGTCTTGCTGTAGCGGTTCAGGACCACTGGTTTCAGGAGGGACACATGGAAGGAGTTAGGGATTCTGAGGGTAGGAGGCAGCCGCAGCTTATAGGAGACAGGGTTGATTTGTTGCAGGATCTCGAAAGGACCAAGGAACCTGGGAGCAAACTTGTATGAAGGCACCCTCAAGCGAATGTTCCGAGAGGACAGCCAGACTTTAGTCCCCGGAAGATACTGAGGCGGCTCTCTTCTCCTAGTATCTGCCTTTCGCTTCATGTGATCTACCGCCAGGAAAATAGAGGACCGGGTCTGTTGCCAGATTTGCAGGAAGTCCCCATATGCAGAGTCAGCAGCGGGTACCTGAGATGAAGTCGACACAGGAAGAGGGACTCTGGGATGTTGACTGTACACGATGTGAAACGGAGTGGAAGTGGTGGACTCACTTGTGTGGTTGTTGTATGAAAACTCGGCCCATGGAAGAAGCTGTACTCAGTTATCGTGCTGTGAAGAGATGAAGTGGCGGAGATAATTTTCCATGATCTGGTAGATACTCTCAACTTGCCCATTGGACTGGGGGTGATAGGCTGAGGAAAAGTCCAAACTCACATCCAGGAGTTTACAGAGGGCTCTCGCGAAATTAGAGGTAAACTGAACACCCCGATCTGACACGATGTGTAGAGGCAAGTCATGCATGCGAAAGATGTGCTGAATGAAGAGACTCGCCAGTCGGGGAGCAGAAGGTAGACCGGTCAGCGGGATAAAATGAGCCATCTTAGAGAACCGGTCCACCACCACCCAGACAGTGTTACATCCTGCTGAGAGGGGAAGGTCTGTGAAGAAGTCCATCGCAATGTGCTGCCAGGAGGCATTGAGTACAGGCAGAGGTTGAAGCAGGCCGGCAGGCTTGGAGTGAGTCACTTTGTTAGAGGCACACACCGTGCAAGAAGAGACAAAGTCCAGAACATCTTTAGGTAGCGTGGGCCACCATAAGTGACGAGCAATCAGGTCTCGGGTTTTACGGACACCAGTGTGCCCAGCAAGTTTAGAACTATGTCCCCAGTGGAGAATTCTTCTCCTGTCTGCCAACCGAACAAAAGTCCTCCCAGGAGGGATGTCTCTAACCTGCAGAGGATTAGCAGTGGCAATGCAGGACGGGTCTATGATGGTCTGAAGGGACTCCACCGTGATACATGAGGTGATGGAGGATCGAGGCTGAAGTGAAGGCTCTCTTGAGGTGAATAAATGTGGACTCTGCCTCTGGAGTCCACACTTTGGCGTTCACACCCTTCTTGGTAAGGGTCGAGATGGGAGCCATCAGAGAAGAGAAGTTAGGAATAAACTGCGGGTAGAAATTGGCGAATCCCAGGAACCGCTGTATGGCCCTTAAGCCTTGAGGGCGTGGCCACTCCAGAACAGCCTTCACTTTCTCAGGATCCATCTTGAGGCCTTGATCCGAGATGATGTAGCCCAGGAAGGGCAGAGAACTCTTCTCAAAGACGCACTTCTCCAACTTGGCATATAAATGATTCTCCCTCAATCATAGTAGAACCTGACGGACATGCCTCCGATGAGTCGTCGGATCTGGGGAAAAAATCAAAATATCATCGAGATAAACAACAACACAGACATAGAGTAGATCTCGGAAGATATCGTTAACGAACTCCTGAAACACTGCGGGAGCGTTACACAGTCCGAAGGGCATCACTAGGTATTCATAGTGCCCGTCCCGGGTGTTAAATGCCGTCTTCCATTCATCACCCCGGCGAATCCGGATTAGATTGTAAGCCCCCCGCAGGTCTAGCTTAGAAAATTTTTTGGCCCCTCGTATGCGATCAAACAGCTCAGAAATGAGTGGCAACGGGTATTTGTTCTTGACTGTGATCAGGTTGAGGCCCCGGTAGTCAATGCAGGGACGAAGGGATCCATCCTTCTTTTTAACGAAGAAGAATCCAGCCCCGGCCGGGGAGGAAGACTTTCGTATAAAACCCCTCTCCAGATTCTCCTTGATAAAGGCCGACATGGATAGAGACTCAGGCAAGGAGAGAGGATATACCCGTCCACGGGGGAGAGAGGCATTAGGAACCAGTTCAATGGGGCAGTCATAGGTCCAATGTGGAGGCAGCGTCTCAGCCTCCCTTTTGCTGAAAACATCTGCATACTGAGCAAAATGGGGAGGCAGTCCCGCCAACGACTAAGGCAGAAGAGGCTTGACAGGATGGATCTGCAACAGACAATGACCATGGCACTTGGATCCCCATTGGAGAACCTCTCCAGAATTCCAGTCCAGGACTGGGGCATGTAGTCGAAGCCAAGGCAGGCCCAGCAGAACAGGATTGATGGCCTTGGGCAAAACAAGGAAGGAAATAAATTCAGAATGCAGGACTCCAACCTGGAGCTTCAACGGCTTGGTTTTAGAAATGATGGGATCCGGCAGAGGCAGTCCATTAACAGAGGCAACAACCAAAGACGTCTCTAGGGGAACTGTGGGCAACTGAAGATGATCCACTAGCTCTTTCTGGATGAAGTTAGCAGCAGAGCCACAGTCAAGATAGGCAGAAACTTGATGCGTCCTCTCGCCGGATGCCAGGGTCACAGGAATAGTCAATTTGGAACCGAATGCTCTGTTAGATTCCGTTCCACCTAGGGTTGTCTCTCCAACCAATCCTAGGCAATGGGGTCTCTCCGGCCTCTGGGGACACAGACGCACAATATGGCCTCCACAGCCGCAATACAAACAAAGTCCAGAAGTGTGTCTGTGTTGTCTCTCCTGGGTAGACAATTTGACTTAATTACCCTGCATCGGATCCTCTGGTGGGACGACTGAGGGGGATTGCAGGACAGCAGAATCCAGCCTAGGAAGTTCTCTCTCCCGGAGAACCTCTTGGGAACGTTCCCGGATCCTCATGTCAACCCGGGAGGCGAGTAAGATAAGATCGTCCAGGGTAGATGACAGATCGCAAGCAGCCAGCTTGTCCTTGATTCCTGAAGACAGCCCCTGCCAGAATGTAGCCACCAAAGCCTCGTTATTCCTGGTCAATTCAGCAGCCAGGATACGGAACTGGATGGCATACTCGCCCACGGAGAGGTCTCCCTGGTGTAGGGTTATTAAGGATGCAGCAGCCGAAGAAACTCTCCCAGGTTCCTCAAAGATCGAGCGGAAGGTCTGTAGGAAGCACTGCAAGTCACGGGTCTCTGGTCCCTGATGTTCCCACAGAGGATTAGCCCATGCCAGAGCTTTGCCAGTAAGGAGAGAGATGATGAAGGCGATCCTGACGTCATCCAAACAGAAGGACCCGGCATGTAGTCTGAAATGGATCAGGGACTGATTCCAAAATCCCCTGCAGGACCTCGGATCTCCGTCATAGCGTGTAGGTAGCGGCAAGAAACACAGGGGGTTGGTACCGGTACAGACAGGAAGTGTAGCAGGAGGAACCGCAGCAACGGGTGCGGAGACGACTGTGGTTGAAGCGAGCAACCGATGGGCTATGGCGTTCACCGACAGGAGGAGCTGGTCTTGTCGTGACTGGAGATCCTCCATCTCGGCCAGCATGGCTTGTGTCGTCAAAGTCTCAGGTTGACCAGCGGGGTCCATGGCCTGAGCGTACTGTCACGAAGCGGGTTAGTGGACCCACTAGGCCGTACCGCCGTAGCGGGGAGGCAGCTGGCCAAACCACAGGAAACCCCAGAGATACTGTAAAGGATCTGCCAGGCACAACTTCTGTGGATACTCCCATAGGTAATCAGTCTGCACCTGAGTCTATGTCTCTGAGACTGACTCCATCTTCCACCACTCAGGATGGCAGGCTTAGGAGTGGGAGAGCCTATCGCAGCCTGGCCAGATGGATCTAGCTCCCGCCCTCTGTCTATTTATACCTGCCTTTCCTGTTCCTCCTTTGCTTGTGATTGTTCTCGTGTGGTTTCCTGGCCCACACGTGTGGTTTCCTGGCCCATCTATTTGATCCTGCTCCATACTGACCCTGGCTTTCTGACTACTCTGCTGCTCTGCGTTTGGTACCTCGTGCACTCCTGTTTTGACTCGGCTCGTTCATCACTCTTGTTGTCACGGTGTTGCCGTGGGCAACTGCCCCATTCCCTTTGCTTTGTGTTCCCTTGTCTGTTTGTCTCGTGCACTTACTGAGCGTAGGGACCGCCGCCCAGTTGTACCCCCGTCGCCTAGGGCGGGTCGTTGCAAGTAGGCAGGGACAGAGTGGCGGGTAGATTAGGACTCACTTGTCCGTTTCCCTACCCCCGTCATTACATAATCACAAGCCCGTATACCTAGTCTACCCTGCACCTTGACACTACTATGGACCCCCTTGAGACCCTGGCCCAGAAAATGCAGGGTCTCTCCCTACAGGTCCAGGCCCTGGCTCAGAGGGTCAACCAGCCTGACGCTACCATGTTAGTGCCCCTCACCTCACCTCTTGAACCCCACCTCAAGTTGTGCCTGGCAGATCCTTTACAGATACAATGTCCCACACAAGGGTACCTGGATAGTCCGGACGGTGGCCGCTGCTCTGGCACAGATGGAGATGGTTGCAGCAGACAGCGCCAAACGTGGCGGATGACACAGGAGCCGCAAGTTGCGCCAGACGTGGCGGATTCCTCTGGACGTGGCAGATGACACAGGACGTAGCGGATTCCTCCGGACGTGGCAGATGACACAGGACGTGGCGGATTCTTCCGGACGTGGCAGATGACACAGGACGTGGCAGATTCCTCTGGACGTGGCAGATGACACAGGACGTGGCAGGACTTGATACTAAGGCACAGCACGGGAAACAGGAACGGGGAACAAGGCACGGGTAACAACACGAACGGGAAACACTAAGGGACCATTTGCAAGACAGACTGGGAAAACCAACAACGCTCAGGCAGGGGACTTCTTATAGACCAGGAAATCGTGGCAGTTGATGATGATGACGAATTCCTATTTGCGCGCGCTGGCCCTTTAAGGCCGGGCGCGAGCGTGCGCGCGCACCCTACGGGACACAGCCGAACGGAGCGGAAGTGAACGCTGGCGTCTCCTAGGAGGGAGACGGGGACCAGCGCTCACGGATCCATGGCTGCGGGCGTCGGGAGGTGAGTGAACCCGATGGCCCACGGCCATGGATGCTACAGTAAACAGGCAGTGACATCACGATCTCTGTCTCAAGGAGTGCAACCTGACCTGGAAGGAAGCTCATCCCCCAAGGCTGCCTAATCAGGCCGCGGCAATGAAGGTCTGTACTATAGAATGTACTAATTCCAGGTTTTCATGTATCCCTACTCAAACCCGTCGTACTGAACAAGTGTTCTAGAACGTCATCTGTCACATATGTTCCTGCTCCTGTTGATACTGGATCTGAATTTGAAATTAAGGACATTCTTGACTATAAAAGAATTGGGAAGTAGACATTTTATCTAGTAGATTGGAAGGGATTTGGTCTTGAGGAGATATCTTGGGAGCCTTCTCAGAACATCAATGCCCCAGTTCTCCTCAAGAAGTTCCATTCTGGTTCAGGACCCAAAAAGAGGGGGTGTCATGGGGGGGATATTATAATGCCTGCAGCAGATCCTGCTCCTGCCAGTAGTCCCCGCTGCCAGGTCCTGTACCTTCCTTGGCGGCTTCCCCTCCCACGAGGCCGCTGGCGTCTTCTGCCATCTACTGCCTGCGGCCACTGTGACCCTAGTGCGCACGTTCCCTGATGTCTCTTAAAGGGCCAGTGCACACAAAATTCAAATATCATGCTATCATCCCTGCGGCTCCCCAGGATTATTTAAGACACCTTCACCATCGCCCAGGTGCCTGAGCAATTTTGGAACAACCCAGAGTTATGCTGCAAAGATTCCTGTATGCACCTGATCCTGTCTGCTATTGCTACTAGTAATTAGCCTGTATCCAGTTGTCTGTTACAAGCCTATATCCTGTCTGTTATTGCTATCCGCTACCAGCCTGTGTCCGGTAATCCATTACTAGCCTGTATCCTGTCATCTGCTACGAGCCTGTATCCTGTGATCCTCTACCAGCCTGTGTCCGGTAATCCGCTACCAGTCTGTATCCTGTAATCCGCTACCAGCCTCTGTCCAGTAATCCGCTACCAGCCTGCATTCAGTGATCTGCTATCAGCCTGCAACCAGTGATCCGCTACCAGCCTGCATCCAGTAATCCACTACTTGGCTGTGTCCAGTTACCTGCTACCTGCCTGTGACCAGCTGCCAGCTACCTGCCTGTCTTCCACTGTCTGCCATCCACCTGCAGGGCCGGCCTTAGGGATGTGTGCGATCTGCGCGAGTGCACAGGGTGCTGCAGCCTCCGAACATGTAGGGGGAGCCACTGTGCATGTCGTTTGAGCTCTGTTCTCTGCTCCTCGTTAAGGAGGAAGCAGAGACAGCAAGAACAGAGGAGGAAGCTCCGCCCACAGCCCATCCTGCAAGAAACCTGTGAGCAAGGAGAGATGGTAAGTAACTATTTGTATACGTGTGTGTGTGTGTGTGTGTGTGTGTGTGCGCGTGTGTGTGTGTGCGCCCCTGCCTGTGTGGGTATAGTTATAAGAGTGTGTTATCTGTAGTGTTACATAGAACTGCAGGTAACATCTACTACATGATCTGTACTCAGAGAATTTTCACTGTGTTATCTGTGGTGTTCCATAGGAATGCAGGTAACATCTACTACATTATCTGTACTCAGAGAGTTATCTGTGGTGTTACATAAAAAATGTAGTAGATGTTATATGCAGTCCTATCTACTATCTATTATATATGGGTCTGTGTTTGTATATGCGTCTCTGTGCATGTATATATGTGTGCATGCGCTCGTGCGTGTCTGTATGTATATATTTTTACCTATTTGTATGTGTGTGTGTATATATATATATATATATATATATATATTGTGACATCTTGGGGACCACTTAGCTCACAGGATCGCCATCTCCATGAGTGAGATGGTTGGCACACTTATAAAGTTCACTCCAACTCATGGAATAAAAGTTTATACCAGCTGCAGCTAGCTTTATTGTCTTCACCACAGCAAGCAGTGTTGCAACAAAAACATACAAAATAAACCCTAGGCCCAGGGGCGTAGCTAGAGGCTCATGGGCCCCGATGCAAAAATTCTTACTGGCCCCCCCCCCCCCCCGCAAACTTCTCATGGCCGACGGTCCGCTTTCAGCTGCATCGCTGGGTCTCCTAAGTGACCCAACAATGCAGCACTAGCAGCCGGGGGCGTCACTAAGGCTGGGTTCACACACACTATTTACGGACGTAATTCGGGCGTTTTAGCATTGAATTACGTCCGAAAATGCGGCTCAAAAGCGTCGGCAAACATCTGCCCATTCATTTGAATGGGTCTTACGATGTTCTGTGCCGACGGTCATTTTTTTTTACGCGTCGCTGTCAAAAGGCGGCGTGTAAAAAAGTGCCTGTCACTTCTTCAGACGTAAATGGAGCCGTTTTCCATGGACTCCATGGAAAACCAGCTTCAGTTACTTCCATAATGGACGCAGCAAAAGACGCCTGCACATGCCATTACGGCTGAAATTACGGTGCTGTTTTCTCCTGAAAACAGCACAGTAATTTCAGCCGTAACGGACGCTGCCGTGTGAACGTACCCTCAGGGCTTAAAATGTCCGGGAAATAGCCCCAATACATATGTGTCCGCCCCAAAAAAAAGTGTGTATATGAGACAGCATAGCATATCTATAGCACTACGACCCTATAAACTATGGATAGGATTAGATACAGTGGCTGAGCAGACAGTATCACACATGATAGGATTAGATACACAGCTCAGCAGACAGTATCACACATGATAGGATTAGATACAGTGGCCCAGCAGACAGTATCACACATGATAGGATTAGATACAGTGGCTCAGCAGACAGTACCACACATGATAGGATTAGATACAGTGGCTCAGCAGACAGTACCACACATGATAGGATTAGATACAGTGGCTCAGCAGACAGTATCACACATGATAGGATTAGATACAGTGGCTCAGCAGACAGTACCACACATGATAGGATTAGATACAGTGGCTCAGCAGACAGTATCACACATGATAGGATTAGATACAGTGGCTCAGCAGACAGTATCACACATGATCGGATTAGATATAGGGCCCAGCAGACAGTATCATACATGATTGGATTAGATACACAGCTCAGCAGACTGTATCACACATGATAGGATTAGATACAGGGCCCAGCTCGCTGACATTGCGGCTCCAGCGCTGGACCCAGGATAGGTAAGAATAATAATTTTGCTTCTTTATGTGTTACTGATTATTTTTGTGTTCGTGTTTTTTTTACAGGTTCGGTTGTTGGACTTCGGATTCGAGGACTTCAATGACGGCGTTTTTTTTATTCTCAATAAAATGGTTAATGAGGGTTGTTTTTTTATTTCAATAAAATATTTTTTCTATGTGCTTGTATCTTTTTAAACTTTATTATCACCGCCTTAGTAATGGCCGCTGGCTGATTGACAACCTCCATTACTAAGGCGAGGCTTAATGTTAGCCGGTGCAGAGGCTACACTAACCCCCATTATTACCCCGGTACCCACCGCCACCAGGGGTACTGGGAAGAGCCGGGTACAAACCAGTACACGACCATCTGTAGTGACGGGCAGGCACCGGGGTGGCCGCAGGCTGGTAGTATTAGGCTGGGGAAGGCCAAAAACAGTGGCCCTTCCCACCCTTGTAATGCTGCCTGCTGCTGCTGTGTTGTATCTGGCTGGTTATGAAAATTGGGGGGGACCCGACATCGTTCTTTCCAATTATTTTTTATTTTTTTAAATGACGTGGGGTCCCCCCCATTTTCATAACCAGCCAGATACAATAAAGCAGCAGAAGGCAGCATTACCAGGATGGGAAGGGCCACTGTTTTTGGCCTTTCCCCTCCTGATAATACCAGCCTGCGGCCACCCCAGTGGCCGACCATCACTACAGATGGTCAGGTACTGGATCGTACCCGGCTCTTCCCAGCACCCCTGGTGGCGGTGGGTACCGGGGTAATAAAGGGGGTTAGTGTTAGCCTCTGCATCCGCTAACACTAAGCCCCGCCTTAGCAATGGATGCTGTCAATCAGCCGGCGGCCATTACTAAGGCGGTAGTAATATAGTTTAAAAAAAAAACACAAAGACATAGAAAAAATATTTTATTGAAATAAAAAAAAAAACAACACAGCCCTCATTAACCATTTTATTAATAAAAAAAAAAGCTGTCATCGAAGTAGTCCTGGAATCCGACGTAGTCCAACGACCGAACCTGTAAGAAAACACACAAAAAATGATTAGTAACACATGTGTTAGGGTATGTGCACACACACTAATTACGTCCGTAATTGACGGACGTATTTTGGCCGCAAGTACCGGACCGAACACAGTGCAGGGAGCCGGGCTCCTAGCGTCGTACTTATGTACGACGCTAGGAGTCCCTGCCTCGCTGCCGGACAACTGTCCCGTACTGAAAAGATGTTTACAGTATGGGACAGTTGTCCTGCAGCGAGCCAGGGACTCCTAGCATCGTACATAACTATAATGCTAGGAGCCCGGCTCCCTGCCCTGTGTTCGGTCCGGTACTTGCGGCCGAAATACGTCCGTCAATTACGGACGTAATTAGTGTGTGTGCACATACCCTAAGGCTTAGATACAGGGCCTATGTGTGATACTGTCTGTGGGACCCTGTATCTAAGCCTACCACAAGGTAGGCTTAGATACAGGGTCCAGCAGACAGTAATCTTATACAGTATAAGATTACTGTGTGCTGGGGTCCTGTATCTAAACCTACCATGTGATTGGCTTATATACAGGGCCCATCAGACAGGCTCACACATGGGCCATGTATCTAAGCCTACCATGTGATTGGCTTAGATACAGGGCCCAGCAGACAGGATCACACAATCTGTGATCCTGCCTCATGGGCCCCCTAAGCCTGATACATCGTAGGCTTAGGGGTTGTGCAGTCCCTAAACATTGATGGCCTATCCACAGGATAGGCCATCAATAGCTGATGTGTCGCCCGGGACCCGCAAATCAGCTGTTTTGAAGGGGCCGCAGCACTCGTACGAGAGCTGCTTCCCCTTCATTTCACTACTTGCGCACACTGTGAATCGCCGACACGGATTCACAGTGTGACCGGAATGAAGTGACAGGAATGAAGGGGAGCAGCTCTCGTACGAGTGCTGCGGCCCCTTCAAAACAGCTGATTGGCGGGTCCCGGGAGTCTGACCCCGCCAGTCAGGGCTAACCTTACCTTCCTCTTCGGCCGCGGCGGGAGTTCTGTAGTCTCGATGCTGTGCGCGGCGGCATAGCGCTGTGACGTCATGCGCTGCGCACAGCGCTTGACGTCAGGACCTCCGCTGCGATCCGGAACCAGGAAGGTAAGTAAAGTATGTTACTATAGTAACAGGGGCCCGCGGCCCGAGTTACTATAGTAACTTTTTATTGATGTAGTGCGGGGGGCCGTGGGCCCCCCTGGCTTCGGGGCCCGGTCGCAATTGCGACCGCTGCGACCCCTATAGCTACGCCAGTGCCTAGGCCGTCCAGCCTCTAACTAAAACATTCAGTGTCCCTTCACTATGAGACACTGAGCCTTGTGCCCAGCACCTCACAACATAGGCAGCTTTACCTTACACGTTGGTGACTCTCACAGGCTAGCATGCCTGTCTTCCCCAGACTGAGAGCCCTGTGTGAATAGCACACACCTCAATTAAAGAGCCACCTCAGGTGAAGCCTACCTAGGCTCATTAGACAGCCCAAGACACGGACTGTCTGTATGGAGTGGAAGCCCGCCCTTCTCACTCGAGCAAACCAGGCCCTATTCCGGGCTTTACACCCAAGCAACAGCAGAGAAAACTCTCTCTCTCTGCTGTACATGTTCCCTGGTTGCTTAAAACCTGACAGTTTCTGCACTGTCCAGTAGCTGCACCAGGTACTTCAATGATGGAGAGATGTTGGTTTATTCACCACAGAGTGAACAGAATGAGCAACCTTTCTCAAGCTAATCAAAAGTGCATAGTGCAAAGTGTATATGTATATATATATATATATATATATATATACATATAGGAAGTACATAAAGTATTCAGTATGTAATACGATAAATTCATAATACATAATAATAAACATATAAAAGAGCATACATATGTAAAAAGTGAATCCAAATACAACAGTGTTACATGATTAGTGTATTTAAACACAATATCTCCCAATAATATGAAAAAAATATGCAATATAAACTAAAAAACTACTATTATATTTATAGAACAAAAATAGGCAGCACTCCGTTTGTAAAGGTGAAAAAAGAGGGTACTTTTAATGTCCCATAAGCAACGTTTCAGCTCCTTCCTCTGGAGCCTTTCTCAAGCCTACTATTATATTTAGTTATATCAATCACTCATAATGAAGGGGGGAGGGCAGAGGCAAATCATATATTTAAATAAACTTAATGAAGGAAATTAATAGAAATGCCATATCGATGTGCATGGAGCAAACACCGGCGCCCTGTAAACCCCAATGCACATGGGCAAGATTTACTGGAACGCAGGGAAAGCCATTGTCACGGTGCGAGGTGTGAACCCACTGTGCCGTACCGCGTAGCGGGATGGCAGCTCGCCAAACCGGTAAGTACACAGTTCGATAGTTCAGCGAGAGTACCTGAGGCAATCGTAGGCAGTGGCGAGGCGGGCACGTCCAGGACCAGGCGGCGGGAAGGCGTCCGGTGAGGCGTAGCAGGTCAGCGTAGGCTGTAGCACAGCACGGCAAGTAGCACAGCACGGCAATAGCACTAGGTAGCACGGAAACAGGATACAGGATACGGGATACAGGAGCAAGGTACACTAGGAGGCTGGAAGACACTGGGGGACCATAAGCAAGACGAATAATGGAAAACTAACAACGCTCTGGCAAAGGGCAAGAGGGCAGAGCCCTTTTTATAGCCCAGGGCATCCTGGGCCAGATTGCAGATTTACTGCAAAAACGCGCGCACTGGCCCTTTAAGGCCGTGCGGGCGCGCGCGCTCGCCGGAGACACTCAGAATCCGGAAGTGAGTGACGGTGCCTGACTGGGGGGGGACGCTGCAGGGAGGTAAGCTGTCCATGACCACGACCGTCGAGGTTAACGACCGAACGACGGGCCGTGGCCATAGACGTTACAGCCATGATATATCGCGCATGCGCAGAAGGAATTTAATATCTGAGCATGCGTGAACAACATAAATGATGGCTGAAAATGTTTTATATATATATATGGGACAATAAATGTCATGACAACACAAACGCCGACATGTTAAATGCAAAAGAATAAATCTGTTCAAGAACAACATATATCTCAAAAGATTTATATATATATATATATATATATATATATATATATATATATATATATATATATATATAAAAAGAAAGAAAAGGGCTTTAAATAGAAAAACCCGTAAGATGGCTAAGTGAGGAGAATGGTTAAACCTGAGAACAGGCAACCACTCCGGATTACTAGTGTCTACTTCCCACACTATTGTTTATAAAGGCAAAAATGGGCATAGCTTAAAAAAGTTCATCACTAGATGCATTATTTTGGGGCATTTTATATAAGAAAATATACTTATTTCCATTAAATTATGGTTTATTTCAAGCACGTCAATTGAAAAGGCACAAAATGATTAGTTCACATATATATTTTTTCTAATTTTATATATATATATATATGTATATATATATATATATATATAACTGTAATGGCAGGAAGGAGGTGAAGGGAAAGTGAGCCCTAATCTACCCACCGCCCTGTCCCTGCCTACTTGCAACGACCCGCCCTAGGCGACGAGGTACAACTGGGCGGCGGTCCCTACGCTGGCTAAGTGCACAGGAAGACAAACAGGGAACACGCAAGGGAAGGGGCAGTAGCCACGGAACGCCACGAGGAAACGGGGCGGCGAACGAACAGTCAGGACCAGGACGAAGGAGTACACCCGAGCGGGCACGGAGACAGAAGCAAGCCAGGGCAAGCAAAGCAGGTCAAGCAGAACTGCAGCAAGGCAGAAGCACGGCAGAAGCAGGCTGGAGCAAGCAGCAGTGGGGCCAGGAATCCAAAAGAATTACAAGCACTGAGGGAGAGCACAGGGCAGGTAATAAAGGGCAGGGGGCGGAGCTAACTCCGAGAGACCAGGCCGCGATAGGCTCTCCCACTCCTGAGCCTGCCACCCTGGTTGGTGGGAGATGGTGTCAGTCGAACAGGTCTGGCCTCAGGTGTGGATTGATTAATCCCAGGAGTATAGCTAGATGAAGTACCTGGCAGATCCCTAACAGTACTCCCCCTTTTATGAGGGGCCACCGGACCCTTACTAAGGGGACCCGGTTTAGTGGGGAAGAGGAGGTGGAACCTCCTGATCAATACCCCAGCGTGAACATCACGGGCAGGTACCCAAGTCCTCTCCTCCGGCCCGTATCCTCTCCAATGGACCAGGTACTGGAGGGAGCCCTGGACCATCCTACTGTCCATAATCTTGGCCACCTCGAATTCCACCCCCTCAGGGGTGAGAACGGGAACAGGAGGTATCCTCGAGGGGGACCAGGACGGGGAGCAGCGTTTAAGGAGGGAGGCATGGAAGACGTCATGTATGCGAAAGGATGGGGGGAGCTCCAGACGGAAGGATACAGGGTTGAGGACTTCAATGATCTTATAAGGTCCAATAAATCGGGGAGCAAACTTCCTGGACGGGACCTTAAGGCGCAAGTTCCTGGACGACAACCAGACCAAATCCCCGACGACAAACCGGGGGTTAGCAGAACGTCTACTATCCGCCTGAATCTTTTGTGCGCTCTGGGACGCCTCTAGGTTCTTCTGAACCTGGGCCCAGACAGTGAACAGTTCCCGATGAACCTCCTCTACCTCAGGATTATTGGAACAACCAGGGGAGACGGAGGAGAACCTTGGGTTAAACCCGAAATTACAGAAAAACGGGGAGACCCCTGACGAGTTACTGACCCGGTTATTCAGGGAAAATT
Source organism: Rhinoderma darwinii (assembly GCF_050947455.1). Classification (NCBI taxonomy): domain Eukaryota; kingdom Metazoa; phylum Chordata; class Amphibia; order Anura; family Rhinodermatidae; genus Rhinoderma; species Rhinoderma darwinii. The sequence goes on from NC_134687.1 coordinate 597,938,000, forward strand.
CAGCAAGGGGAAGGAATGAGACCCAATCGAATTGACAGTCAGAGATGAAACACCTTAAATATTGTTCCAGGGATTGGTTGGTCCTTTCCGTTTGGCCATTAGTTTCGGGATGGAAGGCGGAGGAGAAGGACAGATCAATCTCCAACTTTTTACAAAAAGCTCTCCAAAATAAGGAAACAAATTGTACCCCTCTGTCAGAAACGATATTGACTGGGGCCCCATGGAGACGCAGGATGTGTTTCACAAACAAAGAAGCTAACGTCTTGGCGTTAGGTAGCTTCTTAAGGGGCAGAAAGTGGCACATCTTGCTGAAGCGGTCGACTACCACCCACACCACCGACTTGCCCTGAGATGGAGGCAAATCGGTGATAAAATCCATGGAGATATGGGTCCAAGGTCTCTGGGGAATGGGCAAGGAACGTAGTAGGCCCGCAGGTCGGGACCTAGGGGTTTTGGACCTAGCGCAAACCTCACAAGCGGCGACGTAAGCCCTAACATCTTTAGGCAACCCAGGCCACCAATAGTTTCTGGTAATGAGGTGTTTGGTGCCCAAGATGCCAGGATGACCAGATAGAGCGGAGTCATGGTTTTCCCTGAGTACCCTCAGCCGGTATTGCAGGGGAACAAACAGTTTGTCCCCAGGGACGTTCCCGGGAGCTGCACCCTGATCAGCCGCGATATCAGAAGCTAAATCAGAATCCGTGGCAGAGACGATTATACCAGGGGGTAAAATACAAGCGGGATCCTTCTCGGAAGGAGGATTGGCCATGAAACTACGTGACAGAGCGTCAGCCTTAATATTCTTGGACCCAGCCCTATAGGTAACCAAGAAATTAAATCTGGTAAAGAATAGTGCCCACCGAGCTTGTCTAGGATTAAGCCTCCGGGCCGATTCTAGGAAAACCAGATTCTTGTGATCCGTAAGGACCGTTACCTGGTGTCTGGCCCCCTCCAGGAAGTGCCGCCACTCCTCAAAAGCCCATTTAATGGCTAGAAGTTCGCGGTTGCCAATATCATAGTTACTCTCCGTGGGCGAAAACTTCCTAGAGAAGTAAGCACAGGGGCGGAGATGGGTGAGGGAGCTGGTACCCTGGGACAAGACGGCCCCCACTCCCACCTCGGAAGCGTCAACCTCCACAATAAATGGCTCCTCTTGGTTGGGCTGAATCAGCACGGGGGCCGAGATAAAGCACTTCTTGAGAGTCTCAAAGGCCTGGACGGCCTCAGGGGGCCAATGGAGGACATCGGCACCCTTGCGGGTAAGGTCCGTAAGAGGCTTAGCGACGACCGAGAAGTTGGCAATAAATCTCCTGTAATAGTTGGCGAACCCTAAAAAACACTGTAACGCCTTAAGGGAGGCAGGTTGGACCCATTCCGCCACAGCTTGAACCTTGGCAGGGTCCATGCGGAATTCATGAGGAGTGAGGATTTGCCCTAAAAATGGTATCTCCTGTACCCCAAAGACACATTTTTCAGTCTTAGCAAACAGATTATTCTCCCGAAGGACCTGGAGCACCTTCCTGACATGCTCCACGTGGGAGGACCAGTCCTTGGAAAACACCAGTATGTCATCAAGGTACACAACAAGAAAATTACCCAGGTACTCTCTCAGGATTTCATTAATAAAATTCTGGAAGACAGCAGGGGCATTACACAACCCAAAGGGCATGACCAGGTATTCGAAATGACCCTCGGGTGTGTTGAACGCAGTTTTCCACTCATCCCCCTCTTTGATGCGGATAAGGTTATATGCCCCCCGTAGATCGAACTTAGAAAACCATTGGGCTCCCTGAACCTGATTAAAAAGATCCGGAATCAAAGGAAGTGGGTACTGGTTCCTTACGGTGACCTTATTCAGGTTACGATAATCAATGCACGGTCTAAGACCACCATCCTTCTTCCCCACGAAGAAGAAGCCAGCACCTACAGGAGAAGTCGAAGGGCGAATGAAACCCTTGGCCAGGCATTCTTGGATATACACCCTCATAGCTTCACGTTCAGGACATGAAAGATTAAATATCCTACCCTTAGGAAGCTTGGCACCAGGCACCAAATCGATAGCGCAATCGTAATCTCTATGGGGGGGCAACACCTCGGAGGCCTCCTTGGAAAACACATCGGCGAAGTCCTGAACAAACTCAGGAAGCGTGTTTACCTCCTCCCGGGGAGAAATAGAGTTAACAGAAAGACATGACATAAGACATTCATTACCCCATTTGGTGAGATCCCCAGTATTCCAATCAAATGTGGGATTATGCAACTGCAACCAGGGAAGGCCTAAAACCAGATCAGACGATAATCCCTGCATCACCAGTACAGAGCACTGCTCCAAATGCATGGAGCCAACCAGGAGTTCAAAAACAGGAGTATGCTGAGTAAAATAACCATTAGCAAGGGGGGTTGAGTCGATTCCTACTACAGGGATAGGATAAGGTAAATCAATACAAGGCATCTTTAGAGACATAGCAAATTCCACAGACATGATATTAGCAGATGAGCCAGAATCCACGAAAGCACTGCCCGTGGCAGACCGGCCAGCAAACGAGACCTGAAAGGGAAGCAAAATTTTATTGCGTTTCACATTAACGGGAAATACCTGTGCGCCCAAGTGACCTCCCCGATGATCACTTAGGCGCGGAAGTTTTCCGGCTTCTTATTCTTGCGCCTGGGACAGGTGTTCAGTAGATGCTTGTCGTCCCCACAGTAGAAGCAGAGACCATTCATTCTGCGAAACTCCCTACGTTGTCGAGGGGACATGGAGGCCCCGAGTTGCATAGGTACCTCCGAGTCCTCCGTGGAGGGGCGAGGAGACGGGACCTCGGGGGGAATCGCAGAAAAGTCAGAGGGGAGCACACTGAAGCGTTCTAGCTGACGTTCCCTGAGACGTCGGTCAAGTCGTACTGCTTGGGCCATAACCTGGTCAAGGGAGTCAGGCGAGGGGTAGCTAACCAGCAGATCCTTCAGGGCGTCAGATAATCCTAACCTAAACTGGCACCTTAGGGCCGGATCGTTCCACTGAGAAGCTACGCACCACTTCCTAAAATCAGAACAGTATTCCTCAACCGGTCTCCTACCCTGACGTAAGGTCACCAGCTGACTCTCGGCTAAAGCAGTCCTGTCAGTCTCGTCGTAAATGAGTCCGAGGGCAGAGAAAAAACGATCAACAGAGGAAAGTTCAGGGTCGTCAGGAGCCAAGGAGAAGGCCCACTCTTGGGGCCCTTCCTGGAGTCGGGATATGATGATACCCACCCGCTGGTTCTCGGAACCTGAGGAGTGGGGCTTTAGGCGGAAATACAGTCTGCAACTCTCCCGGAAGGAGAGAAACGTCTTACGGTCCCCTGAAAACCGGTCAGGTAACTTGAGGTCGGGTTCTAGAGGTGAGGTGAGGGGTACTACTAAAGCAGCGTCACCCTGATTGACCCTTTGGGCCAGGGCCTGGACCTGTAGGGAGAGGCCCTGCATCTGCTGGGTCAGGGTCTCAAGGGGGTCCATGATAGCGTCAGCGTAGGAGAAATGGTAGACTAGGTAAGGGCTTGTAATTATGTAATGGCAGGAAGGAGGTGAAGGGAAAGTGAGCCCTAATCTACCCACCGCCCTGTCCCTGCCTACTTGCAACGACCCGCCCTAGGCGACGAGGTACAACTGGGCGGCGGTCCCTACGCTGGCTAAGTGCACAGGAAGACAAACAGGGAACACGCAAGGGAAGAGGCAGTAGCCACGGAACGCCACGAGGAAACGGGGCGGCGAACGAACAGTCAGGACCAGGACGAAGGAGTACACCCGAGCGGGCACGGAGACAGAAGCAAGCCAGGGCAAGCAAAGCAGGTCAAGCAGAACTGCAGCAAGGCAGAAGCACGGCAGAAGCAGGCTGGAGCAAGCAGCAGTGGGGCCAGGAATCCAAAAGAATTACAAGCACTGAGGGAGAGCACAGGGCAGGTAATAAAGGGCAGGGGGCGGAGCTAACTCCGAGAGACCAGGCCGCGATAGGCTCTCCCACTCCTGAGCCTGCCACCCTGGTTGGTGGGAGATGGTGTCAGTCGAACAGGTCTGGCCTCAGGTGTGGATTGATTAATCCCAGGAGTATAGCTAGATGAAGTACCTGGCAGATCCCTAACAATAACATGATATGTTGAAACGACTGTCTCTACTCCCACAATATAAATCCCTTCATATAGGGAATATATATATGTAACAAACCGCAAAACAAATATACTTCATTAACCCCTTCCCTCTTTAGCCACTTTTGACCTTCCTGACAGAGCCTAATTTTTCAAATCTGACATGTTTCACTTTATGTGGTAATAACGTCGGAATGCTTTCAACTATCCAAGCGATTATTTTCTCGTGACACATTGCACTTTAAGTTACTGGCAAAATTTGCTCGATATGTTCAGTATTTAATTGTGAAAAACACCAAAATTTAGCGAAAAATTGCAAAAATTTGCTTTTTTCTCAATTTAAATGTATCTGCTTGTAAGACAGGCAGTTATACCACACAAATTTGTTGCTAATTAACATCCCCCATATGTCTACTTTAGATTGGCATTGTTTTTTGAACATCCTTTTATTTTTCTATGACATCACAAGGCTTAGAACTTTAGAAGCAATTTCTCACATTTTCAAGAAAATTTCAAAAGGCTATTTTTACAGGGGCCAGTTCAGTTGTGCAGTGGCTTTGAGGGCCTTATATATTAGAAACCCCCAAAAAGTCACCCCATTTTAAAAACTTCACCCCTCAAAATATTCAAAACAGCATTTAGAAAATGTCTTAACCCTTTACACATTTCACAGGAATGAAAGCAAAATAGAGGTGAAATTTACAAATTTCATATTTTTTTGCAAAAATAAATTTTTAATACAATTTTTTTTATAACACAGAAGGTTTTACTAGAAAAATACAACTCAATATTTGTTGCCCAGTTTCTGCACTTTTAGGAAATATCCCACATGTGGCCGTAGCATGCTACTGGACTGACGCTCCGGCCTCAGAATCAAAGGAGCACCTAGAGGATTTTGGGGCCTTATTTTTGTTAGAATATATTTTAGGCACCATGTCAGGGTTGAAGGGCTCTTGCGGTGCCAAAACAGTGAAAATCCCCCAAAAGTGACCCCATCTGGGAAACTACACACCTCAAGGAAATTATCTAGGTGTATAGTGAGCAATTTGACCGCACAGGTTTTTTACAGAAATTATTGGAAGTAGGCCGTGAAAATTAAAATCTAAATTTTTTCAAAGAAAAGGACTAAAGAAGAAAAAGTGCCGCAAAATTTGTAAAGCAATTTCTCTCGAGTAAAACAATACCCCACATGTGGTAATAAACGGCTGTTTGGACACACGGCAGGGCTTAGAAGGGAAAGAGCGCTATTTGGCTTTTGGAGCTCAAATTTAGCAGGAATGGTTTGCGGAGGCCATGTCACAATTACAAAGCCCCTGAGGGGACAAAACAGTGGAAACCCCCCACAAGTGACCCCATTTTGGAAAATACACCCATTGAGGAAATTATCTAGGGGTATAGTGAGCGTTTTGACCCCACAGTTTTTTTGCATAAATTATTGGAAGTAGGCCCTGAAAATGACAATCTAAATTTTTTCAAAGAAAATGTAGGTTTAGCTAAGTTTTTCTCATTTCCACAAGGACTGAAGGAGAAAAAGCACCGTAAAATTTGTAAAGCAATTTCTCCCGAGTAAAACAATACCCCACATGTGGTAATAAACGGATGTTTGGACACACAGCAGGGCTTAGAAGGGATGGAGTGCAATTTGGCTTTTGGAGTTCACATTTAGCAGGAATGGTTTGCAGAGGCCATGTCACATTTAAAAAGCCCCTGAGGGGATAAAACAGTGGATAACCCCCCCACAAGTGACCCCATTTTGGAGACTACACCCATTGAGGAAATTATCTAGGGGTATAGTGAGCGATTTGACCCCACAGTTTTTTTGCAGAAATTATTGGAAGTAGGCCCTGAAAATAAAAATCTACATTTTTTCAAAGAAAATGTAGGTTTAGCTAATTTTTTTCTAATTTCCACAAGCACTGAAGGAGAAAAAGCACCACAAAATTTGTAAAGCAATTTCTCCCGAGTAAAACAATACCCAACATGTGGTTCTAAACGGATGTTTGAACACACGGCGGGGCTTAGAAGGGAAAGAGCACTATTTGGCTTTTGGAGATCACATTTAGCAGGAATGGTTTGCGGAGGCCAGGTCACATTTGCAAAGCCCCTGAGGGGACAAAACAATGAAAACGCCCAAAAAGTGACTCCATTTAGGAAACTACACCTCTTGAGGAATTCATCTAGGGGTGTAGTGAGCATTTTGACAGCACAGATACTTCATAGAATTTATTAGAATTGGGCAGTGAAAATAAAAACAATCCTTTTTCTTCAATAAGACGTAGCTTTAGCGCAATTTTTTTCATTTTCTCAACAAATAAAGGAAAAAAAGAACCCAACATTTGTAAATCTATTTCTCCCGAGTACGGCAATACCCCATATATGGTCATAAACTGCTGTTTGGGCAAACGGCAGGGCTCAGAAGGGAAGGAACGCCATTTGGAGTGCAGATGTTGCTGGATTGGTTTCTTGGTGCCTGTGGGCCCAAAACAGTGGAAACCCCCAAGAAGTGACCCAATTTTGGAAATTACACCCCTCAATGCATTTACCTAGGGGTGTAGTGAGCATTTTAACCCTGCAGGTGTTTTGTAGAAATTAGTGTGCACTCGATGTTGCAGAGTGAAAATGGGATTTTTTTCCATAGATATGCCATTATGTGGTGCCCAGCTTGTGCCACCATAACAAGACAGCTCTCTAATTATTATGCAGTGTTTCCTGGTTTTAGAAACACCCTACATGGGGCACTAATCTTTTGCCTGGACATTCGACCAGGCTCAGGAGTGAAAGCGTACCATGTCAAATTGAGGCCAAATTTGGCGATTTACAAAGTATTGCTTCACAACTGCAGAGGCTCAGATGTGAAATAATAAAAAGAAACCCCTGAGAAGTGACCCCATTATGGAAACTGCACCCCTCAAGGCATTTATTAAGGGGTGTAGTGAGCATTTTCACCCCACAGGTCTTTTCCATAAATGATTGCACTGCGGATAGTGCAAATTAAAAATTTATATTTTTCCCTAGATATGCCATTCAGTGGCAAATATGTCATGCCCAGCTTATGACGCTGGAGACACACACCCCAAAAATAGTTAAAAGGGTTCTCCCGGGTATGACAATGCCATATATGTGGAAGGAAACGGCTGTTTGGGCACGCTGTAGGGTTCAGAGCGGAGGGAGCACCATTTAGCTTTTGGAGAGCGGATTTTGCTTGGTAGTAGATTTGTTTGAGTATTGCTGGTGTTTTCATTTATAATTTGGGGGTACATGTAAGCCGGGCGGAGTATATAAGGGGCATAGTCAGGTGGTAAAATAATGGGGTAAAAAAATAATAAAATAATCCATAGATGTGTGTTACGCTGTGAAGCAATCCTTTCTGCACAGGCCGGTGTCGCACTGATATATGGCGTCCTTTCTTATGCCCCTTTTGGTCCACACTTTGCAGTTTGGGGAATTTTGCTGGGAAGGTGTTGTCCTGGTATAATACGGGCATCGTCGCTTCCAGCAGATATGTTTGGGCTCTCCCCTTCCTGGTTCCCTAATTTTAGGTCCTTGATAAATCGCCTCTTGAAACAGAAGAAATGTTCCCCTCGGACCTGCACAACTGCATATTTTTTTATTTCCTGACTTATTGGAGCCTTGACTAATTTTATTTTTCATAGGCGTAGTGGTATGAGGGCTGGTTTGTTGTGGGACGAGCTGTAGTTATTATTGGTACCATTTTGGGGTACATGCAACTTTTTGATCACCTTTTATCCTATGTTTTGGGATGTCAGGTAAACAAAAAAACGCAATTCTGGCACAGCTTTTTTAGGGTTTTTTTATACAGCGTTCACCATGCGTTATCAATTACATGTTAACTTTATTCTGTGGGTCAGTACGATTCCGGCGATACCTAATTTATAGAACTTTTTTATGTTTTACAACTTTTTGCACAATAAAATTACTTTTGTAAAAATAATGTATTTTTTCTGTCACCAAGTTGTGAGAACCATAACTTTTAAATTTTTTTGTCGGCGGAGCTGTATGAGGGCTTGTTTTTTGCGGGATGAGCTATAGTTTTTATAGGTACCATTTTTGGATACGTGCGACTTTTTGATCACTTTTTAGTCCAATATTTGTAGGGCAAAGTGACCAAAAACAGAAACTCTGGTATAGTTTTTTACATGTTTTTTTTTACGCTGTTCACCGCGTGCAATAAATAATATAATATTTTGATACCTCTGGTCATTACGGTCACGGCGATACCAAATATGTATGGTTTATTGTTATTTTTCAATAATAAGGGGCTTGATAAGAGTAAAAGGGGGATTGTGTTTTGTTTTATTTTATTACTTGAAAATTTTATTGTTTTCAAACTTTTAGTTTTTGCACTTTTTTTTACACTTTTTTTTACACTTTTTTATACTTTTTTTACACTTTTTCTCGAGTACCACTAGGGGACTTGAAGGTCCAACTGTCAGATTTATTTTTTTCTAATACATTGCACTACCTACTTAGTGCAATGTATTAGATCTGTCAGTCATTCACTGACAGCAAGCCGACTAGGCTTCGCCTCCCGGCAGGGCCTAAATCGGCTTCCATAATGGCAGAGGAGGAGACCATTGTGTCTCCTGTTGCCATAGCAGCAGTCGCCAGTCCTGATTGCCTGTCAGGGCTGGCGATCTGCTAGTAACCTCTACGATGCAGCAATCGCGTTCGATTGCTGCATCGAAGGGGTTAATGGCAGGGATCGGAGCTAGCTCCGGTTCCTGCCGTTACAGGTGGATGTCAGCTGTAACATACAGCTGACTTCCACCGCTGATGACGCCCGACAAGCATGGAGGTGGAAACATTATGTTTTGGGGGTGTTTCTCTGCTAAGGGCACAGGACTACTTCACCGCATCGATGGGAGAATGGATGGAGCCATGTACTGTCAAATCCTGAGTGACAACCTCCTTGCCTCCACCAGGACATTAAAAATGGCTCGTGGCTGGGTCTTCCAGCACGACAATGTCCCGAAACATACAGCCAAGGCAACAAAGGTGTCACGGGCAATGGGTTTGTGGACCCACTAGGCTGCTCCGCCGTAGCGGGGAGGCAGCTGACCAGGTCACTGTCTATGCGAACGTAAAATGGCAGACAGTAATGCTTGGGTACCTGAATTAGTCCGGGCGGTGGCTGTGGCTTCAGCACGGGTGGATGCAGGTGCGGCAAGTGGCGCCAGACGTGGCGGGCAGTATCCGATGAGCGGTAGACACTTGACGTGGCAGATGACACTTGACGTGGCAGATGGCACTTGGCGTGGCAGAAGACACTTGATGTGGCAGATGGCATTTGATGTGGCAGATGGCACTTGACGTAGCAGATGGCACTTGACGTGGCAGATGGCACTTGACGTGGCAGAAGACACTTGAACGCGGGTAGGCACCGGAACAATACGGAATACAGGAACGGTAACAGGGTACGGGTAACAGCTGGAACGGGAAACACTAAGGGACCATTTGCGAGACAGACTGGGAAAGACTAACAACGCTCAGGCAAGGATTAGAAGGCCAGGGGCCTTCTTATAGACCAGGAAATCGTGGCAGTAGATGATGTCGATTTCCTAATTGCGCGCGCTGGCCCTTTAAGGCCGGGCGCAAGCGTGCGCGCGCACCCTACGGGACCCAGCCGGACGGAGCGGAAGTGAGCGCTGGCATCTCCTAGGAGGGAGATGGAGGCCAGCACTCACAGATCCATGGCTGCGGGCGTCGGGAGGTGAGTAAACCCGACGGCCCGCGGCCATGGGCGCTACAAAAGGAGTGGCTCAAAAAGAAGCACATTAAGGTCATGGAGTGGCCTAGCCAGTCTCCAGACCTTAATCCCATCGAAAACTTATGGAGGGAGCTGAAGATCCGAGTTGCCAAGCGAAAGCCTCGAAATATTAATGATTTACAGATGATCTGCAAAGAGGAGTGGGCCAAAATTCCATCTAACATGTGTGCAAACTCATCATCAACTACAAAAAACGTCTGACTGCTGTGCTTGCCAACAAGGGTTTTGCCACCAAGTATTAAGTCTTGTTTGCCAAAGGGATCAAATACTTATTTCTCTGTGCACAATGCAAATGAATATATATAATTTTGACAATGTGATTTTCAGGTTTTTGTTTTTTTATATAATCTATCTCTCACTGGTAAAATTAACCTAGCCTAAAAATTCTAGACTGTTCATGTCTTTGACAGTGAGCAAACTTACAAAATCAGCAAGGGATCAAACACTTATTTCCTTCACTGTATATATATATATATATATATATATATATATATATATAGCAGATATAAAAAAATGGCGACAGCACCCTGCAACACTAATGCCACCTAAACCACTAAATATAAATAGATATGCACTAAAGCTAAATCTACCTACAAATAGGGAGGTTCTTAGTGCACATTTTGATCAAAAAGTGTTAGCCCACCTGCCACGACAAGGCGACCTCTGTAAGGTGGGAACCTACGCTGCACATACACCCAGAACTGGGACTAAGCCTACATATATACCTGGGGATGGTAGGATCCAGCATTGAACTGATTAAAATCACCCAGGGCAGAATGGGAGGAGTGCAAGAACAACAAGTGGAGGCAGTCACTAACCCCACATATATGGATACCATAAACACAACAAAAATTGAACAGCACATTCCAACTAAATGATACAAAATACGCAGGTGCAAGAACACCTATGACTGCAGATATACAGCAGATATAAAAAAATGGCGACAGCACCCTGCAACACTAATGCCACCTAAACCACTAAATATAAATAGATATGCACTAAAGCTAAATCTACCTACAAATAGGGAGGTTCTTAGTGCACATTTTGATCAAAAAGTGTTAGCCCACCTGCCACGACAAGGCGACCTCTGTAAGGTGGGAACCTACGCTGCACATACACCCAGAACTGGGACTAAGCCTACATATATACCTGGGGATGGTAGGATCCAGCATTGAACTGATTAAAATCACCCAGGGCAGAATGGGAGGAGTGCAAGAACAACAAGTGGAGGCAGTCACTAACCCCACATATATGGATACCATAAACACAACAAAAATTGAACAGCACATTCCAACTAAATGATACAAAATACGCAGGTGCAAGAACACCTATGACTGCAGATATACAGCAGATATAAAAAAATGGCGACAGCACCCTGCAACACTAATGCCACCTAAACCACTAAATATAAATAGATATGCACTAAAGCTAAATCTACCTACAAATAGGGAGGTTCTTAGTGCACATTTTGATCAAAAAGTGTTAGCCCACCTGCCACGACAAGGCGACCTCTGTAAGGTGGGAACCTACGCTGCACATACACCCAGAACTGGGACTAAGCCTACATATATACCTGGGGATGGTAGGATCCAGCATTGAACTGATTAAAATCACCCAGGGCAGAATGGGAGGAGTGCAAGAACAACAAGTGGAGGCAGTCACTAACCCCACATATATGGATACCATAAACACAACAAAAATTGAACAGCACATTCCAACTAAATGATACAAAATACGCAGGTGCAAGAACACCTATGACTGCAGATATACAGCAGATATAAAAAAATGGCGACAGCACCCTGCAACACTAATGCCACCTAAACCACTAAATATAAATAGATATGCACTAAAGCTAAATCTACCTACAAATAGGGAGGTTCTTAGTGCACATTTTGATCAAAAAGTGTTAGCCCACCTGCCACGACAAGGCGACCTCTGTAAGGTGGGAACCTACGCTGCACATACACCCAGAACTGGGACTAAGCCTACATATATACCTGGGGATGGTAGGATCCAGCATTGAACTGATTAAAATCACCCAGGGCAGAATGGGAGGAGTGCAAGAACAACAAGTGGAGGCAGTCACTAACCCCACATATATGGATACCATAAACACAACAAAAATTGAACAGCACATTCCAACTAAATGATACAAAATACGCAGGTGCAAGAACACCTATGACTGCAGATATACAGCAGATATAAAAAAATGGCGACAGCACCCTGCAACACTAATGCCACCTAAACCACTAAATATAAATAGATATGCACTAAAGCTAAATCTACCTACAAATAGGGAGGTTCTTAGTGCACATTTTGATCAAAAAGTGTTAGCCCACCTGCCACGACAAGGCGACCTCTGTAAGGTGGGAACCTACGCTGCACATACACCCAGAACTGGGACTAAGCCTACATATATACCTGGGGATGGTAGGATCCAGCATTGAACTGATTAAAATCACCCAGGGCAGAATGGGAGGAGTGCAAGAACAACAAGTGGAGGCAGTCACTAACCCCACATATATGGATACCATAAACACAACAAAAATTGAACAGCACATTCCAACTAAATGATACAAAATACGCAGGTGCAAGAACACCTATGACTGCAGATATACAGCAGATATAAAAAAATGGCGACAGCACCCTGCAACACTAATGCCACCTAAACCACTAAATATAAATAGATATGCACTAAAGCTAAATCTACCTACAAATAGGGAGGTTCTTAGTGCACATTTTGATCAAAAAGTGTTAGCCCACCTGCCACGACAAGGCGACCTCTGTAAGGTGGGAACCTACGCTGCACATACACCCAGAACTGGGACTAAGCCTACATATATACCTGGGGATGGTAGGATCCAGCATTGAACTGATTAAAATCACCCAGGGCAGAATGGGAGGAGTGCAAGAACAACAAGTGGAGGCAGTCACTAACCCCACATATATGGATACCATAAACACAACAAAAATTGAACAGCACATTCCAACTAAATGATACAAAATACGCAGGTGCAAGAACACCTATGACTGCAGATATACAGCAGATATAAAAAAATGGCGACAGCACCCTGCAACACTAATGCCACCTAAACCACTAAATATAAATAGATATGCACTAAAGCTAAATCTACCTACAAATAGGGAGGTTCTTAGTGCACATTTTGATCAAAAAGTGTTAGCCCACCTGCCACGACAAGGCGACCTCTGTAAGGTGGGAACCTACGCTGCACATACACCCAGAACTGGGACTAAGCCTACATATATACCTGGGGATGGTAGGATCCAGCATTGAACTGATTAAAATCACCCAGGGCAGAATGGGAGGAGTGCAAGAACAACAAGTGGAGGCAGTCACTAACCCCACATATATGGATACCATAAACACAACAAAAATTGAACAGCACATTCCAACTAAATGATACAAAATACGCAGGTGCAAGAACACCTATGACTGCAGATATACAGCAGATATAAAAAAATGGCGACAGCACCCTGCAACACTAATGCCACCTAAACCACTAAATATAAATAGATATGCACTAAAGCTAAATCTACCTACAAATAGGGAGGTTCTTAGTGCACATTTTGATCAAAAAGTGTTAGCCCACCTGCCACGACAAGGCGACCTCTGTAAGGTGGGAACCTACGCTGCACATACACCCAGAACTGGGACTAAGCCTACATATATACCTGGGGATGGTAGGATCCAGCATTGAACTGATTAAAATCACCCAGGGCAGAATGGGAGGAGTGCAAGAACAACAAGTGGAGGCAGTCACTAACCCCACATATATGGATACCATAAACACAACAAAAATTGAACAGCACATTCCAACTAAATGATACAAAATACGCAGGTGCAAGAACACCTATGACTGCAGATATACAGCAGATATAAAAAAATGGCGACAGCACCCTGCAACACTAATGCCACCTAAACCACTAAATATAAATAGATATGCACTAAAGCTAAATCTACCTACAAATAGGGAGGTTCTTAGTGCACATTTTGATCAAAAAGTGTTAGCCCACCTGCCACGACAAGGCGACCTCTGTAAGGTGGGAACCTACGCTGCACATACACCCAGAACTGGGACTAAGCCTACATATATACCTGGGGATGGTAGGATCCAGCATTGAACTGATTAAAATCACCCAGGGCAGAATGGGAGGAGTGCAAGAACAACAAGTGGAGGCAGTCACTAACCCCACATATATGGATACCATAAACACAACAAAAATTGAACAGCACATTCCAACTAAATGATACAAAATACGCAGGTGCAAGAACACCTATGACTGCAGATATACAGCAGATATAAAAAAATGGCGACAGCACCCTGCAACACTAATGCCACCTAAACCACTAAATATAAATAGATATGCACTAAAGCTAAATCTACCTACAAATAGGGAGGTTCTTAGTGCACATTTTGATCAAAAAGTGTTAGCCCACCTGCCACGACAAGGCGACCTCTGTAAGGTGGGAACCTACGCTGCACATACACCCAGAACTGGGACTAAGCCTACATATATACCTGGGGATGGTAGGATCCAGCATTGAACTGATTAAAATCACCCAGGGCAGAATGGGAGGAGTGCCAGAACAACAAGTGGAGGCAGTCACTAACCCCACATATATGGATACCATAAACACAACAAAAATTGAACAGCACATTCCAACTAAATGATACAAAATACGCAGGTGCAAGAACACCTATGACTGCAGAAGCCTCGAAATATTAATGATTTACAGATGATCTGCAAAGAGGAGTGGGCCAAAATTCCATCTAACATGTGTGCAAACTCATCATCAACTACAAAAAACGTCTGACTGCTGTGCTTGCCAACAAGGGTTTTGCCACCAAGTATTAAGTCTTGTTTGCCAAAGGGATCAAATACTTATTTCTCTGTGCACAATGCAAATGAATATATATAATTTTGACAATGTGATTTTCAGGTTTTTGTTTTTTTATATAATCTATCTCTCACTGGTAAAATTAACCTAGCCTAAAAATTCTAGACTGTTCATGTCTTTGACAGTGAGCAAACTTACAAAATCAGCAAGGGATCAAACACTTATTTCCTTCACTGTATGTATATATATATATATATATATATATATATATATATATATATATATATATATATACACTACTATATCTATACTACATACTACATACCACTACCCCCATCCTCCACCCTTTACCCCCTGATCACTACCCCTAGTGATTACTTTCACTGTGCTGTGATTTTTGTTGCTGCAGTTGATCAGTAAATGAATAAGTTGCTGATCACTGTTCAAAACCCTTGCTACTGGGTTTTTTTTTTCTCTTACTCCTACTTTTTTGCCATTTATAATATTATAACATAACTTATTTTGTCAACCCCTGGAGCGAGCATTGCTGTCCTGTGTTCTGATCAGTGTCTTCGTTGTCACTGATCACCTAATACAAGCCTTGCTCTAGCACTTTTTTTTCTTTTGTTATAAAAAAAAACCCTCAAAAAAACTACAAAAAAATAATATAAAACTCGGAAAAAATAAATATAGCAGTTTAGTTAGGTAGGTTTTGCTAGTGACGCAAACTCGCCTTCTGTGTCCCCTGGCAGATGAGTGACATTGCCATAACTGATTGCCTAATACAAGCCTTGCTCTAGGTTTTTTCCAAGCACTTGGTTATTTTCTTTTGTTATAAAAAAAACTCCAAAAAATAAAAAAAATATAAAACTCAAAAAAAATAATATAGGAGTTTAGTTAGGTAGGTTTTTGCACAACATACCTATCTGATAAAGAGTATAATGGCCAGTAGAGTATTTACGGCTGAGGAGGCATATACCATTATTGCTTCGGACAGCGTGTCCGGGATTGACACAGAAACCCTCTTCTATATCTCCTCTTCTTCCTCTTCCTCCTCTTCCTCATCAAGTGAGGATGAGGAACCGCCAAGATGTCGCCCCCGGTCATCTTCTACACCAGGCCCCGAGAGTAGTGACCCCATGTGGACCCCAATCCCCGAGAACAACGAGACCCAGGTCCCTGGGTTTACGGGCACCCCAGGGATTCAATTTGAAACGGCAGGGTTACAGGAAATATACTTTTTTAAAGTTTATTTAACTGATTAATGTAGTGACTTAATGGTGACCCAAACTAACTTATAAGCGCAACAGTTTATCGCCCAGAATGCCTCATCTAGTTACACCAAGCCCAACATGTGGACCCCTGTAGACACCATGGAAATGAGGAATCTCTGGGCTATTGTGCTCAGTATAGGGCTTCTGAAAAAGCCATCCATAAGAACATACTGGAGCACAGATATACTGTACCACAGCACAATGTACCGCATGGCAATGGGCAGGACTCGTTTTGAGATAATTCTCAGATTTTTGCATTACTACGATAATGCACAGTGCCCACCCAAAGGTGACCCCAGCTTTGACCGCCTAATTAAAATTAGACCCCTATTAGACCATTTCAGTGCCAAATTTGCCCAGGTATACACCCCCAAGAAGTGCTTTGCTGTTGACGAGTGCCTAGTTCATTTCAAAGGGAAGCTTCGATTCCGACAGTACGTGCCGACTAAGAGGGCAAGGTATGGCGTGAAAATGCACAAGCTGTGTTTAAAAGTACATCAGGGTACACCCACAAATATATGAAGGGAAGGACACCACTATTCATCCCTCAGAATGCCCCCCCCCCCCCCGCTTCATGGGCGTTAACGGCAAGATAGTGTGGGATCCGGTGCTCCACTGCAGGACAAGCGCTACCACCTCTACCTGAATAATTACTATATCAGCGTACTACATTTCAAGAGCCTCGCTTCCAGAAGTACAGTGGCATGTGGCACAGTTCGCAAGAACCAGAGAAGCCTCCCTAGGTCGCTGCTCGGGCAAAAGCTCAGAAGAGGTGCGAGTAGGGCACAATGCAGTGACAACCTATTGTGTCAAGTATAAGGACAAGAGAGATGTCCATATATTAACAACAATACATGGCCATGGCAGCACCCCCGTCCCTGTACGAGGTACCAGTACAGACACCCTTAAACCTAATTGCATTATTGAATACAATAAATACATGGGAGGTGTTGATCTCTCAGATCAAGTGCTGCAGCCATAATATGCCATGCGGAAATCAAGGGTGTGGTACAAGAAGCTGGCCGTACACATCATGCAAATAGCATTGTATAATGCTTACGTACTATTCAGATCTTCAGGACAGAAGGGAACTTTCCTGGAATTTCAAGAGGTGGTAATAAAGTCCCTTATATTTGGAGATCAGGAAGGGGAGGGACCCAGCACTTCTGGAAGCGAGGCCACACGTATTGTACTGGGGCAACATTTCCCCAGTGAAGTTCCCCAAACTGGCAAGAAGGGAAAGAGCCAAAAACAGTGCAAGGTATGCTTTAAAAACGGCATAAGAAAAGATACCATCTATCAGTGCAACACATTCCCCGAGAAGCCAGGACTGTGCATGAGGGAGTATACCATACGTATACCATACGTCGCTGAAATTCTGATCTTGTTGTTGAACCGCCTTTTATATTTACCCTGATGTACGTCGCACAGCTACAGTAATATTATGTTGCATGCCACTCTTTCCCCACCTTAGCAGTGCCGTGCGCTCAAGCCGTACCCGGCAAGACGAGCTGAACACAGCTGCACATATATCAGTCCTGCATCCCTCTGGCTAATCAGTGACGTTAGAGGTCAAGCACACGATATAATGTGAAAAAATACAAAACTGTTTCATAGCTATGATTAAGAACTGAAAAGTTCGAAACGAGTGGGTGTTCTCTCCCGGGATTTTTAAATTTCTTGTTTTAATTTTGACTTAAATAAACGGTTTTGTATTTTTTCAGATTATATCGTGTGCTGGACCTCTAACTTTTTTCCTTGGATTTCTACCTACTCCCGACGTAGCTCTTTTGCCCGTGCACCGAATAATCATGGAATGCCACATTCTTTACTTTGAATGAGTGGTGAGCGGACCAATTTTTCTTGTATATTT
Organism: Rhinoderma darwinii; assembly: GCF_050947455.1. Classification (NCBI taxonomy): domain Eukaryota; kingdom Metazoa; phylum Chordata; class Amphibia; order Anura; family Rhinodermatidae; genus Rhinoderma; species Rhinoderma darwinii. The sequence goes on from NC_134687.1 coordinate 597,955,914, forward strand.
TTTACTTAATCAGTGACGTTGCCATGACAGATTTTTAATCCAGGACTTTCTCTCCAAAATGTTAGCCAAACTTTCTAATAAAATTTCTTCTTAGCCCTGCCATGTGCCTAGGCCGTAACCAGAAAGACCGGCTGAACACAGCTGCACATATTTTAGTCCTGTATTCCTGTGGCTGATCAGTGACTTTATCCAAACTATCCAGATTTCCAAATTTTATGCAAACTTATACAAAGATATATAAACTTTTCATTCTAACACTTACAGAAATGTTTACACTAAAAACCATTCCAGCAAAATCTAAGCTCTAAAAGCTAACTGGTGCTCCTTCTCTTCTGAGCCCTGCCATGTGCCCAGGCAGCAGATAATGGCCACATGTGGAGTATTGCCGTACTCGGGAGAACCTGCATAACAATTTATGGTGGAAGTATCTCCGATAACACAAGCTGGGCACAACATATTGGGCACTGAAATTGCATAATTGTGAACAACTTGTACTTTTTCATTCTATACATCAAATTCTGAAAATTTACTGTGGGCTTAAAATGCTCACTACACCCCTAGATAAATTCCTTCATGGGTTTAGTTTGCAAAATGGCTCACTTCTTAGGGGTTTTCACTGTACTGGTACTTTAGGGACTCTGCAAACACAACATGGCACTTGACAAATATTCCAGCAAAATCTGTGCTCAAAAGCCAAATGGTGATCCTTCCCTTCTGAGCCATGTCGTGTGTCCAAGCAGAAGATAATAGCCACATGTGGGGTATTGCCATACTCGGGAGAACCTGCATAACAATCTATGGGTGGAGAATCTCCAATAACACAAGCTGGGCACAACATATTGGGCACTGAAATGGCATAATTGTGAAAAATTTGTACTTTTTCATTCTTTGCATCAAATTCTGGAAAACTCCTGTGGGGTCAAAATGCTCACTACACCCCTAGATAAATTCCTTGAGGGGTGTAGTTTCCAAAATGTGGTCACTTCTTGTGAATTTCCACTGTACTGGTACCTCAGGGGCTCTGCAAACACAACATGGCGGGAGATCCAGAGTTTGGAAAACTATCTAAAAAACAATATAGTTCCCAGAGGCCTTAGGGTCCCCATTGTTCCAGCATCAAGATTAAAAACCACTAATATAAAAGAAAGGTGGGAACAGGAGATCACAGGGAGTTCACTTAGGCTGATGCAGATTCTAGTGGAGGAAGAGAAAGTCCAGTTTGACTCTATTAGTGCGGAGCTCAAAAAAGAGATTGAGGCAGCTAAGTCTTTGGTAGATACCCCTGGTTTTGATAAAAAAGATAAAATCCTACAACAAACTCTAGAAAGGTTCACTAATCATTTAAAGGAACGTAAACACTTCCAGTTCCAGAGAGACCTACAGGAATTTAGGGAGAAAAAAGCTTACGACTTTGTCAATACCCAACAACAGCAATATCAACAGACTAATAGGGGGCCGAGGGAAACTGACCCTTCCACATCAGAGAGTGAAACAACAGACTCTGAAAGAGTGGGCCCTTTCTTTGGTGGTAGTGGTGGGAAACAAAAATACAGGGGAGGAGCTAGAGGTAGAAATAGAGGCCGTGCTAGAGCCTCTTCTAATAGTGGCAATAATTTTTTAGCCAACAATCCCCCCATTTCCCGCTACATGCTGAGGGGACAAAAGGATTAGTGAAGGGAAATATGGATAGACTACGAATCATAAACCTATCTGAATATATTTTGAGTGCATCAGAGAGCACGCTACTAGAAAAGGGCCTTTCCTTTGTCCCCACTGTTAAGTTTGACTCATTTTCTTGGATAAAGGATCTTAATTTGTTTGCTCGCAAACTTAAATGGATCAAATTCTTCAAACACCATAATAGAAAAAAATGCATTGAATTGGGGTTAGAAGAATCTGATATGGAAGGCCTGGTGGCCTTAGAGGGGTTACTAGAGGAATCTGGTAGAACCCCAGGTCTAGGTCCTTTCACCAATCTTAAATTGAAGAGTAGGAAGCTGCCACCTATAGGAGATTTTACCAATGTGGATTTATTTGTGGAAATGGTGGGAGATGAGATCAAAAATCTCAGTCAGGACATTAGGGGCATAGACAACAACCTGTCCTGGTCTGAAAGAGTAGCTCTGACCACTTTAGAGAAAAAACAAAGTATTGTTCTAAAGGCATCTGATAAAGGTGGGAACATCGTGGTCATGGGCAGAGATGACTACAAAAAAATGTGTGAGGACATTTTACTTAACCCTGACTGTTACACCATTTTGAAGGATAACCCCACAGCACTGTTCAAGAAAGAGTTGCTGGGCATTCTGAGTGATGCAAAGAGCAGATCTTTGATCAGTGCTAGCGAGTTTGGGTTCCTCTTTCCACAATTTCCCATCATGGCATGTTTTTATAGCCTGCCCAAAATCCACAAAGGGTATCCCCCCTTACGTGGCAGACCTATTGTTTCAGGCATTAATAATCTAACTCAAAATGTGAGTACATATGTTGATCAGGTGTTGCGCCCTTTTGTCTTGAGTCTCACATCATATGTACGTGACACTATGGATGTTCTGAAACAGATTGATGGTATTTCTTTGGAGAAAGGCACACTCTTGGCTAGCCTGGATGTTGAGGCGTTGTATTCATCCATACCTCACAAATTGGGTTACAAGGCGATCGAGTACTTCCTTGGATCAAGGGGCACTCAGTTTGCAGCCCATAACCAATTTGTTTTGCAGTTATTACAATTTGTTCTTGAAAAAAATATATTTATCTTTGAAGACAAGATCTTTCATCAGCAATGTGGCACTGCAATGGGGAGTCCTGCCGCTCCCACCTATGCAAATTTATTTCTTGGCTGGTGGGAGGAGACAATTGTCTTTGGGGACAATTTTACCAAATGGACTTCGTCCATTGGACTATGGATTAGATATATTGATGACGTGCTGCTTCTTTGGAACTCTACAGCAGAGGAGTTCCATAGCTTTGTAGCAGCCCTCAACACAAATGATATAGGGCTTAGGTTCACGTGTGAGATCAGTGAAAAAGAATTGTCTTTTCTGGATTTGAAAATTATAAAAACAGGAGAAGGCACAATTCGTACAAAGGTACACCGGAAAGAAACAGCAACCAATAGTTTCTTGCAATGGAACAGTTGTCATCCTTATCCCCTCAAACGTGGTATTCCAAAAGGTCAATTTATGAGAGTACGCAGGAATTGTAGCTCCATGGGTGATTTTGAGTGCCAGGCTCAGGAACTCAAGATAAGATTGAAGGATAGAGGCTTCCCCAAGGGTGTAATCAGAAAGGCCTATGAGGGAGCAAGGGACGCAGATAGGCAATGTCTTCTGGTTCCTAAAAAACGTAAACAAGAACAAGTTACGAGACTCATAGGCACCTATGATTCTAAACAAAATGATATCATGCAAATCCTGAAAAGGTATTGGCGTATTCTCAGTTCTGAAACAGATTTGGTTGATCAGATCACACAGTGGCCCTCTGTCACGTATCGGAGAGGGAAAAACATCAGGGACAGAGTCATGCATAGCTGTTTTGACCCCATTTTACCTAGGGGTACGTGGCTGGATAGACAAATACCAGGCACTTTTAGATGTGGTAGCTGTAAAGCTTGTGACTTCATTCTCAAAGGGAATAGCTTTACCAGTGTTGCAACACAGGAGAAATACAACATTCGGGATTTTGTCAATTGCAAAACAGCGGGGGTGGTTTACCTCATTACATGCCCATGCCCCCTTAATTATGTGGGTAAAACGGCGCGACAATTTCGGCGCCGGATAAGGGAGCATGTCGGAGATATTATCCATGCTAGGTACACCCCAATATCTAAGCATGTGCATGCCAAACACCAAGGCCAAGCAGCATGTTTAAAGTTTCAAGCAATTGAACTCATTAGACCCCCTAAAAGAGGAGGTGACTGGGACAATTTAATTCTACGCAAAGAAGCCCAATGGATCCATAGACTGGCATGCATACAACCAGCGGGTTTAAACGAGCAGACTAATTATACGTGTTTTATTTAATATGTTATACCATTCCTCCTCCTTAGGCGGCCAATATTCACCTTGGGTGGCCTTTTGGGTGGGTGGTTGTATTTTGCATAGTTCACTATGTTTGATATGGCCATATTGGCCCCTTAACATATTTAGAGATCTTGTGTCAGAAATTTTAAATGGGAGGGATTCCGCTATCTTGTCCACCCAATATGTGTTTATAAACTAGAGAGTTGCTTATTTGAGGTAGTCCACTTGCGGTGGGTAACTGTCCCGCAAGACATACTTACAAACAAATTATCGGCTTGCTCTTACCTTCCTCTTACTTGGCAGTCCGGGCGATACGTCCCTGGCTTCTACTGCGCCTGCGCGTTCGGTTTGATGCGGCCGATGATGACCCCTGGCTGTCAGCTGACGGCGGGGGGTCACATGGGCAGGTGTCACGAATCGAGAGGGTGTTGTGATTGGTCAGTTCATGTAGCGCCGCCAAAAACGAGGGGTGGAGTTTGGTGCTTATAGTAACCCAGCGCCTGCAATGAAGTATGCCGTTGACATCGATACGAGCATCTTCCCGTGACGCACAGCAGAATATCTGCTGTTGAATACTATTATCGCTGGTGATGAGGCCAGAGTGACCAAGATACGGACCCCTGAGGATGAGTATCTGAAACGCGTAGGGTCGTTCATTGTATATTGAATGTCTGCATAGGGGACAGTAGCATTGTTTTACACCCAGCGCTAGGAGTTCCGGTGTTTTGTTCACGGACACTGGTGCACTTTGGGGATTGTACTACTGTTGTGCCCAGGTTAAATGCTGTTTTCAGTGAAACATTGTTACAAACACTGAGATATATTTATCATAATGACTCAGTGTTTTTTGTTTAATACGTTTTTAAATTATCACGGTGGGGCTTATTTCACAGTGGTGTGTTACCCCTGATTTTAAAACGAGTTACTATTAAAAGGTATATTTTACTCAGTTGTCACTTCAGTGAACCTTCTTATTTCCTTATATTGTGGGAGCACAATTATATTTATATCAATTTATACAGTGAATTTAAACACAACATGGCGCTTATAAAATATTCCAGCAAAATCTGTGCTCAAAAGCCAAAGGGTGCTCCTTCCATTCTGAGCCCTGCCATGTGCCCAACCAGCATTTTATGAACACATATGGGGTATTTCCCTACTCTGGAGAAGTTGCTTTACAAATGTACAAATGTTGAGGGGCTTTTTAATTTTATTCCTTGTGAAATTGTTTTTTTTTTAGCTAAAACAACATCTTATTGGAAAAAATTAAAAATTTTAATCTTTACATCCAAATTCTTTTCTTTTCAAATCTCTTTTTATTAAATTTTTCATTGAAAAACAGAGCAAATCCAGAAAGATAATTTTCAATTACAATTTGTTGCAACAAATGAATCTTATAAGAAATATTTTCTAACATTAGATTACTAGAACAGTACATTCACTTTCCGTCATGAAAAACTGAAATCCAGTATATGACAAACGATACATATATAACAATGCTCCCTCACTTTGTAAAAACATCTATTCAAATAGACAAAGAAGCAGTTCAATTGTAGTATATTCGATTGTGATATTCAAACTTTAAAGTACATACTTGTTTGAGGAGCATAACCTATAAAACTGTAAGTTACAAGGTAACTTAATGAGGGGGAAAAAAAGGGGGAAAGAGGGGAGGTAGGAGGGGTGGAACCAATAATCCATCCCAAGAATGTAAGTGAATTGTATTTACCGTGACTATAACCCATAGTCTTAGAAGGAAGAAAAACCTCTAAAATTTCTCCAGGCATTCCATATGCCTTTAAATTTCGTATGATTTCTGGTCTCCCAAAATGCCAGTTCCTCTCATTTTTACATCCAAATTCTAATAAAATCTATGACACACCTGTGGGATCAAAAAGCTCACTACACCCCTGGATTAATTCCTCAAGGGGTGTAGTTTCCAAAATTGGGTCTTTTTTGGGGAGTTTCCTTTGTTTTGGTACCACAAGACTGCTTCATACCTGACATGATGCCTAAAATATAATCTAAAAAAACAGAAGTTCCCAAAATCCACGAGGTGCTCCTTTGCTTCTGAGGCCTGTGCTTCAGTCAATTAGCACACTAGGTCCCCACCTGGGATATTTCTAAAAACTGCAGAATCTGGGCAAAAAATATTGTGTTGTGTTTCTCTGGTAAAACCTTCTATGTTACAGAAAAAAAGGATTAAAAATTACTTTCTGCAAAAAAAATAAAATTTGTACATTTCAGCCCTACTTTGCTTTAATTCCTATGAAACGCCTAAAGGGTTAAGAAACTTTCTAAATGATGTTTTGAATGCTTTGAGGGGTGCAGTTTTTAAAATCGGGTAACTTATGGGTGTTTTTATTGCATGGGCAGACTGAACTGGTCCTTTAAAAATAGCCTCTTGAAATTTTCTTGAAAATTAGAGAAATTGCTGCTAAAGTTCTAAGCCTTGTAACGTCCTAGAAAAATAAAAGGATGTTCAAAAGACAATGGCAATCTAAAGTAGACATATGGGAAATGTTAATTAGCAAATATTTAGTGAAAAATTTTGAAAAATGAAAATGTTTTCAATTTTTTGCTAAATTTTGCTGTTTTTCACAATTAAATACTGAATGTATCGACCAAATTTTACCACTAACTTAAAGTCCAAGGTGTCAAGAGAAAACAGTCTCAGAATCGCTTGGATAGGTAAAAGCATTCCAAAGTTATTACTACATAAATTGACACATGTCAGATTTGAAAAATGGGGCTGCGTCCTGAACGTGCCAACTAGTCCACGTCCTTAACCGGTTAAGGACTAGGCTATTTTACAGCTAAATGACCAGAGCAAATTTCACAATTTTGCTATGCGCTTCTTTAGATGACTATAACTCTGCAGGTGAATAAAGTTCATCTTTGAATTTTACACTCTTTTTAAAGGACAGATAGGGCTTTGTTTTAGTGGCATTTGTCAGTATATATCATTTTTATTTTTTTCTCTAAAGTGGGCAAAATGGAAAAAAATGCAAGAATTTAGCAATTGCGCCAGTTTATGCTAGCATTTTTCACACACGGTATGGACCACGGACAAAATTAATCTCCTTTCACATTCTTCCACTTCTCCCGTGCATGGGGATACCAAATATGTGTGCCTTATTCACTGTGCGGGCATGTGCCAGGGCTTGGCATAAAAGGAGGCTTTTCAGCCTTTTCGGTCCAGGAATTTTGAATTTGATTTTATAGCCGCATACTGTTTTCTGGGGGGCCTAATGCTGCTGAAACATTAGAAACACCCCATAAATGACTTCATTCACACAAGTAGACCCCACAAGGTTTCCTTCAAGGGGTTTATCATATTTTTAGCAAGTCCAGTTTTCTTCTGAAAGTTTCTTGAATAAGATGGAACAAAAAAAAATCAGCTATTTTTTAGCAAATGCGTCAGTTTAGGCTAGTATTTTTCACACACGGTATAGACCACGGACAAAATTCATCTCCTTTCACATTCTTACACTTCTCCCGTGCATGGGGATACCAAATATGTGTGCCTTATTCACTGTGCGGGCATGTGCCAGGGCTTGGCATAAAAGGAGGCTTTTCGGCCTTTTCGGTCCAGGAATTTTGCATTTGATTTTATAGCAGCATACTGTTTTCTGGGGGGTGTAATGCTGCTGAAAGATTAGAAACACCCCATAAATGACTTCATTCACACAAGTAGACCCCACAAGGTTTCCTTCAAGGGGTTTATCATATTTTTAGCAAGTCCAGTTTTCTTCTGAAAGTTTCTTGAATAAGATGGAACAAAAAAAAATCAGCTATTTTTTAGCAAATGTGTCAGTTTAGGCTAGTATTTTTCACACACGGTATAGACCACGGACAAAATTCATCTCCTTTCACATTCTTCCACTTCTCCCGTGCATGGGGATACCAAATATGTGTGCCTTATTCACTGTGCGGGCATGTGCCAGGGCTTGGCATAAAAGGAGGCTTTTCGGCCTTTTCGGTCCAGGAATTTTGAATTTGATTTTATAGCCGCATACTGTTTTCTGGGGGGCCTAATGCTGCTGAAACATTAGAAACACCCCATAAATGACTTCATTCACACAAGTAGACCCCACAAGGTTTCCTTCAAGGGGTTTATCATATTTTTAGCAAGTCCAGTTTTCTTCTGAAAGTTTCTTGAATAAGATGGAACAAAAAAAAATCAGCTATTTTTTAGCAAATGCGTCAGTTTAGGCTAGTATTTTTCACACACGGTATAGACCACGGACAAAATTCATCTCCTTTCACATTCTTACACTTCTCCCGTGCATGGGGATACCAAATATGTGTGCCTTATTCACTGTGCGGGCATGTGCCAGGGCGTGGCATAAAAGGAGGCTTTTCGGCCTTTTCGGTCCAGGAATTTTGCATTTGATTTTATAGCAGCATACTGTTTTCTGGGGGGTGTAATGCTGCTGAAACATTAGAATCACCCCATAAATGACTTCATTCGCACAAGTAGACCCCACAAGGTTTCCTTCAAGGGGTTTATCATATTTTTAGACAGTCCAGTTTTCTTCTGAAAGTTTCTTGAATAAGATGGAACAAAATAAAATTACCTTTTTTTTTAACAAATGCGTCAGTTTATGCTAGCTTTTTCACACACAAAATGGACCACGGACAAAATTCATCGCATTTCACATTCTTCCACTTCTCCCGTGCATGGGATACCAAATATGTGTGCTTTATTCACGGGCATGTGCCAGGGCTTGGCATAAAAGGAGGCTTTTTGGCCTTTTCGGTCCAGGAATTCTGCACTTGATTTTATAGCCGCATACTGTTTTCTGGGGGGCCTAATGCTGCTGAAAGATTAGAATCACCCCATAAATTACTTCATTCACGCAAGTAGACCCCACAAGGTTTTCTTCAAGGGGTTTATCATATTTTTAGACAGTCCAGTTTTCTTCTGAAAGTTTCTTGAATAAGATGGATCAAAATAAAATTAGCAATTTTTTAGCAAATGCGTCAGTTTATACCAGCATTTTTCACACACGACATAGACCACGGCCAAAATTCATCTCCTTTCACATTCTTCCACTTCTCCTGAGCATGGGGATACCAAATATGTGTGTCTTATTTATCACATAGAGAAGTAGGAGGGCGGACGATACAAGAAGCTTATTTCACAAATCGCTTTTTTTCAAAGCTGGTTTTACAAAACTCAACAGAGTTTCTATAACACTTCCAAAATATCTGCTCTTGAAGCAGAAATCCCAAAATATTCATCTAGGGGTATAATGGGAATTTATTTTTTGGGGTTTTCTAAAATAAGAAATTGCAGGTTTATGCAAATGGAGCTATCCAGCAGATGAACTTTAGAGAATATGCAAACATGACATCCACCCCCCACCCACCCATTCCCTCCCTCACCCTTGGAGTAAAATCAGGGGAAAAATAAAAACGTTATGTAGGGCAAATATATTTTCAACGAATTAACTAAAATCTAATAATTCAGAACAGTGTGGTATTTTTTAAAACATGGCTCAATGCACAGGCCTGGTTGTGAGGGACATGAGGGACAGAAATATCGGGAATCTTTGCGGTGCCCGTCTTTTCTGCAGACGCGGCACTTTTTCTGAGGGTTGCTTCTGGTTGGTGTTGGGGGAATCCGACTGATGAAGTGTCTTTCAGTCAGTCGCGTGACATCCTCAGACTGGGGGCATTCTCGGGTGTCCTGAACATCAAAAATGAGGCCTTCAATAATTTTCTCCTGGAAATCCAGGTATGTGTCTCTGCCTCTGTTTTTTTTGTAGAGCACAAATGAGTTGTGGATGGCCACCTGTAACAGATAAATGGCAACTTTTTTGTACCAGGTTTTAGTTTTGCGTTTTACTAAATAGGGCTGCAAAACCTGGTCGCTTAAATCCACCCCCCCATGTACTTGTTATATTCGGACACGCTCACTGGTTTGTGCTTGTCCGATGTTGCCCCTCTTTCCCTCACTGCCACTGTTCCTGCGGTATGAATCGTGCTTAGCACATACACATCTTTGCGATCCCTGAACTTGACCGCCAGCAATTCTTCAGATGCATAAGCACAGGAGTCCCCCTTTACCATGCGCTTCTCCACTAATTGCTGTGGAAAACCAATTCTGTTTTTGCGCATGGTACCACATGCCCCAGTCCTTGCAGCATGCAAATGCCTAAACAGGGGCACACTGGAATAAAAATTATCACAGTACAGGTGGTACCCCTTGTGAAGCAGAGGCTGCATTATCTCCCACACGATCTTACTGCTGGTGGAAAGATCAGGGGGGCATCCAGGAACATTTATTGAGTGGTCCCGCCCTTCATAAATCCTGAAGGCGGTGGTATATCCTGACCCGCTTTCACACAATTTGTAGAGCTTAACGCCATATCTTGCCCTTTTTGAAGGTAGATATTGGCGAAAGCTAAGTCTGCCATGAAAGTTGAGGAGGGATTCGTCCACACTTACATTCTGCTCAGGTAAATTATTCAGGGAATTTATTAGCGGTCTTATTTTGAACAACCGATCCCGGTTTGCATCGGTACTTGGGGGGGCCTGTGCGTTGTCATTGAAGTGGAGGAACCTCATTATTGTCTCATAACGAGACCTGGGCATTACTGCAGAATATACTGGGGTGGCTTGGGCGGGTCTTGTTGACCAGTAAGACCTAATGGAGGGCTTTTTGACAATACCCATATTTAGGGTGAGCCCCAAAAATTTTTTTAATTCCAGCAAATTGGTGGGCGTCCAATCTCTGGCATGGGTGGATGAAGGTTTCTGCCTTATATATTGAGTGGCATATAAATTTGTTTCGTGGACAATCTGATTTAGGATGTCGTCCGTTATAAATAAATGGAAGTAATCCATTTGGACAAAATTTGTATTGTCCACGGTTATGCCAGGAGTGGCAGTAAATCCGTGGATTCTAGGCCCAAAAGATGGGGCAGGTGCCCATACAAGAGCCTGGACTGAAGGGACCAGGCTGTCCCGTGCTACAGCGCTACTTGGCCCTGCGCTTTCAAGTTCTGCAGTTTCAACTGCATCAGGGACAACGTCCCCTGAAGATGAACCTGAAGTGACGCTGTCATCGTCACTACCTAAAACAGGTTCCATCTCGGACGCCATCTCTGATGCGGTCTCCGACTCAGACCACAGCATGGGCACAGGGCTGTGTGCACGCGATCGCGTGCACACTGTTTTCTATGCAGAAATGCATGTGATCGCTGTGATTGGTTGTCACAGCGATCACATGTTCAGGGGCCAAAATATTGACCCCTGACATTCTGCCCAGTGCCCATGGCTGTTAGCAACAGCCAGGGCACAGAGCTGTGTGCACGCGATCGCGCGTGCACAGTCTCTGAAGTGCCGCCGTAAATAGTCTATACGGCGGACTTTAGAGACCCTGACCGCTGGCCGTATATTTACGACCAGCGGTCGGGAACCTGTTAAAGATCATACGTTTCCTATCTCCTACATAATGTGATCGGCATTGTAATGTAGATAAAAACAGTGTTTTTTATTTACAAAAACAATCAATTTTGACCAAGTTATGACCTATTTTGAGATTTATGCTAATGACTTTCTTAATAGACAACTGGGCGTGTTTTTATCTTTTGACCAAGTGGGCGTTGTAAAGAGAAGTGAATGACGCTGACCAATCAGCATCATACACTTCTCTCCATTCATGTACTCAGCACTAAAGTGTCTTGAGAGTGAATAGACATCGCTTCCAGCCAGGACGCAATGTTTATTCACAATCCCGACAATTCGGTAACGTTTGTGTGTGACTTACTCACACAGCACATCGAGCTCACGCTGTGCTGTCATTCACAGTGTGATCTCGCGAGATCACGTTTGCTGTCACTAAGTCCCACACAAACGTTACCGAAGTGTTGCGAGTGTTAATAGACATCGCGTCCTGGTTGGAGGTGATGTCTACTCACTCTCAAAACACTTCAGTAAAGTTAGTGTGAGTAAGTGACAGCCCATCGTGATCTCGCAAGATCAAGATGTGCTGAGTACATGAATGGAGAGAAGTGTATGACGCTGATTGGTCAGCATCATACACTTCTCTTTACAATGCCCACTTGGTCAAAAGGTAAAAACACACCCAGTTGGGCATTAAGAAAGTCATTAGCATAAATCTAAAATAGGTCATAACTTTGTCAAAATTGATCGTTTTTATAAATAAAAAACACTGCTGTTATCTACATTATCATTACAGCGCCGATCACATTTTGTATGAGATAGGGCACTTATAATAAAGAACGAGAATTAGATGAGTGGGATGTAAGCATAATCTACATTCAGTCCCTTTGGGGACATGGTTTCTAGAGTAAAAATCCACTCCAGTTCTTTTTTTTAAGGGCCAATTCTCTGTCACCTCCCCGTCTACTATGGTGTACTGAATCAATTATTTTGAAAGGTAACTGTGATGTATTGTATCTGCACTCTACAAAGTGCCTAGACACAGGTAGAGCTCGTCTTTCAGTATTGATACTGGACTTGTGATTCCTCATCCTTGGGGTTACTTCAGTGGTGGTCTCACCTACATACTGTAAGCCACATGGACAATTTAATAAATACATTTTATATGTGGTTTTACACGTATAGCAACCTTTGATTTTAAAAGTTTTACTTGTCTGAGGATGACAGAAACTGTCACCCTTACTCATATGATCAGGGTCGGCCTTATGGGTGTGCGACCTGTGCGAGTGCACAGGGCGCTGCACACTCCCAGCATGTAGGGGGCGCCACTGGGCTCTGCCTCTACTTGTGCTCTGCTCTTAGTTACACACACGGAGTAAATAAGAACAGAGGAGCAAGAGAAGAGGAAGAAGCTCCACCCACAGCCCGTCCTGCACGAAGCCTGGGATCCTGTCACCAAGGAGAGATTGTGAGTATCTATGTGTGTCTGTGTGTATGTGTGTGTGTATACAGCATGTGTCTTTGTGTGTATACAGTATGTGTCTCTGTGTTTGTATGTGTATATGTTACAGTGCGCGTGTGTGTGTGTGTGTGTGTGTGTGTGTGTGTGTGTGTGTGTGTGTGTGTGTGTATGCATGTGTTTATATCTCTTTGTAAAAGTGTGTGTTCAATATTAAAGTAGAACAGATAAAATGAAGATATCTGTGCTGCCCCCTATATACCCTGCTGCCCCCTATATACCCTGCTGCCTCCTATATACCCAGCTGCCCCTTATATACCCTGCTGCCTCCTATATACACTGCTTCCCCTATAATCCCTGTTGCCCCTATATGGCCTGCTGCCCCTATATACCCTGCTGCCCCTTATATACCCTGCTGCCCCTTATATATCCTGCTGCCCTTTTTTATGTCTCTGTGTGTGTGTGTTTATATGTATCTGTGGGTATAGTTATCATCTACTACATTATATGTACTGTAAACACTCAGTAGGAAGACTGGTAGAGGGTAGGTATGTGCCACTGAGATTTCTTATCTCAGTGGTGTAAATCTCTGGGAAGTGTGTTGCTCAGCAAGGTTAGTTGGTGAGCAGGAGTTTTTAGGCTGGATTTCAGGGTCCGGGATTTAGGAATGGCTGTAGAGATTCTGGATGGGATGGCCATTCCCATACCTCCACTCCAGGTTTTGGTTTCTAGAGGTTCTGAGTCTCAGCAGGCCCTGATTAAAAGGGAAGCTGACAGTGGGAAGAGGAAGAGAGAGTGAGGAGAAAGGAGATTATTGTTCCTCCAGGGAGACTGCTATGAACGAAACACCTAACAAAGAGCACTTGCACGCTCAGGTGGTGGCTGCTACAGGGTGAGTACTTTAAAGATTGTTTTTCCACAAGTTATATTGTTTTGTTTGTTGCTTTACCCAGTGGATGCAAGCTCTGTACAAAAAGGATCTGTTTGTTTGGTGCAAATAAAAAGTACCCGCTGTTTGTGTTTACCCCGTTTCCGTGTGCGTGACTGCCCAATACAGCAGCCCAAGTGGGACGCCAGCTCACAGTACTCAGAGAGTTAGCACTGTGTTATCTGTGGTGTTACATAGCACTGCATGTGAAATCTACTACAATATCTGTACTGTGTATACATGTGCCTGTGTGGGTTTTTATGGGTCTGTATGTGAATCTGTCTTTGTGCTTGTATATATGTGCCTTCTATGTATTTGTATATGTTCCTGTCTGTGTATTTATCTGCCGGTGTGTATGTGTATATGTGTTTGTACGTCTATATATTTACGTGTATGTATATATTGCAGAATGTGTGTATGTATATTTGCCTGTATGTCTAAATATCTGTCTTTATGTTTGAACAGTATAAATGTTCCAGTATATACGTGTCTATATATGTGGTTAATTTTTGGTTTGTGTAGTGGGCGGCAAAAGAGAGTCCCGCACATGGCGCCTTCCAACCTAAGGCAGGCCCTGCATATGATTACACATATTGCATCCAAGGCAAGTGTAGCAGCCCCGTTTCACAGGGGCTAAAACACTTTGCAATCCCATAAACGAAAGGTTTCTATACGTGTAAAACCACATATGCAATTTAATTATTAAGTTGCCCATGTGGCTTACATTATGCAGATGAGACTACCACTGAAGTAACCATCAGGATGAGGAATCATAAGTCAGAGGCGTACCTAGGTTCTCCAGGACCCGGGGCAAAGATTCAATTTGTACACCCCCAACCTCTTTCCCGACATCTCCTTCCCCCTCGCCATGTTTGTTTTCTCTACCAATGAATGAGGTGTCATTTTTTTCCCCACATTTTTTTAAATGTAACTCGAGCATAAAGCCATTCACACATTTTACAAGCAATATAGTTCTATATACAACACCAGAACTAAGCTCATTACATATATACAGCACCAGAACAAAGCTCAGTACATATATACAACACCAGAACCAAGCTCAGTACATATATATAACACCAGAACCAAGCACAATACATGTACTCAGCATCAGAACCAAGCTCGGTACATATATACAGCGTCAGAACCAAGATCAGTGCATATATACAGCATCAGAACCAAGCCTAGTGCATATATACAGCATCAGATCCAAGATCAGTACATATATACAGTGCCAGAAAAAAGCTCAGTACATAAATACAGCACCATGACAAAGCTCAGTACATATATACAGCACCAGAACAAAGCTCAGTGCATAAATACAGCACCAGCACCAAGCTCAGTACATAAAAACAGTGTCAGAACCAAGCTCAGTACTTATATACACAGTGCCAGAACAAAGCTCAGTACATATATACAGTGCCAGAACCAAGCTCAGTACATAAATACAGCACCATGACAAAGCTCAGTACATATATACAGCACCAGAACAAAGCTCAATGCATAAATACAGCCCCAGTCCCAAGCTCTGTACATAAAAACAGTGTCAGAACCCAAGATCTGTAAATATATACAGCACCAGAACCAAGCTCAGTACATATATACAGTACCAAAACCAAGCTCAGTACTTATATACACAGTGTGAGAACCAAGCTCAGTACATATATACAGCACCAGAACAAAGCTCAGTACATATAAACAGAACCAGAACAAGCTCAGTACATATATACAGTGCCAGAACCAAGCTCAGTACATAATAACTACAGCACCAGAACAAAGCTCAGTAAATATATTCAGCTCCAGAACCAAGATCAGTACATATATACAGCACCAGAACAAAGCTCAGTAAATATATACAGCTCCAGAACCAAGATCAGTACATATATACAGCACCAGAACAAAGCTCAGTACATATGCAACACCAGCAAAAATACAGCTCAATTTAGTGCAACCCCCGCCTTATAGGTTTGCACTAAATTGTAAACAGCTCCCAGCATGACCCGAACAATGGTAAGGATATGCTGGGAGATGCTGATTCACAAAAAAAAAAATCATACCACCCATCATCTCGCTGCAGATCATACAGTTACTACAGTTCTGATTAGAGGCAGAATAAACATCTGTGCCTTTTCAACAGATGTGCATGAAATAAACCATAATGTAATGTAAATAAGTTATAGTATATTTTCTTATAGAAAATGCCCCAAAAAAATGCATGAACTCTGTTTTTTTTTAGACATGCCCGTTTTATATATATATATATATATATATATATATATATATATATATATATATATATATATATATATATATATATATATATATCCAAAAATGAATAAATCTTGCAGCACTCCAATGAAGTAGGTGAAAAAAAGTTTGGTTTATTCAAGTCAACATATAAAAAAGTGTGACATTTCAGTCCAATATTAGGACTTTTTTCAAGCATGGTGATACATACACAGTTCATAGTTTATAAAGCATGTGCCAAATATAAAGCAATCTATATAATTAGAATAATTTAAACATTTAAAAGCGTATATAGCATATAGCTATGTGTAAAATCATTGCTAAGGTATCAAAAAATATTAAACATTGATACAGAAGTGATAAGTGACATAACGAAAAGATGAATAAATAAGTGTAACAAAAATTTATAATAAAGACATAATTATATGATAATTGAATATTCAAAAAGCTGTGTTGTAAATTAAGGCTGCATGACCCACTCACCAATCGGAAGCACGATGTTTAATTCGTATATGAAATACTCACTTAATGTCTTTCGCTCTCAGCGTCAGCCAGCATCAAACGCGCATGCATCCGACTGATGGAGACAGGAAATGAAGCACATGGCAAGTTGCTAGGTTACAGACCGCCAGTACACAGACATTGCCGTCCCTTATAATGGTGGTAACAGACATATATTGCTACAAAAATTGCGAATTGAAGTGGATTTTTCTATTGGATACATTTAGACCTAAGGGTCTCAATGTTGAATTTAATGTGGCTAGGGCTACCTTCTGATTTCGTCCTTTTAGACTGTATTCATTCCTCTAGCAATGTCCTCCTCTTTATATATATGTGTTATGTGATACGTCTATATTTGCATAAATTTTATAATGAATTTCTTTTTTCTTTATATTATAATGTGATTGCATGACCACTTCAGACCACCGCAGACTATATACGATCAATTTGACCCTTATGAAATAGAAGATGGAAGCTTTATTTCATTCATCATGTCCTGTGACGAGTATTTATGTATTTATTCTGACATTATATTGTTTATTGAACGCGATTGAGTTGCAGTAAAATTCTAATACCATTATATGGCCTTTTGTTCTATAAGCTGTTGTGGAATTGCCTATTGGGGTTCGATACACGATTGTTGGTTCTAGTGGCTGACGGTACACACGGGAGTGTGAAATGGTCGTTCCACTAACCTTGGCGCTGGTTATCATTGGTCACATGACTGTGACCTTGAATCCTCCCCCTCGTATGAACTCCTTCTTTATGTCCACTTATAAACCATTACGATACTTACCTTAAAATAAAAATACGTTTTTCCCTTGTTGCTAGATTGACAGGGATATATCGAATATGGTGCTCACACATTGGTGTTTTAACCGGCTCTTTACTGCTTCTCTCTTGTATACATATTGATATTAATAGGTTTGTTTACATTTTTTTATGATACTGATCCGGGACATTTTTGAATATATCTATATTTAACCCCTTCGGGCCGCAGCCCTTTTTCAGATTTACATTTTCGTTTTTTCCTCCCCACCTTCCAAAAGCCATAACTTCTTTATTTTTCCGTCGATATAGTCCTATGAGGGTTTCATTTTTGTAGGACGAGTTGTAGTTTTTAGTAGCACCATTTATTGTGCCATATAATGAACTAGGAAACAGCGAAAAAATTATTTGTGGGGTAGAAAATTTAAAAAACAGCGATTCCGCCATTGTTTTTTGAGCGCCGTTTTTACGGAATTCACTGTGCAATTAAAACAACATGTTAACGTTATTCTGTGGGTCAATACGATTACAGCGATACCAAATATATATAGTTTTTTCTATATTTTACTACTTTTACAAGTAAAAACCTAAGTGTAAAAAAGAAAATTACTTTTGTGTCGCCAAATTCCGAGAGCCATGACTTTTTTATTTTTCTGTCGATTAAGTGGTATGAGGTGGTATATAGGTGGTATATAGTTCAGACTTCTACGGACGTGGCGATACCAATTATGTTTATTTATTTTATTTTTTTACTATGCTGCAGGGGGAAAATGGGAAAAGGGTTTTTTTTTTGTTTTTTGTTTTTTACATAAAAAAAACAACTTTATTTAACTCATTTTTACTTTTTTTTATTAGTCCCCCTAGGGGACTTCAACCAACGATCGTTAGTTCGCTTGCACGATATACTGCAATAAAAATGTATTGAAGTATATCGGGATTCTGACAGGCATCTGCCGGTAAGCCCTGCCGGTATACAAAGATGGCCGACCTGGGGGCCTTCATTAGGCCCCCAGGCAGCCATGGCAACCATCACCCCCCCCCGCAATTGCGTTGCAGGGAGCACGATGAGATGTTAGAGTGGGTCGCCGCCCTCTTTCTAACTATTTAAGTGCTGCGGTCGGTATTGACCGCAGCATTTAATGAGTTAGACTAGCAGGATCGTGCTCGAGCGCAATGCCGCTCATTACTCTGAAGTGTCGGCTGTAACAAACAGCCGACACCGTCATCATATGGAGCGGGTTCACTCCGTGAGCCCGCTCCATACTTCCCCTACCCGACTTTGGCGTATGGATACGTCAAATGTTGGGAAGGGGTTAATACACCCGATTTCGGGTTTTGCTATATCATCATTCTATTTATCATGGGTCTAACTAGCTTATAAATTGATTAATTTACACATCCTATATACTCTATAGAATATTATTTGTTACCTGTGGCCTGGCAACGGTCTTTGAACGCTGCTTCCGGCTCTCGACTGCCCAGCGCATGCGCGTTGAGTGACGCCGATGTCTGTGTACTGGCAGTCTGTAACCTAGCAACTTGCCATGTGCTTCATTTCCTGTCTCCATCAGTCGGACGCATGCGCGTTTTATGCTGGCTGACTCTGAGAGTGGACGACATTAAAGGGAACCTGTCACCAGAATTTCACCTATTAAACCAGCAATACCTGGTGGTAGTGGATGAAAAATAATTTCTATATAACCTATAATTGTCTTCTTAGTCGGCTCTGTAGCTTTAGTGTTCCGTTTTTTTGTGTTCCCACACCGTATGCTAATGGAATTAAAAGAGTCATATCTTCGTTTGAAAAGAGTCAAATCTTCGTTAGAAATGAGTCATATCTTCATTCCTCAAATCTTTCCGAGTTTACCCCGCCTCCTTACTTTTGATTGACAGCTCCTCGCCTTCCCCAGCACCCAAAATCCCGCGCTTGTGCATTGATGTCCTCTTCTGGTGTGTGCGCACAACGGGACACCGGATTATTATGATAAAAGGCGCTAAATGTTTGTAGATCATTATTTACAGTCGGAGGAGGAGTTTAGGAGAGGGGATAACGGCAATGAACTTTTGATAGCAGCGGCCAGTGAGGGATAAGAAAAGTTCAATAGGTGAAATGTTGGTGACAGGTTCCCTTTAAGTGAATATTTAATATACGAATTAAACATCGTGCTTCCGATTGGTGAGTGGTCATGCAGCCTTAATTTGCCACACAGCTTTTTGAATATTCAATTATCATATAATTATCTTTATTATATATTTTTGTTACACTTATTATTTATTCATCTTTTCGTTATATCACTTATCACTTCTGTATCAATGTTTACATTTTTTTTGATACCTTAGCAGTGATTTTACACATAGCTATATGCTATATACACTTTTAAATTATTTAAATTATTCTAATGATATAGATTGCTTTGTATTTGGCACATGCTTTATAAACTATGACTTGTGTATGTATCACCATGCTTGAAAAAAGTCCTAATGTTGGATTGAAACGTCACACTTTTTTGTATGTTGGCTTGAATAAACCACACTTTTTTTCACCTTCTTCATTGGAGTGCTGCAAGATTTACTTATTTTTGGATATCGATTTGGTCTTTGGATCCGGACTACTTGGTGGCACCCAGTTATATGCGTCTGAGTGCTGCTGTCTTTTCTGCTGGTATGTATATATATATATATACTACCGTTCAAAAGTTTGCGGTCACCCAGACATATTTGTGTTTTCCATGAAAACTCACACTTATATTTATCAAATGAGTTGCAAAATTACTAGAAAATATATTCAAGACATTGACAAGGTTAGAAATAATGATTTTTATTTAAAATAATAATTTTCTCCTTCAAACTTTGCTTTCGTCAAAGAATGCTCCATTTGCAGCAATTACAGCATTGCAGACCTTTGGCATTCTAGCTGTTAATTTGCTGAGGTAATCGGGAGAAATTTCACCCCATGCTTCCAGAAGGCCCTCCCACAAGTTGGATTGGCTTGATGGGCACTTCTTGCGTACCATACGGTCAAGCTGCTCCCACAACAGCTCTATGGGGTTGAGATCTGGTGACTGCGCTGGCCACTCCATTACAGATTGAATACCAGCTGCCTGCTTCTTCCTTAAATAGTTCTTGCATATTTTGGAGGTGTGCTTTGGGTCATTGTCCTGTTGTAGGATGAAATTGGCTCCAATCAAGCGCTGTCCACAAGGTATGGCATGGCGTTGCAAAATGGAGTGATAGCCTTCCTTATTCAAAATCCCTTTTACCTTGTACAAATCTCACACTTTACCAGCACCAAAGCAACCCCAGACCATCACATTACCTCCACCATGCTTGACAGTTGGCGTCAGGCACTCTTCCAGCATCTTTTCAGTTGTTCTGCGTCTCACAAATGTTCTTCTGTGTGATCCAAACACCTCAAACTTCGATTCGTCTGTCCATAACCCCAAACTTTTAAATGGTAATGTGTATGTATATATATATATATATATATATATATATATATATATATATATATAGATAGTTGTACAGACCATTGTAGGAAATCTTCATTTTCTTGGCAATTTCTTGCATGGAATAGCCTTCATTTCTAAGAACAAGAATAGACTGTCGAGTTTCACATGAAAGCTCTCTTTTTCTAGCCATTTTGAGAGTTTAATCGAACCCACACATATAATGCTCCAGATTCTCAACTAGCTCAAAGGAAGGTCAGTTTTATAGCTCCTCTAAACAGCAAAACTGTTTACAGCGGTGCTAACATAATTGCACAAGGGTTTTCAAGTGTTTTCTAATCATCCATTAGCCTTCTAACACAGTTAGCAAACACAATGTACCATTAGAACACTGGAGTGATGGTTGCTGGAAATGGTCCTCTATACACCTATGTAGATATTGCATTAATAACCAGACGTTTGCAGCTAGAATTGTCATTTAGCACATTAACAATGTATAGAGTGTATTTCTGATTAATTTAATGTTATCTTCATTGAAAAAAACTGTGCTTTTCTTTCAAAAATAAGGAAATTTCTAAGTAACCCTAAACTTTTGAACGGTAGTGTAGGTCTAAGTAATGGGTGAGTTTAATATAATCTGTGGGTAGGTATGTACGCTTATGTAATTTTATATATAGTGTGGAAATCAAGTTAAACATTCTGGACAGGGAATTTCTTTATTTAAAGTCCACTTTAATATAGGGTGTATTTGGAATATTGTAACTGTTTTATTTGATTATTAGAATCATTTTGCATGGTGCAATACACTGCAAAACACAGCGACACACACCCCCACACGGCGCACATTTCTTTGTCCGGAAATCAGGGAACCTGTTGTTAAAAATTTGAATGCTACTACTGGGTGTCACCAGGATGGATGCCAGGTCTCTAATTTGCTATGTGCCCACATTGCCCTGATTTTATGTTTAGGATCCTACTGTCTCTTTAAAGGCTAGCAAGTCTTGGACTTCAGAATACACAAATGCTTTCACTTAGCGGTGAAAATTTGACTGCTGCTGGCAGGCTTCAAGTTAATTGAGCAATTTGATGCATGGATTTACTTTGCATCAAAAATGTATGTCTTATAATTTGTCAATCTCTTTCTGTATTAAACTTGCTCACAGATGTGATTTGTGAGACTGGCAGGAAAAGACAACTCATAACTCAGCAGTAAAACTGAGTAAAGTGGCAGATGGGTTCCAATTACGCAGGAGTAAAATATGCTTTATACAGTTCAGGAAAATACAGTCAATCCTCCTAACTGAGCCTCCCCCCCCCCCCCCCCAGTTTATTTAGTTCCTTGAATTATTCTGTTCTTATAATGTAAATCTGCTCTCCTGTTGAGCTTGTGCTTATATACAGCAGCTATCTGAGGAAGCAGAGCTGTAGTGTAAATCATGGGGAAGGACAAAGCAGCAGCATTAGCCTCTGATGAGACACAAGGTGGATTTCAGGCTCGAATAGACAATGCAGATAAGCTGGAGTTACTATATAATACATAGGTATGTTCTAGTGGTGCAGAGAGAAAAAGCATCCAACACTGCAGACAATAAATAGCAATTGCCAAAAGGTAGTGACTTGTCTACAATTATCAAGACCAAACCCAATGAGGGAGATCTACTAATAAAAATCTGCCAGAATTGTGGCACAAATTGCGCAAAAAAGTGGGGTACAGGCCAGGTGCCAAATTTATTGGGGAAGATTTATTAAGACTGGCGTTTCATAAAGATAGCGGGAGTAATCTCTGATTATTTTTGTTTTTATTTTTCTGTTTTATCACTGTCTTCCATATGTACGTGTAATGTGAGAATTGACCATTGCATGTAATGCGTATCATATGTACTTATGTGACCCTGCGCGGTCTACCTTTGACTCTATGCTGAAGATATTTTATTTTGAATGTTGTTCCTTTTTCTCTTAATTGTCTATAATTTGAAAAAATCAATAAAACTTGAATTAAAAAAAGAAAGATAGCTGGAGTAAGATGTGCCTAATTTATTTATTTTTTGCGCAAATTGCAACTTTTGATAAGAGGCGATGCAAAATGTGTCAGAGTGAGGCTTCGTTTACATCTGCGTCAGGGCTATGTTCTGGCGTTCCGTCAGAACTTTCCGTCAGAACGGAACCCTGACTGAAAAAATCGGAAACCGTAGGTTTCCGCTTGCATCACCATTGATTTCAATGACCGAAAGCTCAGACGGAACGCCAGTGCGGAGCCCTGACGTAGATGTGAACAAAGCCTTATGAAAGGTGTGCACCATTTTTATTTTTTTGTAAAATAGTGGTGTAAAGTATGCCAGCCATAATGTGGTGTAAAAAAGAGAAAAGTGTCTAACATGTTAAGCAAGATGCACAAAATTATATACACTGCGCGTCATTGTGATAAATTCGGCAGAGTTTCTGCCTGTCTGGTCTACTTTTATCCTAACTTTAGGACAGAATGAATAAATTTGTCATGCTGTGATCCTGATTTCAATTGTTTTTCACCGTATAGCTCCTACAGGATATCAGTGTAAAGGGGCGTAACTAGGAAAGACTGGGCCCCATAGCAAACATTTGACTGCCCCCCCCCTAGGTGCCACACGCAGCTCCCCTTATAGATAGTGCCCCCTGTAGATTGTGCCATACAGCCCCCTTATAAATAGTGCCATACAGCACCCCCTGTAGATATCGGCATAAAGCCCCGCCTGTATATAGCGCCATACAGCTGTATAAAGTGCCTCATGGCCCCCCTCCCTTGTATATAGTGCCACACAGCCCCCTTAGTAGATAGTGCCACACACAGGCTCCAGTTGGGACACATGCGCAGACCAGCGTGATGCACTGACGTCATCCCGCCGGCCTGCACAGGCAGTCTTCCCAGCACCTTATAGGCTGCAGCGTCAGGGCTGATTCTAGCTTTTCTGCTGCCTGAGGAGAAAATTGAAAAAGCGCCACCGATATTTTGATTGACATCCCTCTAGCTACATCACTACAGTACAGCGATGAAGCCAGGCAGAGTACATCTCGCTGCACGGTGCCTGCCCAAGTAGTACAAGGCAATAGCGCATCCAAGAAAGTTGTATCAGCCAGGGGGATGTTAATCAAACATGGAAAGGTGGGTTTGGAGGCAAGACTATATGACTCTTCAGGATAGCGACACCGCCCCATGACCCTTTAATGACTAATTAGCATATAGTGTGCTCTGTTTAAAGGTTGATTTTATAGATTTTCTGAAAAAATCTCAATCTGAAAAAAACATACATTTGGAAAAATTGTCAGGTCATGTATTACTGCACGGTGGAGGTTCAAAACTAACTGACAGGTTCCCATTAAATATACAATACATTGAAAACAATTCCATCTTCCCTGCAATTTTGTTATTATAAATATATCCAATATAATTACAGCTCCATAACCAAGCTTTGACATATATATGGCACAAGAGCCGAGCTCTGTACATATATACAGCACCAAAACCAAGTTCATACATATATACAGTACCATAACCAAGCTCAATAAATATATACAACACCAGAACCAAGCTCAATACATATATACAGCACCAGAACAAAGCTCAATACATATATACGACACGAGAGCCAAGCTTAATACATATATGCAGCTCCAGAACCAAGCTCAGTACAAATATACAATACCAGAACCAACTACTATACCTATGTGGAGAGCACCAAAAGGGCAGCGCCAGCCAAACCCAAGTCCCAAAAGGTTAAACATTGATGAGATAAATATCTGTTATATACATATAAGATGTTTAGGGGGAAAAAGAAAGGAAGCGGGAGGCGGGACTTACAAGCCCTAAATAAACATGATGGTATCGGTGGGGATACACACTAAATGAATTATAAACCTAAAAACGGAGTCCGACACACCAAGGTTAGATTAAAAATAACAAGTTTTATTAGAACAATAAACAAAAAACATTTAAAAGTTAAAGATGATAGCCACAGTATGAAAGGATACCGGACAGTGAAATATGCAATGTTAAAGTGATAATACATTAGATAACAAAGTGACAATGGGAAAATTGATAGTTCCTATTACATGTACTACTCACATGTATATAGGCATCAACGGGTGTATGCATGCATACGAAGGCTCGAGGGCCGAAACGCGCGTCGGGGTTGATGCCAGACAGTATTGATTGTGACATGGGTAAGACGTCCTTCTTCATCTTAGAGTCTTTCATTAATTTGGTGTGTTGCTGCTTTCATGCATGCATACACCCGTTGATGCCTATATACATGTGAGTAATACTGTTGCTGCACTCAAACTCCTGCATCCGACTGTGACTAATATTCACCGCTTGGTGTGGTTTTCACCTGTTTACTGGATGCAGGACTGTGTGCACACTTTCTCTATACTCACACTCATGCATCTATTTACTCGTGTAATAGGAACTGTCAATTTTCCCATTGTCACTTTGTTATCTAATGTATTATCACTTTAACATTGCATATTTCACTGTCCGGTATCCTTTCATACTGTGGCTATCATCTTTAACTTTTAAATGTTTTTTGTTTATTGTTCTAATAAAACTTGTTATTTTTAATCTAACCTTGGTGTGTCGGACTCCGTTTTTAGGTTTATAATACCAGAACCAAGCTCAGTACATAAATACAGCACCAGAACAAATACAGCTCAGTACATATATACAGCGCCAGAATAAAGCTCAGTACATATATACAGCACCAGAAAAAATACAGCTCAATTTAGTGCAACCCCTGCCATATAGGTTTGTACGGCATAAAACTACAGCTCCCAGCATGACCCGAACAATGGTAAGGATATGCTGGGTGATGCTGTTTCACAAAAAAATAAATAAAAAATAACATAATAATACCACCCATCATCTCGCTGCAGATCATACAGTGACTACATTAGATTAGAGACGGAATAAACATTTACATTACATGACTCACCGGTGACGTCTCAGATTCTAGTTCTTTTTCTCTTTTTTTCTCCATCTGGTCCAGCCCTCTATGATGACTTCTCCCGGCCACAACACATTTCTGCAGTTTTCCGCTCAGATACCTTCAGCTTCTCACTTTTAAAACATTTCTGCACCTATAAACGAACAGAAAATTCTCAACATCCCTAAATATAATAGCGCCATACACTACACCTCTAAATATAATAGTGCCATACACTGTGTCCCCGATTATAATCGTTCCATACACTGTGTCCTGCACACACACACACACACACACACACACACACACACACCGTGTTTCCTGTAGATAGTGTCCCCATAGCCCCCTGTAAATAGTGACCCCTATAGTGCCTCTGTAGATAGTGCCCTACATAGAAGCCCTTTTAGATAGTGCCCCACATACAGCCCCCTGTAGATAGTGCCCACATATGGACTCCAGAGCTGCAAGGCAATAGTGGTAACCACTGAGCCACCATGCTGACCTACATATAGCTCCCCCTATAGATAGTGCTCCACAAATAGCCCACCTCTGCAATTAGTGCCTCACATATAACTCCCCCTGTATATAGTGTCCCACTTATAGCCCACCCCTGTAGACAATACCCTACACATAGCCCTCCTGTAGATAGTGCCCACTGGTACCCCTGTATATACTGTCCCACATATTGCTCACCCCTGTAAATAGTGCCCTACAAATAGCTCCCTCTATAGATAGTGCTCCACATATAGCCCACCCCTGTATATAGTGTCCCACATATAGCCCACCTCTGTAGCGTGCCCTACATATGGCTCCCCCTGTATATAGTGCTCCACATCCCCACATATAAACCCCCCTGTAAATAGAGCCCTCCCTGTAGATGATGCCACTCACAGTTTTATTAGAAAAAAACAAACTTTGCATACTCATATGATCCCGTTCCCGCTCCGTCTGGTGGCAATGAAGGCCTGCTGGGGCTGAACGATGCAAACGGTGCGAACGCCGCTAGCGTCGTTGAAAGGCACTGATTGGCGGGGCAAGTCATTTTTCCCTAACAATCAGCGTCATTGTAAGGTGCCAAATGGTCGGGCACGGAATGTGCCCAGCCATTCAGCGCTAATGCATGTAAATGTATCTGCGTGCTATAGATGTAGGTACAATTAGTGCAAGAGGGGGTGGTTTCAGTGGCGCTGCCGCCCCCTCAGAGAGGCAGCAGCAGCCTATAATATCAATTTGTATCTACGTCCAGAGGACGCAGATACAAGTGAATGTGGCTGTCACTAGCACCGGGGACCCCTCCGATGCTAGTGATGCCACCGGGCATGAGGGGGCCCGTGCCAACTGGCCCATAAATGTTAGGGGCTGGGCGGCGCGTGCCCCATAGTGGTGTCGCTACCGCTGTAGCAACCATAATGGCTGCTTGCTGTGCCACCAGACATAGGGGGGCTGGTCGGCGGGCGGCACGGGCCCCCTCATACCACGGGCCCTGTAGCAGGCGTTACGGCTGCTACAGCAGTAGTTACGCCACTGTCAGTGTACACCCATAGACAGAGACGATGGGTATTGTACGTTGTTTTTACCCCATATGTCTCGGCTCCGTGTTGCTAGTTCTGCTGTAGGGCTGCAATCTGGGATGTAGGTTTGCTTTATATACATGTACACAGCTAGAAGAGGCTGGACGCAGCCCGCAGGGCTTCAGAGGGAAGCCTCCATGACAGGACCTAGGAGGGAAAGGGTTAACTAGAAAGAGATGTAGGGGGAGGTAGATGAGAGGTAGGGAGGAGTTAGGGGACATTACTAGGCTTCCCGCTGTTTTCGGCATTGAGCCGGAAGCAGCGGGAGAAGAAGCAAGTATTATTCATTAGCTCCCACTGTTGTCCCGCTCCGTGCTGACCTGCCATGTTGGAGGTCGGCATACTTGAGCAGCTGCGTGCGGCAGCTGCATTCCACGGTCCCGGCTGGTTAGAGGAGACCGTGGCTGCACTTACAAGAATCCCGGGGGCCGACTCATCGCCACGTCAGGCCCGGCGCCCGAGGTCTGTTGCGCAGGGGGACAGGCTCCCCTCCCCCGGCCCCCTCCCTAGTGCTAGTCATGTGGCGGCGGGGGGGGGAGTTGGCAACACCCGCTCCTGCTCGAATGAGGCAGAGAGCGTCGTCAGGGGCGACGGTGGCTCAGGCCGGGTCTCCCCGTCGCTCCCGGTGGTCCAGCCCTCCAGAACGCCTCAGCCCTGAGGTGGTCCCGCGGACACGGCGTCGCTGGGGGAGCCCTACAAAGGACGCTGCAGGCCAGGCAGCTGGGAGGGCCGCCTCTTCCCAGGCCCTGCGTCCTGACAGGAATCCCCAGCCGCGACGAGGTACGGCGGTAAACAGGGAGTCGCAGGCCGGGCTCCCTGTCACCCCTCCCCCATCAGATGCAATAATTGGAGAACAATCTACGGCCGCCCCGCATGGTGATGTTGGGGGGGCAGCAAGCGTAGCATCGGCTGCCGGTAGCGGCGCGGTCGGGCGCGACGGCGCGGGTTTAGCGGATTTAGTGGGTTGCTTGCGGGAGCTGGTCGGGCGTCTTGATAGGGCGGCGGCGCCAGTCGTTACGGCGGTGTCCCCGGCGGTAGTTTGGGAAGGCCCCCGGGAGGTGGGATCGTTACTGTCGCGTCCCGGGATGGTGGTGGCGGCCAAGGAGGCGGTCGCGGTATCAGTACAGACCGAGGCCCAAAAAGATGGTGATAGGGTGCGTATTGATGATCGTGCTCGCGGGGAGGTGTATGTTTGCTTTGAAGGTCCGTTGGGGGCGCATTTAAAGCAGGAGGTTCGTGAGCG
Source organism: Rhinoderma darwinii (assembly GCF_050947455.1). Classification (NCBI taxonomy): domain Eukaryota; kingdom Metazoa; phylum Chordata; class Amphibia; order Anura; family Rhinodermatidae; genus Rhinoderma; species Rhinoderma darwinii. Next base: position 597,984,467 of record NC_134687.1, read on the forward strand.
GATCTGGAAGGACGAATATGTAGAGATTTTTTCTCTCCTGCCGCTTGCTAAATTCAACTTGGATAAAAGCAAGCGGGACGAGAGTAAGAAGGAGGAGGAGGAACGTCGGCGGTATAGGCTTATCCCGCAGACGTTCGTCAATTGGTCGCAGGCGTTTGCCATATTAGCCAGCGTGATCGGAGAGAAGGCGCCGGAAAATTGTTCGGCGTTGTTTTGCTATTTTGATGCCATTGGGGAGGCTCACAGGGCATACGGGGGGCAGGCGTGGTTAAGATACGACGAGCAATTCCGTCAGCGGAAAGCGGTTCGGCCGGCGATTCGGTGGGACCAGAAGGATATTGCGCACTGGTTAAGGGTTACTGCTCCTGTAAAGCAGTCCTTTCCCGGGAGCGTCGGCCAAGGAGGTCAGTCCAGCCAGGCCGGTCAAGGTTCAGGGGCAAAACTGGGATTCTGCTGGCAATTTAACGATGGCCAGTGTAAGTTTGGGGCCACGTGTAAGTTCAAGCACGTGTGTTCAGAATGTAATGGTGCATCCCACGGGGCTGCAAAATGTATGCGGAAGAAGCGGTCAGGGAACCAGTCCTCCTCGGCTAGTCAAGGGGGTGTCGCCGGTGAGGGTGGAAAGGATGGCCCCGTATCTAAATGAGTATCCGGATAGGGCTGCGGCTAAGTTAATTTACGAATAATTTTGTGTTGGTTTCATTATTCCTCCGCCTTCTTATGAGGTCCCGGTTACGCGGCGGAATCTTAAGTCGGCTTACTTGCACGCCGAGGTCGTGTCGGAAAAACTGTTTAAAGAGGTTTCGTTGGGTCGCATGGCGGGGCCTTTTGTTGATCCGCCAATAAAAGATTTAGTGGTGTCCCCATTGGGCATTGTGCCAAAGCGCAAGCCCCGGAAATTTCGTTTAATTCAGCATTTATCGTTTCCCAAGGGTTCGTCGGTAAATGATGGGATTGATCATGAGTTATGCTCCGTAGTGTATACATCATTCGACAAGGCGGTGGGGCTAGTTCGTGCTGCGGGTCCCGGCGCGCTGTTAGCGAAAACCAACATTGAGGCGGCTTTCCGGTTGTTGCCAGTTCATCCAGAAAGCCAACGGTTGTTGGGTTGTTTTTGGAATGGGGCTTTTTACGTGGATAGGTGTCTTCCGATGGGGTGTTCCCTTTCTTGCGCGTATTTCGAGGCGTTTAGTAGCTTCGTGGAATGGGTGACGAAGGGAGTAGCCGGGGTCGACTCTTTGATACATTACTTGGATGATTTCTTGTGCGCCGGCCCGGGGGGTTCGCCGGTTTGCGGTAATTTGCTTCATTCATTGCAGAAGGTTGCGAGGGATTTTGGGATCCCCTTGGCGCCAGAGAAGACGGAGGGCCCGGTATCGACTATTTGTTTTTTGGGTATTGAAATTGATTCGGTGGCGATGGAGTGTCGTCTTCCTGCGGATAAGCTAGGGTCATTAAGTCAGGAGGTACGTCGGGCTTGTAGGTTAAAAAAAATTACGTTGCGCGATCTCCAGTCGTTGCTGGGGAAGTTGAATTTCGCTTGCCGGATTATGCCAATGGGGAGGGTTTTTAGTAGACGTTTGGCGGCTGCGACGGCGGGGGTTCGTGCGCCACATCATTTTGTGCGGCTCAAGGAGGAGCATCGGGCTGATCTGCAGGTCTGGGATGAATTTTTGGGTCGGTATAACGGTCGCTCGCTATGGATGGCTCCAGCGCAGGATACGAGTGACTTAAAAATGTTTACGGATGCGGCTGGTGCAGGCGGGTTTGGAGTGTACGGGGGTGGTCCGTGGTGTGCAGGGCACTGGCCGGCTAGCTGGGTGTCCAGCGGACTCACGCGGAATCTGGCCCTGCTCGAGCTGTTCCCTATCGTGGTTGCGGCGACCATTTGGGGGGACAGGCTCAGGGATAAGAAGGTTTGTTTTTACTGCGACAACATGGGGGTGGTGCTGGCCATTAATAACATCACTGCATCCTCTCCTCCGGTAGTTCAGTTGTTGCGACATTTAGTCTTGGTGTGCTTGTCTTTGAACGCGTGGGTGGTGGCGGTGCATGTGCCGGGGGTACGGAATTGTATCGCTGATGCTCTTTCTCGCTCGCAGTGGGACCGATTTCGGCAATTGGCACCGGGAGCGGACCGTCTCGGTTTGGCTTGTCCGGAACATCTCTGGGATCTGGTCTCGGTCCCGTAGAGCGACTGGTGGAAAGGTCATTGGCGCGCACGACGTGGAGTGCTTATTCTGCTTGTTGGAAGCAGTGGGAGGAGTGGGTAAGAGAGTTGGGTAACGTCAGCACGGATCGAGACAGGTTGGTGGCACTTTTGTACTGGTTGGGGGACGCCAGGGAGGCGGGGTTCTCGTTGGCAAAGGTGAATCGTTTCGTTTCTGCGTTGGCTTTTGGTTTTAAGTTACGGGGGTTTCGGGATGTATCTAAAGAATTTTTAGTGGGACAGGTTTTAAAGGGTCTGTGCCGAGGTAGGGTTGAAGCGGATTGTAGAAGGCCCGTGTCGTTTTCTCTTCTCATCTCTTTGGGCGTATCACTAGTATCTGTCTGTCGGTCTTCGTCCGAGGTGGAGTTGTTTCGGTTAGCATTTTCCTTAGCGTTCTTTGGGGCTCTTAGAATTGGCGAGCTGGTTTCACCTAGTACCAAGCGGGCAGGGGGGTTGAGACTGGGGGAGGTGAGTCTATATGTGGATCGGCTCGAGGTATGGTTGCGGCGGTCAAAAACTGATCAACTGGGAAAAGGAAAGCGGATAGTTTTGTTCGCCCTTCCGGGATCGGCGATGTGCCCGGTCGCTTGCATGCGTGCTTTTAAGCCACAGGTGGGGTCTCCCGAGTTGCCGTTGCTATGTCACGAGGATGGGTCATTCTTGTCCAGATTTCAATTTGGCGAAGTATTTAAGAAAGGCTTGGCGGCGGTCGTTGCCGTGGCGGGCCCTTACTCATCTCATTCCTTCAGGATTGGCGCAGCAACTGAGGCGGGGCGCTGGGGGCTGGACATCGGTCGTTGGGAGTCCAACAGGTTTAGGTCCTACGTGCGCCCCCATTTGTTATGAGTCATGTTGTTAGCGGTTAAAAAACGTTTGTGTGCTTGTATCTAACTTTCTTTTCCGTTTCAGATCAGCTTCCGTGTCTTGTGTGGTTGTTGGGCCACTCTTACGTGCATTGGGGGGCTTTGAGGGTGGACGTCCGCCCTGACGGTCGCCAGTTGCGCATTCCGCGGCAGGACGCGGTTTTGCATTGGCTGGGATTTAGAGGTATGTTGTGGAGCAGGGTGTTGGCGGAATTCCAGACATACTCTCGGCTGGATAGGGTTCCAGAAGTCTTGGTGTTGCACGTGGGTGGGAATGATTTGGGGGTCTGCCCCTTTCGGGAGTTGGTGCGGGATATCAAAAACGATATGTTGTGTTTGTGGGTTTCGTATCCCGGCTTAGTAATAGTGTGGTCGGACATTGTTCCAAGGAAGCATTGGCGGCTGGCTAGGTCAGTGGAGAGGGTCAATAAGGCTCGCATCAAAGTTAATCGGGCGGTGTCCCGTTTTGTGACCAAGAATGGGGGCATTTGTGTGCGGCACAGGGATTTGGAGTCAGGAGTGGGGAACTACTGCAGGAGTGATGGGGTTCATTTGACCGAGGTTGGGATTGATCTGTGGAGTCTGGCAATAGCAGAGGGAATTGAAAGGGCGGTGGTGGTGTGGCGGAACTCACAGGCTTAAGGTGGTCAAGGCCTGTTTCGCTGTGGCGGGGGGAGTCCTTGAGGTCGGTCAGTACGAAATGGTGGGGGGGTCGCATCGGGGGTATGCATCCCCCAAAAAAGGTACATGGTTGAAGACTTCATAGGGTGTTATCCCTTTGAAGTGGTCTTCTGGTGGTTGGGGCCATCTGCAGAGGTGAGCGGTGCCTCCGAGCTGGTTCACGGCTGGAGGTAATGTCTTGGTGGTGTTGCAGATGGCTAACTCGAGGTATAAAAGGAATATCTAAAAATGGCTTCAAGGACTTCCCCTGCTCGGATTAATGATAACGTTAATTGTTATTTATGATTATGACCCATGTTGGGTCATGGGAATTATTAGGAGGAATTCTCTGGTTGGATTCCTAATTAGTTATCCGAATGTTTCGGATTTAAATTGCATTTTACAAAACTGTGAAAATTAATAAACGGCTGCTGTGGCCATTTCACATCCAACCTCGGTGTCACGTGTCTTTTCTCAAAGGTAGGGGTGGAGGGAAAAGAAGGGATAAGTGAAAGCTCATTAACACACGACTCTACTTAGGCAAGTCAAGAAGAGGCTGGACGCAGCCCGCAGGGCTTCAGAGGGAAGCCTCCATGACAGGACCTAGGAGGGAAAGGGTTAACTAGAAAGAGATGTAGGGGGAGGTAGATGAGAGGTAGGGAGGAGTTAGGGGACGTTACTAGGCTTCCCGCTGTTTTCGGCATTGAGCCGGAAGCAGCGGGAGAAGAAGCAAGTATTATTCATTAGCTCCCACCCTCCCGCCCCTTTTTGTTTGGTTTATCCCTTGTGGTCTTTATGTGAGTTCGTATATGATCGTCGTTTACTGTGTGCTTATCTAACATGTTGTTTTATTTTCATTCGGAGCAGGTCCAGGTGTCATAGCAGCTGGCGGGGGCAGTCCTTGAGGTCGGTCAGTAGGAAATGGTGGGGGGGTCGCATCGGGGGTATGCGTCCCCCAAAAAAGGTACATGGTTGAAGACTTCATAGGGTGTTATCCCTTTGAAGTGGTCTTCTGGTGGTTGGGGCCATCTGCAGAGGTGAGCGGTGCCTCCGAGCTGGTTTACGGCTGGAGGTAATGTCTTGGTGGTGTTGCAGATGGCTAACTCGAGGTATAAAAGGAATATCTAAAAATGGCTTCAAGGACTTCCCCTGCTCGGATTAATGTTAACGTTAATTATTATTTATGATTATGACCCATGTTGGGTCATGTGAATTATTAGAAGGAATTCTCTGGTTGGATTCCTAATTAGTTATCCGAATGTTTCGGATTTAAATTGCATTTTACAAAACTGTGAAAATTAATAAACGGCTGCTGTGGCCATTTCACATCCAACCTCGGTGTCACGTGTCTTTTCTCAAAGGTAGGGGTGGAGGGTAAAGAAGGGATAAGTGAAGGCTCATTAACACACGACTCTACTTAGGCAAGTCATGTATTAAGTTCAATTGGAGCTATATAAATTCATATGCAGTGAGCTCCCTCTAGTGGCGGTGCCCACCTTTGAAAGGAATTTTTTTTTTTAAATAAATCAATGTTTTATGTGTTTTTATAAAACCTTTACTTTAACTTTAATTAAATTAGTTTTTACTTTTTACGATACATTTTCTAGGTATCTTGTATACATAGAAACTGTATCGTTCTCTCTCAGTCGAAAATATCAATCACATTTAAGTTAAAGGGGTTGTGTAATGATGGGGGTAGGGAAACAGACAAGTGAGCCCTAATCTACCCGCCACTCAGTCCCTGCCTACTTGCAACGACCCGCCCTAGGCGACGGGGTACAACTGGGCGACGGTCCCTACGCTCAATAAGTGTACAACAGACAACAGACAAGGGTACACAGAAGCAAGGGAAAAGGGGCAGTTGCCCACGGCAACACCGTGAGCAACAAGAGTGGTTAACAAGCCGAGTCAAACCAGGAGTGTACGAGGTACCAAACTCAGAGCAGGAGAGTAGTGAACAAGCCGAGTCAAACCAGGAGTGTACGAGGTACCAAACGCAGAGCAGAAGAGTAGTCAGAAAGCCAGGGTCAATATGAATCAGGGTCAAATAGTTCAAGAAGCTGCAGCAGGGCCAGGCAACCAAACGAAAATAATCACAAGCAAGGAGGAACAGGAAAGGCAGGTGTAAATAGACAGAGGGTGGGAGCTAGCTCCGTCTGGCCAGGCTGTGATAGGCTCTCCCACTCCTAAGCCTGCCATCCTGAGTGGTGGAAGATGGAGTCAGTCTCACAGACATAGAAGCAGGTGCAGACTGATTACCTATGGGCGTAGACACAGAAGCTGAGCCTGGCAGATCCTTAACAGGTTGTCCCAAGAATGTTATCCCCTAACCACAGGATAGGTGATAACATGCTGATTGGTGGGGGTCCAACCGCTGGGAAACCCACCTATCACAAAAACGAATAGAGCTGCAGGTCACGCATACATAGACTATAATGGGTCAAATGTAGACAAAAATAGCATCAACGTAGACAAAAAAACTTATACGCAACGTAACAGTTTTTTTAGCATTGATCTCAATAGACGTATGCAAATGTAATGCTATGTTTGTATCCAATTACATACAGTAAATCTATCCGTTTTTTTTTTCTATCAGTGTTCACCTTTTTAAAAATCTGTGGACACAGATGATTTTTTCAAATCTGACACGTGGCACTTTATGTGGTAATAACTCCGGAATGCTTTTACCTATCCAAGCGATTCAGAGATTGTTTTCTCGTGACATATTGTACTTTATGTTAGTGAAAAAATTTGGTCGATAAATTCAATATTTATTTGTGAAAAACGTCAAATTTTAGCAAAAATGTGCAAAAATGTGCATTTTTCTAAATGTAAATGTATTTGCTTGTAAAACAGATAGTAATACCACACAAAATTGTTACTAGTTAACATCCCCCATATGTCTACTTTATGTTTGCATCATTTTTTTCACGTACTTTTATTTTTCTAGGACGTTACGAGGCTTAGAACTTTAGCAGCAATTTCTCATATTTTCAATAAAATTTCAATAGGCCATTTTTTCACGGACCAGTTCAGTTCTGAAGTGGCTTTGAGGGCCTTATATATTAGAAAGTCCCCATAAATCACCCCATTTTGAAAACTGCACCCCTCAAGGTATTCAAAACCACATTCAGAAAGTATTTTAACCCTTTAGGTGTTTCACAGGAATTAAGGCAAAGTAGAGGTGAAATTTACAAATTTCATTTTTTTGGACGAAATTCATTTGTAATAAAAAAAAAATCTGTAACACAGAAGGTTTTACCAGGGAAACGCAACTCAATATTTATTGCCCAGATTCTGCAGATTTTAGAAATATCCAACATGTGGCCCTAGTATCCTAATGGACTGAAACACGGGCCACAGAAGCAAAAGAGCACCTAGTGGATTTTGGGGCCTCCTTTTTGTAGGAATATATTTTAGGCACCATGTCAGGTTTGAAGAGGTCTTGTGGTACCTAAACAGTCGAAACCCCCAAAAAGTTACCCCATTTTGGAAACTACACCCCTCAAGGCATTTTTCTTGGGGTATAGTTAGCATTTTGACCCCACAGTTTTTTTGCAGAATTTAGTGGAATTAGTCTGTGAAGAGGAAAATCACCTATTTTTCTGTGGAAACATAGAATTTTTTCATTTTTACAAGCAATAAAGGAGAAAAAGCCGCCCAACATTTGTAAAGCAATTTCTCCCGATTACGGCAATACCCCATATGTGGTCGTAAACTGATGTTTGGACCCACAGCAGGGCTCAGGAGGAAACGAGGGCCTTTTGGATTTTGGAGCGCAGATTTTGCTGGATTGGTTTTCAGTGCCATGTCGGGTTTGCAACGCCCCGGAGGGACCAAAACAGTGGAAACCCCCCAAAAGTGACCCTATTTTGGAATCTACACCCCTCAAGGAATTTTTCTAGGGGTATAGTGAGAATTTTGGCCCCTCAGGATCTTTTTTAGAGCTAAGGTGACCAAAAAAACTATTTTTGGCGCTTTAAATTGTTTATTTATTACAGCATTCACCGTGCGCAATAAATTACGTTTTAATTTATTCTGCCGGTCGGTACGATTACGCCGATACCATATGTGTATAGTTTTTTTTAAGTTTTGTAAAATGACGTTTCTATAAAATAATTTATTTTTTGGGACACGCTATTCTGAGCCGTAACTTTTTTATTTTTTCGTCAAAAAAGCTGTGGGAGGTCTTGTTTTTTGCGGGACGGGTTGCAGGTTTTATTGGTACCATTTTGGGGTAAATGCGACTTTTTGATCACTTTTTAGTCTATATCTTGGGAGGGGTGGTGACCAAAAAATAGCGATGCTGACAGTTTTCCGTTTATTTTGTTTGCGGCGTTCACCGTGCGGAAAAATGAACATTATAGTTTCATAGTTTGGGTCGTTACGAACATGGTGATACCAAATATGTGTACTTTTTTTTAACGTTTTCATTTTTTCCCTATAATAAATGACTTATTATAGGAAAACAAAATTTTTTATTTTTACACTTTTATAAAACATTTTTATTAACTTTTTTTTACTTTTTACACTTTATATTTTTGTTTATTAACTTTTTTTTACTTTTTACACTTTTTCTTTTTGACCTGCAGCTCTGATCACTGCTAGAATACATTACACTACCTAGGTAGTGTAACGTATTCCAACTGTCAGTGTGACGCCACAGTCACTCTGACAGTTGGTCTACGAGGATAAGCAGAGGCTGATCCTCATAGGCTGACATACATGGCAGACCCGGGGGCCGTTATCTGGCCCCCGGGTGCCATCACAAGCATCAGAAGCCCCCACGATTGCATGGGGGCTACTGATGCGCTACAAACCCCCTACATGCGGAGATCGCAATTGGGCAACACTGGAGTGTCAGCTGATCTCCAAGTTCCCGATGCACACCTTGTCGCCGACAGTGTGCCATCGGGAATGACACAGTGACTTCCTGTCACTCTGACAGGAAGCCTATCAGGACCAGCCGAAGGTTGGTCCTGATGGGCTTTCGTCCATGGCAGACCCGGAAGCCATTGTTTGGCTTTCGTTTGCCTTACTAACTATCGGCAGACCCCACGATTTCGGACCGGGGTCTGCCGATATGCTAGAAACGCCTAAAATTCGGCGTTTGCAACCGATCGCCGAATTTAAGGGGTTAATTCGCCGAAATCAGCGGCAAAGGACCGCTGGCCGGCAAGAGGGGAGCGTCAGCTGTCGGCGACAGCTGACCTCCCCGGTTCCCGGTGCACACTGTCGCCGACAGTGTGCACCGGGAAAAACTCAGTAACTGTACGTCCTCGTGCGGGAAGTAACCTCCCGCAACGACAGACAGTTACGTCCTCGTGCGGATAGGGGTTAATGGATAAAATTTTAAAGTTATGTCTCTCAGAATATTGCGACACAGAAGAATTTTTTTTTAACAAACAGTTTTTTTTTGTTCCTTTTTCTTTTTACCGCACAGTGAACACCCGTAACAAAGCAACCACCCAAAAAAATTGAGGAATCAGTTTTTTTATTCCAATTCCACTCCACAATAATTTTTTTTTCAGTTTTTGTTGTCTTGCCTGTACAGCACTGCTGAATATCTGGCGCTATATCAGTAACAAAAATAAATTCTAGGATACACTGCAATACTTCTGTATTGCGATTTATTATGCGAATCAGGCAGCACCATTATGCCCACACTGATGCCCCCATACAGAATAAAGCCCCATAGCTGCCCTACACAGAATAATGCCCCATACAGTATCATGCCCCATACCTCTCCTTATACTGTATAATGCCCCATAGCTGCCCCATACAGGATAATTCCCCCAAAGCTGCCCCATACAGTATAATGCCACCATAGCTTCCCACATACAGTATAATGCCCCCATAGCTGCCACCATACAGTATAATGCTCCCTTAGCTGCCACAATATAGTATAATGCCACCATAGCTGCCACCATACACTATAATGCCCCACAGCTGCCCCATACAGTATAATGCCACCATAGCATTCCCATACAGTATAATGCCCCTTTAGCTGCCTCCATACAGTATAATGCCCCCTTAGCTGCCCCCATACAGTATAATGCCCCATAGCTGCCCCATACAGTATAATGCCGCTGTGAAGGATGGTTTATTTGTTTATATTCTCTGTATTAAATTGCATTATGAATTATCAAGCAGGAGGCCGAATTACTAAGATATGTATTCTCCATTTTGTATTCTTTACATGATGTGAAAGTGATTAAAAGAATGTTTAAATTATTTCGTTTCGTGCAGCAGCCATCTTGTCTGGAGTTCCCATCTTGGTTCTTTTGTAGTGAATAAGAAAGTCATTGTTCCTTTAAGACAAGTATATTCATGTTGATTTCATATGTTTCTTAGTTAGTTATCTTTGACCTTAGTTCCCATACGAGGCTTGCAGAGAAGGGACAGGGAGTGAGATAGGAGGGCGGCAAATATGCTTGTGGGAATGCCTCCCCCATCTTACAGGAATATTCTTGCCAAGAGAGATAAGGCCACCTGCAAACCTGATGTGTGAAGAATTATAATGATGCATCTCGAATGTATCGTATGTCTGTAATTGGCTGAATAAGAAATATTGTCACATTGCCTCTGATTGGTTAACCTCACGCCTACACCCCTTCTGAACGATGTTATTATAATTGAGTTTGGCAATAAATCCCCAGAGGAGTATTTTGAGCATATCAGCAGCGTCTGTGTGTTATTTCTATGCTCTCGATATATATCGGTATGAAATCTCCTGATTAGAATGCTGGATAAATTTCCTGGCGTGTCTGTTGGAACACTCGTCTAAATTTCAGTCTAATATATTTTGCGCCATTGACTTCCACGAAACCGCCTTAGCTGCCCCTAGTGCCAGTGCCCACATATAAAGTACCAGTGCCCACATATATAGCGCCACAGTGCCCATGTAGATAGTGCCAGTGTCCGCTGCAGATAGTGCCCCTATATAGTGCCCCAGTAGATAGTGCCACACCCTGTAAATAGCGATACCCCCCTGTAGATAGCATCATTGAGCTTCCCCTTGGAGCGGAATCCACAGCCAGAGTATCAGCCACTGTCCATATATGGACAGTGACGTCAGGGGTTCCCTCTAGGAGCAAAATCTCTAGCCAGAGCGTAAGAGAGGGAACACTTTGGCAGGGGATTCCACTCCTAGAGGGAGCACCCAATGACACTATCTACAGGGGGAAGGGGTAGCGCTATCTACATGGGGTGGCGCTATCTTCAAGAGGGGTGTGGCACTATATACATGGGCACTATATAGGGGCACTATCTACAGGTGACACTGGCGTCACTGTCCATATAAAGTAGTGCTGTGCCCGGGGAGTCCTCGACGAGTGGAGGAGCTCCCTCTGTTCCTCCGCTCTGTACTAATGCTGAAGCAGGGAGCTGACGGTTCTTTGCTTCAGCATTGGGTTTAACTGTTTCTGCGTCCTGAGGACGCATACAGTTGACATTATTGCATAACACCGACCGCCCCGGGACAGCGGGACACCGCCCGGAATCCGGGACAGTCCCGTGGAATCAGGGACGGTTTGGAGGTAGACAGTCAAGCCCTGGATGCCCGGATATACCGTGATGGATTTTCTCGTCTAATCCCCTCCTAGTGCATGGATTTTGGAGATACAATCAATCAAGATTCTTAGTAACAGATAAAATCCTGTGATACTCATTAAACATTTTTCATTACAAGTTCCTGGCGTGAGTGTATGTTGGAACGCTCGTCCAAATTTCAGTCTAATATATTTTGAGCCATTGACTTCCACGACACCGCCTTAGCTGCCCCTAGTGCCAGTGCCCACATATAAAGTACCAGTGCCCACATAGATAGCGCCACAGTGCCCATGTAGATAGTGCCACACACAGTGCCCATGTAGATAGCGCCAGTGTCCGCTGCAGAGAGTGCCCCTCTATAGTGCCCCAGTAGATAGCGCCACACCCTTCTTGAAGATAGCGCCACCCCCCTGTAGATAGCGCTACCCCCCCTGTAGATAGCGTCATTGAGCTTCCCCTAGGAGCGGAATCCACAGCCAGAGTATCAGCCACTGTCCATATATGGACAGTGATGTCAGGGGTTCCCTCTAGGAGCAAAATCTCTAGCCAGAGTGTGAGAGAGAGAACACTTTGGCAGGGGATTCCACTCCGAGAGGGAGCACTTAATGACGCTATCTACAGGGGAAGGGGGTAGCGCTATCTACAGGGGGTCGCGCTATCTTCAAGAGGGGTGTGGCACTATATACATGGGCACTATATAGGGCCACTATCTACAGATGACACTGGCGTCACTGTCCACATAAAGTAGCGCTGTGCCTGGGGAGTCCTCGACGAGTGGAGAAGCTCCCTCTGCTCCTCCGCTCTGTACTAATGCTGAAGCAGGGAGCTGACGGTTCTTTGCTTCAGCATTGGGTTTAACTGTATCTGCGTTCTGAGGACGCATACAGTTGACATCGTTGCATAACACCGACCGCCCGGGACAGCGTGACATCGCCCGGAATCCGGGACAGTCCCGCGGAATTCGGAACGGCTGGGAGTTAGACAGTCAGGCCCTGGATGCCCGGATACACAGAGATGGATTTTCTCGTCTAATCCCCTCCTAGTGCACGGATTTTAGAAATGCAATCAATCAAAATTCTTAGTAACAGATAAAATCCTGTGATACTCTAAACATTTTTCTTTACATTTTTAAACCATTGAGTCGGAAGCTGTGACATGGGCCACATTGGTAGTCACCCAGCTATCACAGATATGATGATGAGGACATGTGCCAGCCACAACATGGCGGCTTAATCATACGCAAAAGAGAAACTGCCAAACGGAAGCGCCATTCAGCGGCGCATCACGTGATAACAGACGTAGAGAGGAGGGGGACATCTCTTTTTTAGACGCTCTTATTGGAGGAATTTTGTACTGTTGTCATGGTTGCGGAAGCGATTGCGGAAGTGCATGACCTATTGCAGCCAATGAGAGAACGTCTCCGGGTCACGACGGGTTCCTGTGTTGTTGTTATTATTGTAGTTTCCTGACATAGGGCCGGGAGGAGAGTCTGTACCTCCAGCTGCAGCTATGGGGGAGTCCGATAAGTTCTACTACGTGTACAGCTGCGACCTGGACATCAGTGTGCAGCTCAAGATGTGAGTCACCCGGGGGTATTCTATGGCTGACGCTAGCCGGGCGTCTCACCCACTGTGTCATTACGTGACCCCGCATATCAATCCCTTAACCAGCATGTCACCCCCTCTCCTTCACCCATCATGTCACCCCCACACCCAGCATCTCACCCACTTCCCCTCGCCCAGCATATCACTCCCTCCCCCTCAACCAGCATGTCATTCCGTGAGCAAGCATATACTTCTCATCACCCAAGATATCACCCACTGCCCGTCACACAACGTTTCACACCCACACCTAGGATGGCACTCTGTGACCCAGCATATTACAGACTGCCCCTCACCCAGCATGTTATTACCTGACCGAATTATCACCCACTGCCCCTCACCTAGCATGTCACCCACTTCCCCTCACCTAGCATGTCATCCCCACTCCTAGCATGTCACCCGGAATATCACACTCACGCCCGGCATCTCCCACTGCCCCTCGCCTGGCATGTCATCCCCACTCCTAGCATGTCACCCAGAATGTCACACTCACGCCCGGCATCTCCCTCTGCCCCTCGCCTGGCATGTCACCCACTGCCCCTCACCTAGCATGTCATTCCCACTCCTAGCATGTCACCCGGAATGTCACACTCACACCCGGCATTTCCCACTGCCCCTCGCCTGGCATGTCATCCCCAGTCCTAGCATGTCACCCAGAATGTCACACTCACGCCCGGCATCTCCCTCTGCCCCTAACCTGGCATGTCACCCACTGCCCCTCACCTAGCATGTCACCCACTGCCCCTCACCTAGCATGTCATCCCCACTCCTAGCATGTCACCCAGAATGTGACACTCACGCCCGGTATCTCCTACTGCCCCTCGCCTGGCATGTCATCCCCACTCCTAGCATGTCACCCAGAATGTCACACTCACGCCCGGTATCTCCTACTGCCCCTCACCTAGCATGTCATCCCCACTCCTATCATGTCACACTCACGCCCGGCATCTCCCTCTTCCCCTCGCCTGGCATGTCACCCGCTATCCGTCACTAAACATTGAGCACCCTCCATAGTTTGCGTCTTTATTATTTTGAGGCAACAACCCCGGTAAGTGTCAGCAGATATTTTATGATTCATAAAGCCGGAAGATACAGCGCGGTTTACAGACATGAGGATTTTTCATTCTCTGCTTTTGCTTTTTATATGTCATTTTGTTACGTTTCTAGACCTTGAACTATTCTATTATTATTTGTATATTATTAGAGGAAGCCTGGAAGGGAAGCGAGAACAGCGGAGCTACAAGGCGGTGCTGGAGGACCCCATGCTGAAGTTCTCGGGGCTGTACCAGGAGACGTGTTCTGATCTGTATGTGACGTGTCAGGTTTATGCAGAAGGGAAACCCTTAGCCCTCCCGGTGCGGACGTCGTACAAAGCTTTCAGCACCCGATGGAAGTAAGTGCCGTGTGTGCCCCTGATGTACTGGCATGGTAACAGGACTCTATTCACAAAAAACGGCTCCGGATATGCCCTTACAGCAACCAAAGGGCAGCAGCGGGGAATGTGATTTCCCTGCAGCTGAGGAGTCCGGATCTACCTGTAAAGGGAGCACCTCTGATAATGACACTATATGGTGGATTTACATAGTACAGTGCAGTCCTGTAATCCGGCATCCTCCTGTTTCCCCCCTGATCTGTATTGCACTTTGTTATACAGTGAAATTCCTTTATTCTGACATCCAATAATCCAGAAAATCCTGATAATCCGGCACTTGTTTCTTGCACAGAACTGCAATATAATGTGGAATTTCCCCAGAACCGAAGCAGAAGACTGAGCTGAGAGAATCAATCCCCGTATTCCTCCGAGAAACCAAGTCATTGCTGCTGATTTTGTTAACGTTTTATTTTGCACTTTCTTTCTTGACGTTCTATGTACTTTTCTATGACCATCTGATGATCTTTATTATCTGATAATCCGGCACAGCAATTTTTGGCACTCCAGCTGCTGTGAAACTACAACCAGGATGCCCTGCCAGCCAAAGGCTTCATTATTCCAGCTAGAGGCTGACAGGCAGGGCATGCTGGGAATTGTAGTTTCACAACAGCTGGAGTGCCGAAGATTGCGGACACCTTCCATATACAATCCATTTCTTGAATCCGGCATCAATAGGATCTAATAGCGGGGAGATTATCGGGGTTTTCGGTCAGTCATAGAAAATTAGACACCAGACTAAAGGAATGATATTGCTACATTTAACAAAACACGTCATTTAATAAAGCACATAGCAGCCAAAGTGCGTTCAGTTACTTCAGTGGCTTCATACGAAGTGGAACCGTTTAACATAGATCCTGAAAAAGTCCTTTGACAAAACATCAACCTCCTCCAGAGATGAGTGAATTCCTAATACAGATCACATGAGCCCTTGAGGACGGATCACATGAGCCATACAACGCCTGGACTGTTAGGAGGACACTGTGTCGGGTCATTATGGTAAAGGGGAAATTCATAAAAAAGTTTAAACGAGTTCTAATTCTTAGTATAATAGCTTATGATGAGGTCTTTAAAGTTTATACAGAAAATGGCCATCAGAGAGCGCTCTTCACCTTCACTATAACTATACCCAGACAACCCAGGAAGACCTTCACCAATAAGATGATTCCCTTATATACAGGCATATTATTGTAATCGTATTAGTACATGGAATATACGGATATTGCAATCCTGATACACCACAGAACTGAGGAGAAAATAATCTTTTATACTATTAATAATGACAAGTGCTAAAAAGGCAAGCCCTCAAATAATGGGGGATGATCTCCACATTGCTTATACAGCACCGTCATATTCTACAGTGCTGCACGCAGATTGTAATAACTCACTCAGTCCCTGTCCCCAGGAGCTCACAATCTCATGTCCCTATCCTGAATATCCAGGCCAGATTCATAGGGATCCAAAGAACCTATCGGTATGTGTTTGAAGCGTAAGATAAATGGGGAGAACATACAATATCTATACAGAATTTGAAAACCAGGTCCCTAGTGCTAGGCCAGGGAACAGAGGTGACCACTGAGCTATTCTTCTGCCCCTATGGTCCCACTTATTTCAACACTGGCTTGCTTTAACACAATTTATTTGCGCCACTTTAGTGGCGGCAACAAGTTGCACATTTAGGCGCACGGCTGGCCGTGTGATTATTATTATTATAAGTTATTAAATATCAGGCAGCGTTACTTTGTGCATTGTTTTAATAGGATGAATGATCTTTTTTCAGCTGGAATGAATGGCTGAAGCTGCCAGTGAAGTACGCCGATCTACCAAGAAGTGCACAAGTGGCTCTCACTATATGGGACGTCTATGGACCCGGAAAAGCGGTTCCTGTAGGGGGATCCACTGTGTCTCTGTTTGGGAAGTACGGGTAAGTCTGTAGGTCACAGCACAAGAGAGAGGACAAGTTGGTGGCGGTCAGTCCTATGAAACTTGTAGAGGATATTTGCTGACATTGTCACATTTAGGAAGCTGAGATATGGGAGCTGTTTGCAGGGTCTTCACACTTGCAGAGCTGCTTATAACCTCTAATATTTGTCTTATAAGAAAGGCATCAAGACCATCACAACATTCTGTGTCAGGGAGTTCCATAGTCTCACCGCTCTCACATTAAAGAATCCCTGTCTGTGATGGTGGAGAAACCTTTTCTACTCTAGACGTAGTGTCAAACGGAGGGCTGAAAGAAAGCACTTCATGGCTCTGTGGCATCACCTGGTGTCACGTGATCTCTCCTTGCCAGTCAGCAGCTCTGAAAAATATTGTGTGATGATGAGGAGATGATGAGTCAGATGGCGTGTATGTCACACGATTCCATACAGAGCTGCTGCTTGGTTGAGTGGGAACATGTCATACACCATGTGAAGTGATTTCTTACTAGTATAACTATTTAGATATCACACTACTACTTTCCTGGTGCCAGTACAAATGGCATCTCACTCCGCCAACCAGAACCCTATTCTTTACTGATGAGGAGCAACAACTCTGAAACAGTGCTGTCTACAGATGGGTAGCTCTGGCTTGGCTAATAACCCAAGTCATGTTTTATGGCTCTTTAAGGGGTTAGTTGTTTACTTACAGGGTAGTCACCTAGAGGTGGTGCTAGAGAGACTTTTTTTTCCTTCTGAATGAGAGGCATTTTCCCTATTAACTGCATGTTTCTGAGAATCTTTAACTCCTAAGAGACTAGATTTCACACTGATAATAGCTTATTATTAGCAGATCACTCCAGTAATAAAGGGGAACATTTTTGTAATAATTACACATAAAGGATTTGCTGTTTATTCAATTGTATATATGTATGCATTTACCAAAAGATAACCTAAACTATTTTTTGTGAATTCAGGATGTTTAGGCAAGGAATGCATGACTTAAAGGTGTGGCCAAATATTGAAGCAGATGGATCAGAACCAACCAAAACTCCTGGGAGGACGAGCAGCTCCTTATCCGAAGATCAGATGAGCAGATTGGCAAAGGTAAATCCCTGTTCTCCATTATGGACATTCTCATCTATTTCTATCGGGTGCATATTAGCCTCAGAGACATAGATTCTATAGGATGGAACTGAACTCCTTCACCTGCTAGAGTGTTGAGATGTCCTCATTTAGAAAAGTGATGCAATATTTGAATGCATCTAACATAAAAAAAAAATCATCAAATAGTCGTAATTAAAAATCTCCTGTTTTATGTATACAGCTCCTATGCAGATCATGTATCTTCATGATTGCAGACTATAAACTAAGCCTGTGTGTGTTCAGATCCTGCAGTCATGTGTTACTTCCAAGGCTTCTTACTTACTTACTCCTGAGCACTGTAGTCATTTGTGGCCAGAGAAGTTCAGTATTATTCACACAGAGAAGTTTATAGGTCCCAGAATTACCATCCTGCGCAGCCATGTCAGTGTGATAGTGGTGGGAGGAGACGCAAGCAAGAGCACTGAGACAAAAAGGAGGAAGCGTCTAAACAGGGAACACACACTGAACTCTGAACTTGCAGCTCCACAAGCAGAAATGTCAGAGATAGCAGGGCTAGAAAATAAAAGAAGCAATACAAAAATCAGCCAACAACACAGTATTTCTAGTTAGATACATAGTTAGAAATATTCTCTCTGATAAAAGTACGCAGACTTTTTAATATTGTTCCGACACATTTAATGCCATGCTATTAAGATCATGTGAGAGTGTCATCTCAATGTGTCTGTGACACTCTAGAAGGAAATATAGCAGTGATGGACAACCCAAGGGATGGTGCCCCTCTCACATAATGGCATCTTCTAAATCCAAATCTTCTGATAGGTCACACAACGAAAGTTGACGTGTAGACCCAGTTTTATACTCCGGTCTGTAAATGTGACAAGGGGAAACTGCATCCACAGAAAAGATGGTTTCGTCATAAACCTAGAAAGGGGTTTTCACGGTAAGAGCAGGTGAACTAGGGAACTGTCTACCAAGAGGTGTGGACATAGTAGACACAGCTTTAGAGGGGTTATCCCACCACAGGAACTTATCACCCTTATCACCTCTACACAGGATAAGTGACAAGTGTTTGGTCGCTTGAGGTCCCACCGATCAAGGGAATGGGCGTACCGAGTCCCCTGAATGAACGGAGTAGCAGGTGACGCATGTGCACTGCCTCTCCATTCATTCTCTATGGGTCTGTTGGAGATAGCCGAGCACTGTACTCCTGTGAAGAGGTGATATGTTGTTGTGGTAGGATAACATCCGATCGTGATAATTTTAACTAAAATACATGTTCGTCCTTTATCAGGAACTCTGTAAGTAATAGCACATATTCTCACGCGTCACTTGTGTCTGTAATGTCCCTTCCAATCAATCACGACGTCTTCATAGAATCTCATTCATGGCTTTATGTGATCTCATATGGCTTTACCTTCCTCTGGCACTCCCCATGTGGCCTTTAAGTCCAGTGCATTTTATATATCCGCTCTTTATTTTGGTCTTTGTATGAGAAGCGTTAACTTTTGAACGACAGATGGGCATGGTCCACGACGGCTATAAATATGTCGGCCATCTCCACCGCTGATTTACGACATCAATAAACACCGCCTTTGTTTTCATGGAATAGCAGCATTTTATAAGGCCAGCTCACCTTCACATTAAAGAAAAACACAATTAAAGGCTCCATTTTATGGTCTTGGGTTATCTGAAAAGATTTAACCGCACCAAGGGCAGAGAGGGGGGAGGGTGAATGAGAAATATCCTGGTGACAAACTTCTCCCAGTCCGTGCAATCTGTGCAGATTAAAAGAGATGAGTCCCTGGCAGTTCTCCAGCAGCAAAGGGTTAAATTTTTAAGTAAAGTTGTTAATTTATCTTAAAGGGGTTTCTATAAATGTTATATAATGGTGTCCAGAGACAAGGGGCAACTTTCTAAAATACCCCCCCCCCCCCCTGTCATACTGTGTCATACTACTTGCTAAGGATGCTGTATGATCTCATATAAGAAGTGTTCTCCTATGTGCAGCCGGGCTCAAACTGGGCAATTCCCAATCGGTGAGAATCCCTGTGGCTACACATCCTATCAACATGCCATAAAAAATCCTTATGGTAAATCTCCTGCCGGTAAAACATTTGGGACGTCCACCCTGCTGTTAGTTACTTCAAGCGCAGTTGGTAAGGCTTGACTGCATATGGTGCAGTCGGCCGCTTCACGAATGATCGTTCCGTGAAAGAATGTTCTACGCTGACCGATAGTGCATGTGTAATGACACGGGGACGAAGGCTGTAGTGTATGGCCAGTTTGAACGACTGTGATGGCCAATATGGATTTAATGTGTATGGTCGATCAATGCACAATCAATATAAGATCGGTGGGGGTCCAACTACCGTCACTTCCGCCGATCAGCTGACTGAAGGGGCCGAGGCGATCAACGCCACGGCCCTTTCAATGTTTACCAGGCACAGCGATGTACACATCTGTAGCGGCTGTGCCTGGGATTGCAGCTCAGTCCCATTCACTTAAGTGGGACTGCATTCCCAGGAACAGCTGCTACGGACGTGTGTGGCGCTGTGAATGTCAATTCCCCATCTATCAGCTGATCGGTGAGTGTGCCAAGAGTAGGGACCCCTCCACTAATCTGATATTATTGACCTATACTAAGGATAGGCCAACAATATAAAAGTCCCGGAGAACCCCTTTAAGACTAGATGTTTGATAAATAGGGGATCTGGCTGGTGAGACCTGCACTGATCACGTCAATTGCAGGATTTTGCCTTTCTCTGGATCAACACGGTAAAATTAGAGGTTGGACTTGATGGACCCGTGTCTTTTTTTCAACCTTATCAACTATGTAACTGTGGTACATCATTCGCTATAACGGATCTAGCACTAGAGGGTAGAAAAAGAATGGTGGGGTGGCTGTGCATGTGCGGGCACGTTACGCTCCTCTTTTTGGGAAAAACAGCCGAGAGCACTAGTCAGATTCTCATCGATCAAACGTTTATTGCCTGTCCTATATCTCGCGGGAGAACACTTGTAAAGTCCACGTGAGGACAAGAAGCAAGCGGAGAATAATATGGTTTCTATGTTTCTCATTAGTTCATGAACTCTCTTTAATACAGGAGTCTGGTAAGGAGCGAGTGGAGGATGTAAGTACTTGTGTTCAGAGCATGCACTGGGTAGTGTGGTGAGCTTGCCGCTTTAGGGTCACTGACATGGCTTCATCAGATTGCAGTGATTTGCTGTTTGTTGAGTGCAGTTGTCTTCCAAGCAGATCGGTGATGTCATTCAGACTTTGTTTTGTAAAGGAAAAATGGGCACTGATGTCATCTCCGAGGAGAAAAGCTGCCGGAAGAGTGAATTTTGATGACATTTCCTTACAAAACGACAGTATGTCCGGCTGCCTATTGGTTCTGTAATGAAGATAAATAAATTTGCTCTCATCGGACTCTTTTTTTTAACCGTCTTCCCTTAACAGTTAACTCTGCCTATTCTTTCCCTTATAAAAAAAACAATGGGTGACCGCAGAGGAGAAAACTGCTGACTGGTGTGTTCTGTACAGCAAAGGAGAAAAACCTCTAGAGTACATGTCGGCTTACACTACACACCTACATGTATCTATGGCTCTGTCCTTACCTACACTATATGGACAAAAGTATTGGGACACATACAGGAGCTTTTATGACATCCCGTTCTAAATCCATAGACATTAATATGGAGTTGGTCTCCCCCCTTTTGCAGTTAAAACATCCCCCACTCTTCAGGGAAGTATTTCAACAAGATTTTGGAGTGTGTCTGTGTGAGTTTTTGCCTATTCATCCAGAAGATCATTTGTGAGGTCAGATACTGATGTTGGATGAGAGGGCCTGGCTCACAATCTCCATCTAGTTCATCCCAAAAGGTGTTGACTGGGGTTGAGGTCAGGGCTCTATGCGACCAGTCAAGTTCTTCCACATCAAACTCACCCAACCATGTCTTTATGGACCTTGTGCACTGGGGTACAGTCAAGATGGAACAGAAAAGAGCCAAACCCGAAACTGTTCCCACAAAGTTGGAAGCTACAATTGTCCAAAATGTTCTGGTATGCTGAAGTATTAAGATTTCACTTCACTGGAGCTAAGAGGCCTAGGCCAACCCCTGAAAGACAACCCCATAGTATTATCCCTCCTCTACCGAACTTTACAATTGGCACAACGCAGTCAGGCAGGTAACGTTCTCCTGGCAGTTGCCAAACCAATACTTGTCCATCAGACTCGCAGATAGAGAAGCGTTATACAGGGTGGGCCATTTATATGGATACACCTAAATAAAATGGGAATGGTTGGGGATATTAACTTCCTGTTTGTGGCACATTAGTATATGGGAGGGGGGAAACTTTTCAACCTGGGTGTTGACCATGGCGGCCATTTTGAAGTCGGCCATTTTGTATCCAACTTTAGTTTTTTCAATGGGAAGAGGGTCATGTGACACATCAAACTTATCGAGAATTTCACAAGAAAAACAATGGTGTGCTTGGTTTTAACGTTACTTTATTCTTTCATGAGTTATTTACAAGTTTCTGACCACTTATAAAATGTGTTCAAAGTGCTGCCCATTGTGTTGGATTGTCAATGCAACCCTCTTCGCCCAATCTTCACACACTGATAGCAACACCGCAGAAGAAATGCATCCTGATCTGACCCCCTTAGACTTTTATCTTTGGGGTCATCTGAAGGCAATTGTCTATGCTGTGAAGATACGAGATGTGCAGCAACTGAAACTACGGATACTGGAAGCCTGTGCTAGCATTTCTTCTGCGGTGTTGCTATCAGTGTGTGAAGAGTGGGAGAAGAGGGTTGCATTGACAATCCAACACAATGAGCAGCACTTTGAACACATTTTATAAGTGGTTAGAAACTTGTAAATAACTCATGAAAGAATAAAGTAACGTTAAAACCAAGCACACCATTGTTTTTCTTGTGAAATTCTCGATAAGTTTGATGTGTCACATGACCCTCTTCCCATTGAAAACTAAAGTTGGATACAAAATGGCCGACTTCAAAATGGCTGCCATGGTCAACACCCAGCTTGAAAAGTTTCCCCCCTCCCATATACTAATGTGCCACAAACAGGAAGTTAATATCACCAACCATTCCCATTTTATTTAGGTGTATCCATATAAATGGCCCACCCTGTACATCACTCCACAGAACATGTTTCCACTGCTCCAGAGTCCAGTGGTGGCGTGCTTTACAACACTCCATCCAACGCTTGGTGATCTAAGGCTTGTGTGCAGTTGCTCGGCCATGGAAACCCATGCCATGAAGCTACCAGGGCACAGTTTTTGTGTGGATCTTAATGCAGGAGGAGGGTTTGATATCTGGAGTTATTGAGTCAGCAGTGTCGACGACTTTTATGCACTATGAACCTCTGTAACTTTACGTGGTCTGCACTTCGTGGCCGAGTTTCTGTGGTTCCTAAACACTTCCACTTTACAATAATATCACTCACAGTTGATCATGGAATATCTAGGAGGGAGGAAATTTCATGAACTGACTCCTGCAACAGTGCCGAGTTCTTTACAACGACCCATTCTTTCACAAATGTTTGTAAAGGCGACTGCAAGGCTTGTGCTGGATTTTATAGAGGTGTGTCCCAATACTTATGTCCATATAAAAAGCAAGGTGATGACCGAAAAGTGGAGACACTTTCTGGAGCCGCCTGGTTACTTTTTTGCCCGTATGTGAAACAAAAAAGCATCTGAATTCTCTAGGAATTCCTATCGCTGAGGCATGAGGTACTAGAGTAACTCGTGTCTCCATTATATTACCACACACCTAATGAAATGTATCGGTTGCATTGATAACCAAATCTTCCGCCAAAAGGTACATTTTATTTTCGCTTCTACCTAATGAACACATCTGAATTACAGATCCGTTCGGTACCAATCCGTAATATAGTGACTCCAATTTCGTGTCTCCAATTTTGTATGGAAGGTATTCCATATGGAATCTGTGAGAAAAAATTGTGACATGCTCCAACACATGCCATATTAACTTCTAGGGGAGAAGTAGAAACCTCCCAGACATCAACGGTGTTCATGATCGCTAAGACTGCAGAATTTGTCAGATCTGGGCCAACCCCACCTTATTTTTGGAAATGGAGAGCACTTAGAGTGATATTCAGGCCCTTCCCGCACAATGACTTATACCTGCACAACCCCCAGCAGGAGCTTCATTTCCAACATGACCCTAGAGATCATACCATTCATTTTTATATAAACTAAACCATTAAATACACCATATGGACAAAACTATTGGGACACCTGCACATTACACAGGAGCTTTTATGACGACCCATTCTAAATCCGTGGCATTAACATGGAGCCGGTCCCCCCCCCCCCATCATTGCAGCTAAAACAACTTCCACGCTTCTGTGAAGGCTTTCTACAAGATTTTGTAGTGTGTCTGTAGGAATATGCGCCTCAGCACTTGGCGCCCCCGCTCTGTAACGTTACGTGTTCTGTACTTCGTGGTTGAGTTGCTGTCGTTTTTAAACGCTTCCACTTTACAATAATACCATTTACAGTTGATCATGGAATATCTAGGAGGGAAGAAATGTCACCAGATGACTTGTTACAACGGTGACGTCCTATTACAGTTCCACGCTGGAATTCGGGGATCTCTTTACAACGACCCGTTCTTTCACAAATGTTTGTAAAGGTGACTGCATGGCTAGTGCTGGATTTTATACACCTGTGGGAATGGGACTGAATGAAACACCTGAATTTAATGTGGTGTCCCCCAATACTTTTGTCCATATAATGAATATGTACCCCCCAAAAACTTCAAGTCACCCTGCAAAAGCACAAAAAGTAAGTATTTTCACAACTATGCCAACTTAAAATGATCAGTAGTGACCTATTGAATGCTGAGAAATAAAATAAAAAAATGTTTGGGTGCCAAAAAATAAGCTGTTTAGAGGGTGTTCCACTTCTGAACCCCCAGTGATTGGATGTATGGTAAGTCCACACGTAGAGGGTTACATGTAGATTTAGCCAGATTTTGCTGCACTGTTCATCCTATTCATTGCAAAGGGTGAAATCCTTAGTATTTCCCAGATTTAAAAATCTGCATCTTGCTCTAAATTCCCCATCAACATGTATTGTACTGTTAATCCGCTCCCATAAACTGCAGCAATTCCACCACATCTGAACGTGGCCTAATCTACTGGAGTTCAATTCCATTGCAGTACCATCACCACCAACGGGGAAATTAAGCATTACACAGTTCTCAATGTAACCAATTGTAACTGTAACCATTGTAACCTTCTGTGTAATACATGTATGCAGGAGAGCTGACCGCTCATTTATACTACACCACACAGGAGAGCTGACCGATCCTCTATTCTACCATACACAGGAGAGCTGACAGGTCCTTTATACTACACCACACCGGAGAGCTGACAGGTCCTTTATACTACACCACACAGGAGAGCTGACAAATCCTTTATACTACACCACACAGGAGAGCTGACAGATCCTCTATACTACACCACACAGGAGAGCTGACAGCTCCTTTATACTACACCACACAGGAGAGCTGACAGATCCTCTATACTACACCACACAGGAGAGCTGACAGATCCTTTATACTACACCACACAGGAGAGCTGACAGATCCTCTATACTACACCACACAGGAGAGCTGACAGATCCTCTATACTACACCACACAGGAGAGCTGACAAATCCTTTATACTACACCACACAGGAGAGCTGACAGATCCTCTATACTACACCACACAGGAGAGCTGACAGCTCCTCTATACTACACCACACAGGAGAGCTGACAGATCCTCTATACTACACCACACAGGAGAGCTGACAGATCCTCTATTCTACCGTACGCAGGAGAACTGACAGGTCCTTTATACTACACCACACAGGAGAGCTGACAAATCCTTTATACTACACCACACAGGAGAGCTGACAGATCCTCTATACTACACCACACAGGAGAGCTGGCAGCTCCTCAATACTATAGCTCACAGGAGAGCTGACAGATCCTCTATACTACACCACACAGGAGAGCTGACAGATCCTTTATACTACTCCACACAGGAGAGCTGACAGCTCCTCTATACTACACCACACAGGAGAGCTTACCGATCCTCTATACTACTCCACGCAGGAGAGCTGACCGCTCCTTTATACTACTCCACACAGGAGAGCTGACAGATCCTCTATACTACACCACACAGGAGAGCTGACAGATCCTTTATACTACACCACACAGGAGAGCTGACAGATCCTCTATACTACACCACACAGGAGAGCTTACCGATCCTCTATACTACACCACACAGGAGAGCTGACCGCTTCTTTATACTACTCCACGCAGGAGAGCTGACCGCTCCTTTATACTACTCCACACAGGAGAGCTGACAGATCCTCTATACTACACCACACAGGAGAGCTGACAGATCCTCTATACTACACCACACAGGAGAGCTGACAGATCCTCTATACTACACCACACAGGAGAGCTGACAGCTCCTTTATACTACTCCACACAGGAGAGCTGACAGATCCTCTATACTACACCATACAGGAGAGATGAGAGCTCCTATATACTACACCACACAGGAGAGCTGACAGGTCCTTTATACTACTCCACACAGGAGAGCTGACAGATCCTCTATACTACACCACACAGGAGAGCTGACAGCTCCTCTATACTACACCACACAGGAGAGCTGACAGATCCTCTATACTACACCACACAGGAGAGCTGACAGATCCTCTATACTACACCACACAGGAGAGCTGACAGCTCCTTTATACTACTCCACACAGGAGAGCTGACAGATCATCTATACTACACCACACAGGAGAGCTGACAGATCCTCTATACTACACCACACAGGAGAGCTGACAGATCCTGTATACTACACCACACAGGAGAGCTGGCAGCTCCTCTATACTACACCACACCGGAGAGCTGACAGATCCTCAATACTGGACCACACAGGAGAGCTGACAGATCCTTTATACTACACCACACAGGAGAGCTGACCTGTCCTTGTTAAACCTTAAACAAAAAAAAAATCATTAAAAATGTTACATGCTCACTTCCTTGAACACAATGAAGAAGAAATATTTGGAGATATAATATACATATTATTTTTTATTTCAGTTTTTTCGCAGTGAACTAATAGAATGCAAATTAACAATTACTGTTTGTCTATTTTTAACACCAAACCTGAGGTGTGTAATGCTTGTGTATAGTTTTTGGTTCTGTATAAGCTTTTATGTACTGATCCTGTACATGTTATTCAATACCATGAGCAGTAAAATATCTGTTTGTTTTTTATGTGCATGTACCAAATTGTGTAGAGAGATTCACCACTGACTTAGGGTGTGTTCACATAACCGTTCTTTTTCGCTGAGGGGTTCCGTCTGTGGTTTCTGTCGGGTTAACCCCTCAGCGGAAAGTCAAACAGAAACCTTAGCTTCCGTTGCCCTCACCATTGAACTCCATGGTGACGGAAACCTAGGTAATGGTTTTCGTCTGTCACCATTGTGACAGGGTTCCGTTTCGCAGTCGACTGCGCTATTGATTCCGTCCAAAACAACGGAACCCTGTCACAACGGTGACAGACGGAAACCATTAGCTAGGTTTCCGTCACCATGGAGTTCAATGGTGAGGGCAACGGAAGCTAAGGTTTCCGGTTCACTTGCCGCTGAGGGGTTAACCCGACGGAATCCTCGGACAGAACCCCTAAGCGGAAACGAACGGTGATGTGAACAGTATGTATGTTGGTATTGAGGCTTGTAGAATATTGAGTCTTCCAATTATTTTGGATCCTTACTACTTTCATACTGTAGTAGTTTATATGTCTTCTTTACTAAATACTTCTATCTATCTATCTATCTATCTATCTATCTATCTATCTATCTATCTATCTATCTATCTATCTATCTATCATCTCATACTTTACTGATCACACAGTGTAACATAAACCAACAACTTGTAAATGTCACAAAGGCAGGTTTGCTATCAAAATTCTTTAATTCTATTTTATTTATTTTGTTGTGGGGCTGAAAGATCTATTATGGGAAAACCCCTTTAATTCAAGAGCAGTGTTTGGTGTTGACTAATATAAGGCCTCATTCACACGACCGTATCCATGTTCACGGCCGTGATCTTCGGGTCGGCCGGCCGCGGAGTTACACCCGCGAGCCGCCCGCAAATCGCGGGCTGTGCACATGGCCACGTCCATTATTTTCTATGAGCCTGGACCGCAGAACACGACCGTAATAAGACACGTCCGTTCTTTTTGCGGCCCAGACTCCTGGGCCATTCATGGACCGTGAAAACCACGGTCGTGTGCAAGGGCCCATAGAAATGAATGGGGAAGCAATTCTCCCGTGGATTTTCGGGGGAATTACGGCCACAAAAGCACGTTCGTGTGTATGGGGCCTTAAGCTACAGCATAGCTGTGTTTAACATAATTTAACCGTTTGCATCCAGATCCAATCTTCATAAATGTCGATTATTTTGGCAAATACTTTGCTTTACAGATCTTGAATTGCATTAAAGTTGTTGTCCGTTTTCTACAAATGAAATAATTTTTTTTTGTATATTTGAAAGTTATACAATTTACAGATATACTTATCGTATTTTTAACATATTTTTTTTCCACGTTTTTCAAGATCCCTGCTTGTTGTCACTTCGTAGGAAATTCATTGTTTACTTACAGTGGATATAATTCTGTCCATGGACATGTGATGGACACACAGGTGCTGGGATCGTTAGAAGATAAAGCTCTAATGCACATACTGTAACGAGCCATTCACCTGTGTGTCCATCACATGACCATGGTCAGAATTCTATCCACTGGAAGTGAAAAATTTATTTCCTACTAAGTGACAACAGGCAGACATCTTGAAAACAGTGATAAAATAATACAGAAAGTACATTCGAAAAAGATATCACTTTTAAATAAACCGAAAATAACATTCATTTTCTTAAACCGGACAGCCCCTTTAGGAGATGTATTCCAAAATCTTCTCTTTTGTATATCTACTCGGATTTGTAAAATCTGCATTTGCATCACTATACATCTTTCTTCCTTCCTCTGTTGGTTGAGTAATAGTACAGGGCATGCTCTTCTTTGGTGCATCTTAGGACAATAATATAACTACTGTAATACTGCCTCCTATTATAAGAATATAACTACTATAATGCTGCCCCCTATGTACAGGAATATAACTACTATAATACTGCCCCCTATGCACAAGAATATAACTACTATAATACTGCCCCTATGTACAAGAATATAACTACTATAATACTGCTTCCTATATTCAAGAATATAACTACTATAATACTGCCTCCTATGTACAAGAATATAACTACTATAATACTGCCCCCTATATACAAGAATATAACTACTATATTACTGCCCCCTATGTACAAGAATATAACTACTATAATACTGCCCCCTATTCACAAGAATATAACTACTATAATACTGCCCCTATGTACAAGAATATAACTACTATAATACTGCCCCCTATGTACAAGAATATAACTACTATAATACTGCCTCCTATGCACAGGAATATAACTACTATAATTCTACTCCCTATGTACAAGAATATAACTACTATAATACTGCCTCCTATGTACAAGAATATAACTACTATAATACTGCGCCTTTATACAAGAATATAACTACTATAATTCTGCTCCTATGTACAATAATATAACTACTATAATACTGCCCCTATGTATAAGAATATAACTACAATAATACTACACCCTATGTACAAGAATATAACTACTATAATACTGCCCCTATGTATAAGAATATAACTACAATAATACTACACCCTATGTACAAGAATATAACTACTATAATACTGCTCCTATGTATAAGAATATAACTACTATAATACTGCCCCTATGTACAAGAATATAACTACTATAATACTACACCCTATGTACAAGAATATAACTACTATAATACTGCTCCTATGTACAAGAATATAACTACTATGATACTGCCCCTATATACAAGAATATAACTACTATAATACTGCCCCCCTATGTAGAAGTATATAACTACTATGATACTGCCCCTATATACAAGACTATAACTACTATGATACTGCCCCTATATACAAGAATATAACTACTATAATACTGCTCCCTATGTACAAGTATATAACTACTATGATACTGCCCCTATATACAAAACTATAACTACTATGATACTGCCCCTATATACAAGAATATAACTACTATAATACTGCCCCTATATACAAGAATATAACTACTATAATACTGTCTCCTATGTACAAGAGTATAACTACTATAATTCTGCCCTCTGTGTGCAAGAATATGAATCTGCTTTAAAGCTGTTGCACGGGATTAGAAAAACATGGCTGCTTTCTTACAAAAACAGTGCCACACATGTCCACAGGTTGTGTGTGGTATTGCAACTAGGCCATATCCAATAGAGCTGAGCTGCAATACACAACCCATGGATAGGTGTGTGTAAGTGTATGTATGTTTTTATGCAACCACTGATAATGTAATAATTTTTCTTTTGTTTTAGCTCACCAAGGCTCACCGGCAAGGTCACATGGTGAAAGTAGACTGGCTGGATCGACTGACTTTTCGAGAGATTGAAATGATCAATGAGGTAAGTGTCACAAAACCTCTGTCTTTTCTTAGTCTAAATTCAGCAGCAGCCATGACACTTCAACTGTTACATCCGACTGCCGGAGATGCTGCTCCTTCCCATCTGTCATTGAAACTTGCTTTATTTAAAAAAAATAAAAAGAACATCTCTGAGCCAGCATCTCCACTTTGTGAGCCATGTAAGAAAAAAAAATCACATTAAAACAGAAAGATAAGCGGTACTCGAGTTCATTAAAATATATGAGCCCCGAGGAGGCGAGGTGTAGACAGCACTTACATTCTGCATCGATTGCAGCTGACAGTGCTCACCGTAAGTTGAAATTAGAAGAAATGGCAGCCATTGTTTAGCAATATGTCGTTTATTAATATGAAACACCATGGTCAAAATGGGACATGAGCAGACCATTTAAAGAGGATCTGTCACTAGTTTAGTAATGCCCAGTCTCCTAGCTAATCTAATAGGCGCTGTCACTTGATAATGCCAGTGAAAATGGTGTCCCAAAAAGTTCATTATTTTAAATAAAAGTTATGAGCTTTTTTTTAAATATGCAAATGAAGCTATACTAGGCAACTGATAGGTAACAGCAGCGATTCTCCTGAGGTGGCGCCTCCTCACAGCCTCTGACGCTATCCTATCAGCATGAAGCTCCTTCACACAGTGTGAGAGACTGAGGCTGGAAGGAAGGGGGATCAATTCAAATAGCCATATCTCCGCTGTGGACCACCTAGAACAGTGGGTTTGGTGGCATATGAATGAGGAGATTCTAATCTAATATGGCACGAGTATCGCAGTTCTAACTGAAACAACCGGAGGTATCACCGGTTGAAATCGCAGTTGGAATGGAAGCTGTCTACTAAATGATCACGCTTTGTTGCTGGGCTGGGGAGAGGAGAACTGTATGATGCAGATTAGACAGAGTCCTTCAGAAAACATTACCCAGCCCAGAGTGAACAGAAAGAGACCTCCCATTTGGCTATTAGTACATTGAAGCAGAAAAAACAGAAATAGTCTATGGACAATTAGCCATGTTCTTCTAATGTCACACAAGCCCTTTAAATGTGAGAATACTATGTGTGTTAGGGCTCATTCACACGAGTTTGAATCTCGTCCGTGTGCTGTGCATTGAAACAACGCACAGCACACTATTCACACGTGTGAGTTTTCACGCAACGAGTGTCCATTGCATGAAACTCACTGCATGTCCTATATTGGTGCGTTTACACACACCTAGCCGCCCATTGAAGTCAATGGGTGCGTGAAAACCACAGACCGCACACGGATGCACATCCATGTGCTGTCCATGTTTCATTGCATTGAAAAAAAAAAGTACTTACGAGTGCGTGAAAAACACATGCCACTCGCAAAGCACACTGATGCAGAACGCAATGCACACGGACAGATTTTATACGAATTTTTTACGTGCGTAAATCTATCACGCACGTGTGAATTTAGCCTTAGGGTTGGCCTGACCTTCTTTAGACGTTACAAAATCGGTGAAGCTGACCCCCAAAATGTGCAGGAGTCAGATTATTTTCTATACTGACGATAGGATGTCATTATTAGTACCGTGTTTCCCCAGACGGCAGCACACATTTGAACATCAGATTTTTTCACTATCTTGTTCAGATCTCATATTACTTGGTTCCATATTTGAAAGATCCCAAATAGAGGTGACCCAGTTAGTCGGTGCTGCTGGAATATCTCTTTAATGCACAGGTTTCAATGGTAATCCTGATTGGCTTAAGAGGACAGCTTATGTAAAGACTATGTACACCTTTGCTCTGTTTTGACTTGCTAAATCAAGTGGTTTGTATAACAAGTGGAGTTACTAAACCAGAGTTAGCCCCTGTAAGTACTCTTCTTTTACTTTAACAATTGTTCACAGTTTTTTTGTAACTGGGATAATGGATAGCAAGATTGGAGGTTTTCTTCAGTGCACAGTTTGCCATATGTGTGCACGACTGGAGCCGGAGTTCCAGGGTGAATACCTCTGTAGCATATGTGAGCATGTTGTTCACCTGGAAGCTTGCATTAGAGATCTGGAGGAGCAAAATGCAACACTGAGGGCGATAGACAATCTTGAGCGGAGCATGCTGCTCACTGAGCGAGCAGTTAGTGGGGTAGAACTGGAGGGTGAAGACATGGGTCAGCAGGAGCTGGGTTAATATAGTTAGGGGCAGGAGAAAGGGGTCCAAGAAAAGGAAGGCCAATCCTGTTTCTGATATTCCAAGCAATATTGCCAAGTTGGGTGATGATGCGAGGGTGTTGGTCTCAGAAATGGCAGCCCTAGTGGATACTGATCTCCCTAACAGCCGGGAGAACAGCCCAGC
Source organism: Rhinoderma darwinii (assembly GCF_050947455.1). Taxonomy (NCBI): domain Eukaryota; kingdom Metazoa; phylum Chordata; class Amphibia; order Anura; family Rhinodermatidae; genus Rhinoderma; species Rhinoderma darwinii. The sequence continues at coordinate 598,016,810 of NC_134687.1, forward strand.
TAGTGGTTGGCGGGATGGTAATGCAGGTAAGGCAAGACAATTGGTAGTTGTAGGGGATTCTATAATCAGGAAGACGGATAGAATAATTTGTCGCCAAGACCGCCTCAACCGAATGGTTTGCTGTCTCCCTGGTGCCAGGGTTCGGCATGTGGTGGAACAGGTGGATAAATTACTGGGAGGGGCTGGTGATGATCCAGCTGTTGTGATCCATGTAGGTACCAACGACAGAATACATGGAAGGTGGAGGAGCCTTAAAGAGACTCTGTCACCACATTATAAGTGCCCTATCTCCTATATAAGGAGATGGGCGCTGTAATGTAGGTGACAGTAATGCTTTTTATTTAAAAAAAACGATCTTTTTTCACAACGTTAGGAGCGATTTTGGTTTATGCTAATGAGCTTTCTTAATGCCCAAGTGGGCGTACTTTTACTTTCGACCAAGTGGGCGTTGTACAGAGGAGTGCATGACGCTGACCAATCGGCATCATGCACTCCTCTCCATTCATTTACACTGCACTAGCGATATAGATATATCGCTATGTGCAGCCACATACACAAGCCCTAACATTACTACAGTGTCCTGATAATGAATACACGTGAAATCCAGCCTGGACGTCATGTGTACTCAGAATCCTGACACTTCTGACTCTTTTTTTGTGAGATTCCGGCAAGTGAAACCAAATCTCGTTTAGCTCCGTGATCTCGCGAGATTTGGTTTCACTTGCCGGAATCTCACAAAAAAAGAGTCAGAAGTGTCAGGATTCTGAGTACACATGACGTCCAGGCTGGATGGTCATGTGTATTCATTATCAGGACACTAGTAATGTTAGGGCTTGTGTATGTAGCTGCACATAGTGATATATCTATATCGCTAGTGCAGTGTAAATGAATGGAGAGGAGTGCATGATGCCGATTGGTCAGCGTCATGCACTCCTCTGTACAACGGCCACTTGGTCGAAAGTAAAAGTACGCCCACTTGGGCATTAAGAAAGCTCATTAGCATAAACCAAAATCGCTCCTAACGTTGTGAAAAAAAGATCGGTTTTTTAAATAAAAAGCATTACTGTCACCTACATTACAGCGCCCATCTCCTTATATAGGAGATAGGACACTTATAATGTGGTGACAGAGTCTCTTTAAGAATAATTTTAAAGAACTAGGCTGCAAGCTGAAGGGAAGGACCTCTGAGGTTGTATTCTCAGGAATACTGCCGGTGCCATGCGCATCACAGGAAAGACAGCGGGAGCTTAGGGAGTTAAATGCATGGCTTAAGTCTTGGTGTAGAGGAGAAGGCTTTGGGTTCCTAGAGCACTGGGCTGACTGTTGATTGGGGTACAAACTATTCTACAGATTTGCACATAAATGGAAGGGGGTCCGCTGTGCTGGGGGAGGGAATTCTAGCTGGGGTGGTGGAGTATTTAAACTAGGGCTGAGGATGGAGGCCAATGTAGAAAATAAAGGTGTAGTCAGGTTAGGGAGGGGTCAGACTATATTGGTGGGGGGAGAAACAGACTGTGGGGAGAGGACTAGACAACAGCTTAGGGAGATCCTTTTGTTACAAAACAGCAATGAAAATAAAAATGCCCATATAATGTCAGATAATCACATTTCTGAAAGTGAAAAAATTAAAGGCAAGTTAAAGTGTATGTTCACATACTCCAGAAGTCTAGCAAGCAAAATGAGGGAGCTGGAGGCCTTGGTACTGGAAGAAAATATAGATATAGTTGGTGTTGCTGAAACATGGCTGGACTCTTCACATGACTGGGCTGTAAATCTACAGGGTTTTACACTGTTTCGGAAAGACAGGACAAATAGGAAAGGTGGTGGTGTATGTCTGTATGTGAGAAGTGATATGAAGGTGAATGTGAATGAGACATTAGAGGGTGAAGATTGTGAGGAGGTTGAAACCTTGTGTGTGGAATTACAAAGGGAGGTAAACACTGAAAAAATTACTTTTGGTGTAATCTATAGACCCCCCAATATAACTGAGGAGATGGAAGCTCAGCTATATAAACAGATGGAGCAGGCTGCACAGGCGGGTACTGTAGTGATAATGGGAGATTTTAATTACCGGGATATTAATTAGCGTCATGGTTCGGCTTCAACTGCAAAGGGGAGACATTTCGTCAACCTGTTGCAGGCAAATTTTATGTGGCAGTTTGTGGAAGACCCGACTAGAGGTGAAGCTCTGTTGGATCTGGTCATTTCTAATAATGCAGAGCTTGTTGGGAACGTCCATGTTCGTGAAAACCTCGGTAACAATGATCACAATATAGTTACATTTTACCTATACTGTAAAAAACAAACACAGGCTGGGAGGGCAAAAACACTTAATTTTAAGAAGGCCAATTTCCCCAGGATGAGGACTGCAATTCAGGATATAGACTGGGAAGAACTAATGTCAAATAATGGAACAAATGATAAATGGGAGATTTTCAAATCTACTTTGGGTAATTATAGTGCAAGATTTATTCCTATAGGTAACAAGTATAAACGACTCAAATTAAACCCAACATGGCTTACACCTACCGTAAAAAGGGCAATACATGACAAAAAAAGGGCATTTGAAAAATACAAATCTGAGGGTACATCTGCAGCCTTTGTAAAATATAAAGAGCTTAATAAAAACTGTAAAAAGGTAATAAAATCAGCAAAAATACAAAATGAAAGGCAGGTGGCCAAGTATATAAATGCAAAAAAGCCGAGGTCTGAACATGTAGGACCCCTAGATAGTGGTAATGGGGAATTGGTCACAGGGGATCAAGAGAAGTTACTAAATGGGTTCCTTAACTCTGTATATACAACAGAAGAAGGAGCAGCTGATGTAGCCGGTGCTGTTAATATATCAGTTGATATACTGAATTGGATGAATGTAGATATGGTGCAAGCTAAATTTATTAAAATAAATGTACACAAGGCCCCGGGACCAGATGGGTTACACCCTAGAGTTCTTAAAGAGCTTAGTTCAGTTATTTCTGTCCCCCTCTTCATAATATTCAGAGAATCTCTAGTGACTGGTATAGTGCCAAGGGACTGGCGCAGGGCAAATGTGGTGCCTATTTTCAAAAAGGGATCTAGGTCTTCCCCGGGTAATTATAGACCAGTTAGCTTAACATCCATTGTGGCGAAAATGTTTGAGGGACTATATATAGAATTATGTGACAAAAAATAGTATTATAAGTGACAGCCAGCACGGTTTTACTAAGGACAGAAGTTGTCAAACTAACCTGATCTGTTTTTACGAAGAGGTGAGCAGAAGCCTAGACAGAGGGGCCGCTGTGGATATAGTGTTTTTGGACGTTGCAAAGGCATTTGACACTGTCCCCCATAGACACCTAATGGGTAAATTAAGGACTATAGGTTTAGACAATATAGTTTGTAATTGGATTGAGAATTGGCTCAAGGACCGTATCCAGAGAGTTGTGGTCAATGATTCCTTCTCTGAATGGTCACCGGTTATAAGTGGTGTACCCCAGGGTTCAGTGCTGGGACCACTATTATTCAGCTTATTTATTAATGATGGAGGATGAGATTAATAGCACTATTTCTATTTTTGCAGATGACACCAAGCTATGTAATATAGTTCAGTCTATGGAAGATGTTCGTGAATTGCAAGCGGATTTAAACGAACTGAGTGTTTGGGTGTCCACTTGGCAGATGAGGTTTAATGTAGATAAATGTAAAGTTATGCATCTGGGTACCAACAACCTGCCTGCATCATATGTCCTAGGGGGAGCTACACTGGCGGATTCACTTGTTGAGAAGGATCTGGGTGTACTTGTAAATCATAAACTAAATAACAGCATGCAGTGTCAATCAGCTGCTTCAAAGGCCAGCAGGATATTGTCGTGTATTAAAAGAGGCATGGACTCGCGGGACAGGGATGTAATATTACCACTTTACAAAGCATTAGTGAGGCCTCATCTAGAATATGCAGTTCAGTTCTGGGCTCCAGTCCATAGAAAAAATACAAAGAAGAGCAACGAAGCTAATTAGGGGCATGGAGAATCTAAGTTATGAGGAAAGATTAATAGAATTGAACCTATTTAGCCTTGAAAAAAGCCGACTAATGGGGGACATGATTAACTTATATAAATATATTAATGGCACATACAAAAAATATGGTGAAATCCTGTTCCTTGTAAAACCCCCTCAAAAAACAAGGGGGCACTCCCTCCGTCTGGAGAAAAAAAGGTTCAACCTGCAGAGGCGACAAGCCTTCTTTACTGTGAGAACGGTGAATTTATGGAATAGTCACCGCAGGAGCTGGTCACAGCAGGGACAGTAGATGGCTTTAGAAAAGGCTTAGATAATTTCCTAGAACAAAAAAATATTAGCTCCTATGTGTAGAAATTTTTTTAATTCCCTTTTCTCATCCCTTGGTTGAACTTGATGGACATGTCTTTTTTCAACCGTACTAACTATGTAACTATGTAACTATTTAACCTTTTGAAAGAAATTGTTTTTTTAATCAATGTTTTATGTGATATAAAACAATTTTTACATTGACTTTTTTATTAATTTATTTTTAACTTTTTACGATACAGCCGCTATGTATTCTGTATATATGGAAGCTGTATCGTTCTGTCTGAGCCGAGTCCGTCAGTTCAGCTGAGAGCGGGTCCTGCTTGTCTCTGACACACAGGATCCACCTAATATCGATTATATCTAAGTTCACAACTTATATGTGATCGTTATTAGCCGGATCCTGTGTGTCAGAGACAAGCAGGACCCTCTCTCAGCTGAACTGACAGACTTGGCTCAGACAGAACGATACAGCTTCTCTGTATACAGAATACATAGAAGCTTTATCATAAAAAGTTTTAAAAATAATTTAAATAAAAGTCTATGTAACATTTTTAAAAACACAAAACATTGATTTAAAAAAAAAAAAAATCCTTTCAAAGGTGTATTTAGCCTTTAAGTTTTTTACTTGCTATTTTTGTGCGTCTTGTTCCGTCTGTTCTAAACTTCTACACAGACATGGATTCTGATTTCTCCTCTGATGTTAATTGAAGTCGGTTTTTACTGCGCAGGGTTTATTAGCCGGGATCCTTGAAAACATTCTTATAAAATCTTTATTGCATATCTCTTCTAATGAGCTGCTCCGCTTTAAATGTCATTGAGTAGATGTAGGAGATGCTATCCCACGGCTGGACACTAGATGGATCTGTGGAGCTTTAGTTTTGTCTTCTGTTTCCTCCAGTGAAGGTCGACATCGTACACTATTGGCCTTCAGTATTACAATAGCCATTTACCTCTGTATTGCCCTATTACCCAAATTCAAGTTGTCCCCCCTGAGCTATATCGATCAGCAGCAGCCGCCTGAAACCTTCAGCTGTGGCAAAACTACAATTCCCAGCATTCAGTGACAATCATGGCATTCCTTGTTCTTCAGGGATGGACATTTTTGAGGGTGCAATAGAACATTGTCTCTCAGAAATCTGCTTGTTCCGAGCTCGCCTCCTCTATGTCTGCTTAGTGTATAAACCGTTCCTGTTTATAGAACCATACAATCTGTATATACATTCTGATCTGCTCATTAATATAATTCTCTGTCTTTGTCGCAGAGTGAAAAGCGCAGCTCCAACTTCATGTACCTGATGGTGGAGTTTCCCTGTGTGAAGAGCGATGACAAGGAATACGGAATAGTTTACTATGAAAAGGTAACGCAGTTTATTTTATCTGATACCAACAGAGATCCGTGACTTTAAAGCTCGTCTCCGACGTTGTGGTGTCTCCTATAGGTTTGTATGGAGCGGCAACGTAACGCTCAACCGCTGCTTCATACAACTTCTCCTCACTTTGAAAGTGCTCTAGACCTCTGTTCAGTGAGGGTGCCAGCGGTGGTGCCAACCGTCATATAACATTTAACACCTATCCTGTGGATAAATAGTAAATATTGTTAGTGGGAAAACCCCTTAAAAGAAACACTACATCTATCTATCTATTCTATCCTATCTATCTATCTATCTATCTATCCTGTCTGTCTGTCGCATATCTATCTATCCTATCCTATCTATCCTGTCTGTCTGTCTGTCGCATATCTATCTATCTATCTATCTATCTATCTATCTATCTATCTATCTATCTATCTATCTATCTATCTGTCTGTCTGTCTGTCTGTCTGTCTGTCTGTCTGTCTGTCTGTCTGTCTGTCTGTCTATCTATCTCCCTCTCCCTCTCAAGATAATGGCGACAGCACACTGCGAACACTAATGCCACCTTAGCCACTAAATATAAATAAATATGCATTACTGCTGAATCTACTTACAATAGTGAGGTTCTTCGTGCACATTTTGATCAAATTCTGTGAGCCCACTTGCCACGACATGGCGTCCTCAATAAGATGGGTACTTACGCTGCACATACACCCAGAACTGGGATTAAGCCTAAATATATCTGGGGATGGTAGGGACCAGCATTAAACTAATTAAAATCACGCTGGGCAGAATGGGAGGAGTGCAACATCAAAAATTGAGCCAGTCACTAACCCCTCATATATGGATCACATAAACACAACAAAAGTTTAAACAGCACATTCCAACAAAATGATACAAAACGTGTATATGGGTGCAAGAATGCCTGTGACTGCAAATTTATACAGCACACAAGAAAATGGCGACAGCACTCTGCGAACACTAATGTCACCTAAGCCGCTAAATATAAATAAATATGCATTACTGCTAAATCTACTTAAAATAGGGAGGTTCTTCACGCGCATTTTGATCAAATTGTGTGAGCCCACCTGCCTCGACAAGGCGATCTCAATAAGGTGGGACCCTACACTGCACATACACTCAGAACTGGGACTTAGGCCTAATTTACACAAGCGTGTTCAGTCCATGATATACGGACTGTACGTCAGTGATATTTCCCAGACCGAACACCGTGTAGAAAGCCGGGCTCCTAGCATCATAGTTATGTATGATTCCAGGAGTCATTGCCTCGCTGCGGGAAAACTTTCCCGTACTGTAATCATGTTTTCAGTACGGGACAGTAGTTCCACGGGGAGGCAGGGACACCTAGCATCATACATAACAGTGGCATCAGTGACCATACACTATAATGGCATCTGTTTAACGCGTACTTCATGGAAAGATATGAAAAAGCCCATGACATGTATGTTAAACGGATGCCAGTGATGAATACCATACTGTTGCATGCATCAGACATAGGCTCCCATGATTAAAAAAAACATATACTGTGCGGTATTAGTTTTTTTACGGGATTCCATTGTATGGAACAGCACAATCTACTACGTTATTCCATTCCTCAACAAAAAGGTAGACTAACTTATAACCAGCCTGACGGGGGCCAAGAGGAATCTCTTTTGGCCTCCATCTCGGGCTAATGGAGCCCTATGGACACGTTTAGCGTGTACGTCATAAGCTTTCCCGACGCACATGCTAAAGTTCAATAACAAGATGTGAACTAGGCCTTAACGATAAGTTTACGGAGGACATATCTGTTGTTTTTCCTCCTCTGCTCCTTGCAGTCTTATTCTTCAGCCTCTTTCCTTTCCTGTGATTAGTCCGCACTCTCGTTTTGTCTCATTCTTCAGCGAGCGCCTGAGTCTGAGAAAACCCCTGAGTATGTGATAAAGTATTACAGGCTGTTGGCAGGAGAGGTGTTTTTCTCATTTTATATTGTCGTGGTAGACAGGAATTTATTTTAGATTGCCTTCCCTGAAGACATTGATAAGTGACGACTTACCGCTACGTTTGTGACCAGAATTCTGCGGATGTCCTTCTCAACACTCAAGGAAATTTTTTTTTTTATGAAGTTTGTCTGCAGATCTTGAACAAAAAATGTAACCTAGACTTAATCTTATATGTATGGTCTATGGTTATCTGGTGTATAGAAGCCTCTAGAAGCAGTTATGGTATATTTGTTGTATGGTTGTCTTTAAGGATAAGGCCTCATGCACACGACTGTAGTGTTTTTTACTGACTGCAAATACGGTTCCGTAGTCATCCGCAAGTCATCCGCATATCTGGCACGCAAATACAGTCCGTAGTGCATCCGTATTTACAGATCCGCAAAAAAAGGGGAGGCTCCAATTGTCACCAACGTGACCCAACCACTTGCAAAGGTCACATGATAGATCAGGCGCCTTTTTCTTGGGTAATCCCCCTGCCATCGCATATCAACGCTTCCGCAATTTGGCATGTGCCTATAGACCTCTATGGGCGAGTTTGTGCCTCAATTGCAGACAAGAATTGGACATGTTCTATATTTTGTTGATCCTTTCTTCGGGCCGAACACTTATTTGTAAACATATCGAAAGGTGTCCGTGGCCTATAGAAATTAATGGGTCCGCAGATTATCCGTGAATATGGGTGAAAACTATCACGATTCACTGCACCACAATGCTAAGACTAAAGGCCAGAGCGGGAGCGGGATGTAGTGTCGTGTCGTGATGTGCTGTAAGTTACCACATGGCCATAGCCTGGCATGTGAACTGTCCTGCAATCATAATATGTAGCCGCTAGAGATGAGCACATTTTTTGCCTGTTTCAAGCTCCGCTGATCCACCTGTAATCGATCACATCTAAGTTCATAACTTAGATGTGATCGGTAATAGCTCGATCCTGCATACCAGAAACACGCAGGACCCCCTGACACTGAACCCGTCAGTCCTGCTGACCTGACGGATTCAGGTCTCAGCGCACGATACAGCTGCTCTATATACAGAATACAAAGTAGCTGTATCTCAAAAAGTTGTTTTTGAATAAAAAGTATGTAGAAAGTTGTACAAAACACACTGATAGGCATTTTTATTAAAAAACAAAAAATGATTTCAAAGGTATACATAGCCTTTAATAATTGATTTGCAGTTGCATCAGCAAATCAATTTTCTTTTCTTAATGTTCTCTTTTTTTTTTTTTTTTTGCCAAAGTTAAGATGGTTGTCTCCTGAAGACGTCATAGAGAGGGTCACCCACCTGGGACTCCCCCCTCCCCCTCTTTTAACCGAGTGTGGAGCCACCAACAAAGAATAGCTCTTGTTTTGGTGGAGCTGGCCCATCCATATATTACATTGTCGGCCACCAATTTGAAGGGGCTCTGCAGGCACTACATGGAAAATGTTAGATGATAAGATCTACGGGGGTTAAAGAAGACAGAACTGCTGAGTTCAGCTAATTTAAAAAGGAGTTGTATTTATGAGAGTAAATGTGCACCTTATAACTCCATGTGATCTGTAGGTGAACATTTCTGTGTTCATTTCTTAATATATCTTTGTTGCGGCTGGAGCTCTTATTCTTTTGCAGAGCTCCAGATCCTCTACATAGACATGTTAAATGATAAAATTCGGTCTGCCTGCAGCTGCCACTAGAGGGAGCCTAGGAGCTTACTGCATACTGTGAGTTCAATGTATATCCTGTATGCAGTATACAGAGTTCTGAACCCTATATACATATAATAAGAAATTAATCAGAATAGAATTTTGACCCATTTAGATAGAAAGCAGACTGGTGTTCAATGGTGGGCATTCACATAAAAAAATAATAATTCAATTATTCAGTTCTCCCTTTGTATCCTATAGACTAGCAAAATCTGACAATCCGACAAAATTGATTTGCTCATCTGTAGTAGACTTGAGGTTCCTGGGTCTTTATGCAAAATCTGTACCAATTCCGTAGACCTATGGTGTTTATAATGGCACTTTCCTCCAATGTAACAGAATGGGCATTGGACCTCCCAGGCACTCAGACCCCTGATATATTACTGCAATTCCGGGGGCCTCGTTACACTTTACATCTTTCATGATGTCTCAGTCTTGGGTATCCTGCGACGCTCTGCAGCATTCCTAGTAATTAGACAGCAGTGTCACCAAGTAAGTTATCAAGACCAACCAAGCGCGATCTCCTTTTACTGTGTGCGGCTGAAGCCTCGCTGCTTATAAATGATAACACTCCGGTGCTAATGCATTTATGTGTCAGCGTATTAATAGGGAATTATATCTTAATGCCATGCTCAGTTGAAAGAGAAAATTGGAAGTCGGTGTGAGCCGGCGAGAAGTGATATACTGCGTAGAGGAACGTGCTTTATCACAGGTGCTGTTTAATACTAAAACATCAAGTGCATTCAAATAAATGTAAAAAGTTACATCGACTCATAATGTTGAGCAATTTTCATAATAATTGGGTTTGCTGATATTGAATGACATTATACTCCAGTCGCATCCAAATCTGCATTTAGAATTCGTCTGAGCTGAGCATATACTATACAGACACAGAACCACCAGGAGCCTGGAGTGAAATATGAGGCAATGCAATCAGAGAGCTAATTAGTAAACCGCTTTATTCTGAATGCAGCTCTGGATGCGATTGGAGTTTGACACAAATCTTATTATCAGTGACAGGTGAGTAAAGCAAAGCATTTCTAAAAAAAAGTTGAGTTCATCAACTTATCTTGTCTTGCTTTTGAGTTCCATAGTGTTTTCGTTTCCATTCACATCCAAAGCTGCATATAATATTCTGCTGGTCTCCTGGGTGGTGCTTTGTGAGCGCTCAAAAGAAAGCTGGATACAGCTGAGGTTCTGTTCACATCTGTGTTGTAAGCTCCAGGTCTGGTCAAATATGTCGGACAACATAGTGCAGCATGCAGCGCTCTTTAGTCCAGTAAAACTACCGACACATTGACAGAAACCCGACAGACCTCATTATAGTCAATGGGTTCTGGCACCATTGGCATCCGTCATGCGGCGGATTCGTCGCTGACATTATTTCTGTCCTATGATGGAGCAGAAGAATTGCAAGGATAAAAGCAGATGTAAACAGATGTTAGCAGATGTTAGGTCACATGACTGACAGCTGTCTGTTTCCAAGGGCAACTAGCAGAACTTTGAAAGCAATATGAAAATGAACACAACTGTAATATTTTACCATTGGGGAAAAAGTTATGAGATTTTACCGCAACTGCTGCGTGACCAAAGGATGCCGTGGAGCGATACACTAAATCCTGCTGACTGCTTATCTCTGGAGAATAATATAGAATGGTAAATACACAGGGTTTCCATGGATACAAATGAGAAGTATCACATTGTTTTCAGCGACAGTCGTGTCCCTAGGATCTCTTAGTCGTGTGTAATCTGTGCTGTGCTGGAGCTCATTACTTGCTGTATTCAGCACATCTGACCTGCATCCTCTACATCTCCGAGATCAGCATAGAAATCAGCCCCACATCACCCAAGCAATTCAGCGGACGGCATGCAGCAGAGTGGAGACGTCTTCTCACTCAGTTTTCAAGTCTACAAATGTCAAAACGTTTAATAGTCAGTGGCCCCTGTGCTCTTATTATACCGTTTGAGAACCACCATATGATACACCTCCCCCACCCCCGCTGACCCCTGTTACCAGCCTTAAACAGCTATTCCAGTCCAATGTGAAAGTTTTCTTTCACTCTATCCTCTATTCTAATGTTTCCATTATTATTGTAGTTTTATTTGTCTCCATAATAGGGGATTATTATATTCTTGTACATAGGGGGCAGTATTATAGCAGTTATATTCTTGTACAAAAAGGGCAGGATTATAGTAATTATATTCTTGTACATAGGAGCAGTATTATAGTAGTTATATTCTTATACATAGGAGCAGTATTATAGTAGTTATATTCTTGTAAATAGGGAGTAGTATTATAGTAGTTATATTCTTGTACATAGAGGCAGTATTATAGTAGTTATATTCTTGTAAATAGGGAGTAGTATTATAGTAGTTATATTCGTGTACATAGGAGCAGTATTATAGTAGTTATATTCTTGTACATAGGTGGCAGTATTATAGTAGTTATATTCTTGTAAATAGGGAGTAGTATTATAGTAGTTATATTCATGTACATAGGAGCAGTATTATAGTAGTTATATTCTTATACATAGGAGGCAGTATTATAGTAGTTGTATTCTTGTACATAGTGACCGTATTATAGTAGTTATATTCTTGTACTTAGGAGCAGTATTATAGTAGTTATATTCTTGTACATAGTAGGCAGTATTATAGTAGTTATATTCTTGGACATAGGAGGCAGTATTATAGTAGTTATATTCTTGGACATAGGAGGCAGTATTATAGTAGTTATATTCTTGTATATAGGGGACAGTATTATAGTAGTTATATTCTTGTATATAGGAAGCAGTATTATAGTAGTTATATTCTTGTACATAGGGGCAGTATTATAGTAGTTATATTCTTGGACATAGGGGCAGTATTATAGTAGTTATATTCTTGGACATAGGGGCAGTATTATAGTAGTTATATTCTTGGACATAGGGGCAGTATTATAGTAGTTATATTCTTGGACATAGGGGCAGTATTATAGTAGTTATATTCTTGGACATAGGGGCAGTATTATAGTAGTTATATTATTGTACATTGGAGGCAGTATTATAGTAGTTATATTCTTGTATATAGGAGGCAGTATTATAGTAGTTATATTCTTGGACATAGAGGGCAGTATTATAGTAGTTATATTCTTGTACATAGGGGCAGTATTATAGTAGTTATATACTTGTACATAGGAGGCAGTATTATAGTAGTTATATTCTTGTACATAGGAGGCAGTATTATAGTAGTTATATTCTTGTACATAGGAGGTAGTATTATAGTAGTTATATTCTTATACATAGGGGACAGTATTATAGTAGTTATATTCTTGTACATTGGAGGCAGTATTATAGTAATTATATTCTTGTACATAGGAGGTAGTATTATAGTAGTTATATTCTTATACATAGGGGACAGTATTATAGTAGTTATATTCTTGTACATTGGAGGCAGTATTATAGTAGTTATATTCTTGTAAATAGGAGGCAGTATTATAATCGTTATATTCTTCTGCACAGAGGACAGTATTATAGTAGTTATATTTTTTGACCATAGGGGGCAGTATTATAACTAGCTGATATTTTAAAGTTATACTGATTGCTACACATGACCCATCTATAGGAACCACTTTGCTGCTGAATTTGTGTAAAACAGCAACATTTGCACAGTGACTAAAAGTGTTTTTATTCTCTTTGGAAAACGTCTCCTGTACCCTGTAAAAGCATATGAAGGTAACGAAGGGGGTGTCCATATGGTAAAAATAGAGAGCATGTAGAATAGTTCCTGATAGAGATGAGGGGCCAGTAAAATGTTTTTCTTGTGCATACAAGGGGGTACTTTGACTTCTAATTCCCTCATAACATTTATAAATCTGTGTCTTTTATGAGTGTCCTTGTATAAACCTCTTTAATAGATTCTACAGACGTTCAGTGTATAAAATACTGCAGTGACCTATCGTAGGATAATAATTATTAGCGATGTCTTGCAGGATGGGGATGAGTCCACTTCAATTTCTTCTAGTGCTGAGATTGTGCGTGTTCCAGATCCGCAGATGTCTATGGTGAGCATTTCTTACAGTCATCGCTGTAGTCTTCATGTGATTTAATATCCTTTATTTCTTTTGCATTGTCGCATAGAGTAAAAGTTTTGAAAAAGTAGACTTAAAAGAAAATTCTTAGTTCTTGAGTCGTCGTCTTCTGTGAAGTTCCTATTGTTATATTTAGCCATATCAAATCTTGGAAAACTGCACGACAACCTTTTCAACCTCCGTTACATCTCTGCATTGGCTGTTCCTAGACTCCTAAGTATACGCCTGGTTATATACTGATAGAACCCGTGCTCCCGTGCTGCTAAATATTGTGGTTCAACGTAATTTACCATTCAGAGAAAAGTAAGGGGCAACCCATGTAAATGCTATAATGCCTTTGTGAAAACTACAAAAGAACGTGTCCAATTTTTAATCGCTACGAATGCTTCACTATGCCATGTGCCATAGTCCTAACCTGGTGCCTGGACTACGTATCTCATCATGCACTGTTTGGTGTTTTGAGCATGTACGTGGTGTGTGTGTGTGTGTGTGTGTGTGTGTGTGTGTGTGTGTATATATATATATATATATATATATATCGCGGCGTACATACTCAAAACACCAAACAGTGCATGTTGGGATACGTAGCCCAGCAGCAGCACAGGCAGCAGTAGGTGCAAGCCCCAGGGAACCGACCAATGTCCCAAGTATAAAGTAGTCAAAAATTTAGCAGAATTCCAAATATTCAAGTGAAAAAAGGTACTTTATTCCCTGTGCTATATATATATATATATATATATATATATATATATATATATATATATATATATACACACACACACATATAAATATTAGGGCTGGACGATTCTGACCTAACTCATGATTAATTGAACATGTAACCTCGATTACGATTATTGAACGATTATTTAGGCCACACCCCTTTTGCATGCCACACCCCCTATTTGTTTCCTACGCCATTGAATTAATATCCCCTGAGCCTGCTATATACTACTGTATATAATATACCCCCTGACACGGCCCCACACAGTAGATTATATATATATATATATATATATATATATATATATATATAGCTACCCTCACACATTATAATGTCCCTATAATTGCCTCCATACAGCATAATGCCCCTATAGCTGCCCTCACATAGTATAATGCCACCATAACTGATCCCATAGCTGCCCCCACGCTGTATAATGCCCCTACAGCTGCCCCCACTAGTGCTTAATAAAAATAATAATAAACATACTCCCCTAACCCCGTTCCAATGACGAGTGGAGGAGATGCCTCTGCTCCCCTGGTCTATGCAGCTCAGCGCAGACAGGCGTGATGACGTCACTGCCTCGCATCCAGCGATACATAGTGAATGGTAGAGCATGGACCTTACGGTCCCCTGTTTTACCATTGGATTCAACTGTATCTGTGTCCTGAAGATGCAGTTTAAACCGGAAGAAAATAATTGATAAAACTGAAATTTGAAAGATGACATTCATGAATTGCGCTGAATTTCGATTTTGCTCTGTTTTTACTCTGCAGGAAAATTTGGTGGAGAGTAAACACCACAAACTTGCCAGGAGCCTAAGAAGTGGCCCCTCGGATCACGATCTGAAGCCAAATGCTGCAACGCGGGATCAGCTCACTGTGAGTGTTTATTGTGTAGAACCCGCCATCAATAACAGATATCCGCTAGTCCAACAGTTACTAGTCCCAATTACACCTTTAACATGCATGGTATTTCAATAGCCCTGGGGTGAGGAATAGGATCAAGTGGCTGCCAGTAACCTCACATTCTGCTTATCTCTGGATTAGGCAGGAAAAATCCAACCTGTTATTTCCTTGTTTCCCTTGAGCGCAGACCACCGCCCCGTAGACATATAATTATTAATGGATACACTCCTAATCGGTGGGATCTTGGGACAAAAATCTGGTGCAATGATAATATGAAGCATTTTTTAATATCTGCTGCTTATGCTAAGATATAAACGAAGGCCCAAAGCCCAAGGCTGCACTACCGGCAATCTTATGGCCTCTTCTCATTTCTGTCACTTGTAGTGTTGGTATGGAGCCCTTGTGGGGATCCAAATCCGAAAATACATCAATATCTACATCATACCTGGCCTGAATAGTGGCAGTAATATGTGTGGGTGTATATATAAACATGAAGATTGATGTGGATGGTCATCCATGACCGCAGTGCACCTGACAAAAATAAGAAGGGAACATGTCCTCAGAAGTAGTGCAGCCTCAGGCTTTGGGCCTGTAACTTGAACTTGGACCCCCTGCTTTACACAATGCATCCTGCAGATCATGAAAGTATCGGAAAGGCTTAAAAGACACCAGGCAAGGGCAAATCGGGTTAAGTGATTTGATTTTTATTCCTCGCTTTAAATTAAATTCCAAGTAATAAATCAATTTTCATGTTTGCAAAAATAATCCATCACAATATCCTTGTTCTGCAATTTTTTGTTCTCTTCCGCTCCTTGTGACTTTTTAGACTTTGCTTGTGATATATAGTCTCCAGTTGCATGCAAAGTTTTCAAAATCAAACTATTGTACAGTCCCTGCTGTAAATGCTACATCTCTAACAACGTACAGACTCAGAACCAGTAGGGGGCAGCAGTGAGATGTTAGGTGGTGCAGCCTGAGAAATAGCATGTCATTATGCATATTGCTTATGGCAAATCTGGCGAGGTTTTATATTTATTTATTTATTATAATCCGCCGCTAACACTCCGTTTTCTGCCACAGACTAGCCAGCGAATCTGCACGGGTTTTGCCCCATAGTAATTCAATGGCGCTAATCTGCGTCTTTTCATCGCGGAATCTGCGGCAATAATGAACAGGCGGCAGGTTTTCCTGAGTATGTCAGTGGGGACGTGTGAATGGGGAATAAAATACCTCATTCACAATCATTGCCTCTAGGAAGTGAACGGATTCTGTCAGGACTTGGGTGTGAACATTGCCTTAGTATCACATTGCGTTATATACTACTGTATTTCAGGATCAGGTTGCTCAGATGCGACATGTTTCACTACATTTTGCTTTTTATGTGCAGATCATCGTCAGCTACCCCCCAACCAAACAGCTGACATCAGAGGTACAGGACCTGGTGTGGAAATTCAGATATTACCTCACCAACCAGGAGAAGGTTCGTATTCTTCCTACAATTACATGTTAGGGCATTACGTAATAGTACAGCACCCGTGGGTGCAAGTTCCCGCACAGTGCCCCACTATTGTAGCGTTGATATTGATTTGACACGGAAATTGCGCCCGCGTGTTTAGGAGCTGGAGTTCTGCTGTCCATCATAACCGTGCTATAGGTCCCTGCCTTTTAACCCCTTTTTATGCCACGTTCAATGCCGGCTGTGGCATGGAGGAGGTAGAACAAAGGGGATGTCCATTTAGAAGGAGAACGGCGGTTCTCTGTGATTCGGCCAAATTCTTGTATGGGTAGAGAGCCCACGGGTTAACCATATAGCCAGTTGCTGGGGCACAATTACCTATTTAAAAGACACGGTAATATAATGGCGCATATTACAAAGTAAAAATAAAGCTCATTAAGGTAAATCCCTATACTGGATAAAAAAGAAAAAAAACTTAAACAAAATCTGTTAAGTGGCTATTCACATCTGCATTGGAGGCTCCGCTGATACGGCAGAAATGACCGGAAACAACAGCGCAGCACGCTGCGCTATTGTTTCAGGTAAAACAACGGACATCCCGACAGAAATCCAACAGAACCTATTAAAGTCAAAGTGTTCCGTCGGCTGCCGGTGGTGTCCGTGTTAGAACGATACTGTTGCGTTCGACATTCCCTTGTTTTTCCCCTCTGACCTGACACAGATGGGAACACGGCCTAAAAAATAAATGATGTATTTTTAACAGTAAATACATTTTATAAATGAATTTGAAGACACTAAATATTATTCACATATTTAGTATTTATAGAAGTCTAACTATCCTACAATAATTTTAGAACACCTTTTTAAGATTATTAGTCAATGAAAGAAAAAGTGAAAAATAAAAACTAAAGTAAAATATTGTTTTCGACATTTTACCTATATTATAAGATTGTAAAACTGGAACACTGACCTATAAAAAAAAGTTATGACGGTCAGAATGTGGGGAGGCAAAAGCAAAACAAGACCTCCGTTTGCTTTCAGTGGTTGAAAACCTTTTTTGCATTCGGAGGCTAAAGATAAGTCCTTACCCCGTGCCACGCACACAGCAGCAGTTTTGTTACAATATAACAGTGCATTAGCAAGAGGTGGGGAGTAGCTGCAAAGGGTGACCCTCAATCTGGAGGATCCAATGCGACCAAGTCTTACATGTCTGTCCATTTTGTTTCCGACTGTGTTTTCAGCTTCCCCTAGTAATATCCATACGCCATAATAGGTCATATGAACTGGGGATGTTCCTACATTCATTTATTCATTCCTTCATTCATTCATTCATTTTAGGCATTGACTAAGTTCCTGAAATGTGTCAACTGGGATTTACCTCAAGAGGCGAAACAAGCTCTGGAACTTTTAGGCAAATGGAAACCGATGGATGTTGAAGACTCCTTGGAGCTTCTGTCGTCTCAGTTTACCAACCCAACGGTGCGACGTTACGCTGTAGCTCGACTTCAGCAGGCGGACGATGAGGTGAGTCCTGCATGGGGCCACAATTTCCAGCTTTATGTAATGTTTCTGGATATCCTGCAGAGTATCCCTGTATACCGGTCCTGACCGCACAACAAGGGTCAGAAAGAGTTGGGTATATATTGTAGAACAGCTGAGAAAAGGCTAGCCATTGAATTCAGATGTATAAGCTTTGTGTGATCGATACTGTAGACTAGGCGTCTCCGACCTGCGGTTCTCCAGCTATTGTGGCACTAGTATGGGCATGCCAGTAGTTCTAGTTCCTGGAGAGCCTGGTTTCAAGATGTTACCTGCATCTTTCGGAGGTTGTAATTGAACTACAGAGACACTGGTTAAGAGGCCTCTGCAGTAGGAAGGAAGCCATTGCAAACATTCTGGGTCATTTTCGCTAGCTACAAGGACCCTCAGCCATGACCATATTGCCTTGCACCCGTTACTGACGGGTGGGATACCGTAGTTGAAAGTGCGCCTATTTCGCCTTGGTTGCATTGTAAAAATGAAATTCTTAACAAAAAAATAAATGAAAACCAATAAAATAAAAAAATGTAAGAAGATTTGTGGTCCCCACATCTAAAATTGGCGTTGTTTTTTTTTCCTTGATGCTCCCAATCGGTCGCCTCTTTATATGCAAGAACTGGGGATTTCCGTCCTTCCGTTGAGTCCAGCACACATTGCAAGACTGTGTTGATTAAAGGTCCTTTTACATCGGCCAATATTGGCCGTTAAAACGAGCGCCGATCAACGAGACAGCACGTTGTTCGGCGCTCGTTTGCTCCTTTCACCAGGAGCTAATATGGGGGCCGAGCACTCGTTACTACAATCGCTTGTCCCCATACATTTCTATTACACACTCACTCACTCACTCACTCACTCACTCACTCACTCACTCACTCACTCACTCTCACACACACACACACACACTGCAGTCTTCTCAGTGATTTTCAGCTCTGGAGTATAATAAAGCTGTAACCCAGGATCGGTGCATGATACGGAATGTAATATATTTACAAAGTGACATAACGTTACATGCAGATTAACTCTATATGGAATTGTGACATGGTTTTGAATATGTTAGACAAGTGTCGTCCGTCCCGAGAAGGGTTAAGCTGGAAGCTATTAGAGCAGAGTTTTGGAGACAGGATAATCTCCCTGGCCGTACTTGTCAAACGCTGACCTCTTCTTATAATCTGATAGGAATTCTATTACTTGTTTGAAGAATGGTATCGATTCAGCTGCTCGTAGGTCAGGCCTCTCATTTCTTCAGCTGGCAAAGTGGGCAGTAAGATTCAATTTATTTCCAAGTTTTGCTTTAACCTTTTGAGCCCGGTAGCGACGCAGAAGCATGAATTTTCTCCGACGATACAGAGGCTGGTGTCTCGTTTCTTTTTTTTTTTTTTGTCAAACCTTGGGAAAAAATAACTAGGCAAAAAATAAATAAATGTTTTAATGAGGTTGAAGGGGCACCGCGGTGTCCTCCTTATACAAAGAGAGGGACAGGAACTCGGTTTCTCAGGTATTTGCTGCTTTTAATTTTCCAGTAGAAGAAAGAGGGTTATTTTTTTTAAACCGTCTTGTATGGTTACGGCTGTGTTCACATCAGCGTTGGTTTCCGTTGAGGGGTTCCGTCTGAGTTTTCCGTCAGAGGAACTTCCCAACGGAAAGGCAAGCGAAAACCATATGTTTGCATTACCATTTATTTGGTAATGCTGCCGTTGCTTATGGTTTCCGTTTGTCACCGCTGTGTAAAGTTTCAGTTTCTTTGACTGAATCAGCAGCGCAGTCGACTGCGCTATTGATTCCGTCAAAACAAACGGAAACTTTACACAATGGTGACAAACGCAAAAAAATGTTTGGAAATTTTAATATGATGGTAAAAGTGGATAAAACACTATTAGAACTAGACTATGTGTAAGTGATGATTAAACCGGTTCTCCGCTCTGGACAATGCCTTAGAAGTTAGAGGGCTAGGCTATCAATAGCTGATCGCTGGGGTCCGATTTTCCCCACTTCTGCCGATCAGCTATTTTGAAGGGGTTGCTGCTTTCCTTTCATTCCCATCACTGCCTGTATTGTGAATCGCCAACACGCTTGTAGCAGCAGTTCACAGCATTACAGTCTTCTCCCATTCACTTGAATTATAAGAAGGCTGTAATTCTGTAAACTGCCGCAAGTGTGTTGGCGTTTCACAGTACGAGCATTGACAGGAATGAAGCAGAAGCAGTTGCTTGCAAACAGCTGATCGGCAGGGTTGGCGGAGGTCGGACACCCGTTTATCAGATATTGATGGTCTATCCTGAGGATAGGCCATCAATTTCTTATGACTGGAAAACCCCTTTAAGCTGATCACAGTGTCTCCTACTACTGGGGCTCCAGTATATCAGCTGTAATGTTTGGGGAAACCCAGCAGAAAGTTTTAAATTTACCCAGAGTGCCACCACAGGGGAATTAAAGCATTACATAGTGCCCATTGTAGTCAGTGGGCTGACCATTATGCATAAACTTGGCCCTTCAAGAGGTCCATGAAGTGACCATTTTGGAGCATCTTTTCTTAGAACTCTACATTGTGCTGTTCCTCTGTTATTCCTACTAGAAATCTATGAAGAAATTGACTACTGGGTGTTACCAGTTGGGGTGTGTCCCTACGGAGACTGACCATGTCCAATCAGTGCTGACAGATTGAGACTGTGTGGGGACACGCCCCTTTGACAATGGAAATAATAACACCCAGTTGCCAATTTATTTATAAATTACTAGGAGAAATAACGGACGAACTGCACAACGCAGAGTTGTAAGAAAAGATGTTACAGATTTGTTATTTCATGGAGAATGCAAGTGTTTACTAA
Source organism: Rhinoderma darwinii (assembly GCF_050947455.1). Classification (NCBI taxonomy): domain Eukaryota; kingdom Metazoa; phylum Chordata; class Amphibia; order Anura; family Rhinodermatidae; genus Rhinoderma; species Rhinoderma darwinii. Next base: position 598,037,670 of record NC_134687.1, read on the forward strand.
AATAGACATGTCAGGAGAGGTGAGAGGTCCTTTTTAAGTACATGAGATGCTCTTTGTAGCTGCTTTCCACTCTGGTCCTGAACAGGAACCCCTTTGTTATCGCAGCATTTCCTAATAGGATGTTTAAACCAGGCAACCCCTTTAACCCTTTCGCGCTCAGTGACGTACTATTCTGTCATGCTAACTATAGCGTTCGCGCTCCATGACGGAATAGTACGTCACGGGAGGAAGGCCATTTCGGCTGTCTTCCCGACACATACAGGAGCTGTGACAGCTGCTGTCTCGTACAGCAGTTTCCGCAGCTCCTATAACGGGGTCCGATCGCTGTGTGCCCGCTGATTAACCCCTTCAATAGCGATCGCGGCTTCTTAGGGGTTAAACCACCATCGACGAACCGCTACATGATAGCGGGCAGCGATGGTTGCTGTGGCAACCAGACGCCTAACAATGGCGTCCAGCTAGCTATGCCATCTACGGAAGCCTAGAGGGTCCTGACTATGCTTGCTGTCAGCGAGTAGCTGACCGTTCTAATACACTGCACTATGCATGTAGTGCAGTGTATTAGAATAGCGATCAGGGCCTCCTGCCCTCAAGTCCCCTAGTGGGACAAAGTAATAAAGTAAAAAAAAAAGTTGTATAAAAATAAGAAAATAAAAGTTTTAAAAGTAATAAAAGTTAAAATCCTCCTTTTTCCCCTATCAGTCAGTTATTAAACAATAAAAAAGAAATAAATAAACTATACATAATTGGTATCGCCGCGTCCGTAACAGCCTCAACTACAAAATTATTTCGTTATTTATCCCGCTCGGTGAACGCCGTAAAAGAGAATAATAATAAACCGAACCACAATCACAATTCTTCGGTCACTTCACCTCCCAAAAAATTGAATAAAAAGAGATCAAAAAGTCGCATGTACCTAAAAATGGTACTGATGGAAACTACAGTGCGTTTCGCAAAAAATAAGTCCTCGCACGCCTTTATTGATTTGAAAAATAAAAACATTATGGCTCTTAGAATAAGGTAACACAAAAAGTAAATGATTTTTTACAAAACGTATTTTATTGTGCAAACGCCATAAGACATAAAAAAAAGCTATAAACATCTGGTATCGCCGTAATCGTATCGCCCCGCAGAATAAAGTGAATATGTCATTTATAGCGCACGGTGAACGCTGTAAAAAAAATAGAATGAAAGAACAATAGTAGAATTGCTGTTTTTTAGTCACCGCGCCACCTAAAAATAGAATAAAAACTGATCAAAAAGCCGCATGCATGACATGAAAACTGCAATGGATTCCTCAAGGGGTCTAGTTTCCAAAATGGCGTCACTTTTGGGGCGTTTCCACTGTTTTGCCACCACAAGACCTCTTCAAACCAGACATGGTGCCTAATAAAAAGGAGGCCTCAAAATCCACTAGGTGCGCCTTTGCTTCGGAGGCCGGTGTTTCAGTCCATTACCGCACTAGGGCCACATGTGGGATATTTCTCTAAACTGCAGAATCTGGGCAATACGTATTAAGTTGTGTTTCTCTGATAAATCCTTTTGTGTTATAAAAAAAATGGTATAAAGAGGATTTTCTGTCAAAAAAAAAAATGTAAATTTCACCTCTACTTTGCTCTAAATTCCTGTGAAACACCTAAAGGGTTAATAAACTTTCTAAATGCTGTTGTGAATACTTTGAGGGGTCTAGTTTCTAAAATGGGGTGTTTGATAGGGGTTTCTAATATATGGGCCCCTCAAAGCAACTTCAGAACTGAACTGGAACCTATAAAAAAAAATAAGGCAATACTTTGCTTCTCCTAATGAGCCGTGTCCACCCCGAGATGACCCCAGTTTTGACCGTTTGTATAAACGGAGACCCCTATTAGACTGTTTCAGTGCCCAGTTTTCCCAAGCATACACGCCCGAGAAGTGTATTTCTATTGATGAGTCCCTGGTACATTTTAAAGGAAGGCTTCAATTCCACCAGTAACTGCCGGGTAAGAGGGCAAGGTATGGCGTGAAGATGTATAAGCTGTGACAGTGGATCAGGGCATACGTACAAATTTAGGATATATGAAGCGAAGGACACCAGTATTCAGCCCCCAGAATGCCCCCCCCCCCCTTACTGGGAGTTAATGCAAAAATTGTGTTGGATTTGGTGCACCCACTGCTGTACCAGGGTTACCACCTCTACCTGGATAATTTTTATACCAGCGTCCCACTCTTCAACTGCCTCGCTTCCAGAAGTCCTGCGGCATGCGGCACTGCTAGAAGAAATCTGAGAGGCCTCCATAAGACTCTGCTTGGGCAAACAAGAAGGGGGGAGAGCAGGACACATTCTAGCAGCAGCATATTGTGTGTCAAGTACAAGACAAGAGAGATTCCACACCAGTACCCATGTACCAGTAGGAGGTACCAGTACAGAGACCCCCAAACCAGACTGCATCCTGGGCTACAATAGGTACATGGGAGGGGTGGACTTGTCAGATCAAGTCCTGAAGCCCTAGAGCGCCATGCGGTGTGGTATAAGAAGCTGGCCGGGCACCTCATACAGATGGCATTGCACAATGCGTACGTTCTACATCGATGTGCAGGCCAGATGGGAACTTTCCTGGAATTTCAAGAGGTGGTTATCAAGAAACTAATCTTTAGGGACCAACAAGGAGGGCCACACGCATCGTACCAGGGCAACACTTTCCAGGAGAAGTTCCCCAAACTGGCAAGAAGGGAAAAAGTCAAAAGAGGTGCAAAGTCTGCTATAAGAGGGCGATAATGGATGACACAATATATCAATGTGACACGTGTCCCGAATAACCAGAGCTCTGTATGAAAGAGTGTTTTAAAATTTATCATACATCCCTTGGTTTATAATTTACCCCAATTTTACTTACCCTGATGCAATCCGCACAGCTTATCCCCCCTCGTCTTTCCCCTCTGGGCCCTGCTGTGTGTCCAGGCAGCTGATAACAGCCACATGTAGGGTATTGCCATACCCGGGAGAACCCACATTACAGTTTATGGGGTGTAGGTCTCCGGTCAAAATGCTCACTACACCTCTAGATGAATGCCTTAAGGGTGTAGTTTTTAAAACGGGGTCACTTCTTGCGGGTTTCAACTGTACTGGTACCTCAGGGGCTTCTGCATACATGACTTCGCACTAGAAAATCCCCAGTAGGCCAAATGGTGGTCCTTTCCTTCTGAGCCCTCCCATGGGCCCAAACGGCAGTTTATCACAACAAATGGGGTATTGCGGCACTCAGAACAAATTGGGCAACAGAATGGGGTATTTTGTTTCTTGTGAAAATAAGAAATTTTCAGCCAAAACTACATATTATTTGAAAAAAATAATTTTGTTTTCATTCCCAGCCCAATTCAAATAAGTTCTGTGAAAAAACTATGGGGTCAAAATGGTCACAACACCCATAAATGAATTCCTTGAGGGGTGTAGTTTCCAAAATGGTGTCATTTGTGGTGGGTTTCTATTGCTTTGATACCTCTGGGGCTCTGCAAATGCGACATGGCACCCGAAAACCAATCCAGCAAAATCTGTACTCCAAAGAACACACAGCGCTCCTTCCCTTCTGAGCCCTCCCATGGGCCCAAACTGTAGTTTATCACCACAAATGGGGTATTGCCACACTAAGGACAAATTGGGCAACAAAATGGGGTATTTTGTTCCCTGTGAAAATAAGAAATTTTGATCACAAATGACATTTTATTGGAAAAAATGACTTTTTTCATTTCAGAGCCCAATTCAAATACGTGCTGTGAAAAAACTGTGCGGTCAAAATGGTAACAACAACCCTAAATGAATTCCTTGAGGGGTGTAGTTTCCAAAATGGGGTCACTATTGGGGGATTCCTACTGTTTTGACACCTCAACACCTCTTCAAACCTGGCATGCTGCCTAAAATATATTCTAATAAAAAAGAGGACTCAAAATGCACTAGGTGCTTCTTTGCTTCTAGGGCTTGTGTTTTAGTCCACGAGCGCAGTAGGGCCACATGTGGGACATTTCTAAAAACTGCAGAATCTGGACAATACATACCGTATATATCGGCGTACAAGACGACTTTTTACACCCTTAAAAAAATGTCAAAAGTGTGGGGTCGTCTTATATGCCGGATATTGTCTACATTAGGGATGCACGTTGCAGCCGCACAGCTCAGTATAGTAACACATGAATGTATGGGAGCGCGGCTGCGGCTGTGTAATTCAGCCACAGCCCCGCTCCTGAGTCATGATAAGTTCGCGGGGTCAGGATGATGCAATGCGGCCAGCGCTGCACTAATGAGCGGCGGCACTGGAGACAGAACATGGCGGGCGCGCTACAAAACACCCCCATGTTCTGTCTTCAGTGCCTGAACTGCCGCTCATTAGTGCAGCGCCGGCCGCATCACCTCATGCTGACCGCGCGCGCACTTCCTGTCAGGAGCGGGGCAATGGCTGTATTACACAGCCGCAGCCCCGCTCTATAACGGCGGAGATCAGAGAAACCGCTCATCTCCGCCGTTATTCCCCTGAATGATGCAATCACAGCTGACTGCAGCATTCAGGGGAAAGTGAGAAGGGGGGATGCCCCTGGATCGCGTCACAGGGAATTCCTGTGACGCGATCGAGGGCCATACCATATATGGGCAGACAGCCCAGGGTCTATTGACGGACCCCAGGGCTGTCTTACCATATTTCATGTTGTTAGGACATACCCAAGTATGTCCTAACAACTGCCTGTGTGCTATCCTCCACAGGCTAATGTACTGGCACATATCTGATATATGTCAGTACATTAAAGTTTAAAAATAAAGTAAAAACAAAGTATTGTTAAATTTTAAAAAAAATACACCTTCACCTTTTTTACAATAAACATTAAAATAAGTCTCAATACATAAAATATACACATTCAGTAATGGCGCGGACAACAATATTTTTGCATCATTTATGATGTGTACGCTGTAAAAAAATGAAATAAACACGGCTTTCATTCACTTATTAATGTGAGGCGCGAGGTGCGATGAATTTACCCTCCATGTTCCTCACATTAATAGTAATTAACCCCATCATGTACCTCGCACATTAACCCAATATGACTGAGAAACATGATGGGATTAATTACTATTAATGTGAGGCGCGTTCAAAATTCATCACACGTCGCGCCTCACATCAGAAAACGGAAGAATTTTTTTTTTATTACTGTTGGCAAAAGTATCGAAATTGGTATCGAAATCGCAATACTAAACGAAGTATCGGTATCGAAGTCCAAATTCTGGTATCGTGACATCCCTAGTCTACATATTGTCTACACACAGGTTGTGTGTTACCTTGTGAGCCTGCAGTCCGGTACACAGGCTCCCGGGATGCACGGAATCCGCCACGGATCTGAGGGAAGCCGGTATTAGCCGCCAGGGAACATCTCTGTAAGATCCTCTGGCCCGCCCTTTCCTCTCATTCCCTGCCTCTCAGATCTCGCCCGATGAAGCAGCCTATCTGCGCATGCGCGAGTTCAAAGAGACAGAGATTCCTGGGTCCTGCCGCCGATGGCCATAGTGAAGCGCTCCTGCACGAAATGGTGAGTATATCTTAAATTCTATATTTTAAGGATAAAAGTTGGGGGTCGTCTTATACGCCCAGTCGTCTTATACGCCGACATATACGGTATTTAGTAGTGTTTCTCTGGTAAAACCTTCTGTGTTACAGAAAAAAAAATGAATAAAATTGAAATTCAGCAAGAAAAATGAAATTTGCAAATTTCACCTCCACTTTGCTTTAATTCCTGTGAAATGCCTGAAGGGTTAAAAAACTTTCTAAATGCTGTTTTGAATACTTTGAGGGGTCTAGTTTTTAAAATGGGGTGTTTTATCAGGGTTTCTAATACATAGGCCCCTCAAAGCCACTTCAGAACTCAAGAGGTACCTTAAAAAAAAGGCTTTTGAAATTTTCTTAAAAATATGAGAAATTGCTGTTTATGTTCTAAGCCTTGTAACGTCCAAGAAAAATAAAAGAATGTTCAAAAAACGATGCCAATCTAAAGTAGACATATGGGAAATGTGAACTAGTAACTATTTTGGGTGGTATAACCGTCTGTTTTACAAGCAGATGCATTTAAATTCTGAAAAATGCAATTTTTTCAAAATTTTCTCTACATTTTGCAATTTTTCACCAATAAACACTGAATATATCGACCAAATTTTACCACGAACATGAAGCCCAATGTGTCACGAGAAAACAATCTCAGAATCGCTTGGGTAGGTTTAAGCATTCCGACGTTATTACCACATAAAGAGAAATATGTCAGATTTGAAAAATGGGCTCTGAGCCTTAAGGCCAAAACTAGGCTACGTCCTTAAAGGGAACCTGTCACCAGCATTTCACCTATTAAACCAGCAATACCAGGTGGTAGTGGGTGAAAAATAATTTCTATATAACCTATAATTATCTTCTTAGTCGGCTCTGTAGCTTTAGTATTCCGCTTTTTAGTGTTCCCACACCATATGCTAATGAGCAGAAAAGAGTCAAATCTTCGTTTGAAAAGAGTCATATCTTCATTCCTCAAGCCTTTCCGGGTTTACCCCGCCTCCTTACTTTTGATTGACAGCTCCTCGCCTTCCCCAGCACACAAAATCCTGAGCTTGTGCATTGATGTCCTATTCTAGTATGTACGTACAACGGGACACCGGATTATTACGATAAAAGGCGCAAAATGTTTGCAGACCGTTATTTACAGTCGGAGGAGGAGTTTAGGAGAGCGGATAACGGCAATGAACTTTTGATAGCAGCAGCCAGTGAGGGATAAGTAAAGTTCAAGAGGTGAAATGCTGGTGACAGGTTCCCTTTAAGGGGTTAAGCATTCCGAAGTTATTACCACATATAGTGGAATATGTCCGATTTAAAAAATGGGCTTTGAGCCTTAAAGAGGCTCTGTCACCAGATTTTGCAACCCCTATCTGCTATTGCAGCAGATAGGCGCTGCAATGTAGATTACAGTAACGTTTTTATTTTTAAAAAACGAGCATTTTTGGCCAAGTTATGACCATTTTTGTATTTATGCAAATGAGCCTTGCAAAAGTCCAAGTGGGCGTGTTGAAAAGTAAAAGTACAACTGGGCGTGTATTATGTGTGTTACATCGGGGCGTGTTTACTACTTTTACTAGCTGGGCGTTGTGTATAGAAGTGTATGATGCTGACGAATCAGCATCATCCACTTCTCTTCAGAACGCCCAGCTTCTGGCAGTGCAGACACAGCCGTGTTCTCCAGAGATCACGCTGTGTCGTCACTCACAGGTCCTGCATCGTGTCAGACGAGCGAGGACACATCGGCACCAGAGGCTACAGTTGATTCTGCAGAAGCATCGGCGTTTGCAGGTAAGTAGCTACATCGACTTACCTGCAAACGCTGATGCTGCTGCAGAATCATCTGTAGCCTCTGGTGCCGATGTGTACTCGCTCGTCTGACACGATGCAGGACCTGTGAGTGACGTCACAGCGTGATCTCTCGAGAACACGCTGTCTGCACTGCCAGAAGCTGGGCGTTCTGAAGAGAAGTGGATGATACTTCTATACACAACGCCCAGCTAGTAAAAGTAGTAAACACGCCCCGATGTACTTTTACTTTTCAACACGCCCAGTTGTACTTTTACTGTAAACACGCCCACTTGGACTTTTGCAAGCCTCATTTGCATAAATACAAAAATGGTCATAACTTGGCCAAAAATGCTCGTTTTTTAAAAATAAAAACGTTACTGTAATCTACATTGCAGCGCCTATCTGCTGCAATAGCAGATAGGGGTTGCAAAATCTGGTGACATAGCCTCTTTAAGGACAAAACAAGGCTGCGTTCTTAAGGGGTTAAGGCTTTGTTCAGATGTATATTGTGGTTGCAGAAATCACGACACATTGCCGGATCCAACGTATGACGGATATCAACAGCGCTTGACGGGCAGCATTGACTTACAATATGGTTTGTTGAGTTTCGTCGTGGTGTCCGTTGTTTTGATGGGAAAAATAGTGCGGCATGCAGCGCTATTCCTCCTGTTAAGTCTGACAGCACTGTGAACCTAGCCCATTTCACTTGTGTGTCCTGTTTGAGCAGATGGGGTCATATGCGAGGCCTCACCCATCCCACAAGCTGTCGATCCATTAGGGAACTTGTTCTAAATACGCTAGACATAGACGTCTCCCTTTGAACTTGTGTTGACTTGTTTTGTATGCGCTCTATGTGATCTGCATTTATTGATTTATACGTGTATTCAGTGGAATATATCGCACACCATTAGCGTTTCCTTTTATGGATTCTCTCCGCATATATTTAACATGTTAAGAATTCCAGTCCCTCTTCAAGGACGATTCACTGCTCGATGACTGAACAGGTGTCACAATGGGGCGCGTCGTCTCTCCTCTCGCTATTATTCAAGTGCCAGTTTCTCAAACACTCCATCGAAACATTAGTCATGTTGCTTGTTGGCTGTTAAACATCTAGTAAAGGATGCAGCTACCTTCACATTTACACAGCATAATGGCTTCTCTTATTTACTTTGTTACAAAGTTATTACTTATATACTTTAATGCAAGCGCTTCCCGGCAGCGAGTCTGTGCTGTGGATTGTTAAAGGGGAACTCCATATTCTATTAGATCATTTTGCAGGGATTTCTGTTGCATGTGTTGCTTTACATCGAGATACGGGAGAGCTATGGGAGAGCTGTGAGAGAGCTGTGAGAGAGCTGTGAGAGAGCTGTGAGAGAGCTGTGAGAGAGCTATGGGAGAGCGAGAGACCGATGTGGGAGAGCGAGAGACCGATGTGGGAGAGCGAGAGACCGATGTGGGAGAGCGAGAGACCGATGTGGGAGAGCGAGAGACCGATGTGGGAGAGCGAGAGACCGATGTGGGAGAGCGAGAGACCGATGTGGGAGAGCGAGAGACCGATGTGGGAGAGCGAGAGACCGATGTGGGAGAGCGAGAGACCGATGTGGGAGAGCGAGAGACCGATGTGGGAGAGCGAGAGACCGATGTGGGAGAGCGAGAGACCGATGTGGGAGAGCGAGAGACCGATGTGGGAGAGCGAGAGACCGATGTGGGAGAGCGAGAGACATATGAAAGAGAGAGAGCTATGGGAGAGCGAGAGCAGTGGGAGAGCTATGAGAGAGCGAGAGAGAGATATGGGAGAGGGAGAGAGCGAGATATGGGAGAGGGAGAGAGCGAGATATGGGAGAGGGAGAGAGATATGGGAGAGGGAGAGAGATGAAAGAGGGAGAGCTGTGGGAGAGAGAGAGAGCAGTGGGAGAGCTATGAGAGAGCGAGGGAGAAATGGGAGAGCGAGAGACATATGAGAGAGAGCGAGAGATTATTTTGCGGAGATTTTTTTGTGTGTTCGTTTATTTTCCAATAGGAATGAGAGATATGCGAGAGCTAAAATATGGGAGACATATGAGAGAGCGAAAGATATAGGAGAGATCTGGGAGAGCAAGAGATATGGAAAAGAGATAAAAGAGAGCACGAGCGATATGCGAGAGTGCGAGCAATAGATAAACATGCTACAGATGGAGAGATAGACATGAGAGAGGGAGTGTAAATGTACCAATAATCATAAAAACAAATGCTAAACATACGGTTACTTCTGTATTACTTAATGTTTTGGTTCCATCTAATGAAATTTTGCTTCATCAGTTGCTTTCTAATTTTTCTTGCCCAATATTTATTAGAGCTAGAATCATCTTATCAATTATTGGAGAAGAATGCAGGTAAATGATCTGTCAAGCGTGGGATCTGTGTGTGACATGTTACATCGTGTCACGGGGCATTGCCTTATCCCTTATGTGACATTACCACAGAGACGTGCTTGATAGAATCTCTTATGGTGTCAAATAAAATCTAGTAGCAAAATGAAAAATAACACTGGGAATGAAAGTTCATGTTCAGATTTCTGGAAATACATGTGTTTTCCCCATAGGATCTGTTGATGTACTTACTACAGTTAGTTCAAGCTCTGAAATATGAAAGCTTTGATGATATAAAGAACGGCCTAGAGCCAACCAAAAAGGACAGTCAGGGCCCCATGCTGGAGAGCATGCTCACCTCCGGCGTAATCCCAGGGGATATCGACAGGTACGGCAAACCGCAAACCTCAACACATTTATCCAAACACCGTCACATCATGCCGGGCAAGAGCTACTATGTCATTATAACAATTGTGTTATTTATATGTCAGTTCACAGATTCTGTCCAGGACTCATCCACAATCATCATCTTCAGCACCTTCCTCCAAGACCAAAGATGGTGCGGAAGCTGAAAATCTTGAGGTAATCTACAGATGCCCTTTCCTATATACCTATATACTGGTCCACCAGATTATGAAAGTGAAAACTCAACATTATCCTATCTATCTATCTATCTATCTATCTATCTATCTATCTATCTATCTATCTATCTATCTATCTATCTATCTATCTATCTATCTATCTATCTATCTATCTCATATCCATCTATCTCATATCCATCTATCTCATATCTATCTATCTCATATCTATCTATCTCATATCTATCTATCTATCTATCTATCTATCTATCTATCTATCTATCTATCTATCTATCTATCTATCTATCTATCTATCTCATATCCATCTATCTCATATCCATCTATCTCATATCTATCTATCTCATATCTATCTATCTCATATCTATCTATCTCATATCTATCTATCTCATATCTATCTATCTATCTATCTATCTCATATCTATCTATCTATCTATCTATCTATCTATCTATCTATCTATCTATCTATCTATCTCATATCTATCTATCTATCTATCTATCTATCTATCTATCTATCTATCTATCTATCTATCTATCTATCTATCTATCTATCTATCTATCTATCTCATATCCATCTATCTCATATCCATCTATCTCATATCCATCTATCTCATATCCATCTATCTCATATCCATCTATCTCATATCCATCTATCTCATATCTATCTATCTCATATCTATCTATCGTGTATTACTTTGTTTCCCAATATGCACCTATAGTAATGGATGGCGCTAAACTGACATAAAACAACTAATTTCTATTTTTGTCCACATACTTTTGGCCAATTTCTATATTGTCTTCTCTTTTTTCCGGTGATAATGTAATCACTGGCAATATTCTATTTTTTTCATTATTCATCTTGTCATTCTAGCAAGATCTCTGCACATTCCTGATCTCCAGAGCCTGCAAGAACTCCACCCTGGCAAACTACTTATACTGGTAATCCACATTTACTGACTATGAAGGTTATTTTTTCTTCTTCATGAAAGATTTGTAATTGTAGCTGTAATGAATTGTCTTCTTTTTTTGCAGGTATGTTATTGTTGAATGTGAAGACCAGGACACCCAGATGAGAGATCCAAAGACCCATGAGATGTACCTTAACGTCATGAGACGTTTCAGTCAAGCACTTTTAAAGGTAACGCTGCCCAACAAGTTACACACTAAAGAAATACTTCTCTTCCATAGACTATATTGGGTCCAAACAGGAGTTCCACAGAGAGTTCCCCACGTAGTAGATAGTGCCCATAAAGCCAACCATGCCCACTTCACTGATACATAACAATACCTGAATGGATGTGTCATTAGTGCTTCAAACTGTTAAAGGGGTTTACCCACCGCTACCATTAATGGCCTATTCACAGGATAGGTGATAAATGTATGCTCTCTGGGGCCCCACCACTGGTACCCCCACCGTGCTGTAATAATTCCTCACAGTTTTCAAGATCTCTGCTTGTTGTTATTTAGTAGGAACATGCATTTCTTACTTCCATTGGATAATAATCTGCCCTAGTCATGTGATGATCACACAGGTGCTTGGCCCGTTACAGTATGCGTATCAGAGCTGTCTTGTAACGATCCTGGCACCTGTGTGTACATCACATGACCATGGACAGAATTGTATCCCCTGAAAGTAAACAATAAATGTTCCTACTGAATAACAGCAAGCAGAGATCTTGAAAACCATGAGGAATTGATATAGAAAATTATTATATATAATATATTGCAAAATTGTATAACTTTTAATTCCACATAAAATAACATTAATTTGATGAAAGTAGACCTCTTTTTTAACCTTTGCTTTTACAGTTTTGCAATGATTTAGGGGACACATACATCTTAATGCCATTTAAAGAGGTCCTCCACCTACATCTCGAATATCTGTTAAATACTCCAAGATGAGATGTGAAACCTCATGATGTGGTCGCCGCCGGCTTGCTTTTCTTTGTCTCCAGTCTAGCTTTGAGCTCAACAGCTGAGTGACGTTGCTATGGATGTCCTGCCTAACAACTGCAGTTCTGTCAATGGGTTTGTCAAGCAATGCATCCCTAGCAACCACTCTGCGAAAATGACCCGAAATTGAGGGGTGAGAAGTGTAAGTAGGTTGGCCAGATCTTGAACCAGGCTGTTATCTTTCCTTTGCTACCTCATTGACCACATTTTCATATAAATAAATGAATTTTTAGTGCCTCTCTCCGGGGTCACCTGTTCCTCCATCAGCACCTGTCACTGTCAGAAGGGGACCCTGCTTTTGGTAAATACTCTCCTCCATTATGCTTGTTTAGATATCCCTTATATACTTTACTACTAGCTCTGTTGTGGTGCACCTCCTTTCTTTTCTTCAAATGGGGCTGTGTACAGGAAGGAGATGCAGTGACTAAGTAGCGCTGTGGCCCCTTTATTCTAAGGATTGTAGGGTGATCGGACCCCCATTGATCAGTCCATTATGTCCATATCTTAGGACATACCATTAGCTAAAGTTAGGGACCTCATGCCCGCCACAGAAATGTCCGCCCCTGTGCACCCACTTTCTTAGATATGAATGGGAGTGTTGGAAAGCACAAATTGCCCATTTCATTACTATGGAGAGTGACTTTGCAAGCTTGGCCGCACTCTCTGGCCAGGAACAGGGACTTGGCGCCCCTCGTACTTGGTAACATTGGGAGTTGCAGAGGTCACTCTTATAACTTAGACTAGATTTATGTATTCAATGACAAGCAGGCTTTAAATAATAAGATGATACTAGCTAGTTTTTTATGTCTGTGTCTCGCTCCCTGAGCGTGTGTAGCCACATCCAGCACTTGCAGGGAACACAGGCTGAATTCTCATACGAGCAGATGAAACCCGCAGTATCAGGCAAGATCAGTTCATATTTTTTTTTTTTCCCTACCATTCCCTGCTGTAGGGCGATAAGTCTGTCAGAGTGATGCGCTCGCTGCTGGCGACACAGCAAACCTTTGTAGATAGACTGGTTCATCTCATGAAAGCAGTGCAGCGTGAAAGTGGCAACCGCAAAAAAAAGGTACGTGCCCATCTCCACCCTCCCTCCCCGGGTATCCAGCATCATTCTCTTCTCATCTGCTGTCTCCGCTGTGTATTACATCTGCCAATTGTTCTCAGCATTGTCACTTCTGTGTAACATGAGGACATAACTGGTGCTATATTCTATATACAGATAGAGCCAAACTGAATGTATCATTGAATGGTTTTATTTTAGGGCCATCAAAACTCTGAGATAATACTTGGGATTACCTGCAGTCCTATGGAAAACTACTGATAATTGCATGTCATTTATATAATACCCCAATGTGATACTGAGAGAGATAGATATTAGATAGATAGATATTAGATTGATAGATAGATAGATATTAGATAGATATTAGATAGATAGATAGATAGATGGAGAGATAGATGGAGAGATAGATATGAGATAGATGGAGAGATAGATGGAGAGATAGATATGAGAAAGATAGATAGATAGATAGTTATGAGATAGATAGATAGATAGATATTAGAGAGATAGATAGATAGATAGATACATAGATATGAGATGGAATAAATAACAAGCACATATGTTAGAGAAGCAAATTTTAATGAAAAAAATTGTCAATAATGTTGTAATAAGATTGAAAGATAACCTTGACATGGTAAAGTAGGCGCCTCTTGGTAAACACAACACATACAAACTAAAATCAGGGCATCCAAGGACATATGCCAAATGAATCATTACTGTGGGAAATAGTCTTATTTGTTTTAATAAGTCCTGACTATTGAGATCCATCCAGGCATCTTCATCTCCAGATCGGTGTTCCTCTTCTAGTTTGTATTTCGGAGCCTGTAATCTAACCGTATGTCCTTATGTCATCAGAATGAGCGGCTCCAGGCCTTGCTGGGAGATAATGAGAAGATGAACCTCTCAGAGATTGAACCGATTCCTCTACCACTAGAACCTCAGGTGAAGATCCGGGGAATCATCCCAGAGAAAGCCACTCTATTCAAGGTAAACACCACAATCTCGTGACCATTACCAAAAAGGCGCAGAGATATTACATACTTGTCGACACCACCTCTTGCACCGCGGATCTTAGGGAAAGGGGCTGAGGACCTGTCGGGTATATGTTCTGCATATCACATCACATCTCAAGTCTAAAAGCCTCAATAGATCCTATATGGTCAATTGATTCCCAACTGATGGGGGAGGGTAGAGTCTCACAGATTGGCACCCTGAATCATTTACAATGTGGGGAGCTGCTTAAGCAAAGCCCAACATGAGCAAATCCAGTACTCACTTTGTAAAGGATCTGCCAGACACAGCTTCTGTGTCGACGCCCGTGGTTAGTCAGTCTGCACCTGCTCCTAAGTCTGATCGAGTGACCCCTCCTTCTACCAATCAGGCTGGAAGGCTGAGGAGTGGGAGAGCCTATCACAGCCTGGCCAGACGGAGCTAGCTCCCGCCCTCTGTCTATTTATACCTTCACTTCCTGCTCCTCCTTTGCCTGTGATTCTCCTGTTTCCTGGCTCTGCTGCTTGAACTATTTGTCCCTGCTTCATATTGACCCTGGCTAACTGACTACTCTCCTGCTCTGTGTTTGGTACCTCGTACACTCCTGGTTTGACTCGGCTCGTTCACTACTCTCCTGGTTTGACTCGGCTCGTTCACTACTCTTGTTGCTCACGGTGTTGCCGTGGGCTACTGCCCCATTTCCCTTAGCTTCTGTGTACCCTTGTCTGTCGTGCACTTATTGAGCGTAGGGACCGTCGCCCAGTTGTACGCCGTCGCCTAGGACGGGCCGTTGCAAGTAGGCAGGGACTGAGCAGCGGGTAGATTAGGGCTCACCTGTCTGTCTCCCTTCCCCGTCATTACACACTTCTAATAAGTTCATACTGACTACTGGGTACATTGTGCTCTCCTTCCGGTCTTCAGCTCCGAGAGCTGGAGGCATTTCTCAGTTTTCTATAAAAAGTTGAGTGCCCGTTTGAAAGGAACCATGTACTTACTCTATAAGGGCACCTGTAAATAAATGGTCTAAACCCCAGCCTTGTAACTAAAGCTTAACCGGTTCAGGACCGGGCTATTTTGCATCTTCAGGACCAGACACCGTTTCAGCCATTTTTAGCACTCGTTCGTTAAACGGCTATAACTTTTTTTTATTTGTTGGGTTAGCGACGTGATTTTTGCGATGTTTTTTTCGTGGACAATGCAGTTTTCTTTTCTTTTTTTCTACCCATTTTTTGCTATTTTGGAATTTCTAGGCTTAAAGCTTGAAAATAATAGTACCGTTTATTTGTGATCGTCATTGTCTACGGTAAATTTTGATATATGACATGTCTATTTTAGGCTAATTGGGTCTGGGCTAGCGTCACGGTAATGATTGGGGGGACAATGTTTTTTTGGGGTGGGTATTTTATGTGTATTTATTATTACGTTTTTTTGCCCTTTATTTTACTTTTATTTTTTTATTATTATGGTCTGTCCCTCAAAGGTCAGAAAATACCTTTTGGGGGGCTTTGTTTCTTATTTTTTCATCTTTTACACTTCATCTTTCCACTGTAACTGGGGCTGCACAGCAGGAAATTAGCCCTCTTATAGTGACTATTGTCACTAATAGGGCTGGGCTGGGTCTAGCTAGACCCAGCAGCAGCCTGCCGCTAACAGGACCCCACCGATCATGTGACCAGACCGCTGCCTCTTTTCTATACACAGTGCTCATTGAGTTCTGTGTACAAGTGATCAGAGAATATATATATCTTCTCCCCAGGGTCCCCCGCAGTCACTGACTGCCGGAGACCCGACATTCAGCTGCCCAATCGCTCGGGCAGCAAGTTAAAACCACCTCTGGGACCCCAGCTACCCTTTAACAACCACCTGACCACTTACAGCATATGTGGACAGTCCGTTATTGATTTAGTATTATTATTATTATATCGTTCTCACATTTTTCTTGTAGAGCGCCCTCATGCCAGCAAAATTGTACTTCAAGACTGAAGACGGAGGGAAATATCCAGTGATATTCAAAAACGGAGACGACTTGCGGCAGGACCAGCTTATTTTACAGATAATTTCACTGATGGACAAGGTAAGCGAGAAGGATCCAGACACGAACTCTGGACGGCCTAAAGGCTCTGCACGGACTCTGCTAAAGTGAATGGGTCCGTGAAAACTATGGGTGCCCCTCTGATGCCGTGAAAAAAGGCCTTTACACAAACGTAGGCAAATGTGTGATCGGGGGGGGGTGGATCACCAGAAGGAAGAGGCAGAAGCACTGTCTGGAGCGCCGCAGGCCTTTTACTGCAGTACCTAAAACAGCGCCATCCGTACGTCTGTGGCTGTGTCTGGTAACGCAGCAGTCATTCAAGCTAACGAGGCTGATCTGCAGTGCAAGACATAACCACCTGTGTGTGGATGTCGCTGTGTCAAGTACTGAAGTGAACAGGCAGCGGTGATCCATCAAGCGCTGCTGCCCCTTTACTCGGCTGATTGGTTGGGGATCACCATCAATCATTTATGAATGGCTTTCTTAAGAATAGGCCATCAATGTAAATCCTATAAAACCCCTTTAATAATTGTATGATCGAAAGTTCTGTACATTTTTAATATACTTTGTTTCAATTCCTCACCATTTTAAAGATCTCCGCTTGCTGTCAGTGAAAGGAAACATCCAGTGGCTAAAAAAACTTGTTCAGACCAAATACTTCTCACAGCGGAGAGTTTGATGCAATCGTGAGCTATATACACCAGCAGCAGAAATCTCTCCTGTCTTGATCATTTGCTACAATGTTTCAGTGTACAATAGCTAGACTGTATCAACCTGGAGCCCAGACGATTGTCTACACTAGAGCAAACCATCATCTGTAAGAAGTATTGGGTCTATATTGGTTTGGATATAAACAATGTTTCCATTCACTATCCGCAAGCAGAAATCCGGAAAATTCTGAAGAATTTAAGGCTATTTTGAAAGATGTCAAGATTCCTGCTTACTGTCAGTGAATGGGGACATTTTTATTTACACCCAGAGATTGAAAACCTTCCAACAACTAATACATTCCTACAATTGTATCCAGTCTAGACAATCATGGGATTAACACAGCAGCAGCACAAATCTTTCTCCTGTCCTGTTTGCTACAATGTATCAGTTAATGTAAAATATATCAGTCCATGCTGTATTAGATTGTATTCAGAAAATTGTATACGTGATGGTAATATTTAAAGGTGTACCGCCAATATTCTATCTTTTGTCATACACCAGTGGCACTTTCCTTTTATGTTTTTTTAGCTTTTACGAAAGGAAAATCTCGATCTGAAGTTAACACCGTACAAGGTCCTGGCAACGAGCACAAAGCACGGTAACAACACCCCCTTTTGTGCAGTTTCCTGCTCTCCACAGCACAATCAACTCCCCAGTCAGTACCAGTAATTGGCGACTACTTGCGCTATACCTGCCAATATCTGGCAACCCATTGTACCTACATCTCCCCCTCCTCCTGGGCCAGAAAAGCACTGCCCCTTCTCTTTATGTATGGATGGCCCCAGATTTTGCTACAATGGCCTTGTGTAATTTCGGGGTCATTTAATAGTTCCTTTGTTGGTCTAAGGACTGTATTACTCGAGTCACTTACTGTAAATATAAAGAGCAGCTGTTATATAACGCTGTATGATGGAAAAGACAGGAGCTCAGCCGTACTGCTCTATATAAATGGACATAGAAAAGGCATTGCTTTCTGTATATTTACTGCAGTGTCTTCCCCACAGGATTCATGCAATTTATTCAGTCGGTGCCTGTTGCTGAAGTTCTTGCCACAGAGGGTAGTATACAGGTGGGTTTAAAATACAAACTATATAATCTACACATTCATATCCACACTCTTGTACATAGCGGCAGTATTATAGTAGTTATATTCTTGTATATAGGGGGCAGTATTATAGTACTTATATTCTTGTACATAGCGGCAGTATTATAGTAGTTATATTCTTGTATATAGGGAGCAGTATTATAGTAGTTATATTCTTGTATATAGGGGGCAGTATTATAGTAGTTATATTCTTGTACATAGGAGGCAATATTATTGTGGTTATATATTCTTGTACATAGGGAGCAGTATTATAGTAGTTATATTCTTGTACATAGGAGGCAGTATTATAGTAGTTATATTCTTATACATAGTGGGCAGTATTATAGTAGATATATTCTTGTATATAGGGGGCAGTATTATAGTAGTTATATTCTTGTATATAGGGGGCGGTATTATAGTAGTTATATTCTTGTATATAGGAGGTAGTATTATAGTAGTTATATTCTTGTACATAGGAGGTAGTATTATAGTAGTTATAGTCTTGTACATAGGAGGTAGTATTATAGTTGTTATATTCTTGTACATAGGGGGCAGTATTATAGTAGTTATATTCTTGTATATAGGAGGCAGTATTATAGTAGTTATATTCTTGTATATAGGAGGCAGTATTATAGTAGTAATATTCTTGTACATAGGGGACAGTATTATAGTAGTTATATTCTTGTATATAGGGGGCAGTATTATAGTAGTTATATTCTTGTACATAGGGGCAGTATTATAGTAGTTATATTCTTGTACATAGGAGGTAGTATTATAGTTGTTATATTCTTGTACATAGGGGGCAGTATTATAGTAGTTATATTCTTGTATATAGGAGGCAGTATTATAGTAGTTATATTCTTGTATATAGGAGGCAGTATTATAGTAGTTATATTCTTGTACATAGGGGGCAGTATTATAGTAGTTATATTCTTGTACATAGGGGGCAGTATTATAGTAGTTATATTCTTGTATATAGGAGGCAGTATTATAGTAGTTATATTCTTGTATATAGGAGGCAGTATTATAGTAGTTATATTCTTGTATATAGGAGCAGTATTATAGTAGTTACAGTGAAGGAAATAAGTATTTGATCCCTTGCTGATTTTGTAAGTTTGCCCACTGTCAAAGACATGAACAGTCTAGAATTTTTAGGCTAGGTTAACTTTACCAGTGAGAGATAGATTATCTAAAAAAAAAAACAGAACATCACATAGTCAAAATTTATATATATTTATTTGCATTGTGCACGGAGAAATAAGTATTTGATCCCTTTGGCAAACAAGACTTAATACTTGGTGGCAAAACCCTTGTTGGCAAGCACAGCAGTCAGACGTTTTTTGTAGTTGACGATGAGGTTTGCACACATGTTAGATGGAATTTTGGCCCACTCCTCTTTGCAGATCATATGTAAATCATTAAGATTTCGAGGCTGTCGCTTGGCAACTCGGATCTTCAGCTCCCTTCTTAAGTTTTCGATGGGATTAAGGTCTGGAGACTGGCTAGGCCACTCCATGACCTTAATGTGCTTCTTTTTGAGCCACTCCTTTGTTGCCTTGGCTGTATGTTTCGGGTCATTGTCGTGCTGGAAGACCCAGCCACGAGCCATTTTTAATGTCCTGGTGGAGGGAAGGAGGTTGTCACTCAGGATTTGACGGTACATGGCTCCATCCATTCTCCTATTGATGCGATGAAGTAGTCCTGTGCCCTTAGCAGAGAAACACCCCCAAAACATAATGTTTCCACCTTCATGCTTGACAGTGGGGACGGTGTTCTTTGGGTCATAGGCAGCATTTCTCTTCCTCCAAACACGGCGAGTTGAGTTAATGCCAAAGAGCTCAATTTTAGTCTCATCTGACCACAGCACCTTCTCCCAATCACTCTCAGAATCATCCAGATGATCATTTGCAAACTTCAGATGGGCCTGTACATGTGCCTTCTTGAGCAGGGGGACCTTGCGGGCACTGCAGGATTTTAATCCATTACGGCGTAATGTGTTACCAATAGTTTTCTTGGTGACTGTGGTCCCAGCTGCCTTGAGATCATTAACAAGTTCCCCGCGTGTAGTTTTAGGCTGAGCTCTCAACTTCCTCAGGATCGAGGATACCCCACGAGGTGAGATTTTGCATGGAGCCCCAGATCGATGTCGATTGACAGTCATTTTGTATGTCTTCCATTTTCTTACTATTGCACCAACAGTTGTCTCCTTCTCACCCAGCACCTTACTTATGGTTTTGTAGCCCATTCCAGCCTTGTGCAGGTCCATGAGCTTGTCCCTGACATCCTTAGAAAGCTCTTTTGGTCTTGCCCATGTTGTAGAGGTTAGAGTCAGACTGATTAATTGAGTCTGTGGACAGGAGTCTTTTATACAGGTGACCATGTAAGACAGCTGTCTTTAATGCAGGCACCAAGTTGATGTGGAGCGTGTAACTGGTCTGGAGGAGGCTGAACTCTTAATGGTTGGTAGGGGATCAAATACTTATTTCTCTGTGCACAATGCAAATAAATATATATAATTTTGACAATGTGATTTTTTTTTTTTTTATATATATATAATCTATCTCTCACTGGTAAAATTAACCTAGCCTAAAAATTCTAGACTGTTCATGACTTTGACAGTGGGCAAACTTACAAAATCAGCAAGGGATCAAATACTTATTTCCTCCACTGTATATTCTTGTATATAGGGAGCGGTATTATAGTAGTTATATTCTTGTATATAGGAGGTAGTATTATAGTTGTTATATTCTTGTACATAGGAGGCAGTATTATAGTAGTTATATTCTTGTACATAGGAGGCAGTATTATTGTAGTTATATTCTTGTACATAGGAGGCAGTATTATAGTAGTTATATATTGTACTGAATAATTTATAATATAGATATTTCAAAGTTCTTACATGGGATAATCTTCGTGTTTTTATCTGAAGAACTTTTTTAGAAAACATGCCCCAAGTGACAAAGGACCATATGGAATAAGCGCAGAGGTCATGGACACTTATGTAAAAAGCTGTGGTGAGTTTATCAGAACAAATTTGTATAGAAAAATAAATTAAATCGATAGTGTGCAGAAGCGACACAAATAAAAAAATAAATTATATTGGATGTTGTCATGGGATGCTTGTATTTGTGTTTTTGCAGCAGCTGTAGAACAATAGGTTAGAGACTACTTTTCACCTTGCAAATATTCAAAATCAAATATGGCTTTGTGAACTACATGTATAAGAACTGATGCAGACAAAAAACTGTCGTATCACTTTGTTCGTTCATTTCCAAATATGAGCTTGATGAATAAGAGCTAGAAAAGAACCGGTTTTTAAAGTTCTTATATTCGGGTTCAGGGTATATTTTTTTGTTGTGGGTGGGTTACCATTCTGTAACTCATGTATTGTACTTTTCTTATTACATCATGTTCTTCCTTTCAGCCGGATATTGTGTCATTACGTACATTCTCGGCGTTGGAGACAGACACCTGGACAACCTAATGTTAACCAAAACAGGTCTGATGTTATTTTCTTTTATTCTGTTGGTTTCTGTGTTGAGAGTCCAGGCTATGAGTATTATTTGAATTGACTTTCATTTGAACTAATATGGTGTTATTAGCTGATAAAGAGTAAGGCCCCATTCACACTAACGTAATTACGGGCTCATAGACTTCTATTGGCCACGGGTACCTCCCCGTATGCTTACGGGAAGGTGCCCGTGCCATTGAAAAATATAGAACATGTCCTATTTCAGGCCGTAATTAAGGCACGGGCAGGCCCATAGAAGTCTATAGGGCTCCCGTAATTACGGGTGACTACGTGTGTGCACCCATAATTACGGGAGCGTTGTTAGGCGACGTCAGTAAATAGTCACTGTCCAGGGTGCTGAAAGAGTTAAACGAACGGCAGTAACTCTTTCAGCACCAGGGACAGTGACTGCCGATCACAATATAGATAAAGCTGTAAAAAAAAAAAGACGTTCATACTTACCCAGAACTCCCTGCTTCTTCCTCCAGTCCGGCCTCCTGGGATGACGTTACAGTCCATGTGACCGCTGCAGCCAATCACTGGCTGCAGCGGTCACATGGACTGCGCGTCATCCAGGGAGGTCGGACTGGATGTCAAGAGAGGGACGCGTCACCAAGACAACTTACCAAGACAAGGTAAGTATGAATTTCTTTTACTTTTATTACGGAAAGGGCTGTCCCTTCTCTCTATGCTGCACTGATAGAGAGAAGGGCTGTCGATTACTGCACTGTAAATTTGCAGAGAAAACGTGCCCGTGGATACAGGTGGAATACGGGTGACACCGGACCCGTATTTACAGGCACGGGTCCGTAAATACTGGTGCAATACCGGTCGAATACGTGTGACCAAGGACCCGTATTTACGCCAGTATTTACGGGTGGACAAAAATATGGGCGTGTGCATGGGGCCTAAATGTGGGGGGTTTCTTTAATCTCTTTGAGACAAAGTATCAAGTTTCCAGCTCCGGAGACATGCTTTCTCTAAGCATGTCTTGCTTGTGGAGCTGCATGTTCAGTGGGTGTTCTCTGTGGAGCTGCTTTCTTTCCCTTCTCTTAATGCTCTAGCCTGTGTGTTTGAGTTCACGGACACCCTTTAACCCTTATGCACTTCCATGGCTGTGCAAGCTGTCGATCCTGGTAAAAATTGTTACTCAATGATCTTCACATACACTCGCTATTAATATATATTAAGGTTAGTAAGAGGCTGGGTAAGTAACATATGACTCCAGGTTCAGTCAACACAAAACAGTTGGTGATTTTAAGGCTATGTTCACACGGGGTCTTTTGCCGAGTTTTTTGACGCGGAAACCGCGTCGCAAAACTCGGCAGAAACGGCCCGAGAACGCCTCCCATTGATTTCAATGGGAGGCGTCGGCGTCTTTTTCCCGCGAGCAGTAAAACTGCCTCGCGGGAAAAAGAAGCGACATGCCCTATCTTCGGGCGCTTCCGCCTCCGACCTCCCATTGACTTCAATGGGAGGCAGGAGAAAGCGTGTTTTATGCCCGCGGCGCACAATGGCCGCGGGCGAAAAACGGCGCGATAATTGCTGTTCACACGGAGTATTTTGGGGGAGGAATATCTGCCTCAAAATTCCGTTTGGAACTTTGAGGCAGATATTCCTCGCCCAAAATACTCCGTGTGAACATAGCCTAAGTCAGACTATGCGGAAATTTGCTTTTTTTTTTTTATTTATGAATTGGAGGGAAGTAAAATATTGCAATTTTGTGCACAGCTTTTAACCCCTTAAAGTTTACATCATGGAAACTATCTAGCCTTTCCAGATTGCGTTTGAGCTCAGGTACCCTCCTTACATTCTTTTGGATAATACTCAGTCTATTTCTCGCAGTAGATCCCATTAGTGGCGTAGGGTGCCTTGGACAGGTCTCATTCCTTGTCAAGCTCCTTCCAGGGGATCCCATAGCAGTCCCTTTCCTCTCAGATGCAGAGGCAGAACAAGAACCGCAGTTGTCAGCTGCTATGCAGGCGTTAATATGTGCTATAAGAGGCACTTTGCATGTAAGGGATGATCTCATTTCCCCTTCTCAGGAAGAAGCACCCTTATAGCACAAGGGGCGCCACAAGTTAGGTTTCCTGAACTATAGAGAATTAGAGAAGTTAATAACCAAGGAGTGGAAACATCTGGGCAGACATATCATTGTTTCTAAACGCGAATAAACTTTGTTTCCTTTTCTGAAGGATTTGGTCTTATTGTGGTCTGTGTCTCCCTCTGTGAATCCACCTATTGCTAGGCTATGAAGGACCACTACTATTCGTCTGTTCTCTGAGTGTTCGAGATAGCAGCAGGGAGGGGGGGTTGTAGACAGCAGGTCAATGTGTGGAGAGGGGGAAAAGCTTCTAAGTGTTTTTCGGGAGAGCAGACAGAGAGGAGAGCACACAGGATATAAAAAAAAAAAAACTGTTTTTATTTACTCTGACCTAGGGCTGAGCAATCAATCGAAAAATAACCGAAACGGAAAATCAGCGCAGATAATGTCATCTTCGCATTTAGTTTTTTTCGGTTCGGTTATTTAATAAATGCAGCCCAGCCTCTGCCGTCCGTAACAGTATGCTATCCAGTTAGAATCGCTGATATGTGAATAACATATCAGCGATTCTGATTGGATAGCATGCAGTTACCGATGTTTGGGATAGCCAGTGGCAGAGCAGGCTCAATGTGACGGCATTGACGCTACTCCTCCAGAACGCCGAAGGTATGGCTGCCTGGAGTGCAGGGATGATCAGTTACAGCATGTTCAGGCTGGCTGCTGAGGCACAAGCAGACCCACCAAATCAGCCAATGGGCCCTTCCTGAGCCAAGAGTGGTCCTCCACCCCCACCCCCACATGAGCAGCACACGGCACAGTGCTGTCGCTGCACTATTTACAGCTAGTCCACTTTGTTTTGGTCAACTGTCGCCACTCACCCCCCCCCTGACAGTCCCCATACTTTCTGCTTTGCTCCATCGGCTTCCTCTCTGCTGTCGTCGCCGCTCACCCCCTCTTCCCCCGGACGGTCCCCATGCTTTCTGCTTTGGGGAAGTTGGGGGGGGGGGGGGTGAGCAGCGACCGCATCAGAGAGGAAGCTGACAGAACAAAGCAGAAAGTATGGGGTATGTCACGGGGGATGAGTAGCGACCGCAGCAGAGAGGCAGGTGACACTGCGCACCGAACACGGCCTGACCACCTCTGACAACATACAGTATTTGAAATAGGCCTGTGATTCCTGTCTTATAAATTGCTACTTTTCAATGTTTGTGTACTTTTCTTGATGCTGAAAATAAGCTGGGTAGAAGGACCTCGAAGATTAAGAACAGACTAGTCAGGAAGAACCTGACTTTGAGATGCCTCAGCCAAGTGTTTGTGGAATGGTATACTACTGTATATAATATATACCCCCTGAGCCTTCCTGCTGTATAATATATATGCTGTATGTATACACCCTGGCTCTAAACCTTCTGTATACTAGTAGTATACAGCAGACTCAGGGGGTATATTATATACTGGTAGTATACAGCAGGCTCAGGGGATAAATATTAATTCAATGGTGCAGCATGCAAACAGGGGCGTGGCATGCAAAAAGGGGTGTGGTCTAAATAATCATTCACTAATCGTAATCGAGGTTACATGTTCAATTAATCGTGATTAATAATTGCCCAGCCCTACTCTGACCTGTTGTGTACAAGCCTCCCCCTTCCTGCTTCTATAACATTCACACCAGCGTGAGAGTTACGCACATAAAAAAACATGCGTAAATATCTCCATGTGCGTTCCATTTTTACATCCGTGTGCTTCGCGTGTGGCATGTGATTTTCAAGCACTTGCAAGCACTTTTTTTTTTTATTTCAATGTAATTGATGCGTGAAACACAGATGTGGGTCCGTGTGCTGTCCGTGGTTTTCACATACCCATTGACTTCAATGGGCGACTAGGGGCGTGAAAAGGCAACAATATAGGACATGCAGTGAGTTTCACACAACAGATACTCGCTCTGTGGAATTTTACGCATGTGTGCATAGCCCCATTGAAATCAATGGATCTGTGTGCTGTGCGTTGTTTCAACGCACAACACACGGACGAGAATCACGCTCGTCTGCATGAGCCCTTCGAGAAGGAAGGTTGAGAGCAGTGGAGTCAGCCGTTAGTAGCAGTGGACTGATGGATTTGAGTTAGAATTTGTAGGAGACCAGCTGTCTACAGGTGTTACACAGACTCTACAGCAGCCAATTGGTAGAACATTTTTAATGAAGATTAATTAGAAAGTTGCTTAATTTTGCATTTAGTAAGCAAATAAACAAATAAAAACATTTCAGTTCATAGCCTTTAAAGCTTCTTCCTGGAAGATTCTTTCTCTCTACTCCACCTCACGCTTCGGAGCAAGCTTTTGCTTTTTACCTCGCAGTTTGTTCCCTTCTCATGCAGAAAGTTATCGTCCCAGTTCTTCAGCTGGAACAATTTCAAGGGTTTTACTCAAATCTATTAACCGTTCCCAAGAAGGACAGGTCTCTTCTTCGAATCCTGGACTTAATGATGTTAAACCGCCTTGTTCAAGTTTGACTGTTTTGTATGGAATCCTTAAGGCCGTCATTGCATCACTGGAACAGGGAGAATTCTCTTCCATTGACATTTGCAATGCATAATTCCATATCCCATCGCAAGGACTCACCAACATTTCCTTAGTTTTGTGGTGGGTTCTCTACATTCCCAATTTGTTGCTCTTCCTTTTGGGCTCGCCATGTCTCCTCGCATGTTCACCAATGTCCCAGCAAATCTCATGGTGCTTCTCTGCATCAGGGGAGTTGCTGTCATCCCTTACCTGGACAACCTCTTGGTGAAGGCACCCCCAAGAGAGTATAATCTTTGCTGTGTCCAGATCTGTCTGAACACTTTGAGAATGTTCGGATGGTTCATCGCGGAATAATATTTATTGGTCTCAACTCATGGCATGGAGTTTTCAGGAATGATACTCAACAGCGGGATAGCAAGGGTCTTTCTTCCAGTATTTGAACCAAGGTGGCTCTTCTTTGCCAGGACACTCTCCGTTTTTGCATTTGAGTGCTGGGCAGAATAGTATCGATCTTTGAAGCGGTACCATATGCACAGTTCCACAGCAGGTCCCTCTAGATGACAATCCATTTATGCTGGAACAACTCTCAGAGACTATCTCGATGGGTCGGTCTTTTCCTCCCCTCTAAAGGCTGATCATCTCGACCAATGCCAGTTTGTCTGAGTGGGTTAAAGTTTTCGGTCCGCACACAGTTCAGGGAACTTGGTTGCAGGAAGAGAGGCCCTCGCAGATCAACCTGTTGGAATTGAGAGCAATCTCCCTAGTCCTCTCCCACTGAACTCTTCTTCCTCTTCAGGGTCGACCAGTCAGGATCCAGACCGATAACTCCACGATGGTTGCTTTCTAAACCACCAGGGTGGCAACAGGGGTCGGGCGACTCTGTTAGAAGCTTCTCGGATCATACTGTGGGCGGACCAACGTATTCCAGAGCTGTCAGCGATCCACGTACCAGGAGTGGACAATTGGGATGCATATTTTGTCAGTTGAGAAAAAATTTATCCAACTGGCCTTACCACTTCTGGTACGCAGATCTAATCTACCTTCCCACGGATCATGTTGTCTTCCACTTCTTCCCGACCTCCTTTCCCAAGGTCTGCTATTCCACCCCACTTTACCTCAGATACATTTAACGGCATGCTGGTTGGATCAGAGGTTCTAAGGACTCCGGGTCTCTTTGAGAGAGTCACCCAGACGGTATTGAAGGCCAGAAAATCTCAATAAACCAAGGTGTACCAATGTACATGGTAGGCCTATTTGCGCTGGTGTGAACACACTTATTTCCTTCTTTTGAAATGTTCTACACTTAAGAGTTCAGTCCTTTCTGCAATCAGGCCTTGAGCAGGACCTTGGCTTATTCTCTGTCTGTTCTTTTGCAGAGAACTTTGGCTTTTCATTGTCAGGTGAATACTTTTTTTGCAGGTGGTGGCTCATGCAGTCCCTTCTTTCAGACATCCCATTGAGCCATGGATCTTAATTTCATTCTCAGAGCTCTTTAGGTGACTCCTTTTAAACCTTAAAGAGACATTTCCCTGCATCTTCTTTCCTGGAAGGTAGCTTTTCTGGTGGCGATCATCTCCATCAGGCAGGTTTCAGAACCTGCTGCCTTGTCCTCCATGTCACCTTTTTTGGTCATCCATAAGGATAAGGCGGTGTTCCGATCTGTTCTGTCTTTTCTACCATAGGTAATCTCAACCTTTAATATTAACAAAGACATTCATCTCCTTTCTTTTTGCCCCTCCCCATCTCATCCGAGGGGCTGGGCTTTACATTGCCTTGATTTCATATGAGCAGTCCAATCTATCTGGCTGCAACGGAGTAGTTTTGACACTCCAATCCTTTTTTTTTTTGTTACTCCAGGAGGGCCATGCTAGGGTTTGCAGCATCCAAGGCTACCATGGAATGTTGCATCCGGTCTGTGATTTTGGAAACCTACTGGCCCAAGGGTAAAGTTCTTCTTCTTTTGGTTTACTGCCCATTCTACAAGGGCAGTCGGTGCCTCCTAGGTGGTCAGGCATCGAGCTTTAGTTGTTCAGGTCTGCAAGGCTGCTACCTGGGATTCTGTACACACCTTCACTAAGTTTTACAAATTCATTCTTTCCAGACTGGCATAAGCAGAGTGTTGCAGGCAACTGTATGTTAGGCAGGTCATATGACTGTACTTTTAATTTGTTTTTTCCCACCCTCTTGGACTGATTTAGGACATCCCATGGTGCTGTGTCGCCAAATGATTGAGACAACAAGATGTTTGTCCCCCCCCCCCCCCGTAAATTCTGTTTATCGTTGAAATCATTGGGGGACACAGATCCCACCCTCTTATTTCTTGTTGTTTACTCTAGGGCCAGCACCTGTAGTTCTGATTGGTTTCCTCCTGGAAATGTGAACATGTTTGTATTTGTGTTTCCTACTGCTTTTGTACAAACTGAATTAACCAGTGTCTGTGGGGAGGGTATGACGTGCCTGGGCAGAGCCAAGACTCTTTCCTACCTGGTGTTGCTTCCTAGTGGCAGGAGTAAATTCCCATGGTGTTGTGTCCCCCAATGGATTCAACGAGAATTAGATTTTACGGCGAGTCCAAAAATCTTGTTTTTATTTAAAGTATTAAAATATACAACATTTGGGACTGTCCCCACCTTTAAAAATAGTTGTGTGGATGTTCTAAAACTATAATTAATGCTGACGCTGCATCTAAGCGGTTAGACAGAGGACGGGGCTCAGATGCCATCTGCACTGGTCCTAAGATCCCTCTCCATAGGGAAGACTGGAGACTGGGCTGTGAGACCAGACTGATTCTTTATTGTTTCTCTTTCATTAATCTTCTGCATCAGCAGTTCTGTGCTGGATTATCAGACCTGCAGTAATTTTTTGTATTATAATAACCACTATTGCTCATATTTGCCTGATTTCTTATTTACTACACATATCACTGGAGTGTGCACTGATGACAATTGTGTAAACCTTGCCTCACCATTCTCGGAGGTCAGTGGCAGTGATTAAGAAAAACATAAGGATGGCGTGCAGTCACCTAGATCAGATACTGTAGATGTTTTATGTTGTACTACCATAGTGGCAGCTTCATGTGGGGTGCTGAGCATGAATGCATCTTTCTTGTGTTCTCTTTAGCGCCAGCAGCTTAGCAGTATATTCCATCTAACATGTCCTCACAATGATACATATTTTGGTTTCCGTACCCTTCCCTCTATCTATTTCTTAGGGGTGCGCTTCCTTGGATACATTTTTTATCTTGGTTTAAGGTATAGAGTTTTAAAAATCTTATAGGAAGTGGTGGACCTATTAAAGGAAACCGGAGGTAAACCTGCCCATACTGTTTGTCACCCTGCAGGATGTTCTGCATACTCCAGAAACAAACAGTCATGTACATATTTTGGACAGCGCATGGGTTAACCCTCGTGATCTCTTTCAGTTTCTGCTGACCGTGTGCTTAGGGGCGGGACCAGTGGCGGATTAGGTAGACCATAGGCCTTGGGCTGTTCCCCAAACTTGGGTCCCCTTCTCCACTAACGCTCTGCCACGCCGTGTCTATAGTGAACGTCACCTTTCTGTGCGAGCATTGACAAATAATTGTTACGATTCCCCTTTTCCAGACATGTCAGGGGAGGTGACAGCTCCTCTATAAATCCAGTGACTCACAGGTGATGTCTTCTCAGATTCTAGTCATTATTTTAATCTCTTCTTCTCCATCCGGCCCAGACATCATGATGACTTTTCCCAGCCACAACCTATTTCTGCAGAATTTGCCACTGGGTTGTCTTTGACTTTTCACTTTTCCAACATTTCCACACCTATAAACCAAGATAAAGTTCTAATGGTGCCACACTCTATGCCCCCAAATATAATAGCACTATACACTGCGCCCCTGATTATAATCCTACCATAAACTATGCCCCTGAATATAATAGTACCATACACAGTGCCCCTGAGTATAGAAGTACCACACACTTTGCCCCTAATACAATTGTATCAAACACTGTGAAGTAAAGCAGCACACATACTCACAATGTCCCCTGTAGATAGTGCCACTCACAATGCCCCCTGTAGGTGGCGCCACCCACAATGCCCCCTGTAGATGGCGTCACTCACTGTGCCCCTGGTATTACACGCATTGCCCCCTGTAGATAGTGTCACACACAATGCACCCTGTAGATATTGCCATTCACAGTTCTCCTTATAGAGCCCCCTGTAGTTAGTGCCCCATAGAGCCCAATGTAGATAGTGCCCCCAACATTGCTAACTGAAAAACTGTTCCCGCGCCTTCCACCAGCTATGCAGGCCTAGTCTCTTCTGACCCGGCCTTATCCAGCGGAATGGTGCAGGTGGCATGATGACATCATTGCGATGCCTGCATCATTGGTAAAGTGCCAAATGGGGCAGGAAACTCATAGTTCCCGTGCCTCCGCAGCGCTAGAATCTGCGTCCTAAGCACAAGGAAACAATTAAGTGCAGCCGACCGGTACTGGGTACCGCTCGTCCCTGGTTCTCCGAACCAGTTGTCATTTTAACAACCTGTTTGGGAAAACTGGGGCGACCCAGTTGGATCCCACCCTTGTGTGGATCCCGTGGAAGTCTTGGGCATCGGGCCTCTGCCCAAACTGCCCATATATAATGATCCGCCATTGGGCGGGCCTTAACTTTTTTGATCTCCAATTGTAGACAAAGAATTGGGGGAAATTCCAGCTGGACACAGTATTACAAAATAGGTGATCTTTTTGTACACAGAGTAGAATTAGTTATGTCATTTTTCCGTTTTTTATTGACCAGCTAGGTTGTTTTTTTTTTGTTCATTTTATATGTTTTTAGTGTTCCTTAAAAGTATTACTTTTCTATGTTGAAAAGTCGTGGCTTGTGCTGTTAGATAACCCCTAGGTTATTAGTGCTCACAGCTCTTAAGCCTTTCCTCTCCTCTTAGGTCCACACCTCCTTCGCTCTTGATTCTCAGATCCACAGCTACACCATACCTCCTTTTCTGTGGTCTATAACTCTTTATAACACCACAGGTCCGTGGCTTTAAATTCGACAGTTTCTCTTCTAAATCGTGGGTCCACAGCTCCGTAACTTCTCCTCCGGTTCCCATCTCCTTAACTCCTTTATTCCTGCTTCTTAGCTTCCTCATGTAGTTCTCATCTCCTTATCAGCTTCTTAACTACTCCTCCTGTTGTCACCAGCTCCTTAGCATCTCCTTCTCAGGTTCACAGCTCCTCGGTTTTTCCTGCTCCTCCTTCTTGGGTCCAAAGCTCCTTGGTACGACATCATTTTGTCTTCCTTTCCTTATCTATACCTCTTCAGCCCCCTTCTGTTTATCTGCTCCACTTCTCTATAGGACCACATCGCCTCAGCTCCTCTTTCCCCTGAAGCACATACTGGAATCAACTCCACTACACGATACCTTATTTTCTCCTTAATCTCAGGCCCTCTGTCCCTCACCAAAAACTCTCAGTCGATTCCAAGTTAAACAACATTTTGGAGGTTTTGTCAATTACTTTAGATTTCCGGATCAGGGTGTTGGATTAATGGAGATTATTGAACTGTTTGATTCGTATTGATTTTCCCTAAATAATTCACTGATCCATTTTTGAGAAACAGAATAAATCTCACTCGTCGCTTCCGCTTGTTTTTCCTATTTCGTTATAAATGAGATTTTTGTGCATGTTGCAGGCAGCATTAAATACAATTACTGTTTCATCTAACTGATTGCAAGCAGCATAATTTGCCTCGTCTGTCATGTTTTTTTATGTTTGGAAATGGCCGATTTATTTCAGTAAACAGACGGCACGTTCTTGTTGCTAGGTAGAAAAATGGCCTGAACTGATTGATATTCTTCAGACGGCCAGCAGAGGGCACTGTAAATCCACCTTTTAGTCCTGCACACAACCTTAGCATGCAAATAATAGTATGTTGTTTTCTTGTTTTGAGAGAGACAATGTTTTGTTTATTAAATTGCTTGTCTTTGCTTCCAACAATTTGAACCATAAATTGAGTCTGCAGAAAGATAATCACATTGTGCAAAAATGTTAGATTAAAAATCCACGCACTATAAAATGTCACGCATGGCGTGTCACCCTCTGTATACGAAATATTCCGTCCTTCCTGTCTTACTGGAGAGAGCAATCTGGTGAGTGCTAATTACCTGCGGAGGTCTGTGTACTGTTATATCCACCCTAACCCTTCTGTATAGAGACTGTGAAAGGAAAGTTCTTTCAGAATTTATACAAGCTGCGTAATCCAATCACAAAATCTATCTATCTATCTATCTATCTATCTATCTATCTATCTATCTATCTATCTATCTATCTATCTATCTATCTATCTATCTATCTATCTATCTATCTATCTATCTATCAAGAAAACGTTGACCGTACTCTGTGAACACTAATGCCACCTAAGCCACTAAATATAAATAAATATTTATTACGATTCTTAGCGCACATCTTGAACAAATTGTGTGAGCCCACCTGCCACAACAAGGCGACCTCTGTAAGGTGGGAACCTACGCTGCACATACACCCAGAACAGGGACTAAGCCTACATATATACCTGGGGATGGTAGGAACCAGCATTAAACTGATTAAAATCACGCTGGGCAGAATGGGAGGAGTGCAAGATCAAAAATGGAGGCAGTCACTAACCCCACATATATGGATCACATAAACAACACACAAAATTGAACAGCACATTCCAACAAAATGAAAGAAAACGTGTATACAGGTGCAAGAACGCCTGTGACTGCAAATCCACACAGCACACAAGAAAGTTGTGACCGCACACTGCGAACACTAATGCCACCTAAGCCGCTAAATATAAATAAATATGCATTACCCTTTAGGCTATGTTCACACGGAGTATTTTGGGGGAGGAATATCTGCCTCAAAATTCCGTTTGGAACTTTGAGGCAGATATTCCTCTCCCTGCACGCCGATTTTCGCGGCAATTATCGCGCCATTTTTCGCCCGCGGCCATTGAGCGCCGCGGGCATAAAACAGCGAGAAATACGCTTTCTCCTGCCTCCCATTGAAGTCAATGGGAGGTCAGAGGCGGAAGCGCCCGAAGATAGGGCATGTCGCTTCTTTTTCCCTCGGCCCGTTTTTGCCGAGTTTTGCGACGCGGTTTCCGCGTCAAAAAACTCGGCAAAATACCCCGTGTGAACATAGCCTTAGGCTGGGTTCACAGAGTTTTTTTGCAAGCAGAAAATCTGCCTCAAAATTGCATTTGGAATTTTGAGGCAGATTTTGCTCTGCCTTCACGCTGATTTTCGCTGTTGTTTTCGTCCGCCTCCCATTGAAATCAATGGGAGGCATTTTCGGACGTTTTTTGGCACATTTTCCGCGTCAAAAAACTGTGTGAACTGACCCTTAGAACCTCACTATTGTAAGTAGATTTATCTGTCTGTCTCTCTATCGCTCTCATATCTATATGGTCAAGGAGGACACATGCTTGACAGAGGTGGGTTTGCCTACCGAAACGTTGCAGCTTTGTGTGCACTTTTTTTGATGTACCTGTCTGAATAAATCGACAGCAACTTTTTTACACTTCTAAAGAGTCTCAGTGGTGCTGTGTCCTCCTTGACCATATTGGTGTTGGATTCGCTATCCCATTGACAACGTGCACACTGGAGCTCACCTGCGTGCTGCTTTTTCTTCTTTGAAATATCTCATATCTATCTAGAAAGTCCACCATCCAGCAGTACCAGTATAACTTATGAGTGGGTGCACGCCTCAGGAACCCGATCACGGTTCCCAAATCTTCCAATATATCTCCAAGAATAGGCAGCACTCCAATTCAAAGTGGAAAAATGGGTTTTTAATTGCTCTCGTGCAACGTTGCGGCATTATTGCAGGAGCCTTTTTCAAGCAATAGAAAAGAAATGACCCGATCTTGCGTTATGACTGCCCTGTGTGTCCCATGTGAATAAGGAACCTACCTTTCATATCATTCCTATACATATTTTTTAATAGAGTATTTTTTCTTAGATATGGAGGTTAAATGGGAAACAAATGTTATCCTAGGATGGTTAGGGAATAAGGACACATAATATTCTTCTAAGTCAACTAATATGCCCCAGATCACACTGGAGCGTTTTCTTTGTATATTTGGCAATTACATTTTTCAACATAGAGGTAGGATCCTAATTCACATGGGACACATAGGGCAGTTATACCGCAGCATCGGGTCATTTATTTTCTAAATTGAGAAAGGATATAGACTTTACTTTTATGTAAATGATTATCGTTTCCCCTGAAGTAAAAGGGCCATCGGAAGATTCCTGACAGTTACGGCGTATGTGCGGACATGCGCATTGCGGAAAGTTAAGTAGAACACAGAATACTTGACCAAGATGGCCGATATTGAGCTTCAGATGTTATAGCCCATGCGCGGACATGCGCAGTACGGCACAACGACGATGCTTCCTTAGAATTAATGCTATTCCTTTAAGGGAGACTTTCAGGCATGCGCAATAAAGAAAATCACTTTTTCAACTTTGAAAGGCGTGCACCCACCATACTCTTCACTGGTGCGGCTGGATGGTGGATCTATCTATCTATCTAATCTATCTATCTAATCTATCTATCCTATCTATTCTATCTGTCTATCTATCTATCTATCTATCTATCTATCTATCTATCTATCTATCTATCTATCTATCTATCTATCTATCTATCTATCTATCTCATATCTATCTATCTATCTATCTATCTATCTATCTATCTATCTATCTATCTATCTATCTAACTATCTAACTATCTAACTATCTAACTATCTAACTATCTAACTATCTAACTATCTAACTATCTAACTATCTAACTATCTAACTATCTAACTATCTAACTATCTAACTATCTATCTCATGAATATGGAATGTTGGATATCAACATGCCTGATAATTTGTTCCGGTGGGGGATAAACCTATACCAGTGGTGTCTGTCAGTAGCTTACTTTCCTCTCCCCATTGAAAACACACAGACACTTGGCCGACGAGTTGGGAAGAATATCTCTTAGTCGAACAACCTATTGTAAAGTGTGTAGACCGCTTGGTTAGAAGTCCAACCAAGTGTAAACTTTGCTGTCGTGCATGCAATAGAGTATAAATGATAAGACTATGTTCACATTCGCAATTTGGCTTATATTTATAATGGAAGCTACAACGCTTTTCTGGATCCGTCATATGACGTATACCACCATCGCCCCACAGAATCAATAGACTTACAATGGGGTTTGTCCTTTTTCTGCATGGTGACTTATTTTGAAGGGACAAATAGCGCCGCATGCAGTGCTGTTTTTCCCATAAAATCTGATGAAATCTGAGAAAAAGAGCCTCCGACGCGGATGTGAACGCAGCCTCCGACGCGGATAAGAACGCAGCCTCCGACGCGGATGTGAACGCAGCCTCCGACGCGGATGTGAACGCAGCCTCCGACGCGGATGTGAACGCAGCCTCCGACGCGGATGTGAACGCAGCCTCCGACGCGGATGTGAACGCAGCCTCCGACGCGAATGTGAACGCAGCCTCCGACGCGGATGTGAACGGAGCCTCCGACGCGGATGTGAACGCAGCCTCCGACGCGGATGTGAACGCAGCCTCCGACGCGGATGTGAACGCAGCCTCCGACGCGGATGTGAACGCAGCCTCCGACGCGGATGTGAACGCAGCCTCCGACGCGGATGTGAACGCAGCCTCCGACGCGGATGTGAACGCAGCCTCCGACGCGGATGTGAACGCAGCCTCCGACGCGGATGTGAACGCAGCCTCCGACGCGGATGTGAACGCAGCCTCCGACGCGGATGTGAACGCAGCCTCCGACGCGGATGTGAACGCAGCCTCCGACGCGGATGTGAACGCAGCCTCCGACGCGGATGTGAACGCAGCCTCCGACGCGGATGTGAACGCAGCCTCCGACGCGGATGTGAACGGAGCCTCCGACGCGGATGTGAACGGAGCCTCCGACGCGGATGTGAACGCAGCCTCCGACGCGGATGTGAACGCAGCCTCCGACGCGGATGTGAACGCAGCCTCCGACGCGGATGTGAGTGGAGCCTCCGACGCGGATGTGAACGCAGCGTCCGACGCGGATGTGAACCTCTACTGTGAACATTTTTATGTTACTCCTCCCCCTCAATATTCCTTAATAAATTAAACCAGAGGTGTTTTCTATTCCAAGCAGGGGAGCATCAGCAATGTGATTAATGTGAACCTCTCCACGTCCTGGTCTTCGCAGCCGCTTCATCTATATATCTGACATGTTCCAAGAAATTACATTTGGCCGAATAGCTCCCTTTCATCAATACAAACAGCAACAGAAAATACATATATAACCCGTAATCTGACACTAATCTGGTCATGTGTCAGACTCGTCCCCGGAGATCGTATTATACTCCTCAACAAATGGCTGCCGAGTGGCTTTTAATTTTATTACAGAATCTTCCCTTCAGCTTCACTTTAATTTTCAAGCTATTCATGGTGGAGCTGAATACCTATTGAACTTTTAGAAGTCAGAGTATTTACAATGAAATGTATGATCAGCTGTTGGTTGGTTGTTGACCTCTATAATTAAGCCATTAACATGGACTTAAGTCACATGACCCATATTAATAAGACGCAACTACAAAAATTAAAGAGCCTTTCCACTTCCACTATTTTTCGGACTGTGAGACGGACAGGAATATAAGATGCACCCAATTTTAGACGACACGGCGGTCTAAGGTAATGGAGGGGTCTAGGCTAGTGGAGAGGATAATATTGCATATCCTTGTGGTCTATGGTTATGCCACCAGGTTTTTCTATAGCTCTTTAAGTGCACTCTGCCTGATCATTAGGGAAACGGTCAGGGTGGTCTGGGGACGGACCGTAAGATCATTTTTAACTTAGGAAATAGTTCTATTCAGTCTGATCTACCAGGTTCCTGAAGACTTACACTTAGTGAAGTAAAGGGGGTTAAATGAGATTAAGTGAAAGGTTTGCAGCAACCCTCATATCCATGGGTAGTGTCTGGTATTGTAGCTCAGCCTCTTTCAAACCAACCTGACCTGAGATCTTGTAGTTCCACACTGATCCTGAGATTGAGAGGGTTTCCCGCTCTTGGTATAATAAAAGCAGATAAATTATGGATGCCTGCATCTCCATTGCAAACAATGGGACTTAAAAATGCTAAACGTTATCCCATAGCACTCCAAGGTTTTCCATAACCTGTATTGGAGAGGTGTCTGGTTGAGTGATGCAATAGAGCGAGGCGGTGGAATTATCTGAGAAGGGCTGCTGATGTCACAGTTAGGAGGCCGTCTGAAGTCGAGCATGCGTGCTGCCGCTCCAGTCGAGCATGCGTGCTGCCGCTCCAGTCGAGCATGCGTGCTGCCGCTCCAGTCGAGCATGTGTGCTGCCGCTCCAGTCGAGCATGCGTGCTGCCTCTCCAGTCGAGCTCTATGGGAGGTTAGACCTCATTCACACGTCCTTGTCCTTTTTATATGGCCACACAACACAGATTCGCAAAACACATGGCTTCCATGTGCGGTCCGTGTTTTCAACAGACCATTCAATAGAATGGACGAGATTGATCCGTAAAAACTGACAGAAATAGGAGCTGCTCTGACTTTTGCGTATCAGGCACATGGATCTGCAAATAAATGGATGCATGCATGGCCCCACAGAAATGAATGGGTCAGTGTGCTATCCGTGAACCCCCCCCCCCCCCCTGTTGTTGGTAAAGCACAGAAGTAACTATGTGCTACGCTGGTCTTAGAACAGGGAATACAGGGAATAAAATAATAAACCGCCCAAACAGTCTATTGCAAACAAATGGTTATTTGTACGATGCTACCATCCCCCACACACTGTGATCTATAGTGGAGCCTAGCGCATGAGGACCCTATTTCTAGTGCTGATTCTCATTTAATAGAGATCTCGGATCTACATCATACATCATGGAGGGGTTTTTCATTGATGTCATTCCAGTGCCCTATCTTAGATAAGCTCTAGATTAATGGTGCTCAGGAAATACTGTCTTATTATATGGACAGTCACTGTAAATATTTTAACCCATGCTTATTAAAAAGAAAAAAAATATGTATGCACATAATTTAATTTAGACATTTGACATTTATTTCCAGCATGTTCCTTTGGTTGTACTACTGAGGTTCTATTTCTAATTTATAGATTGCATGTATTTGAATATAAATCTGTATCTTTTCTGCCCCTATTGAAATTAATAAAAACCCTCAAAGGGGGAGTTTTCATAACGGTCTCCTAGTCGAAATTTGGGTCGTATTGCTCCCTATATACAAGAATATAACTACTATAATACTGCCCCCTATATACAAGAATATAACTACTATAATACTGCCCCTATATACAAGAATATAACTACTATAATACTGTCTCCTATATACAAGAATATAACTACTATAATACTGCACCCTAATATGTACAAGAATATAACTACTATAATACTACCCCCTATGTACAAGAATAAAACTACTATAATACTGCCCCCTATATACAAGAATATAACTACTATAATACTGCCCCCTATATACAAGAATATAACTACTATAATACTGTCCACTATATACAAGAATATAACTACTATAATACTTCCCCTATGTACAAGAATATAACTACTATAATACTGCCCCCTATGTACAAGAATATAACTACTATAATACTGCCCCCTATATACAAGAATATAACTACTATAATACTGTCCACTATATACAAGAATATAACTACTATAATACTGCCCCAGTGTACAAGAATTTAACTACTATAATACTGCTTCCTATGTATAAGAATATAACTACTATAATACTGCCCTCTATATACAAGAATATAACTACTATAATACTGTCCACTATATGCAAGAATATAACTACTATAATACTGCCCCCTATATACAAGAATATAACTACTATAATACTGCCCCTATATACAAGAATATAACTACTATAATACTGTCCACTATATACAAGAATATAACTACTATAATACTGCCCCCTATATACAAGAATATAACTACTATAATACTGCCCCTATATACAAGAATATAACTACTATAATACTGCCTCCTATGTACAAGAATATAACTACTATAATACTGTCCACTATATACAAGAATATAACTACTATAATACTGCCTCCTATATACAAGAATATAACCACTATAATACTGCCCCCAATATACAAGAATATAACTACTATAATACTACCCCTTATGTACAAGAATATAACTACTATAATACTGCCCCTATATACAAGAACATAACTACTATAATACTGCACCTTATGTATATGAATATAACTATTATAATACTTCCCCTATATACAAGAATATAACTACTATAATACTGCCCCCTATGTACAAGAATAAAACTACTATAATACTGCCCCCTATATACAAGAATATAACTACTATAATACTGCCCCCTATGTACAGGAATATTCAAATTCTAACACTGCCCCCTATGGAGAAAAATGGGGACATACGTATGGGGCATTTAAACCCTATACACATGTATTACACTGCACATTGTTGCGTATTTGTGACACATATGAACGTGGTCATCCATTACAATTCCTTGCCTTACTTGCTGTTTTAAGATTCTGCTGGAGTGCGCTGTATTATATTGTAGAAAAATGGATTCTCGATTGTTTGGCATGTTTATCCTCTGACTGACAACAGGGCACTTTACCTTGGCACAGTGTATGTGAATCACTTTCAGGCCCCGGTTTATCCACATTAGGCCGGTGCAGACACATGCATTAAACCTGACGTTGGCAACTCCTCTGCTGCAAAGAGGCTCTATCATTATAAATCTCCATATTCAGACGAGCTCTGAACTGTGTATTGCGTGGTCACCCTCCCTGATCCTCTCTATGCTGAGCTATATGGCGATGCACTTTCCTAAACTCTGAATGAAACGTGTGGTTCCTGGGAGAGCAGGCCATGAATTATACAGCGAGATGTCCTGTCAGATAAATGTCTCTCTGTGAACACATTTGGATATAAAAGACTGACGATGTCGCGAGGCCTCGGCAGCGCTGTCAATTTCCTCTTGATGATGGTGGCATTTGAAAGTGCTGAGACAGACAACAATAACTTTGTCACTGACTCCAGGGTAACTTTTGGCAGCGGTGACGGTGCTTCGTGTACTTTGGGGTTTATGTGTGCCAAGCGTCCGTGGTGGAGAAGCCATCGTATTTGAATTACTTTACATGCCAGTGAGGGGCTCAGGAAGGAGATGTGTGTTTTCAGCTGCTGCGTCTGCATTTTATATCGGCTTCTCCTCAGTAATACCGTAATCATGTATTGTTGAATTTGGCGGTAATGGAGGCTCTGAATTGGATTTAAAGAGACAGTGGCACTTGTAGGGCCATGTCGGGATACATTCCAAGATCTTGAAAATGATTTGTGGTGTAAGGACGCCTAATATGTAAAGAAGACGGATGTGAGTTGTCATAGTAATACCATGGGCTCTTGTATTAAACTGCAGTGCAAGTCCTTATCCATCTAAACGCCCCATAAGTGCCACCCACAAGCCCTGGCGTTAGCCACAGCCATCCATTGCTAGTTCAAGTCACAGAGCCCCAACCGTAATAAATACTCACTTTCCCGTCCTCTTGGCGTTTTGCTCCTCCTTTTACAGTAAGATGTTAGCGGCGTATTCTTAGCCGCCTACATAAAACTTCCTCTTCCTCGACTGCATGTCGGCATGCCACGGGCAGCGCGGTGGCTCAGTGGTTAGCACTGTAAGGACCTGTTTACATCAGCGTTGTGTGTCGACTGCGCTATTGATTCCATCAACAAAACGGAAACTTGACGGAATGGTCACAAGCAGAAACCATTAGCAATGTTTCCCTCACCAATGATGCAAACGGAACCTAAGGTTTCCGTTTGCCTTTCCGTTGAGGGGTTCTCCCGACGGAACCCCTCTACGGAAAGCCAATGCTGATCTGAACAGGCCCTTAGCTCTGCAGCGCTGGAGCCCTGGATTCAAATCCAACCAAGGACAAGATCTGCAGCTTATATGTTCTCTACATGTTTGTGTGGGTTTCCTCTGGGTACTTTGCTTTACTCTCACACTCCAAAAACATACACAGATAGGGTTTTTAGATTGTGAGCCCCACTGGAGACAGTGAGTGAGGACAACCTCTGTACAGCGCTGCGGAGTATGTTGGCGTTATATAAGTAAAATAAATAAATAAAATTGTGAGCAGCAAATGTAAATGGGGTTTCCGGGTTTTGAAAATGTGGTTATAGCTGCATATAAGAAAAAAAAGGAGTGCTATCATTTCCCCCAGCCATCTGATGCTCAGGCGGCACTCCCGGAGATTGGTTACGTGCACGTAGTATGTAAACTGCTGCATACATTTATGCCAGAAATACCATTCGTGACGGATGAGCCCTCTGATTTGCTGCAGTGATTCACATTCTACGCGCGTGTGAACTATCACTGGGAATGGATAGGTAAGTACTGCTTATTTTTCTCATTTGCAGTCATTACCCCAACATTTTTAAAAACCCAGATAAGTCCCTTAAAAGGGTTTTCCCAAAAACATAAATTCTCTCCTATCCATAGGATTGGTGATAAATTTCTGATAGCTGGGGGCCTCACCCCTGGGACCCCTACTGACTATGAGAAAGGGGGTCCTGACCCACAGTGAAGAGGACATTGAATGAAGCGGCGGAAGAGCAAGCGAGCTGCTGCTACATTCATTGTCTATGGGAATGACTGAAAGAGCTCAGTACAGTGCTCGGCTGTCCCGTTATTTTCATAGACAGTGAATGGAGCGGCGGACGAGCATGCAAACTGCTTCTACATTCAATGTCTAAGGCTGGGTTCACACGAGCATGTTACGTCCGTAATGGACAGAACGTATTTCGGCCGCAAGTCCCGGACC
Source organism: Rhinoderma darwinii (assembly GCF_050947455.1). Classification (NCBI taxonomy): domain Eukaryota; kingdom Metazoa; phylum Chordata; class Amphibia; order Anura; family Rhinodermatidae; genus Rhinoderma; species Rhinoderma darwinii. The sequence continues at coordinate 598,079,755 of NC_134687.1, forward strand.
GAACACACTGCAGGGAGCCGGGCTCCTAGCATCATAGTTTTGTACGATGCTAGGAGTCCGTGCCTCGCTGCGGGACAACTGTCCCGTACTGTAATCATGTTTTCAGTACGGGACAGTAGTTCCACGGAGAGGCAGATAGATAGATAGATAGATAGATAGATAGATAGATAGATAGAATTACATATTAGACTGAAATTTAGACGAGTGTTCCAACAGACACTCACGCCAGGAACTTTATCCAGCATCCTAATCAGGAGATTTCATACCGATATATATCGACAGAGGAGAAATAACACACAGACGCTGCTGGTATGCTCAAAATACTCCTCTGGGGGTTTATTGCCAAACTCAATGACAATAATATCATTCAAAAGTGGTGTAGGCGTGAGGTTAACCAGTCAGAGGCAATGTGACAATATTTCTTATTCAGCCAATAGCAGACCATAAGTATATTTCAAATACGTAATTATAATTCTTCATTAAAATGCTGACATCAGGTAACACCTGGAGACAAGCATACCATGGGGTGGTGTTAACTGTTGAGAATTGAGCAGAACTATGTAGAGGAAAGGTCATTAAAATAATGGAGAATACATATCGAAGTAATTTGACATCCTGCTTGATAATTCATAATGTAATTTAATACAGAGAATATAAGCAAATAAACCATCCTTCACAACAGTTATCATTCATCTGTAATCATTGATACTTCATTATATTTATAGGAAAATTATTCCACATCGATTTTGGTTACATCCTGGGAAGGGACCCCAAGCCTCTGCCACCACCCATGAAGCTGAACAAAGAGATGGTGGAAGGAATGGGAGGGACACAGAGCGAGCAGTACCAGGCTTTCCGCAAACAGTGTTACACCGCTTTCCTGCACCTACGCAGGTAAGTGTATGTTCCGGTCCTATCTCCTGGTGTATGGTGAATATATTGCTTCATACAATTCAGGAGACTTTGATCACATATAGAAATTTTCCTACTATGAAACTCATTCAGTTTTTTTTACAACAGCCTTGCTCAGACTTGGAGAAGTTGCAATACTTTGCCACAAAGCTTCATGGCCCCTTAATTTTTGGACCATAAAAAATGTACGGTAAAATTCCTTTAATTCTGCCGATGATAAACCAGAAACTCTGATAATCCATTACATATCAGGACCTGCCAGTCTAAAGGCTATGTATACTAAAATTATAAATGGAGTAACTTTTCATTAAAAACGTCCTATCATTTTGTGTCGACAGCTCCTATGCAGACCTGTCCTGTCCCCATGGTAACAGACAACAAACTCAACCTCCAAATAACTTCTCGCAGTTAAAAAAAATACAATTTGAGCAATGCGTGACATGTAGGATAGACAGGTTAATCTCGCTTCTATTGTCAGACACGAGGAAGGAAGGATGCGGCCCTTGATTAATAACACGCCATTAAAGACCCAGTAATCCATTACCGGTGACAGGTTATAGAGAAAGTGTTATTGTGTCTCCTTCCAAATAAGACAAAGCGTCTTTCAGATTTCATCTGTTAGTTTGTCATATCAGTATTTGTACAGAAATAACCGGCACTCATTAGATAGAACACTCACCCTATTAAATACCAATTATAGTTAAAAGGTGAGGTCCCATTTATGGTCAATCAACAAACTATTCCATAAATGTCTGGGGGTTTGACTGTTATGACCCTATTCTCAGGATATGGGATTTCCCACTGATGATATATTTATGGCTTTCCAAAGCTTATAAGTTATCACAAACTTAACTCTGCTACATCAGTACCAGTTCTTACTTTGGGCACTGAATCTGTTTTTGGTCCCTGTCTGGTTTTGCTCACATTTAAAGGGACACACTCCCATTATGGTATTCCGTGTGTCATTCTTTCACCTGTTATTTTTCTTGCTGCTACTATCTGTATATATCAGACTGGTTGCTCAGCAGTGTGAATCAGACTCGGTGACACGCTTTCTCTACTTGTCTGTGGAGATCTATGTGTCACGCATCACAGGCTTCAGCCGTTCCTGTACCACACTAGTTCTGCACAGGAGGAACATAAACTTCTATCATCAGCTACCACTGATACTTAGACAGGTTCCTGTCACACAGGTATAATGTAGAAGAATATAGTGCAGCCTCCCTGGCTTTATACTTATGGTTTCTCAGCATATTTAGGGAAATATAAAGAGAATGAGCATGCAGAAATTATATGGTCTTTAGCTGGTTATGTGATGCTGTGCTGAAGAATTATGGGATTGATAGCAAAGCAGAGAGGAAGAGAAAGCTGGGGAAATCTAACAAGCAATATGGAGGCTTTTTCTAAGCACAGGCAAGGCTGCAGTTTATAAATTAAGTACATTATACATAAAAGAAGTGTCGAGTGTGGTATACAGTCAAGTGGGGAATGCAGACATAAAGTTGTGTTACCGTTGGAGGTCTTCTCTACGTCCCTGGTATAATGCTTGGCTATCTGATCTGATTCTGGTCACATCCTTGTTCCACTACTATTCTTGATCCAACGGCTAGTTCTCATTTCTGGGGGTTCTAGTTCAACACCAGTTCTCTTTAATCAGAGACTTCTCTGAATGGGGCACATTTCATACTTTGCAGGCAAGGAGGTGGGGTGCTTAAAAGGTGATTATTAGGAAGATAAATAGACTTAAAACCTTGGTTTACTCTATGTTGATCTGTTCATCGTACAGAGGATCTATGCTATGGAATTTGTTCCATAACCCAGCAAAAAAAAAAAAAAAACTTGCATATGCCCATGAATCCTAAATGCATTCAATTATCTCAGCTGTTTGTGCCCCAAGCAGCTGTCTAATATATACCATTGTCTACCATATGATCTGCCATGTGGCTGTGGTTTCTGTCACCTAAAGGCTCAACCCCCCCCCTCCCCCCATTTATTTTCTCCATCGTAGATGTACCGTATCCGACTGACAAGAACCTTTTTTTTAGTTTACGGCCTTTTTGAAATTAAGTTTATCATTTAAACAAGATGAAAAATTTGTTGGTGACAGGAAGTAGCTAGCTTCTACACATAATTGTTTTACAGGAACTGATATAGCTTGCAGCCTGGGACTGCATGAAAAATAATATAAGACATGGATTAACAAACTAATAAGCCGAGACACAGACCCTGAGCAGATTAGCAAATTTGGAACATTTGCACTAACTCTCTGAACGAACTGTACTTTACATTACAGATCCAGCCATTTTCTGTGACATTTCATTGTCTGTTGCATACAAACAGTACTATTGATGCAGATGTGTTCTTCCTTTCCTCTGATCTCAACATATCCAGAGATGTGTGGCGCGAGATGACTAGCTTTGAAACAAAACATGATTTTGCGGTACTCTGTCACGAGATGTCTATGCTATGTGTGTCTATGGGTGGCCACCCAGTGGTTGTAATATAAGTTGCAGCTTGTCAAGCGTTTTGCTAGCATGTCGTGATATAGTATTGAAATAGTTTCATGGGAAATTTTAATTCCTTAACCAAATTCAAGCAACGGTAAGGTTGGACACAACTGCACTTGACCCTCACTATATTTTACAAGGCAGGTGCCTGTAAAAAAAAAATGGCCGTTCGGCAATAAATTTGAATTAAAACTGATGAAATAAAGCTTTCTTGTGTAATTGAAAGCTCATTTTCCTGTACTTGTTTTATCGTTGTGTAATTACAGGACGAGTGGGGAAATAATTAGATCCCTGCCCTTTTAAATATACTAGATGATACAACAGATAAAAGTTAATAACACTTCATACTTTAATTAACTTAATAATTAATATCCTTCTGTAAAGGATCTGCCAGGCACTGCGGGGTTAACTCCCAGAACTAATCAGTCAGCACCTGAGAATACATCCCTGAGACTGACTCCTGCTTCCACCATTCAGGCTGGCAGGCTTAGGAGTGGGAGAGCCTATCGTAACCTGGCCAGACTCAGCTAGCTCCCGCCCTCGGTCTATTTAAGCCTGCACTTCCTGTCCCTCGGTGCTTGTTATTGCTTTTGTTTCCTTCCTTGTGGTTCCTGGCCCAGCTACAGCTCCTGCTATTTTTGATCCTGCTCCATACCGACCCTGGCTTACCGACTACTCTTCTGCTTTTCGTTTTGTACCTCGCACACTCCTGGCTTGACTCGGCTCGTTCACCACTCTGGTTGCTCACGGTGTTGCCGTGGGCAACGGCCCCTTTTCCTTGCTTGTGTTCCTTGTATGTTTGTCGTGCACTTACTGAGCGCAGGGACCGCCGCCCAGTTGTCCCTCTACGCCTAGGGCGGGTCGTTGCAAGTAGGCAGGGACAGAGTGGCGGGTAGATTAGGGCTCACTTGTCCGTCTCCCTACCCCCTGCCGTTACATAATAACAAGCCCATACCTAGTCTACCCCTGGTCCCTGACACCACTATGGATCCCCGTGAGACCCTGGCTCAGCAAATGCAGGGTCTCTCCCTACAGGTCCAGGCCCTGGCTCAGAGGGTCAACCAGCCTGATGCTACCCTAGTAGTTCCCCGCACCGCACCTCTTGAACCCCACCTCAAGTTGCCCGACCGGTTCTCAGGGGACAGGAGGACTTTTCTCTCCTTTCGGGAGAGTTGTAGGCTTTACTTTCGTTTAAAGCCTCATTCCTCAGGTTCTGAGAGCCAGCGGGTGGGTATAATTATGTCCCGGCTCCAGGAAGGGCCCCAAGAGTGGGCCTTCTCCTTGGCTCCTGACGCCCCTGAACTTTCCTCCGTTGATTGTTTCTTTTCTGCTCTCGGACTTATTTATGACGAGACTGACAGGACTGCCTTTGCCGAGAGTCAGCTGGTGACCTTAAGTCAGGGTAAGAGACCTGTTGAGGAGTATTGCTCTGACTTTCGGAAGTGGTGCGTAGCTTCTCGGTGGAATGACCCTGCCTTAAGGTGCCAGTTTAGGTTGGGTCTGTCGAATGCCCTGAAAGACCTGCTAGTTAGCTATCCCTCTTCTGACTCCCTAGACCAGGTTATGGCTTTAGCGATACGACTTGACCGACGTCTCAGGGAACGACAACGTGAACGTTTATGTGTTTTCTCCTCCGACTCCCCCATGATGCCTCCCGAAGCTCCGTTGCTTCGTTCCTCCCCGAAAGATTCAGAGATACCTATGCAACTCGGGGCCTCCGTGTCCCCCCAACAACGTAGAGAATTCCGCAGGAAGAATGGTCTCTGCTTCTACTGTGGGGACGACAAGCATCAAGTGAACAACTGTCCTAAGCGTAAGGTTGCAGCCAGAGAACTTCCGCGTCTAAGTGATCATCGGGGAGGTCACTTGGGCGCACAGGTATTTCCCGTAAATATGAAACGTACTAAGATCTTGCTTCCCTTTCAGGTCTCTTTTGGTGGTAGGTCTGCTACCGGCAGTGCTTTCGTGGATTCAGGGTCCTCTACTAATATCATGTCTGTGGAATTTGCTATGTCCCTTGCTATGCCTCTTATTGATTTGCCTAAACCTGTCCCGGTAGTGGGTATCGACGCCACTCCTCTTGCTAATGGTTATTTTACACAGCATACCCCTGTTTTTGAACTCCTTGTTGGCTCCATGCATTTGGAGCAATGCTCTGTACTGTTGATGCAGGGATTATCGTACGATTTGGTGCTAGGTCTTCCCTGGTTGCAGTTGCATAATCCTACGTTTGACTGGAATACTGGGGAGCTAACCAAATGGGGTAATGAATGTTGTACGTCATGTTTTTCTGTTAATTCTATTTCTCCCCCTAAGGAGGCGAATACGCTACCCGAGTTTGTTCAGGACTTCGCTGATGTTTTCTCTAGGGAGGCCTCCGAAGTGTTACCTCCTCATAGAGAATACGATTGCGCTATCGAATTGGTACCAGGAGCTAAGCTTCCTAAGGGTAGGATATTTAATCTTTCTTGTCCCGAACGTGAAGCTATGAGAGTGTATATCCAGGAATCCCTGGCCAAGGGTTACATTCGTCCCTCTTCTTCTCCGGTAGGTGCTGGCTTCTTCTTCGTGGGGAAGAAGGATGGTGGTCTTAGGCCATGCATTGACTACCGTAGCCTGAATAAGGTCACGGTAAGGAACCAGTATCCCCTTCCTTTGATTCCTGATCTCTTTAATCAGGTTCAGGGGGCCCAATGGTTTTCTAAATTGGATCTACGGGGGGCGTATAACCTTATTCGCATCAAAGAGGGGGATGAGTGGAAGACTGCGTTTAACACGCCCGAAGGCCATTTCGAATACCTCGTCATGCCCTTTGGGTTGTGTAATGCCCCTGCGGTCTTCCAGAATTTCATAAATGAGATTTTGAGAAATTACCTTGGGATTTTTCTGGTAGTGTACCTTGATGACATACTGGTGTTTTCCAAGGACTGGTCCTCCCACGTGGAGCATGTCAGGAAGGTGCTCCAGGTCCTTCGGGAAAATAAACTGTTTGCCAAAACCGAAAAATGTGTGTTTGGGGTACAGGAGATTCCATTTTTGGGTCAAATCCTCACTCCTCATGAATTCCGCATGGACCCAGCCAAGGTTCAGGCTGTGGCGGAATGGGTCCAACCTGCCTCCCTGAAGGCGTTACAGTGTTTTTTGGGGTTTGCTAATTATTACAGGAGATTTATTGCTAACTTCTCGGTCATCGCTAAGCCCCTTACGGACCTCACTCGCAAAGGTGCTGATCTCCTCCACTGGCCTCCTGAGGCTGTCCAGGCTTTTGAGGTCCTTAAGAAGTGCTTTGTCTCGGCCCCGGTGCTGGTTCAGCCCAACCAAATGGAGCCATTTATCGTGGAAGTTGACGCATCTGAGGTGGGAGTGGGGGCTGTCTTGTCCCAGGGTACCAGGTCCCTCACCCATCTCCGCCCCTGTGCCTACTTCTCCAGGAAGTTTTCGCCAACTGAAAGTAACTATGATATTGGCAACCGCGAACTCTTAGCCATTAAATGGGCATTTGAAGAGTGGCGCCACTTCCTGGAGGGGGCTAGGCACCAGGTAACGGTCCTTACCGACCACAAGAATCTGGTGTTCCTAGAATCTGCCCGGAGGCTAAACCCGAGACAAGCTCGATGGGCGTTATTTTTTACCAGATTCAATTTTTTGGTTACCTATAGGGCTGGGTCTAAAAATATTAAGGCTGATGCACTGTCGCGTAGCTTCATGGCCAGCCCTCCTTCGGAGGAAGATCCTGCTTGTATTTTGCCTCCAGGTATAATCATTTCCTCTATCGATTCTGATTTAGTCTCTGAAATTGCTGCTGATCAAGGTGCAGCTCCCGGGAACCTTCCTGAGAACAAGCTGTTTGTTCCCCTGCAATTCCGGCTAAGGGTACTTAGGGAAAATCATGATTCCGCACTATCTGGCCATCCAGGCATCCTGGGTACCAAACACCTCATTACCAGAAATTATTGGTGGCCTAGGTTGCCTAAAGACGTTAAGGCCTACGTCGCCGCTTGTGAGGTTTGTGCTAGGTCCAAGACTCCCAGGTCCCGACCAGCGGGCTTACTGCGTTCGTTGCCCATTCCCCAGAGACCTTGGACACATATCTCCATGGATTTTATCACCGATTTGCCTCCATCCCAAGGCAAGTCGGTGGTGTGGGTGGTGGTGGACCGCTTCAGTAAGATGTGCCACTTTGTGCCCCTCAAGAAACTACCCAACGCCAAAACGTTGGCTACCTTGTTTGTCAAACACATCCTGCGTCTCCATGGGGTCCCTGTCAATATTGTTTCGGACAGAGGGGTACAATTTGTTTCATTGTTTTGGAGAGCCTTCTGTATGAAGTTGGGGATTGATCTGTCCTTCTCCTCTGCCTTCCATCCTGAAACCAATGGCCAAACGGAGAGGACTAATCAGTCTCTAGAACAATACTTAAGGTGTTTTGTCTCTGACTGTCAATTTGATTGGGTCTCTTTCATTCCCCTCGCCGAATTTTCCCTTAATAACCGGGTCAGTAACTCGTCTGGGGTCTCTCCTTTTTTTTGTAATTTTGGGTTTAATCCACGGTTCTCCTCCGTTTCACCTGGTAGTTCCAACAATCCTGAGGTAGAGGTCGTTCATCGGGAACTGTGCACAGTCTGGGCCCAGGTTCAGAAAAACCTAGAGGTGTCCCAGAGCGTACAAAAAACTCAGGCTGATAAAAAACGTTCTGCTAACCCCCTGTTTATGGTCGGGGATCTGGTGTGGTTGTCGTCTAGGAACTTGCGTCTCAAGGTTCCGTCCAAGAAGTTTGCTCCCCGGTTTATTGGGCCGTATAAGGTCATTGAGGTCCTCAATCCTGTCTCCTTCCGGCTGGAGTTACCCCCGTCTTTTCGGATACACGACGTGTTTCATGCCTCCCTCCTCAAACGCTGCTCCCCATCCTTGGCTCCCTCGAGGAGACCTCCTGTTCCCATCCTCACCCCGGAGGGGGTGGAATTCGAGGTGGCCAGGATTGTGGACAGCAAGATGGTCCAAGGCTCCCTCCAGTACCTGGTCCATTGGAGAGGATACGGGCCCGAGGAGAGGACTTGGGTACCCGCCCGGGATGTTCACGCTGGGGTATTGGTCAGGAGGTTCCACCTGCGTTTCCCCAGTAAGCCAGGTCCACTTAGAAAGGGTCCGGTGGCCCCTCATAAAAGGGGGGGTACTGTAAAGGATCTGCCAGGCACTGCGGGGTTAACTCCCAGAACTAATCAGTCAGCACCTGAGAATACATCCCTGAGACTGACTCCTGCTTCCACCATTCAGGCTGGCAGGCTTAGGAGTGGGAGAGCCTATCGTAACCTGGCCAGACTCAGCTAGCTCCCGCCCTCGGTCTATTTAAGCCTGCACTTCCTGTCCCTCGGTGCTTGTTATTGCTTTTGTTTCCTTCCTTGTGGTTCCTGGCCCAGCTACAGCTCCTGCTATTTTTGATCCTGCTCCATACCGACCCTGGCTTACCGACTACTCTTCTGCTTTTCGTTTTGTACCTCGCACACTCCTGGCTTGACTCGGCTCGTTCACCACTCTGGTTGCTCACGGTGTTGCCGTGGGCAACGGCCCCTTTTCCTTGCTTGTGTTCCTTGTATGTTTGTCGTGTTTGTCGTGCACTTACTGAGCGCAGGGACCGCCGCCAAGTTGTACCTCGTCGCCTAGGGCGGGTCGTTGCAAGTAGGCAGGGACAGAGTGGCGGGTAGATTAGGGCTCACTTGTCCGTCTCCCTACACCTTCCTTCCTTACAATGGCCTGATGTCGAATCCTTTTTTGGAATTATAATGTCCAGGGTCTTGTGACTGCTCAGTGAGACATCAACAGTTGAGTGTTTGTACAGATGCAGCAGAGCTGAGTTTTTCTTGACTCGTTTCGTCTGCAGACAAACTTATAGTGAAATCCCAGTGGATTTCTGTGTTACCATGAGTTGCGCCAAATGACTAACGCGGCACTGCATCTAACAAAACAAAAGCATTGTAACCTGTTTGGACTGATTGATTGACATCTTCGGATTTGCTGCGGTTTTAGTACATGTCATTCCGCTTCCAAGAGCTTCAAGGAGAGATGTGCCTGGAGAGGCCCGAGCCATGGCGCCTATCTCTACAATTAAAATCATGGTGATAGGAGGATTAAGGAGAGAAAATACAGTACTGTGCAAAAGTTTTAGGCAGTTGTGGAAATATGCTGCAAAGTAAGAATGCTTTCAATAATAGAAGTGTTAATAGGTCGTTTTTTAGTAATTAACAAAATACAAAGTGAATGAATAGAAGAGCAATCTAAATCAAATTAATATTTGGTGTGACCACCATTTGCATTCAAAACCGCATAATCTTAACCAAAACCCCAACTCCATTTGCTGAACTGCATCCCCAAACTTGCAAGGAGCCTCCACCGTGCTTCACTGTTGCCTGCAGACACTCATTATTGTACCTCTCTCCAACCCTTCAGCGAACAAACTTCCTTCTGTTACAGACAAGTTTTAACATTTTTACTCATCAGTCCAGAGCACCTACTGACATTTTTCTGCACCCCAGTCTCTTTGTTTTTGTGCATAGTTGAGTCGCATGGCCTTGTTTCCACGTCGAAGGTGTTGCTTTTTGGCCGCAATTCTTCCATGAAGACCACTTCTGGCCAGACTTCTCCAAACAATAAATGGGTGTACCTGGGTCCCACTGGTTTCTGCCAGTACTAAGCTGATGGCACTGCTGGACATCTGATTAAGAAGGGAAGTAAGCATGATGTGTCTTTGATCTGCTGCACTAAGTTTCCTTGGCCGAGTCCTGCGTCTACAGTCCTCAACGTTGCCCATTTCTTTGTGCTTCTTCAAAAGAACCTGAACAGTACATCTTGGAACCCCAATCCAAAATTTTGCCTGAAGAGACCTTGCTCATGCAGTATAATTAGCTTGTGTCTTGTTGCTGTGCTCAGTCTTGCCATGGTGGACCTGTGAAATAAAACTGTCTTCCACAACCTCACCTTTGTAGCAGAGTTTGGCTGTTTTTCATCCAGTTATAAGCTTCTGTTTATGTTACAGTTAATGACTGTATTTTAATCTACATATGAAAATGATGATCATTATCACCTGTTTGGTATAATTAATTAATCATACACTTGACAATAATCCTACAAAATCCATGAGGTTGTGCAAGTGTACCTAGAAGAATTGATGCTGTTTTGAAGGCAAAGGGTGGTCACACCAAATATTGATTTTGATTTTGATTTCCCTTCTGTTTATTCACTTTGTATTTTGTTAATAGATTAAAAAAAACTATTAACACTTCCATTTTTGAAAGCATTCTTACTTTGCAGCGTTTTCACACAACTGCCTAAAACTTTTGCACTGTATATTCCAGACCGGTTTTTAAGTTTTGCCTGGACTAGTCCTTTAAAAATGTCCTATTGTACACAGTTTTATGTGAGCTTTGAGGAAATTTGTCTTTTTCTTAGTACTTCCTTAGAATCTTGATCAGTCGCCATTTAAGAGAAGAAAAGCGTTGAGCGACAGACACAAAGTTCCTTAAACAGTTTTATAATAAAATAGATTAGGTAGAGATTGGGTAAATTCTCTGAAGCTTTAGATTGCCATGGAAACACTGAAAACACATAATGTCCAGTATTTTCTACAGACATGTCTGGTTTATAGTTAGCGTTTCTGAGTTTGAAAAAGCTTTGATACAGGCCCAGTGGGAATCTGGAACAGAAGAGAGATAAAGGGAGGGAATCATGTTGGGCTCCAATGTGGAGGGGGTCCAAATTTCCAGACTCTTTTTGATGTTTAAATATTTTGTAATTTTATTTAGAGTTTCTCCTTTATTTTCCTCCCCCCTGTATATCTACATTTTTCTCCATCCTGCTATCCTGTATTTCTACATATTCCTCTATCCTCCTCCTGTATATCTACATCTTCCCCCATCCTCCTCTCCCATATATCCACATCTTTCTCCATCCTCCTCTCCCATATATCTACATCTTCCCCCATCCTCCTCTCCCATATATCCACATCTTTCTCCATCCTCCTCTCCCATATATCCACATCTTTCTCCATCCTCCTCTCCCATATATCTACATCTTCCCCATCCTCCTCTCCCATATATCCACATCTTTCTCCATCCTCCTCTCTTGTATTTCTTTCATCTTCCTTCATCCTCCTCTCCCGTATATCTACATCTTCCTCCTTTGTTCCTGTATATCTATATCTTCCTTCATCCTTCCCTTCTTTATATCTGCTTCTTTTTTCTTATGGTCCTCTGTTATTGGATCTCAGTGTTGTAGTGGGTTGATATGATATCGCACCTTCTGGTGTCATTCGAGGGAACTTTTTATTGATCACAGTGGCATTACTAGATAAGTAACAGAGTAATTCAATCGGCTACAATTTTTGGAAACTGTATCTCTGCTTTTCCTTTGATACAATTAGCAGCTCCTCTGCCTGGTGACCTGCAGATCTCCCGGGAGCCCCTGTCTGTCCTTCATATGACTTCAGTCTTCAGCTTTCTTCTACTTCCCCATGTGTAATTAAAGGTGTTATCTGTGTTTATTAGACAGATTTGCTTTAAGATGATTCTCTGTTAGTAGTAGAAAAAGCGAGAGTTATGCTCTCATCTCAACCCATGAGAATGCTCTAACTTTGTGGTTGGCAGTGGGTCAGAACATTTAATAGGCTACCATTGGCAAGTTGATGGGGAACTCTCCCTCTAAACATTTAATTTCCCATAGACACTGTTTACCTATGATTGAAATAGGAATATTTTTTGGCCATAGTGTTAGTTTAACAGTGACCAGAATATATACGGACTACTGCTTACCAACTAAGGTCACACCTCTGGATCCCCAGTGATCTTATGATGTCACTTGTGTCACTTGTATTTAGTAGAAGGTCTGGGGTGGAGGGAGGATTCGTTCTTACATACAGATTTTCTGCCAAAATGGTGAGGAATTATTTTTGTCCCAGCCTTCAAAATTGTGGATTTGAAACGGTCCATTAGGCTTTATTCAGACGACAGTAAATATCGTCCATGTAATGGCCGTCTTTTGAACGACTGTCACACGGCTGCATGTATGTCTATGGGGTTGTTCTTCACGTGGCCATTGTTTTAACAGACCGTGTGAAGGGCCTGTGAAAAAAACAGGGCATGTCATAAATAGGTAATGTCCTAATTTTTGTCCGTTTTCACGGATCCCTCAATATACTCAAGTCTATGAGGGATCCGTGAAAACGGGTCCCGCAAGGGTGCGATTTGGACGTGAAAAACGTCAATTTTTCACATCTGAGTTCAGTATTTTTTAATAAGTATCATGTAATTCTTTATTGCTAATTTCTGGAGGTCCCAACAATGGGACACCCCTCATTAGCACGCGAACCGCTTACTATAAGGAGTAACTCTAATATTTTAAAGGTTGTACAAACAAGACAACACCCTGCATGAAATATATATATATATATATATATATTTTTTTATTAATTTGGTTTAATGATGTTACAGAAAGAAACATTCAAGTCAAGGGGGGTGAAAACTTTTCATTGAAACTGTAAATAGTCGCTTCACTTAATACGTTATTTTAACCTTTTTTTTCTTTTGTGTGATTTTTTTCTTTTTAGGTATTCCAACTTGATCTTAAATCTTTTTTCCCTGATGGTTGATGCCAACATTCCAGACATTGCGCTAGAGCCAGACAAGACCGTTAAAAAGGTAAACCGAGCACAACTCCTTACTGTGCCTTTCATTATTTATTTTTGGTGTATAAGTCTGCACACTTGAAAGCAACTATTTTTACTATTATAAGTGTAAGTTTGCTACACCTAACGAAAAGTATTGATTCTCATTGTGGGGATCCAGCTGGTAGGGAATCTTTAGAGCAATGCTTCCTGGGAAACATATGCAAAATAGTTATTTTTTAGAAGGAAGAAAAGTTCCTCTCCTATCGGTGGCTACCCTATAAGTAAGTGAGCCTTTAAAAAACCTTAAAACATGACTCCTGTTATCCAAACCAGACACACTCATCTTTAGACATCACTGTTTCGGAGTTGCCGCTCCTCGTAAACAGTATGAGTTGCTTAATGCCCAAGTGGGCATGTTTTTACTTTAGACCAAGTGGGCGTTGTACAGAGGAGTGTATGACGCTGACCAATCAGTCATTACTGTCACCTACGTTATAGCGCCTATCTCCTTATGTAGGAGATCGGGCACTTATAATGTGGTGACAGAGCCTCTAAGTTTTTTTAATAGGATTTAAAAAAAAATTATAATAATTATGGCGAAGTTGCAATGAATTTTCTGAATTGGCATAAATTAGCAATATTTTCAGCATATTCTATGAATCCTGATGAAATTCATTAATTTTACCATATTTATCTAAATTATTTTTTTGAATGTATAATATAAAGTTCTGCAAATTTCTGACGTAGTTTGCATTTCAGTTCCTCAGAATTTGAAAGATCTCTTTTTGCCCACAGTGAATAGAAACATTCCTGTTTAAATCTAAAGACTGAAAACTGGTACAGTTACTACTTATGTATGTTACAATCTTCCACAGTGGGTGATTAAATAGGCCAGGACCGGCAGGTCAGATACTGTAGCCCCTCCCACTTCCCCTGACTTTTAACCATGAATTTGTTATTTCTGAGAAATTATAATTTGACACAAAATTACATAACGGTGTCAGTGTGCATGAAGTGCTGCGTGGCATTTTGACAATGTGCCAGGTGTCTACTTTCAGAAAATATATGGGTATCGGGGTTTAGTATGAATTTTTTTTATTTTATCATTGGGGTTTTCAAAGTGTGAAAATTGTCCTGTCTTCGGTGCAAAATGTCCAAAAACCCCTGACCGCGAAAGGGTTAATTGTACATTGAAACCAATGTGGCTGCACTACTGCAGCTATTGTGGAACATGGGACAGGCACAATGCAATAAAAGGGGGCACGTTGAATCATATGACTCCCTTGCATCCATCATTGTACAGCTTAAAGAGGCTCTGTCACCACATTATAAGTGCCCTGTCTCCTACATAATGACACAGGCGCTGTAATGTAGGTGACAGCAGTGCTTTTTATTTAGAAAAACGATCTATTTTCACCAAGCGATTTTAGCTTTATGCTAATAACTTTCTTAATGGACAACTGGGCGTGTTTTTACTTTTGACCAAGTGGGCGTTGTAAAGAGAAGTGTATGACGCTGACCAATCCGTGACCAATCCGCATCATACACTTCTCTACATTCATCTAATCAGCGCATAGGGATCCTGCTTTGTTCGCTATGTGCTGTCACATACACCCACATTAACGTTACTGAAGTGTTTAGACAGTGAATAGACATTCCTTCCAGCCAGGACGCGATGCCTATTCACAATTCCGACACTTCGGTAACGTTTGTGGGGTACTTACCTCACAGCAAGCGTAATCTCGCTGTAACCTGTCATTTACAGCGTGATCTTGCGAGATTACGCTTGCTCTGCTGTAAGTACCACACAAACGTTACCGAAGTGTCGGGATTATGAATAGACATCCCGTCCTGGCTGGAAGGAATGTCTATTCACGGTCTAAACACTTCAGTAACGTTAATGTGTTAGTATAAGACAGCACATAGTGATCTAGCAGGATTCCTATGCGCTGATTACATGAATGGAGAGAAGTGTATGACGCTGATTGGTCAGCGTCATACACTCCTCTGTACAACGCCCACTTGGTCAAAAGTAAAAACACGCCCAGTTGTCCATTAAGAAAGTCATTAGCATAAATCTAAAATAGGTCATAACATGATGAAAATAAATTGTTTTTCTAAATAAAAAGCACTGCTGTCACCATTACAGCGCGGATCTCATTATGTAGGAGATAGGGCACTTATAATGTGGTGACAGAGCCTCTTTAAATCACCTCGTAGCAGGGACCTAAAAGGAGTTGTGCCAGGCTCAACAATAGTCATCTAGACACAAGATAGCTAATAATTGTATGATCACTGTTACTCGATCCTGAGAATGCGGCTCCCAAAACAACCGTTCCTTTTCACTGCACCACCCACTGTGAGAAAGAGCTTGAATGGAGCAGCGGTCGAGCATGTGCCCGCTGCTCCATTCAATGTTTATGGGACTCAGCTGTTTCCGTCATTCCCATAGGCTTTGAATAGAGTGATAGTGTGCATGCTCGTCCGCTGCTCCACTCAATGTCCTCTGCACTGCGGTGAAGCGGTGAGTAGGAACAAGGTGTTTGTAAACCCCCATTTTCATGATCGATGGTGGTCCCAATTGTGGGTGCCCAGCGATCAAACAATTATCACCTAGCCTTTAACCCCTACCCGCACCAGGACGTAACTGTACGTCGTTGCGGGAAGTTACTTCCCGCACGAGGACGTACAGTTACTGAGTTAATCCCGGTGCACACTGTCGGCGACAGTGTGCACCGGGAACCAGGAGGTCAGCTGTCGCCGACAGCTGACACTCCCCTCTTGCCGGCCAGCGGTCCTTTGCCGCTGATTTCGGCGCATTAACCCCTTAAATTCGGCGATCGGGTGCAATCGCCGAATTTTAGGGGTTTCTAACATATCGGCAGACCCCCGTCCGAAATCGCGGGGTCTGCCGATAGTTAGTATGGCAAACGGAAGCCAAACAATGGCTTCCGGGTCTGCCATGGACAGAAGCCCATCAGGACCAACCTTCGGCTGGTCCTGATAGGCTTCCTGTCAGAGTGACAGAAAGTCACTGTGCCGTTCCCGATGCACACTGTCGGCGACAGTGTGCATCGGGAACTTGGAGATCAGCTGTCCCCGACAGCTGACACTCTCCAGTGTTGCCGATCAGCGGCTCATCGCCGCTGATTTCGGCAATTAACCCGTTACATGCGGGGCTCGATTGCGATCTCCGCATGTAGCGGGTTTGTAGCGCATCAGCAGCCCCCATGCAATCGTGGGGGCTTCTGATGCTTGTGATGGCACCTGAGGGCCAGACAACGGCCCCCAGGTCTGCCATGTATGTCAGCCTATGAGGATCAGCCTCTGTTGATCCTCGTAGACCAACTGTCAGAGTGACTGTGACGTCACACTGACAGTTGGAATACATTACACTACCTAGGTAGTGTAATGTATTCTAGCAGCGATCAGAGCTGCAGGTCAAAAAAAGAAAGTGTAAAAAGTAAAAGAAAAGTTAATAAACAAAAATATAAAGTGTAAAAAGTAAAAAAAAGTTAATAAATTTTTTTTATAAAAGTGTAAAAATAAAAGGTTTTGTTTTCCTATAATAAGTCATTTATTATAGGGAAAAAATGAAAACGTTAAAAAAAAAGTACACATATTTGGTATCGCCGCGTTCGTAACGACCCAATCTATGAAACTATAATGTTAATTTTTCCGCACGGTGAACGCCGCAAACAAAATAAACGGAAAACTGTCAGCATCGCTATTTTTTAGTCACCACCCCTCCCAAGATATAGAATAAAAAGTGATCAAAAAGTCGCATTTACCCCAAAATGGTACCAATAAAAACTACAACCCGTCCCGCAAAAAACAAGACCTCCCACAGCTTTTTTGACGAAAAAATAAAAACGTTACGGCTCAAAATAGCGTGTCCCAGAAAATAAATTATTTTATAGAAACTTAATTTTATTGTGCAAACGCTGCAAAACGTAAAAAAATCTATACACATATGGTATCGCCATAATCGTACCGACCGGCAGAATAAATTAAAACGTAATTTATTGCGCACGGTGAACGCTGTAATAAATAAAGAATTTAAAGCGCCAAAATCGCTGTTTTTTGGTCACCTTAGCTCTAAAAAAGATCCTGAGGGGCCAAAATCTCACTATACCCCTAGAAAAATTCCTTGAGGGGTGTAGATTCCAAAATGGGGTCACTTTTGGGGGGTTTACACTGTTTTGGTCCCTCCGGGGCGTTGCAAACCCGACATGGCACTGAAAACCAATCCAGCAAAATCTGCGCTCCAAAATCCAAAAGGCGCTCCTTCCCTCCTGAGCCCTGCTGTGGGTCCAAACATCAGTTTACGACCACATATGGGGTATTGCCGTAATCGGGAGAAATTGCTTTACAAATTTTGGGGTGCTTTTTCTCCTTTATTCCTTGTAAAAATGAAAAAATTCTATGTTTCCACAGAAAAATAGGTGATTTTCATCTTCACAGACTAATTCCACTAAATTCTGCAAAAAAACTGTGGGGTCAATATGCTATCTATACCCCTAGAAAAATGCCTTGAGGGGTGTAGTTTCCAAAATGGGGTCACTTTGGAGGGGTTTCGGCTGTTTAGGTACCACAAGACCGCCTCAAACCTGACATGGTGCCTAAAATATATTCCTAAAAAAAGGAGGCCCCGAAATCCACTAGCTGCTCCTTTGCTTCTGAGGCCTGTGTTTCAGTCCATTAGGACACTAGGGCCACATGTTGGATATTTCTAAAATCTGCAGAATCTGGGCAATAAATATTGAGTTGCGTTTCCCTGGTAAAACCTTCTGTGTTACAGATTTTTTTTTATTACAAATGAATTTCGGCAAAAAAAATGAAATTTGTAAATTTCACCTCTACTTTGCCTTAATTCCTGTGAAACGCCTAAAGGGTTAAAATATTTTCTGAATGTGGTTTTGAATACCTTGAGGGGTGCAGTTTTCAAAATGGGGTGATTTATGGGGACTTTCTAATATATAAGGCCCTCAAAGCCACTTCAGAACTGAACTGGTCCCTGAAAAAATAGCCTTTTGAAATTTTATTGAAAATATGAGAAATTGCTGCTAAAGTTCTAAGCCTTGTAACGTCCTAGAAAAATAAAAGTACGTGAAAAAAAATGATGCAAACATAAAGTAGACATATAGGGGATGTTAACTAGTAACTATTTTGTGTGGTATTACTATCTGTTTCACAAGCAAATACATTTAAATTTAGAAAAATGCAAATTTTTGCAAATTTTTGCTAAAATTTGAAGTTTTTCACAAATAAATATTGAATTTATCGACCAAATTTTTTCACTAACATAAAGTACAATATGTCACGAGAAAACAATCTCAGAATCGCTTGGATAGGTAAAAGCATTCCGGAGTTATTACCACATAAAGTGACACATGTCAGATTTTAAAAAATAGGCTGTGTCCACAAGGCCAAAACAGGCTGTGTCCTAAAGGGGTTAAATAGGTGATAATTGTTGATTTTGGTACAACCCCTTTGGAAGGGTTCTTCTCAGCGACCGGGAACGTATCTTATTATAATGTTGCCTTGTTAGGTTGCTCGGCGCCCGCCGCTCACACATGCAGCCGGCTTCCTGCAGCTCCGTGTTTAATCTACACTTGAAAAGAGAGTTCACGACTCTATTAATAAAGGGGCCCGAGCAGAAGCCTTTCATTTCAGTAAACAGATTATTAGAAGTCAGGGTAGACACTTTACATAGCTGTGAATAAAATCCAGTCATCAAGAACACAGCCTAGTAAGGAGCCGCTCCGTGCCCAGGATTACAATGGGAAACATCAGACATTAGGAAGATGGAAAGAGAACATTACACTCCAATATTACATCTCCCAAATATTTATCCCACCGCGAGGAGCCGTGTTTTCTCCACACCGCTTGTATCGCACTATGAAGAACACTTGATCCTCGAATGTAGAACATTTCTCTCCGTTCCATTTCGCACTTTAATCAAACATATGCATCGTTTTTATTACATTGCTTGATATAAGAAACGCAACTAAAGATAAGATTGGTGGCAATGATAACTACCACCGTTACATCTCAGAACGTCAAGTCTACCTGGTATGCAGCACGACTGGAGCAGAGGGATTGATGCATTACTAGGCACAGTCATTCAGGAGTCTAGAAAAGCTGGGTGATCACCCCCATTGGGAGCCATAATGGTTAATATTTGTTGTTCATTTTACCCTTGTTCATTACAAGGGTTTAATAGGTTTTCTGGGACCTTAAGAATCACTCCAGCAATTCTTTTTTATTATTAAAGAACAATGTAGAGGCTCTTGTGCATGCTGTGTGTGCCTGTGTATGTGCCATTTATGGGGTTTTTGCCATCTTTGTTTCTTCTCCAGCTCTGATATGGCTCCCCTGTGTAAAGTCCGTGCTGTTGGCGGCTCATAACTCTGCATTAGGGCTTGTCCACACGTAACAAAATTTCTGCAGCAATTCTGCATAAAGTAGGATTTCCGCTGCGGAAGAACCGCACCATTTCCTGAGTTTTTGACTGCAGAAAATGGTGCAGATTTTGCTGCGTAATTTCTCAATGCTGGGACATCTCTGAAAATCGCAGCAATTCAGTCCACTTTCCGCGGCAGGAATTGACGTGCTGCGGTACAAAAAATACGCACCGCAGGTCAATTTCTATTTGGAAATTGTATGCAGCGTGTGGATGAGATTTGTTGGCTCTCACCCGCTTTGTTGCTACTGTATTCTACTGCGTATTTTACGTCCGCAATTCCAGACAGAAAATATGCAGCACTTTCGCTGCGTGTGGACAACACCTTAGGGTTGGAGGTATGTTTTAAATATTGACCCCTGGGACCTACACCGCTCACCATAATGAAGGCTGTGGTGCCGTGTCCCCTTGTTTACACAAGCACAGCAATAGCACTGGGTTTCAGTACCAGTCTATACAGAGGAGGTTTCTGTATCTGTGCACACAATTAAGGGAACGGGGCACTCAGAGAAGCACCATTGCCCCTAAATTGTGCTGATTGGTGGGGGTATATAGGCTGGGACCCCCACCGATCAAACGTAGGATAGGCCATCAATGTTTAAGTCCCGGAAACTGCCTTGAGCTTTATCTACATGAGTGGATGATCTATTATAATTGCATCTTCTATATGAAGTGGAGTGTACGTTTCTGACACTATTCCTGGAATAATCTCCACTGTGCACATTACTCATAAGTAATAGAATGAATGTGCTGAATATCAGACACCTCAGATCTTCCGCACCTGCTAACTGCACATACAGACTGCTCCAGCTCTTGACAGGAACACAGCGTAGCAGTCGCTCTGAAGTTGAGGTGTAAATGAGTGAAGATTTATGGGCAGCAAAGTTATGACTCCGATCTGCACAAGACTAGCGAGATTACATCTGAATACCTGCACATATGCCGGACTCCATGCTCTTTTCCTTTACTCCAGAACCTGATAATCTGCAATTTCACTGGTCTGACTGGTCTTCATGAACAGCTATTCCTCCCATCAAAGTAAACTGAATGTACTGCGTAGGATCCTCTGATGCAAATGTGAATACATCTTTATTCCCAGTTCTGTTCAATTTTGTTCTTTGCAACTTGCTCTAGGCCAGCGGTTTACAGCTGGAAGAACACGGTCTGGATCTGGACCAGGACTCCAGCTGTCTGGACCCCACAGACCTGCCGTCATAGATACACTGGAAGGGTGCGGTGTCTTTTCCAATGCATCTATGACTACAGGTCTGCCGCCAGGACCATAACTACTTCTGGGGTCCGGCACACAAGGTTGTGTGCAGTCCTGCCAGGAAGTGAAGTGGATTCGGGACTCGGAAGTGATAAGTATGGATTTGTTTAGGGGGTCTGATTATTCTTAGGGGTCTGGTCTGGGGTCTGAATGAGTTTATGGTTCTCATCTGGTGTCTGAATGAGTTTAGCGGGCTGAACTGGGGTCTGATTTATCTTATGGGTCTGGTCTAAGATCGGAACTAAGTTTAGGGGTTTGGTTTGGGATCTGAATGAGTTTAGGGTTCTCATCTGGGGTCTGAATGATATTAGGGTACTGATCTGGGGTCTGAATGAGTTTACGGGCCTGATCTGGGGTCTGATTAACGTTATGAGTCTGGACTTAGTTTAGGGTTCTGGGGTCGGAATTAAGTTTAGGGGTTTGGTTTAGGGTTCTGATCTGGGATCTGCAAGAGTTTAGGGGTCTGACGTCTTATTTTGGGCTAATTTTGGGGTTTGGTCTAAATTAAGAGTTCTGGTCTGGGCTTCCCCACTAAAAAATAATTATACATCGTGATTGAAATGGTTCTGCACAGTTTGCGAAACGTTAACAAGATAACGTCTTGGTGTTTATCTCGGACCTTCATCTGAGTGTAGACCCAGGTAATCTGACCTTTACTAAAAGTAGTTGAATACCCCTGCTCTAGGCAATGCTCTGTGAGCTAAACAGTCTGTACTTCAGACTGATACATTGTAGCAAACTACCAGAGTTGTGTGCAGCAGTTGCTGATGTATTTATTTCTCAGAGCATTGCCTAGACTGGATGCAATTGTATCAACATCTCACCCGTGAACAGTCCTGTTCACGGCTGGGATGTTGATACAATTGAGAAAGATATAGCCGTGGGTATAGGATTGCTGCCTCTGAATATAAGCCCCCCTAGGCCTGCAATGACTATCTGCCTTTTAGGACAGAGGCACAACCTTATTTACACTGACCGTCAGTAATGCTTTGGTATAGCAAGACTCTGGAGCAGTCGAAACGTGTTCTGTGGAGTAATGAATCACACTTCTCTATCTGGCAGTCTGATCTATGAGTCTGGGTTTCATAAATTCCAGGAAAACGTTTCCTGCCTGACTGTATTGTGCCAACTTCAAAGTTTGGAGGAGGAGGGATGATACTATTGGGTTGTTTTTAAGGGGTTGGCCTAGGCCCTTTACTGCCAGTGAAGGGAAATCTTATAGCGTTCCTAACTTTTCAGGTGACTTTTCAGACTAAGCTCTCATACATGTGTATATGAGGAATAGCACTAATTCTCGCCATTATATGACTTGTATTCTGAATTATTTAGCAGCTTCCCCCTCTGCAGGCTCTAGCTGTAGTTCTCGGTTTGTTTCTGAGCTAGTGAGCAGAACCTAACTGCTATCATGTCTTCTATACCCTGCACACATAGAAATAGAAGAGCAGGATTCTCCTCTTCTATCTATCACATATATAGAGGCTGCAGCATCATGGAGGAAATGATACAGCAGTAATGAGAAGTGTAGCTAAGAATCCAGCACTAGGATGACAAAAAAAATCTAACCAGCGGCCTGTGTCTTCCTCATTCTGCTCCTGCTTCCTCCCCCTGATACCCCCCTCCTCTCTTCATAGACTTGTATGAGCAGCGTGTCTGACTCACTCTCTCTATGCTACCTATCTACAGGAAGCTCTATAGGGGCACTATATATGTGGGGCACGGTGTACAGGTGGCTTTATGTGGTGCACTGTGTACAAGGGGCTTTGTGTGGGGCACTGTGTACAGGGGGGCTTTGTGGGGCACTGTGTACAGGGGGCTCTATGTGGACAATGTCTACAGGGCGCTCTATGTTGGGCACTATCTACAGGGTGCTCTATAAGGGGGACACTGTCTACAAGTGGCTCTATCTACAGGGGGCACTGTGTGTGTGTGTGTGTGTGTGTGTGTGTGTGTGTGTGTGTGTGTGTGTGTGTGTGTGTGTGTGTGTGTGTGTGTTGGGGGGATACAGTGTATGGTACTATTATAACAAGGGACACAATGCAAGGCACTATTATAATTAGAGGTGCAGTATATGGCACTATTCTATTTAGGGGAGTAGTGTGGCACCATGAGAATCTTATCTTCGTTTATAGGTGCAGAAATTTATGAAAAGTAAGAAGCTTAAGACATTTAAGCGGCATACTGCAGAAATGGGCTGTGGCCGGGAGAAGTCATCACTGGATGGAGAAGAGAAAAAGAACAACTAGAATCTGAGATGTCACCTGTGAGTCACTTAATGTAAAAGTTTATCACGGTATGATCTGCAGCGAGATGATGCGTGGAATGATTTTTTTTTTTGTGAAACCACAACTCCCAGCATATCCTTACCATTGTTCGGGCCATAGTGGGAACTGTCGTTTTACGCCATACAAACCTATATGGCAGGGGTTTCACTAAATTGAGCAATATTTGTGCTGGTGCTATATTTATGTACTGAGCTTGGTTCTGGTACTGTATTCATGTACTGAGCTTGATTCTCGTACTGTATTTATGCACTGAGCTTTGTTCTGGTGCTGTATTTATGTACTGAGCTTGATTCTAGTTCTGTATATATGTACTGAGCTTTGTTCTGGTGCTGTATTTATGTACTGAGCTTGGTTCTGGTGCTGTATTTATGTACTGAGCTTTGTTCTGGTGTAGTATTTATGTACTGAGCTTTGTTCTGGTGCTGTATTTACGTACTGAGCTAGGTTCTGGTGTAGTATTTATGTACTGAGCTTGGTTCTGGTGCTGTATATATGTATTGAGCTTGGTCCTGTATATTTGTATTAGCTTCGTTCTGGTACTGTACATATTTCAGAGCTTGGTTCTGGAGCTGTAATTATATATGTAGGATGTATTTCTAATAACATAATTGCAGGGCAGATATAATTGTTTTCAATTCATTGTATATTTAATGGGAACCGGTCAGGTAGTTTTAACCCCTTTACTCGCCACCATGCGGTAATACATCACCCGACAATATTTCCATACATTCCCTTGTATGTTTTCTTCAGATGCAGCAAAATGTATAAAATCAACTTTTAAAACGGCGCACACTCTATGCTAATTACTCACTAAAGGTTAATGGGTCGGTGCCGCTATCCTGAAGAGTCACATAGTCCTGCCTCCAAACCCACCTCTCCATGCTTGATTGACATCCACCTGGCTGTTATACATCAGTACCAGTCTCCTCCATCTTTCTTGGATGCGCCATTGCCTTGTACTAATTGGGCACGCACCATGCCGCAAGGTATAGTCAGCCCGAGGTAGCCTGAAACACGCTTCTGTCCCCCATGCTTTATACTGCTGCTTTGCCTTGATGCTGCTTATAAGTAGAAGACCAGCAGAAAGTCAGTGAATGGAGTGCTGATTTCCATTATGAATATATAATACGAGTAATTAAACCACTAATGGGAGCTAGAATGCCCTCATTGTTCCCTCCCTGTCCTGTTCTTCTCATCAGGTGCTATTTTTAAGGGTATGTTCACACGCCATATTTACGGACGTAATTCGGGCGTTTTACGCCTCGTATTACGTCCGAAAATACGGCTCCAAACCGCCGGCAAACATCTGCCCATTGAAATCAATGGGGTTACAATGTTCTGTGCACACAGGCTATTTTTGTACGTGCCGCTGTCAAAAGACGGCGCGTAAAAAGACGCGCGCGTCAAAAAAGTGCATGTCACTTCTTGAGACCTAATTGGAGCCGTTTTTCATTGACTCCATTGAAAAACAGCTCCAATTACGTCCGTAATTGACGCCTCGAAAAACGCGAGTACGAACAATTACGTCTGAAAATCAGGAGCTGTTTTCGCCTGAAAACAGCGCCGTAATTTCAGCCGTATTGGACGCTGCCGTGTGAACATACCCTAAAACTTAATGGCCTTGTCAAATGACCTTAGAACAAGAGGCATTCCCGCCAATCTCCCCGCTGTACAAATATCACAGCAGTTACATGCATGTTTGCTGCAGGCGAAGTATGTGCATTCTGACCCTTGTTGCTTCTTATATCTGCGGATGTGTCCTCCCTACAGATGAGATAGCATTTACTGTTTGCACTGAATGGAATGGCCTACAGTAAATGATTTGTTTTGCTCATCACTTGAGAATACCATCATCCATAGAGCCTTATGGGGAATAGCATAGCTTTCTCCGTAGAGTAATGCGTAAAATACCAGAAACCCCATCGTCCCCCACCTTCCTGGCTCGTCAACTGTACAGAAAAACATGGACATTTATGTCTTTATGTGTGGTATAATGACTAAGACTATGAGTACCGGACCCCAGCACCCGACACTCCAACAACCACAGTCACCAGCACCTAGCAGCACAACCTCCTCTGACTGCCCCTGCTACATACTCTTTACGGCAGGAGGTAGTTGCATGGATGATCCCTGGAGGCCTCCCTGTGAGAAAATAAACTACTCTTCCATGAGACTTCGGGGACTCCTATTTTCATGAAGCCTCCCAAACATTCTGAGATTGTAGCCTGTGTCTGTCTGTGTAACTATGACAACACTTCTGGCCCAATTTCTCTTGCATATTCGGGTTATCATAGGGCAGCTTGTCCTTCATAATGAAGTCTCGTTTTTTATTTTCTTACCTGTGCTAGAAAAATGAAAGACTAATTAGTTGCTACAAAGCCTAGTGCACCTATGATAGCACCGAACTGCCAAAATGCAGGGATCGGTAGTGTTGTCATAGGGACATAGAGCAGAAGATCAACCTTAACTCGCAGGATCACAAATATTTCGTGTAGTTCTCTTTTAACATATTGATTATAACCAAGCCATGATATAAACATTACTTATTTGTACAAGAAAAATCAGTCCACTTAAGGGTCATGTAAAAGAAAATCCGATTAATAAGTGATCTATTACATAATGACATTGATCACAAAGAGCACGCAATACTGCAGAGAATGGCGCGTGATCGTATTTTATGTTTCCGGTGAACCCCTGACCTTTGTGTAGTCTTTGGTATTACTTAATGACCATCAATACCAATGTCTTGAGTGATATGACCGTCTTCTTCTAGACCGCGGTTCACTGACTCGCCATATGCTCCATATGAAATATGGCGTATCAATAGCGGCATGAACTGTTCCTCCGCTGCATCATCGCTGTGCTATTAGTTTTAGCAATATGTCATTTTTTATGTTTGTGATGGGATTTTTGTGATATTGTAATTGCTTTACTGAAATGATAAAAAGAAAACAAGACCTCCCCTCCCCCTCTCTTTCAAATTGAGTGACGCGCGCGTTCAGAGTCATTTAACAAGATAATACTATTACTATTAAGTCGCTGCTTGGAGCTCCGGCATTGATTTTTTTTTTTTTTGTGTAAGCTTTAAACAAGAAATCTATAGATATTTCAAGAAACTCAAATTAGCTAAAGATCTATTTGGATTGACCGGTAAAATGAATTTATGGCGGGTGTCTGGCTCCTGTCAATAGTCATTTGTGCTGCGATGATGTTGCCTTTATATGCAAAGCAGAAGTAAAATGTAAGCATTTCTCATAAAAAAATATAAAAAATCACAGTACTTGGGTTGTTCTATTTTCTTAAGTTGTTAGAAATTTAATTGATCAGTTTCCAGCTTACCTGGCCTAAGAGCCATGGTACTTACTGAGGCATATATTATTTTTAGATATTAATTAAAGGGGTGTTCCTATCTCTATATCAGGATATGCCATAAGTGTCCGACAGATGCAGGTCCCACCTCTGAGATCCACACCTAACTCTAGAACGGGGCCCCCTGACCCAAGTCCTACCTTCTGTCACTGGGCTCCGGGAACAGCTGAGTGCACTTTGCTACTCTGTTTCGGAAACTCCTATAAAAGTTAATAGGAGTTCCGATAACAGCGTAGCACAGCGAGCTACGCTATTTCTGTACCTCCCGAGTCTCGGAAACCGAGATACGCTGATTCCATAACTTACATTCACTTTTATGAGAGTTCCAAAAACAGCGTAGCAAGAAGCTCTCAGCCATTTACGGAAAACCCAGCCACCTCGTAAATTAGTGTCCGGAACTCAGCAACACTGGCAGAAGGTTGGGTGGGGAGTGGTCAGGGGGCCTGCTAGAGGTAAGTGCAGGTACAAGAGGTGGGACATCCACAGGATTTGTCATAAATGTCCGAGATAGGAATACCCCTTTAAATAATATATGCCTCAGTAATTACCTTGGCTCTTAGGCACCAGGTAAAAAGATAAGTGAATGCATACATATCGTGATCACGCTTATTATTGAAAATGTATGACTTTAGTCTATGACTTTTGTACGTTAATGAACGGAAGGTTGAAGAGAATCAATAAATGTTTAGAAAATACAGAAATTTTGCTGGGATACAATTTGTTGGAAAATATATTCATTGATTGAAAGGAGCTGGTGGAGACCCCGTTGGTATTTTATTTCAGTACAGGTCACACAGTTTAAATATTTGATATCATGTGCCTATGCCATAAATGTCTGAGATGGAAATACCCCTTTAACTCTTTATCTGTTTATAGGAAAGCTTGGTGACTACCTGTATGGCCTTTACTACTGCTATCACTCTACTTTCCCATAGTCTAATCCAGTAGTGCTGGTTTTGTGTCGATACATAAATCCTGTTTTGCCTATATTGCTTGTATAAATATCCAGTTTATTAGGGTTTGTAGGAAAGTTAGGCGAATATTTAAAGAACAATCCTATAGGTTGCTTCCCAGGTTTTCCTGAAAACTGATACTAGAAAGGGGTTCTCCGGGCATTTATATTGATGACCTGTCCTTTCATTGTCTACCCCATGGACAAGAATATATAACTACAAAAATACTGCCCCATATGTACAAGAATATAACTACTATAAGACTGCCCCCTATGTACAAGAATATAACTACTATAATACTGCCCCCTATGTACAATAATATAATGTCTGTAATACTGCCCTCTATGTACAAGAATATAACTATTAGGCTGGGTTCACACGACCTATTTTCAGGCGTAAACTAGGCATTTTACGCCTCGAATTACGCCTGAAAACACGGCTCCAATATGTCGGCAAACATCTTCCCATTCATTTCAATGGGTTTGCCGATGTACTGTGCCGACGACCTGTAATTTTACGCTTCGCTGTCAAAAGACGGCGCGTAAAATAATAGCCTCGTCAAAGAAGTGCAGGACACTTCTTGGGACGTAATTTGAGCCGTTTTTCATTGACTTCAATGAAGAACATCTCAAATTTACGTCCGTAATGGACGCCTCGCAAAACGCGAGTACGAGCAATTACGTCTGAAATTCAGGAGCTGTTTTCTCCTGAAAACAGCTCCGTAATTTCAGCCGTAATTGACGTTATTGTGTGCACATACCCTAATAATACTGCTCCCTATGTACAAGAATATAACTTCTATAATACTGCTCCCTATGTACTATAATATAATTACTATAATACTGCTCCTATGTACAAGAATATAATTACTATAATACTGCCCCTATGTACAAGAATATAACTACTATAATACTGCCCCCCTATGTACAAGAATATAACTACTATAATACTGCCCCCCTATGTACAAGAATATAACTACTATAATACTGCCTCCTATGTACAAGAATTTAACTACTATAATACTGCTTCCTATGTACAAGAATATAACTACTAGAATACTGCCCCTATGTACAAGAATATAACTACTATAATACTGCCCCCTATGTACAAGAATATAACTACTATAATACTGTCTCCTATGTACAAGAATATAACTACTATAATACTGCCTCTATGTACAAGAATATAACTACTATAATACTGCCTCCTATGTACAAGAATATAATTACTATAATACTGCCCCCCTATGTACAAGAATATAACTACTATAATACTGCCTCCTATGTACAAGAATTGAACTGCTATAATACTGCCCCTATGTAAAAGAATATAACTACTATAATACTGCCTCTATGTACAAGAATATAACTACTATAATACTGCCCTCTATGTACAAGAATATAACTACCATAATACTGCCTCTATGTACAAGAATATAAATATTATAATACTGCCTCCTATGTACAAGAATATAACTACTATAATACTGCCTCCTATGTACAAGAATATAACTACTATAATACTGCCCTCTATGTACAAGAATATAACTACTATAATACTGCCCTCTATGTACAAGAATATAACTACTATAATACTGCCTCCTATGTACAAGAATATAACTACTATAATACTGCCTCCTATGTTCAAGAATATAACTACTATAATACTGCCTCCTATATACAAGAATATAACTACTATAATACTGCCCCCTATATACAAGAATATAACTGCTATAATATTACCCTCTATATGCAAGAATATAACTACTATAATACTGCTTCCTATATGCAAGAATATAACTACTATAATACTGCTCCTATGTACAAGAATATAACTACTATAATACTGCCCCTATGTACAAGAATATAACTGCTATAATACTGCTCCTATGTACAAGAATATAATAACTATAATAGTGCCCCCTATGTACAAGAATATAACTACTATAATACTGCTTCCTATATGCAAGAATATAACTACTATAATACTGCTCCTATGTACAAGAATATAACTACTATAATACTGCTCCTTATGTACAAGAATAGAACTACTATAATACTGCTCCTATGTACAAGAATATAACTTCTAAAATACTGCCCCCTATGTAGAAAAGTAAAAATCCTATAAGGCTGGACTAACACATGCTTTTTTCGTTGCAGTTTTTGATTATTATTATTTTTTTCTTAGACTAACACGAGTGGATACATTAGAGAGGAGAAATATAAAAATATAAGTTTTTCCTTTATTATTTTCCTTCTTTTTTAATCTACTCCTGTCTTTGGCACAAAAAAATTGCCACAAAGACGGCATGTGTGATTTCAGCCACGAAGGATAATGTTTTGAATTAAAAAGGGGAAGGAATTGACTGAAATGTTCTTAAAATCAATATAAAGAGAGGTGAAGAGGAAAAAGCACATTAATTAGCAAACTAATTTAGTAACCAGCTGCAATGTACTTGTGAAGTGCAGAATATTGTAGAACACAAGGTCACTGTTGAGCGTCATTCCTACAACTTATTTTTATACCTCTCTGCAGTCTAGTTATGGCGATAGAGATGATACAAAGCACAGAAGTGCGGGTGCTCAGTAAAGTAATGAAGGGTTTAGTGTGGCACAGATTTAATATGACCACCTGTGCCTTACACCAGTGATTGACAAGCAGTGAGGATTCCTATTCAGCTTTAGAGAAAATGTTCAGCGAAATATAACCTGGGTGTACGGAGTTTCACCTGTGGTACAGCATCCATAGGGATGCTGTACTAGAAATCCCTAATATACTAGAAATCCCTAATATAATCCATATTACTTTCTCTTTAAAGGGAGCCTGTCACCAGCATTTCACCTATTAAACCAGCAATACCTGGTGGTAGTGGGTGAAAAATCTTTTTTATGTTACCTATCTTCTAAGTCGGCTCTGTAGCTTTAGTATTCTATTAGTATACTAATAAGCATAAGAGTCATATCTCCATTGTTTAAGCCTTTCCGAGTTAACGTCTCCTTACTTTTGATTGATTGCTACTAGCTTCCCCCCAGCACTCACGAAATCCTGCGCATGCGCATCAATGTCCTATCATGGTGCGTGTGCACAACGGGACACCACAGCGGCGCATGCGCAGTAACTAGATTTGAGGCCCAGACGAAGCAGGAAAAGGTGTCGGACCATACATGACAGGCGCATGCGCGCGATCTCTGACGAGATTTTGGCATTCAGGGCAGGCCAGTTTTCGGCGGTGGGCGGGCATAAGAAGACGAACTAACGATTATTACCATAAAAGGCATGAAATGTTTGCAGACTGTTATTTACTGTCGGCTTTGGAGTTTAGAAGAGGGGGTAATGGCAATGAACTTTTGACAGTAACGGCCAGCGAGGGGTGAGTAGAGTTCTGTAGGTGAAATGTTG
The DNA here is from genome assembly GCF_050947455.1 of Rhinoderma darwinii. Lineage (NCBI taxonomy): Eukaryota > Metazoa > Chordata > Amphibia > Anura > Rhinodermatidae > Rhinoderma > Rhinoderma darwinii. Next base: position 598,110,568 of record NC_134687.1, read on the forward strand.
GTGACCGATTCCATTTAAGCAGAAATAATTCAGGTAATGGAGGAAAGCCGTCAGGGGGAAATATTATTTTCCATAGCTGCCACCTCCGGCTCTGTCAGCACAATACATATTATTTTCCCAGGGCTTGTAGTCTACCAATGGAGAGGCTTCTACTGTGATGGTTCTCATTGTGCTATCCTATCTGCTGTCCATTGGCTTAATACTGACTCAATACTGGTGCCTTCCAGCATTCTGATGTCTATGTAGAGGTGATTAGTCCCACAGGGGATTGGATTTCACCATGAATCGCTTTCGTGTAGAAAGGGACCAAAGTATTTGAGGGGGTGACATGGGACCTGCATACAGAGCCGTATCTGTGTGTATAGTATTGCTCTCCTGTCCTTTTTTAGGCCTTCAGCAGTACAATAAAGCTGCCATTAAAATATCCACCCTCTCATGATCCTGTCCCAGCTGCACAGAAAAGCTGAAAGTGAACTGACGAAAACAGGAAATGTCAGCTTACTGTGTGATCCAAAGATCAAAGATTTTATATATATATATATATATATATATATATATATATATATATATATATATATATATATATATATATATATATATATATATATATAGTAGAAATGAAGAGCGAGTAACGGCACCAGGACTTCAGTGTTGGGGAGATGTTGGTTTATTCACCACCAGGTGGAAAGAATGAGCGACGTTTCGGTTCACACCTGAACCTTTCTCAAGCTTATTCAAGTGAATAAACCAACATCTCCCCAACACTGAAGTCCTGGTGCCGTTACTCGCTCTTCATTTCTACTATTTTATTCCAAGGAGTTGATTCATCCTTACTATGGTAACGTGCACATGGCCTGATTTCCAGTCCACATTGAGTGCTGTGTTTTTTGCATCTATTTGAACTATATATATATATATATATATATATATATATATATGTATGTGTCTTTATATCCCATAAAAATACCACATTTTCTGATTCAGTATTTAGCATTTTTTCATTTTGTGATCATGAAAGATCTTTCCAGTAGGAATGGACTTGTGCTGCTCCTTTAATATAATCTTGATAAAACTGAAATAGTTATTTTGCCCAAAAGTTTATCATTTCAATAGTTCTTGTTTAGCACATTCTGTAGAAACAAAAAGAATAATCCACAACAAACCTATTTTATACATCTGCACAAAATATGACAGCGGGATAAATCATCCCCCGGTAATATGGGGAACCTTGCTATTTTCCTTTGTCGTTACAGCGGAGTTCAGTCCATTTAAGCAGATTTTATTTGCAGGCGTTATATATTTCCACGAGTAATAAACAAAGGTTTACAGTTATGTAACAGCTCCAGATGGTTCCTGCATAAATTAATTCCCAAATATAAACCAAAAACCATCATTGAACGTCATAGGCAACCTGGCGCCGATTATCCCGTGTTTTATGACGGTTACAAATCTATCCGGTTGTCCTATCTAAATATTAGTGTATGCTTCAGCTGAGACCTTGATGCTTCTTATGTACCCCACCACCCATAGAGTTTATATACATGTGAGATTACCGTAATGTCAGATTCCAGCAGTTAGGCTTGGACGTCTAAGTTGCGCTAACATCACTGCATTACCAGAACACGCACACCACCTCGATGTTACCCTATGAAGGAAAAAGTAGCAGCTGACTTGCTCACAAGAATTTAAAGATCTTCAAATGTTTGTTTTTTTTAACTATAAGGAAGCATTGAGGTTGTTTAACTTGTACAGCAACTGGACGGAGACTAGATGCCACATTGCAGCCTTATTGTCATCCCAGTGGTATTTGAGACCATGATTGGAAAGAAATTAAAAAAACACTCTAGAAGGACATCAAGTCCTTTGCCAGTTCCACCCTCTTCTGGATACCTGGATAATCCTGCCTTCAACACTGGGGACCAGTCGCCATTTTATATTTGGGACACTGAGCATATTATGCTATTTTTGCACACTAAATGTCCCAAAAAGTGCTGATCTCGAGGGTGAGACAAAATCTAGTGCCTAATGCACACAAATTATCCTCCAATTGAACCGAAAAGCTAGGGATTATTGTTTTTTTTATCAGGTTTACTATCTATCTGACCCAACTCCTGGAGACCCCATAGATCTCAGTGTTATCTGATTTAACACACGTTTACACTCATTTCTCGCCCTGTCGACCTTCAGAATCAGTGCCTCGTTTCATGTGGGGCTCATCAGTGTCCTCACTCATTATTTAACAGTGTTCCCGTCTGCTCTGCCTCCGGCTTTTATGGTAAATTCGCTCCGTAACAAGACATTAGAGCACCCCTTCAGTCCCTCTCGGCTACGCATGTTTTCTTTTTGATTGTCAGCCAAAGACGTTTAACCTTCTTTCTTCGTCAATTACTCGAAGCTTTTCCAGAACCAGGGAGATTTGACAGTGCACCTGTCATTTAGAGTCCTACATATACGCCTTGAACCGGCCATTGAAAGAGAACATTAGTCTGAAAGGTCAGTAAAGCAATGTTATTACACGCACAGCTCAAAAGTATCCAGAGTCTCTTATCCAGGTTCTCCGCTGCAAAGAAGTCTTTTTCCATAGAAAGCTTTCCATAACAGAATAGAGAATATAGTTATGCTACTTTAAAGCGAAGCTTCAGATTGGAACCACTTTAAAAATGTATCTTTCTAAGAGCGGTTCTGATAATTGAAGGTACTTGATATCTATTCCAATACGCCATCTGTTCTGGTGAACTGGCACTTGTTTCCAGCACAGAATTGATGGATGGATAGAGATATGAGGGATTAATAGATATGTTGGATAGATAGATAGATAGATAGATAGATAGATAGATAGATAGATAGATAGATAGATCGGTAGATAGATATTAGATAGATCGGTAGATAGATATTAGATAGATCGGTAGATAGATATTAGATAGATCGGTAGATAGATATTAGATCGGTAGATGTAGATAGATATTAGATAGATCGGTAGATTAGATAGATTGATAGATAGATATTAGATAGATAGGTAGGTAGATAGGTAGATAGGTAGGTAGATCGGTAGATAGATAGATAGATAGATAGATATTAGATAGATAGATATGAGAGATAGATAGATAGATAGATAGATAGATATGAGAGATAGATAGATAGATAGATATGAGAGATAGATAGACAGACAGACATGGGATAGGTAGATATTTAGTATGCCATGAGAGAGACTTCTTTGTAGGTAAACAAAATGAAAAGTGGGGGGCACAGCGTGCAGGTAGCGAGATGGCTCTGGTTATAAGCCGGACAACCCTCCTAGTTTTAGGTTGTTTTTTTTTATTCCCAGTGACGTGTCTGTCAATAATTCATGCTCAGCGGGATGTTCAGAAAACCTGTCCCACCAGCAAATCACCCTGTCACTTCTCGCCTCCTCCTGCTCTCTTCAGAAATATCGCCTTTAAAGATGCCGACACAGATTTACATATTCAGAGCCAGGTGAACAAAGAAGCCGCACGCTCAGTCTGATTAAGGGAGCAGCGTTCTGTCTGCGTCATAGAATATAAATGTTCATGTCCGATGTTCTGGCGGCACGGAGCAAGTCCTAGACAAATATCTCCAAAACTGGGGGCAAAATAACCAATGCGAAATACAGGAATGCAAGGGGAGGCTTATTCATAAAATACACACCCTAAGGCAAAACATTTTTCTGATCTCTTCTCCTGAATACATGTACTGCAGTGTCATTTGTGGCCCAAAAATAAGTGGTACATATCATTTACTCTACTTTTAATGTAGCACTCAACAGCCCAAAAGCTTTGATAGTCCAGGACTTGTTTTTGGCACAAAAACAAAACCTGAAATCTTCGAAGAGCATTAAGCTGAGATAACAAGTATTAGACCCCCCCCCCCCCCACCCCTCATCAAAGCCAGAAGCACCATGTTAGTAGTATTATATATAGGTGTTCATATTGGGCTGTGGAACCTCTGCTGACTTGTCTATTTTAGTAAATACTTGCTTTCCTTATAAATAACAATTCTGAAACCTCTTTCCTTAGAACTCTGCATTGTGTCAATCCTCTGTTATTCATCCTGGAAATGGATGAATAAATTAGAATTCCTCATTCCAATAGGGTATTTTCATACACCGCCTGACCCTGTCCACATAAATTAGACCGTTGCAGTCTGTGTAGGGACGCACCACTTTGGCAAAGTGAATTTTGAGGAGGATAAACAGAGGAACAGCACAATGTAGATTTCGTTGCTTCAGAATTGTTATTTAATGGGGAGGCATGTACAGTATTTGCTACAACAGACATGTCGGAGTGCTGACTGATCCTTTTTAACCCATAGCTAGTCTACATTATAACCGCTAGCTGTAGGCGGTGTTGAGTGAATGTGTGCAGTGGTTTTTTAGGTTCATTTTTTACATGTCCCCTCAGATTGTGACAACGACAGCGTTTCCTTCTTTGATTTCTCTTGTTTCCTGCTGTGCAGAGCGATGTCTAATTGTTTCTAAAGGACAACGGATGAATAATCGCTTAATACAGACAACAGTATATTCTTCCATTTGATCATTATTTCATAGACAGACAGAAGATATTAATCAGATTTTGTAATAACGTTTTATGCACACAACTGCTTCAGAATTCTCAGTTTACAAGACAGAACGGAGACGTACTGAGGGTTGAGGCTTTTATTGTCATGTCCATCTGACATATGAAATAATCCTTCAAATATTCTTTTCAACTCCATCATTAAACTTGTTTTGTTCAGTGCTCTGATTTTTCTAAAAATCTATCTATTTCATATTTTATCTACCTCATATGTATCTATCATCTATCTATTTCTTATTTTATTTATCTAGCTCTTATCTATCTAGCTGTATCCGCGTCACAAACTTCAGAAAAACCGCTAGGATTTGACGGCTGACTTAAAGCGGCAACGGCCGAGATCAGATATAACTCTGATCTTGGCCATTTAACCCCTTTATTGCTGTGGTCCATACTGGCCAGGGCATCTAACTGATAAAAGGGAGAGGGTCCCCTTTGTCTCCCCATCTCTGACCCCCACGACGACACGATTGCCGGGACCAATGGTTAACTATGTCAGTCAGGGGCCCCCATGCATGCCATCTATAGATGCATATTCAATTAATCTTTACCAGGGGCATGGCCTGATAGGTGCTTCTCCGTTTTTCACAGGACGCAATGATGCAAAACAAACAAATTTCATGCGTCCTCAAGTCCAAAATTGGCTCCATCCGTAAGGGCTTAATACAATGCCCTCATGGCTATATACAACATTATTCTCCTGTTTATAGAGGACGTGGCTAACATGACTAAACTATACCTATCCGTTGATGCATAATTCCTTGCATGGTGGGCAGTCTTGTTCTGTAGTCGCAGGAAGGTGCATAGCAAGCTGCTGCATCAGGTTATTTGACACATTTGTGCCCCGACAATAATCTGCAAGGAGGGGTGATGTGTCAGAGAGAAATCCGATCGTGTAAGTTTGAACAAAGCTAGAAAGATTGATTTAATTTTTTCGCTTTCTCTTCTCATATCTCCCATCACGCAAGTTTGACTCAAGTCAAAAGAAGCCTGAAGCTGCAGATGGTTAAACACAAAGGGAAACTTCTCTTCTAATCTGGGTAGTGGAACATTAATGAGTTTGCAGAATAACATTGCATATATTGCTGTGAGCATTGAGCGGCATGCAGATTTCACGTGTGTCACATGATTACATAGGAGGCTGTAATTGTTTATGCTACTCCCTTAGGTTACTAATCATTTTGCATAAAGCTCTTCATGCAAAAGATTCTAATAACTATAACTACTTGAATCCTACCCTCTTTGTATGAGAATATAACTACTATACAGTTAGGTCCAGAATTATTTGGACAGGGACACAAGTTTTGGCATTTTAACTGTTTACCAAAAGTTATTGAATGTACAGTTATATAACCAACATGACCTTAACCCCTTCCCTCTTTGGCCGCTTTTGACCTTCCTGACAGAGCCTCATTTTTCAAATCTGACATGTTTCACTTTATGTGATAATAACTCCGGAATGCTTTTACCTATCCAAGCGATTCTGAGTGTTTTCTTGTGACACATTGGAATTTATGTTACTGGCAAAATTTACCCGATACATTCAGTATTTAATTGTGAAAAACACCACAATTTAGCGAAAAATTGCAAAAATTAGCATTTTTCTCAATTTAAATGTATCTACTTGTAAGACAGGCAGTTATACCACACAAAAATGTTGCTAACTAACATCCCCCATAAGTCTACTTTAGATTGGCATCGTTTTTTGATCATCATTTTATTTTTCTAGGACGTTACAAGGCTTAGAACTTTAGCAGCAATTTCTCACATTTTCAAGAAAATTTCAAAATGCTATTTTTACAGGGGCCAGTTCAGTTGTGAAGTGGCTTTGAGGTCCTTAGATATTAGAAACCCCCAATAAGTCACCCCATTTTAAAAACTGCACCCCTCAAAGTATTCAAAACAGCATTTAGAAAGTTTCTTAACCCTTTAGACATTGCGCAGGAATTAAGGCAAAGTAGAGGTGAAATTTACAAAGTTCATTATTTTTTTCCAGAAATTAATTTTGAATCCATTTTTTTTGTACCACAGAATGTTTTACCCCAGAAATGCAACTCAATATAAATTGCCCAGGTTCTGCAGTTTTAGGAAATATCCCACATATGGCCCTAGTGTGCTACTGGACTGAAGCACCGGCCTCAGAAGCAAAGGAGCACCTGGTGGATTTTGGGCCTCCTTTTTATTAGAATATATTTTAGGCACCATGTCAGCTTTGAACAGTGGAACTAAAACCGTGGAAACCCCCCAAAAGTAACCCCATTTGGGAAACTACACCCCTCGAGGAATTTATCTAGGGGTGTAGCAAGCATTTTGACCGGCCAGTTTTTTTGCAAAAATTTTTGGAACTAGGCCATGAAAATGAAAATCTACATTTTTTAAAATAAAATGCAGGTTTAGCTAATTTTTTTTCATTTCCAAAAGAACTAAAGTAGAAAAAGCACCACAACATTTGTAGAGCAATTTCTCCCGAGTAAAACAATACCCCACATGTGGTAATAAACGGTTGTTTGGACACACGGCAGGGCGTAGAATGGAAAGTGCGCCATTTGGCTCTTGGAGCTCAAATTTAGCAGGAATGGTTTGCTGAGGCCATGTCGCATTTGCAAAGCCCCTGAGGTGACAAAACAGTGGAAACCCCCAACAAGTGACCCCATTTTGGAAATTATACCCCTTGAGGAAATTATCTAGTGGTATAGTGAGCATTTTGACCCCACAGGTTTTTTGCAGAAATTTTTGCAAGTGGGCTGTGAAAATGAAAATCTACATTTTTTCAAATAAAATGTAGGTTTAGCAAATTTTTTTTAATTTCCACAAGGACTAAAGGAGAAAAAGCACCATAAAATTTGTAAAGAAATTTCTCCCGAGTAAAACAATACCCCACATGTGGTAATAAACGGCTGTTTGGACACACGGCGAGGCTGAGAAGGGAAAGAGCGCCATTTGGCTTTTGGAACTCAAATTTAGCAGGAATGGTTTGCGGAGGCCATGTCGCATTTGCTAAGCTCCTGAGGGGACAAAACAGTGGAAACCCCCAACAAGTGACCCCATTTTGGAAACTACACCCCATGAGGAAATTATCTAGGGGTACAGTGAGCAGTTTGACCCCACAGGTGTTTTACAGAACTTATTGTAAGAAGGCCGTAAAAATGAAAATCGAAATTTTTTCAAAGAAAATGTAGGTTTAGGTATTTTTTTTTCATTTCCACAAGGACTGAAGGAGAAAAAGCACCGCAAATTTTGTAAAGCAACTTCTCCCGAGTAAAACAATACCCCACATGTGGTCACAAACATCTGTTTGGACACACGGTAGGGCTCAGAATGGAAGGAGCACCATTTGGATTTTGGAATTGTTTCTGGGTGTCATGTCATATTTGCTGAGCCCCTGTAGTACTAGTACAGTGGAAACACCCCAAAAGTGACTCCATTTGGGAAACTGCACCCCCTGAGGAATCATCTAGGGGTATAGTGAAAATTTTAATCCCAAAGGTTTTTTGCTGAATTAATTAGAATTAAGCCATGAAAATGAAAAATATTTTTTTTTTCCAACAAGATGTAGTTTTAGATACACATTTTTCATTTTTACAAGGAATAGAGAAGAAAAAGCACCCCAACATTTGTAAAGTAATTTCTCCCGAGTACGGTAACACCCCATATGTGGTTATAATCAGCTGTTTACATATATGGGAGCATTCAGAAGAAAAGGAGCGGTATTTATCTTTTGGAGCGTAGATTTTTCTGGAATGGTTTGCGGACGCCATGTTGCATTTGCAAAACCCCTGATGTACCAAACAAAAGTGACCCCGTTTTAGAAACTACACCCCTAAAGGAATTTATCAAGGGATGTAGTGACAATTTAGACTCCACAGGTGTTTTTCAGAAATGAATACGCAGTGGATTGTGCAAAGTGAAAATTGCAATTTCTCCACTGATCTGCCCATTCACCGCACAAGATGTTGTGCCCCTAGAGAATCTTACCCCATAAATTGTTAAGCGGGTTCTTCCGGGTATGGTAATGCCTTACTTGTGGCCATAAATTGCTGTTTGGGCACACTGTAGAGCTAAGAAGGGAAAGACCGCCATTTTGAGCATGGATTTTGCTTGGTAATAGTTCTGTTTGGGGTTTTGCTGGTATTTCCGTTTATAATGTGGTGGCATATGTAATCTGTGCGGAGTATATCAGGGGTATATGTAATCTGTGCGGAGTACATCAGGGCATAATAAGAGGGTATAATAATGGGGTAAATAATACAATTATCCATAGGTGTGTGTTACGCTGTGAAGCGATCCGTTATGCGCAGGCCGGTGTCATACTGATAAACGGTTTTCTTTCTTATCCCCCTTTTGTAACACTCTGCACCTTTTGGGGACTTTTTCTCCTTCGTAGTTTGGGAAATATTACTGGGAATGTTTTGCGCTGGTATAATACGGGCGCCCTTGCTTCCAGCGGATGTGCTGTGTCCATTCCCTTTTCTAGTTCCTAAATACTAGGGCCCTAAAACTGAAGGAATGTTCCCCTCCGGCCTGCGCATTGAGATGTTTTTTCATCACCGCATTACTAGTGCCATAACTTTTTTGTTTTTCAGTTGATTGAGCGGTGTACGGGCTTGTTTTTTGCGAGACGGGCTGAAGATTTTATTGGTACCATTTTAGAACACATACGACTTTTTGATCACTTTTTATTTCATTTTTTGGTAAAGGAAATTACCAAAAACAAGCAATTCTGGAATAGTTTTTTATTGTTTTTTTTATCGGCATCCACAGTGCGCCATAAATTACATGTTCGCTTTATTCTGCGGGTCGATACGATTACGGCGATACCAAATTTATATAGTTTTTTTTTATGTATTGCAGCTTTTGCACAATAAAATCACTTTTTTTATAAAATCATTTGTTTTCTGTGTCGACATTCTAAGACCCATAACTTTATTATTTTTGCGTGCACAAAGCGGTGTCAGGGATTATTTTTTTGCGGGACGGATTGTCGTTTTTTATTAGTACTATTTTGGAGTAAATGTGACTTTTTGATCACTTTTTATAGCATTTTTTGGAAGGAGATGTGACCTAAAAACAAAGATTCTGGCGTTTTGTTTTTCATGGTTTTTTTTTACGGCGTTCACCGTGCGGGATAAATTACATAATTGTTTTGTAGTTTGGGTCGTTACGGACGCGGCGATACCAATTATGTATAGTTTTTTTTATTTTTACGGTTTTTCCCATAATAAAAGACTTACTATGGGAAAAAAGTCAGTTTAGCTTTATTTTTATTTTAAATGTGTGTGTTTTTATTGTTTTACCACATTTTTATTTACTTTTTTGTACTTTTTTTTTACTTGTCCCACTAGGGGACATGAGGGCCTGATGCCCCGATCGCTACTCTAATACACTGCACTACGTATGTATTAGCGCTGTCAGTTATTCACTGGCAGCAAGCCTATGAGGACACGCCGCAGGCGGGTCCTCATCGGCTCCCGTACAAGGCAGACTCGGACGCCATTTTCTGGCGTCCGATTGCCACAGCAACCCAGCGATTGCATCACTGGGTTGCCGATCGGGTGAAAACCTATCAGATGCTGCTCTCTATTGAGCGCAGCATCTGAGGGGTTAATCTGCCGGATGGGAGAATAGCTCCGTTCCTGGCAGTTACAAGAGGGTGCCAGCTGTATAATACAGCTGTCACCCCGCGGTGATGGTGCCGGCTCTGCTTCTGAGCCCGCACCATCACTGCACCGTACATATACGGCGCTTTGCGGGAAGCACCTCCCGACAGCGCCGTATATATACGGCGGATGTTGGGAAGGGGTTAAAGTGCAGACTCACCACTTTAATTTGAGGGTATTCAAATCCTAATTTGAAGAAGGGTTTAGGAATTACAGCTCTTTGATATGTAGCTACCTCTTTTTCAAAAGACCAAAATGTAATTGGAGAATTATCTCAAAAGCTATTTAATGGGCTGCATGGGCTATTCCCTCGGTAATCCATCATCAATTAAGCAGGTAAAAGGTCTGGAGTTGATTCCAGGTGTGGCATTTGCATTTGGAAGCTGTTGCTGTGAACCCACAACATGAGGTCAAAGGAGCTATCAACGCAAGTGAAACAGACCATCGTTAGGCAGAATGTTTGCCAAACAACATGTAAATAAGCCGCCCAGTTCTGGAACAGCATTCTTTGGACAGATGAAACTAAGATCAACCTGTACCAGAATGATGGGAGAAAGAACGCATGGAGAAGGCTTGGAACGGCTCATGATCCAAAGCACACCACATCCTCTGTAAAACATGGTGGAGGTAGTGGGATGGCATGGGCATGCATGGCTGCCAAAGGCACTGGGTCACTAGTGTTTATTGATGGTGTGACTGAAGACCGAAGCAGCCGTTTGAATTCTGAATTGTTCAGGGATATACGTTCTGCTCAGATTCAACCAAATGCAGCAACGTTTATTGGACGTCGCTTCACAATACAGATGGACAATGACCCAAAACATACTGTGAAAGCAACCCAGGAGTTCTTTAAGGCATAGAAGTGGAATATTCTGCAATGGCCAAGTCAATCACCAGATCTTAACCCGGTCTCGCATTTCACTTGCTTAAGACAAAACTTAACGCAGAAAGACCCACAAACAAGCAAGAACTGAAGACCCTCTGCAGTAAAGTCCTGACAAAGCATCACAAAAGAGGAAACCCAGCATTTGGCGATGTCCATGGGTTCCAGACTTCAGGCAGTCATTGCCTGCAAAAGATTCTCTACAAAGTATTTAACAGGTTCCCGACCGCTGGCTGTGTTTTTACGGCCATCGGTCAGGGTCTCTGAAGTCCGCCATATAGACTAATTACGGCGGCACTTCAGAGACTGTGCACACAGCCCTGTTGCTAACAGCCATGGGCACTGGGCAGAGTGTAATGTGCCAATATTTTGATCCCTGAACATGTGATCGCTGTGACAACCAATCACAGCGATCACATTTGTTTTTATTTTGGAATTTCTGGCAGCAAATCTCCTGCCTTTTTTTTTCTCCTCACACATTGTTTCAGTGTGAGGAGAAGAAGATACTTGAGAGAATTGCTGCCAGAATAAGGCCTCATTTACACGAGCGTGTGCGTTTTGCGCGCGCAAAAAACGCAGCGTTTTGCGTGCGCAAAAGGCACTTGACAGCTCCGTGTGTCATCCGTGTATGATGCGCGGCTGCGTGATTTTCGCGCAGCCGCCATCATAGAAATGAGGCTAGTCGACGTCAGTCACTGTCCATGGTGCTGAAAGAGTTAACTGATCGGCAGTAACTCTTTCAGCACCCTCGACAGTGCATTTCCGATCACCATATCGCGTAACCTGTTTAAAAAAAAAGAGGTTCGTACTTACCGAGAACTTCCCGGCCGTTGCCTTGGTGACGCGTCCTTGGTGACGCGCCTCTCTTGACATCTGGCCCCACCTCCCTGGATGACGCGGCAGTCCATGTGACCGCTGCAGCCTGTGCTTGGCTTGTGATTGGCTGCAGCTGTCACTTGGACTGAATTGTCATCCCGGGAGGTCAGACTGGAGGAAGAAGCCGGGAGTTATCGGTAAGTCAGAACTTTTTTTTTTTTTGGACACGTTCTCGTATATTGGAATCGGAAGTCACTGTCCAGGGTGCTGAACCAGTTTAACTCTTTCAGCACCCTGCACAGTGACTGTCTCCTGCCGGGTTCGGTCAAAACGAGTTCGGCCGAACCCGGTAAAGTTCGGTTCGCTCATGTCTAAGACACTCCGTTCGGATGTTTGTAAACAGAAAAGCACGTGGTGCTTTTCTGTTTACATTCAGTTTGACAGCTCTTGCGCGAATCACGCAGTTCGCACGGAAGTGCTTCCGTGCGGCATGCGTGGTTTTCACGCACCCATTGACTTCAATGGGTGCGTGATGCGCGGAAAACGCACGATTATAGAACATTTCGTGAGTTTTACGCCACGCACTCGCGCAGCGCAAAATTCACGCATCGTCTGCACTGCCCCATAGAGTAATATAGGTGCGTACGACACGCGTGAAAAGCACGCGCGTCGCACACGCGTATATTACGCTCGTGTAAATGAGGCCTCATACTGTGAAAAAAAAATACAGTGTTACACTTCAATACACTCTTTGTATAGATAGATAGAAATCTATCTATCTTTTTTTCTATCTATCTTCCTTTCTATCTTTTATTATATTAGAATAGGCAGTTAGGGAATATATAATTTATATATACATCCACACACATATATATATATATATATATATATATATATATATATATATATATATATATATAGCAATAGTGGTTTATTTTTTTGTTAGCGGTAGTGCAGATCGATATATATATATATATATATATATATATATATATATATACCAGTTAGTTTGTGTGTTTATTGTTTAGTTAGTGACGTTATGGCGAGGAAGTTTTTTAGTGCTGAGGAGGCATACGCCATGCTGTGGTCAGAGTCTGAGACTGCATCAGAGATGGCGTCAGAGGTGGGTCCTGTTTTAGGCAGTGACGATGGTAGCGTCACTTCAGGTTCATCTTCAGGGGACGTTATCCCTGACGCCGTTGAACCTGTAGAACATGAAAGCGCAGGGCCTAGTAGGGCTGTAGCACGGGACAGCCTGGTCCCTCTAATTCAGGCTCTTGTATGGGCACCTGCTCCATCTTTTGGGCCTAGAATCCACGGATTTACTGCCACTCCTGGCATAACTGTGGACAATACAAATTTTGTCCAAATGGATTACTTCCATTTATTTATTACAGATGACATCCTAAATATGATTGTCCACGAAACAAATTTATATGCTGCTCAGTATATAAGGCAGAAACCTTCATCCACCCATGGCAGAGATTGTACGCCCACCAATTTGCAGGAATTAAAAAATGTTTGGGGCTCACCCTAAATATCTGTATTGTCAAAAAGCCTTCCATTAGGTCTTACTGGTCAACAAGACCCACCCAAGCCACCCTAGTGTATTCTGCAGTAATGCCCAGGTCTCGTTATGAGACAATAATGAGGTTCCTCCACTTCAATGACAACGCACAGGCCCCCTCAAGTACCAATGCAAACCGTGATCAGTTGTTCAAAATAAGACCGCTAATAAATTCCCTCAATAATTTATTTCTGCAACTCTACACCCCTGAGCAGAATGTAAGCGTGGACGAAACCCTCCTCAACTTTCATGGAAGACTTCGCTTTCGCCAATATCTACCTTCCAAAAGGGAAAGATATGGCGTTAAGCTCTACAAATTGTGTGAAAGCGGGTCAGGATATACCACCGCCTTCAGGATTTATGAAGGGCGGTACCGCACAATAAATGTTCCTGGATGCCCCCCTGATCTTTCCACCAGCAGTAAGATCGTGTGGGAGATAATGCAGCCTCTGCTTCACAAGGGGTACCACCTGTACTGTGATTATTTTTATTCGAGTGTGCTGTTTAGGCATTTGCATGCTGCAAGGACTGGGGCATGTGGTACCATGTGCAAAAACAGAATGGGTTTTCCGCAGCAATCAGTGGGGAAGCGCATGGTAAAGGGGGACTCCTGTGCTTATGCATCTGAAGAATTGCTGGCGGTCAAGTTCAGGGATCGCAAAGATGTATAGGTGCTAAGCACGATTCATACTGCAGGAACAGTGGCAGTGAGGGAAAGGGGGGCAACATCGGACAAGCACAAACCAGTGAGCGTGTCCGAATATAACAAGTACATGGGGGGGGGGGTGGATTTAAGCGACCAGGTTTTACAGCCCTATTTACTGAAGCGAAAAACAAAAACCTGGTACAAAAAAGTGGCCATTTATTTGTTACAGGTGGCAATCCACAACTCATTTGTGCTCTATAAAAAAAAGAGAGGCAGAGACACATATTTGGATTTCCAGGAAAAAATTATTGAAGGCCTCATTTTTGATGTTCAGGACACCCGAGAATGCCCCCAGTCTGAGGATGTCACGCGACTGACTGAAAGACACTTCATCACTCGCATTCCCCCAACACCAACCAGAAGCAACCCCCAGAAAAAGTGCCGCGTCTGCAGAAAAGACGGGCACCGCAAAGATTCCCGATATTTCTGTCCCTCATGTCCCTCGCAACCAGGCCTGTGCATTGATCTATGTTTTAAAAAATACCACACTGTTCTGAATTATTAGATTTTAGTTAATTAGTTGAAAATATATTTGCCCTACATTACGTTTTTATTTTCCCCCTGATTGTACTCCAAGGGTGAGGGAGGGAATGGGTGGGGGGGTGGATGTCATGTTTGCATATTCTCTAAAGTTCATCTGCTGGAGAGCTCCATTTGCATAGACCTGCAATTTCTTATTTTAGGAAACCTAAAAAAATAAATTCCCATTATACCCCTAGATGAATATTTTGGGATTTCTGCTTCAAGAGCAGATATTTTGGAAGTGTTATAGAAATCAGCTTTGAAAAAAGGCGATTTTTGAAATAAGCTGCTTCTATCGTGCGCCCTCCTACATCTCTATGTGATAAATAAGGCCCACATATTTGGTATCCCCATGCACGGGAGAAGTGGCAGAATGTGAAAGGAGATGAATTTTGTCCGTGGCCTATACTGTGTGTGAAAAATGCTGGTATAAACTGAGGCATTTGCTAAAAAATTGCTAATTTTATTTTGTTCCATCTTATTCAAGAAACTTTCAGAAGAAAACAGGACTTGCTAAAAATATGATAAACCCCTTGAAGAAAACATTGTGGGTTCTACTTGTGTGAATGAAGTCATTTATGGGGTGTTTCTAATGTTTCAGCAGCATTAGGCCCCCCAGAAAACGTATGCTGCTATAAAATCAAATGCAGAATTCCTGGACCGAAAAGGCCAAAAAGCCTCCTTTTATGCCAAGCCCTGGCACATGCCCGCATAGTGAATAAAGCGCACATATTTGGTATCCCCATGCACGGGAGAAGTGGAAGAATGTGAAAGGAGATTAATTTTTCCCGTGGTCCATACCGTGTGTGAAAAATGCTGGTATAAACTGACGCATTTGCTAAATTCTTGCATTTTGTTCCAATTTTGCCCACTTTAGAGAAAAAATAAAAATTATATATACTGACAAATGACACTAAAACAAAGATGAACTTTATTCACCTGCAGAGTTATAGTCCTCTAAAGAAGCGCATAGCAAAATTGTGACATTTGCTCTGGTCATTTAGCTGTAAAACAGCCTAGTCCTTAACCGGTTAAAAAAAAAGTTTTTATTTATGGTAGTATTAATTTGTCCAATTACTTTTGAGCCCCTGAAATGAGGATGCGGTGTAGAAAAATGACTGCAATTCCTAAATGTTTCACAAACCCTTGAAAACTGCTCCCTATATACATGAATATAACGATTATAATACTGCCCCTATGTACAAGAATATAACTACTATAATACTGCTCCTATATACATGAATATAACGATTATAATACTGCCCCTATGTACAAGAATATAAGTACAATAACACTGCCCCCTATGTACATGACTATAATACTGCCCCCTATGTACAAGAATATAACTACTATAATACTGTCTCCTATGTACAAGAATATAACTACTATAATACTGCCCCCTATGTACAAGAATATAACTACTATAATACTGTCTCCTATGTACAAGAATATAACTACTATAATACTGTCTCCTATGTACAAGAATACAACTACTATAATACTGCCCCCTATGTACAAGAATATAACTAGTATAATGCTGCCCCCTATGCACAAGACTATAACTACTTATACTGCCACCTATGTACAAGAATATAACTACTATAATACTGCCCCCTATGTACAAGAATATAACTACTATAATACTGCCCCCTATGTACAAGAATAGAACTAGTATAATGCTGCCCCCTATGCACAAGAATATAACTACCTAGGCCCCATGCACACGAACGTAAAAACGGCCGTAATTACGGGCCCATAGACTTCTGTTGGCCACGGGTACCTCCCCGTATGCTAACGGGAAGGTGCCAGTGCCGTTGAAAAATATAGAACATGTCCTATTTCAGGCCGTCTATGGGGCTCTCGTGCGTGTACCCGTAATTACGGGAGCGTTGCTAGGCGACGTCAGGGGATAGTCACTGTCCAGAGTGCTGAAAGAGTTAAACGATCGGCAGTAACTCTTTCAGCACCCTGGACAGTGAGTACTGATCACAATATAGATCAACGTGTAAAAAAAAATAGAAGTTAATATTTACCCAGAACTCCCTGCTTCTTCCTTCAGTCCGGCCTCCCGGGATGACGTTTCAGCCCATGTGACCGCTGCAGCCAATCACTGGCTGCGGCGGTCACATGGACTGCTGCGTCATCCAGGGAGGTCGGGCTGGATGTCAAAAGAGGGAGGCGTCACCAAGACAACGGCCGGGTAAGTATGAATTTCTTTTACTGCGGAAAAAGGGCTGCCCCTTCTCTCTATCCTGCACTGATAGAGAGAAGAGCTGCCGATTAGTGCAGTGCAATTTTGCAGAGAAAACGTGCCCTTAAATACGGTGGAATACTGATGACACCGGACCCGTATTTACGGGCACGGGTCCGTAAATACTGGTGCAATACGGGTCGAATATGTGTGACCAAGGACCCGTATTTACGCTAGTATTTACGGGAGGGAAAAAATATGTTCGTCTGCATGAGGGCTTATACTGCCTCCTAAATATGATTTTAATGTGTAGCAGAGTTGTATACCCGGCTCTGTCATGTAATATAATATAATATAATATATGAGCTGTACAAATCTCCTGGGCTTGGTAATGTTTTTCAGCATTGTGTCTCTCTTGAAAACAATCCATAGAAGGTGCTGACATTCCTGTTGCTGTTTTCCTGCGGTTCTTCTTCATGTGTCATTTTGTTTTCACGCTTTTGTCTTCCTCCAGGTGCAGGATAAATTTAGATTGGATCTGTCTGACGAGGAAGCCGTGCATTACATGCAGACGCTCATCGATGACAGTGTCAACGCGCTCTTTGCAGCTGTGGTAGAACAAATACACAAGTTTGCACAGGTAAGAGATTGCCCTGCCGCTGCCGTTTCCTCTGGACTCATTATCCTTGTTTTTTCCTTTTTCCACCAACGCTAAGTTAACATTGACAGAGACAGATTGGCTGCTTCCCACATATCTCCACCGCCTGCACTTTCTGTAGAACTTTATTACAATCTTTATATCTGCTTTATCATTGACTGCTCTCTTGTAGATCTAGCTGTTGTAGTACTACAATCCTCAGCAATGGCGCTTGTTTTATATATATATATATATATATATATATATATATATATATACATACACTACCGTTCAAAAGTTTGGGGTCACCCAGACAATTTTGTGTTTTCCATTAAAACTCACAGTTATATTTATCAAATGAGTTGCAAAATGACTAGAAAATATACTCAAGACATTGACCAGGTTAGAAATAATGATTTTTATTTGAAATAATAATTTTCTCCTTCAAACTTTGCTTTCCTCAAAGAATGTTCCATTTGCAGCAATTACAGCATTGCAGACCTTTGGCATTCTAGCTGTTAATTTGCTGAGGTAATCGGGAGTAATTTCACCCCATGCTTCCAGAAGCCCCTCCTACAAGTTGGATTGGCTTGATGGGCACTTCTTGCGTACCATACGGTCAAGCTGCTCCCACAACAGCTCTATGGGGTTGAGATCTAGTGACTGCGCTGGCCACTCAAACTAGAGACTCTAATGTACTTGTCTTGTTGCTCAGTTGTGCAGCGGGGCCTCCCACTTCTCTTTCTACTCTGGTTAGAGCCAGTGTGTGCTGTCCTCTGAAGGGAGTAGTACACACCGTTGTAGGAAATCTTCGGTTTCTTGGCAATTTCTCGCATGGAATAGCCTTCATTTCTAAGAACAAGAATAGACTGTCGAGTTTCACATGAAAGCTCTCTTTTTCTAGCCATTTTGAGAGTTTAATCGAACCCACAAATGTAATGCTCCAGATTCTCAACTAGCTCAAAGGAAGGTCAGTTTTATAGCTCCTCTAAACAGCAAAACTGTTTACAGCGGTGCTAACATAATTGCACAAGGGTTTTCAAGTGTATTCTAATCATCCATTAGCCTTCTAACACAGTTAGCAAACACAATGTACCATTAGAACACTGGAGTGATGGTTGCTGGAAATGGGCCCCTATACACCTATGTAGATATTGCATTAAAAACCAGACGTTTGCAGCTAGAATAGTCATTTAGCACATTAACAATGTATAGAGTGTATTTCTGATTAATTTAATGTTATCTTCATTTAAAAAATAAGGAAATTTCTAAGTGAACCTAAACTTTTGAACGGTAGTGTGTGTGTGTGTGTGTGTGTGTGTGTGTGTGTGTGTGTGTGTGTGTGTATATATATATATATATTATATATATATATATATATATATATATATATATATATACATACACATACAGTTAGGTCCAGAATTATTTGGACAGTGACACGTTTTGTAATTTTAGCTGTTTACCAAAACGCATTGAATATACAGTTATATAATCTATATGTGCTTAATGTGCAGACCCTCAGCTTTAATTTGAGGGTATTCACATCATAATTTGAGGAAGGGTTTAGGAATTACAGCTCTTTAATATGTAGCTTCCTCTTTTTCAAGGAACCAAAGGTAATTGGACAATTATCTCAAATGCTATTTAATGGGCTGCATGGGCTATTCTCTCATTAATCCATCACCAATTAAGCAGGTAAAAGGTCTGGAGTTGATTCCAGGTGTGACATTTGCATTTGGAAGCTGTTGCTGTGAACCCACAACATGAGGTCAAAGGAGCTCTCAATGCAAGTGAAACAGACCAAAAAAATGAAGAAATCCATCAGAGAGATATCACAACTGATTTTTTTTGGTACATTCTTAAAATACAAAAGAGCGCACTGGTGATCTTGTGAACTCCAAAAGGTCTGGACATCCACGGAAGATAACAGTGGTGGATGATCATAGAATCCCTTCCAATGTGAAGAAAAACACCTGCACAACATCTACCCAAGTGAAGAACACTCTCCTGGAAGTAGGTGTATCAGTATCTAAGTCTACCATAAAGAGAAGACTTCATGAGAGCAAATACAGAGGGTTCACCACAAGGTGCAAACCATTAATCAGCCACAAAAATAGAAAGGCCAGATTAGACTTTGCCAAACAACATGTAATGAAGCCAGCCCAGTTCTAGAACATCATTCTTTGGACAGATGAAACTAAGAGCAACCTGTACCAGAACGATGGGAGGAAGAAAGTACAGAGAAGGCTTTCAACGGCTCATGATCCAAAGTACACCACATCCTCTGTAAAACATGGTGGAGGCCGTGTGATGGCATGGGCATTCATGGCTGCCATAGGCACTGGGTCACTAGTGTTTATTGATGATATGGCTGAAGACAGAAGCAACCACATGAATTCTGAAGTGTTCAGGGATATACTTTCTGCTCAGATTCAACCAAATGCAGCAAGGTTGATTGGACGTCGCTTCACGGTACAGATGGACAATGACCCAAAACATACTGCAAAAGCAGCCAACGAGTTTTTTTAAGGCAAAGAAGTGGAATATTCTGCAATGGCCAAGACAATAACCAGATCTCAACCCGATTGCGCTGCATTTCACTTTTCCTAAGACAAAACGTAAAGAGGCTCTGTCACCACATTATAAGTGGCCTATATTGGACATGATGTGATCGGCGCTGTAATGTAGATTACAGCAGTGTTTTTTATTTAGAAAAACTATAACTTTTGACGGAGTTATGACCTATTTTAGCTTTATGCTAATGAGTTTCTCAATGGACAACTGGGCGTGTTTTACTATATGGCCAAGTGGGCGTTGTGGAGAGAAGTGTATGACGCTGACCAATCAGTGACCTGTCAGCGTCATACACTTCTCTCCATTCATTTATACAGCACATAGCTATATCGCTATGTGCAGCCACATAAACACAGAGTAACGTTACTGCAGTGTCATGACAATGAATATACATTACCTCCAGCCAGGACGTGATGTGTATTCAGAATCCTGACCACTTCTGTAGCGTCTGTGTGAGACTACAGCACAGCACAGCAAGATCTCGCTGTAAATGACAGCTTACAGCGTAAACTCGCGAGACTACGCCTGCTATGCTGTAAGTCACAGAGAAGTGGTCAGGATTATGAATACACATCACGTCCTGGCTGGAGGTAATGTCTATTCATTGTCGTGACACTGCAGTAATGTTACTATGTGTTAATGTGGCTGCACATAGCGATATAGCTATATTGCTATGTGCTGTATAAATGAATGGAGAGAAATGTATGACGCTGATTGGTCAGCGTCATACACTACTCTCCACAACGCCCACTTGGCCATATAGTAAAACACGCCCAGCTGTCCATTGAGAAACCATTAGCATAAAGCTAATATAGGTCATAACTCCGTAAAAAATGATCGTTTTTCTAAATAAAAAAACTCTGCTGTAATCTACATTACAGTGCCGATCAAATCATGTACAATATAGGCCACTTATAATGTGGTGACAGAGCCTCTTTAAGACAGAAAGACCCACGAACAAACAGCAACTGTAGACAGCTGCAGTAAAGGCCAGGCACAGCATCACAATGGAGGAAACCCAGCGTTTGGTGATGTCCATGGGTTCCAGACATCAGGCAGTCATTGCCTGCAAAGGATTCTCTACAAAGTATTTAAAAAAAAACATTTTATTTATGGTAATGTTCATTTGTCCAATTACTTTTGAGCCCCTGAAATGAGGAGTCTGTGTAGAAAAATGGTTGAGATTCCTAAACGGTTCACAGGATATTTTTGTTCAACCTCTTGATTAAAATATATCATTATATGTTACTAGTCATTTTGCATAGGACGCTGAGCGTCCGGACGTAATATGCAACATAGGCAAGCATCACACAACGTCCAGTGTCAGAACCTTGTATGCGCCGTGGCTTGATGGAGCATGGGAACAGAATATGATGGGATATATATATACACACACACACACACACACACACAATATCCAAAAATGGCGACAGCACTCTGCGAACACTAATGGCACCTAAACACTTTTTAAATAAATAAATATGCAGGTTCTTAGCACACATTTTGATTAAATTGTGTGAGCCCACCTGCCACGACAAGGTGACTTCTATAAGGTGGGTCCCTGTGCTGCTCATACACCCAGAACTGGGACTAAGCCTACATATAATTGGGGATGGTAGGAACCAGCATTAAACTAATTAAAATCACCCAGGGCAGATGGGGAGGAGTGCAAGATCAAAAAATGGAAGCAGTCACTAACCCCACATGTATGCAATAGATGTATGTAAGAGACAGGAGACTTTGATCAGAACATTCCAGCAAAATGAACAAAACGTGTATCCAGGTCCAAGTACACCTGTGACTGCAAAACAATACAGTACACAAGAAAATTGTGACAGCATTCTGCGAACACCAATGGCACCTAAACACTATAAATAAATAAATATGCATTACTGCTGAATCTACTTAGAATAGGGAGGTTCTTAGCGCACATTTTGATCAAATTGTGTGAGCCCACCTGCCAATATATATATTTATTTACTTTTCCTTTTATTTTTTTTAATATGGGGCCATGAGGGGGTTACAGGGCCTAGCTCGGAGCCTGCCTTTCGCATTACGCTCCTGACCACAGCTGGCATAGGTTTCTTTTATAATTTATGCCAGTGTTTGGTGTAAATTATAATAAATTTGTCGAGCCGCTGGTGGTCACACTCATTTTATCAAGCTCCACCCATTTTATAAAACAGTAAAGAGAGATGCGTAAACGGTCCAAAACTCAACGTTTTTACCACAAATATCGACTTTTAAGTCGTTTTCAAGTTTTCTGCAAATTCTGTCCAATGTGTATGATCACTTGAAGTTCCAGGCTTAAAGTGACCCTCTGTTCCCAGGACAAAATTATAAATGTGACGGTGTATATGGTGTTATATTGCCTGGTGCCCTCCAGTTGTGCCCCTCTGCAATATAAGACACTTCCTTTAGTCACTGGTTGGCCAGAATTGCTCACGTGAGCAGCTCTGGCCAATCCGAGAACAGTTGGAGTGTCACAGACTCCTAGTCTAAGAAGAGCCGTAGTCCTGTTGGGACAACGCAGAAGGGAACCCAAAGCCGTGGATCCACGACAGAGGGGCACAAGTAATGTTTCTCCATATACCCCGTCATATTTATTGTCATGTTGTCGCGGGACCAGAGGGTAGCTTTAAGAACTTACTTACACGGTACGGGCAAATCTCATTTCGCTTTACCGTTGTTACCGCGTGCAAAACATCGCCCCTTGTGGTGAGTAGACCCTAAGGCTTGGGACTGTACTACTAACACATCATTTCGGTACAGTGAAATGGTATGATAGAGACTTAGTGTGGATTCGAATCACCATCAATCGGGCTTGTGCATATCAAACAATGCAGCTCTAAAGTTTGAAAGACTTCCCTGTAAGGGTATGTTCACACGCTTAACCCCTTCCCGACATTTGCCGTACATGTACGTCATGGAAAGCATTGACTTCCCGCATCTTGCCGTACATGTACGCCGAATGTTTGGGACCGGCTCAGAAGCTGAGCCGGTGCCATCATCACCGGATCTCAGCTGTATCTTACAGCTGACATCCGGCTGTAACGGCGGGGACCGAAATTAGCTTCGATCCCCGCCATTAACCCCTTAAGTGCAGCGCTCAAACGCGATCGCTGCACTTAAGGTGTTTGCAGCTCATCGGAACCCCAGTAATGAAATTGCCGGGGTTCCGGTGGCTGCAATGGCAACCGGAGGCCTAATACTGGCCTCCCGGTCTGCCTAGCACCGAAGCCGGTCAAGATCCGCCCGGCGGCGGAGCCTGATCGGCTTCCGTAGCTGCCGGCAAGATGGCGCCGGGTCAGGAGCTGATCCGGCGTCATCAGCGGTGGAAGTCAGCTGTACTGTACAGCTGACATCCACCTGTAACGGCAGGAACCGGAGCTAGCTCCGATCCCTGCCATTAACCCCTTCGATGCAGCAATCGAAAGCGATTGCTTCATCGTAGCGGTTACTAGCAGATCGCCAGCCCTGACAGGCAATCGGGACTGGCGATTGCTGTTATGGCAACAGGAGACACAATGGTCTCCTGCTCTGCCATTACGGAAGCCGATTTAGGCCCCGCCGGGAGGCGAAGCCTAATCGGCTTGCTGTCAGTGAATGACTGACAGATCTAATACATTGCACTACATAGGTAGTGCAATGTATTAGAAAAAAAAAATATCTGACCGTTGGACCTTCAAGTCCCCTAGTGGGACTTGAGAAAAAGTGTAAAAAAAAGTGCAAAAAATAAAAGTTTGAAAACAGTAAAAGTTTCAAGTAATCAAATAAAACACAATCCCCCTTTTACTCTTATCAAGTCCTTTATTATTGAAAAATAATAATAAACCATATGTATTTGGTATCGCCACGGTGAACAGCGTAAAAAAAAAACGTTACCAGAGTTTCTGTTTTTTGGTCACTGCCCTACAAATATTAGAATAAAAAGTGATCAAAAAGTCGCACGTATCCAAAAATGGTACCTATAAAAACTATAGCTCGTCCCGCAAAAAACAAGCCCTCATACACCTCCGTCGACAAAAAAATTAAAAAGTTATGGTTCTCACAACTTGGCGACAGAAAAAATAAATTATTTTTACAAAAGTAATTTTATTGTGCAAAAAGTTGTAAAACATGAAAAAGCTCTATAAATTAGGTATCGCCGGAATCGTACTGACCCGCAGAATAATGTGAACATGTAGTTTATAACGCATGGTGAACGCTGTATAAAAAAAACCCGAAAAAAGCTGGGCCAGAATTGCGGTTTTTTGTTTACCTGGCATCCCAAAAAATAGGATAAAAGGTGATCAAAAAGTTGCATGTACCCCAAAATTGTACCAATAATAACTACAGCTCGTCCCGCAACAAACCAGCCCTCATACCGCTACGTCTATGAAAAATAAAATTAGTTATGGCTCCAATAAGTCAGGAAATAAAAAAATATGCAGTTGTGCCCGAGGGGAACATTTCTTCTGTTTGAAGAGGCGATTTATCAAGGACCTAAAATTAGGGAACCAGGAAAGGGAGAGCCCAAACATATCTGCTGGAAGCAAGGTTGACCAGTATTATACCAGGACAACACTTCCTAGCAAAATTCCCCAAACTACAAAGGCGCGGAGTGTGGACCAAAAGGGGGATAAGAAAGGACGCCATATATCAGTGCGACACCGGCCTGTGCAGAAAGGATTGTGTCACAGCGTAACACACATCTATGGATTATTTTATTGTTTTTTTTTACCCCATTATTATACCACCTGACTATGCCCCTTATATACTCCGCCCGGCTTACATATGCCCTACATTATAAACGGAAACACCAGTAAGACTCCAAACAAATCTACTACCAAGCAAAATCCACGCTCCAAAAGCCAAATAGCATTTCCTCCCATCTGAACCCTACAGCGTGCCCAAACAGCAGTTTCCTTCCACATATATGGCATCGTCATACCTGGGAGAACCCTTTTTATCAATTTTTGGGGTGTGTGTCTCCAGTGGCACAAGCTGGGCACGACATATTTGCCCCTGAATGGCATATCTAGGGAAAAATATAAATTTTTAATTTGCACCATCCACAGCGCATTCATTTATGGAAAAGACCTGTGGGGTGAAAATGCTCACTACACCCCTTAATAAATGCCTTGAGGGGTGCAGTTTCCAAATGGGGTCACTTCCCAGGGGTTTATTTTTATTATTTCACATCTGAGCCTCTGCAGTTGTGAACCAATACTTTGTAAATCGCCAAATTAGGCCTCAATTTTACATGGTACGCTTTCACTCCTGAGCCTGGTCGACTGTCCAGGCAAGAGATTAGGGCCACATGTAGGGTGTTTCTTAAACCAGGAAACCCATCATAATAATTAGAGAGCTGTCTTGTTATGGTGGCACAAGCCGGGCACCACATATTGTCCACATATCTGTGGAAAAAATCCCATTTTCACTCTGCAACATCGAGTTCACACTAATTTCTACAAAACACCTGCAGGGTTAACATGCTCACTACACCCCTAGGTAAATGCATTGAGGGGTGTAGTTTCCAAAATTGGGTCACTTCTGGGGGGTTTCCACTGTTTTGGGCCCACAGGCGCCCAGAAACCAATCCAGCAACATCTGCACTCCAAATGGCGGTCCTTCCCTTCTGAGCCCTGCCGTGTGCCCAAACAGCCGTTTATGACCACATATGGGGTATTGCCGTACTCGGTAGAAATTGCTTTACAAATGTTGGGTTCTTTTTTTTCCTTTATTTGTTGCGAAAATGAAAAAAATTTGCGCTAAAGCTACGTCTTATTGAAGAAAAAGGATTGTTTTTATTTTCACTGCCCAATTCTAATAAATTCTATGAAACATCTGTGGGGTCAAAATGCTCACTACGCCCCTAGATGAATTCCTCAAGAGGTGTAGTTTCCTAAATGGTGTCACTTTTTGGGCGTTTTCATTGTTTTTTCCCCTCAGCGGCTTTGCAAATGTGACATGGCCGCCGCAAACCATTCCTGCTCAATGTGATCTCCAAAAGCCAAATGGCGCTCTTTCCCTTCTAAGCCCTGCCGTGTCTCCAAACAGCCGTTTATTACCACATGTGGGGTATCGTTTTACTCGGGAGAAATTGTTTTACAAACTTTACGGTGCTTTTTCTCCTTCAGTCCTTGTGGAAATGAGAAAAAATAAGCTAAACCTACATTTTCTTTGAAAAAATGTAGATTTTTATTTTCAGGGCCTACTTCCAATAATTTCTGCAAAAAAACTGTGGGGTCAAATCGCTCACTATACCCCTAGATAATTTCCTCAATGGGTGTAGTCTCCAAAATGGGGTCACTTGTGGGGGGTTTCCACTGTTTTGTCTCCTCAGGGACTTCGTAAATGTGACATGGCCTCGGCAAACCATTCCTGCTAAATGTGATCTCCAAAAGCCAAATGGCACTCCATCCCTTCGAAGCCCTGTCGTGTGTCCAAACAGCCGTTTATTACCACATGTGGGGTATCGTTTTACTCGGGAGAAATTGCTTTACAAATTTTACTGTGCTTCTTCTCCTTCAGTCCTTGTGGAAATGAGAAAAAATTTGCTAAACCTACATTTTCTTTGAAAAAATTTAGATTGTCATTTTCAGGGCCTATTTCCAATAATTTATGCAAAAAACCTGTTGGGTCAAAACGCTCACTATACCCCTAGATAATTTCCTCAATGGGTGTAGTTTCCAAAATGGGGTCACTTGTGGGGGGTTTCCACTGTTTTGTCCCCTCAGGGGCTTTGTAAATGTGACATGGCCTCCGCAAACCATTCCTGCTAAACTTGAGCTCCAAAAGCCAAATAGCGCTCTTTCCCTTCTCAGCCCTGCCGTGTCTCCAAACAACCATTTATTACCACATGTGGGGTATTGTTTTACTCGGGAGAAATTGCTTTACAAAT
This sequence comes from Rhinoderma darwinii, assembly GCF_050947455.1. Taxonomy (NCBI): domain Eukaryota; kingdom Metazoa; phylum Chordata; class Amphibia; order Anura; family Rhinodermatidae; genus Rhinoderma; species Rhinoderma darwinii. The sequence goes on from NC_134687.1 coordinate 598,137,599, forward strand.
TTTACGGTGCTTTTTCTCCTTTAGTCCTTGTGGAAATGAGAAAAAAAATCGCTAAACCTACATTTTCTTTGAAGAAATGTTGATTTTAATTTTCACGGCCTACTTCCAATAATTTCTGTAAAAAACCTGTGCGGTCAAAATGCTCACTGTACCCCTAGATAATTTCCTTGAGGTGTGTAGTTTCCCAGATGGGGTCACTTTTGGGGGATTTTGACTGTTTTGGCACCGCAAGAGCCCTTCAAACCTGACATGGTGCCTAAAATTTATTCTAACAATAATAAGGCCCCAAAATCCACTAGGTGTTCCTTTGCTTCTGAGGCCGATGATTCAGTCCAGTAGCACGCCACGGCCACATGTGGGATATTTCCTAAAACTGCAGAAACTGGGCAACAAATATTGAGTTGCATTTCTCTGGTAAAACCTTCTGTGTTATAAAAAAAATTGTACTAAAAATTTATTTCTGCAAAAAAATATGAAATTTGTAAATTTCACCTCTACTTTGCTTTAATTCCTGTGACATGTGTAAAGGGTTAAGACATTTTCTAAATGCTGTTTTGAATACTTTGAGGGGTGAAGTTTTTAAAATGGGGTGACTTTTTGGGGGTTTCTAATATATAAGGCCCTCAAAGCCACTTCACAACTGAACTGGCCCCTGTAAAAATGGCCTTTTGAAATTTTCTTGAAAATGTGAGAAATTGCTGCTAAAGTTCTAAGCCTTGTAACGTCATAGAAAAATAAAAGGATGTTCAAAAAACGATGCCAATCTAAAGTAGACATATGGGGGATGTTAGTTAGCAACAATTTTGTGTGGTATAACTGCCTGTCTTACAAGCAGATACATTTAAATTGAGAAAAATGCTAATTTTTGCAATTTTTCGCTAAATTTTGGTGTTTAAATACTGAAACATACTTAAATACTTAACATATCGAGCAAATTTTGCCAGTAACTTAAAGTCCAATGTGTCACGAGAAAACAATCTCAGAATCGCTTGGATAGGTGAAAGCATTCCGGAGTTATTACCACATAAAGTGACACATGTCAGATTTGAAAAATGAGGCTCGGTCAGGAAGGTCAAAAGTGGCTAAAGAGGGAAGGGGTTAACAAAAAAGGTCTGAAAAATACGGAGCTGATTTCAGAGAAAACGGCCTCTGATTTTCAGGCGTTTTTGAAGCTGAGAATGAAATTTGGAGCTTGTTTTGAGGCTTCTTTTCGACGTTTTTTGAGGCGTTTTTTCATAGTGTTCAATGGAAAATAAGCTCCAAAAAACGCCTCAAGAAGGGACATGCTACTTCTTTTTACGGAGCGTCTTTTTACGCTCCGTTTTTTGACAGCGAAGTGTAAAATAAAGGCTCGTGGGAACAGAACAACGTAATTCCCATTGAAAGCAATGGGCAGATGTTTGTAGGCATATTAGGGGCTTTTTTTCAGGCGTAATTCGAGGCGTAAAACGCCTCCATTACGTCTGAAAAGAGGTCATGTGCACATACCCTAAGGGCTCGTCCACATGCAGCGTAATTGCTGCCTTTTTTCCGTCTAGAATTGCGGACGAAAAAAAACCGCAGCAGAATACAGTAGCAGCAAAGTGGGTGAGATTTAAAAAATCTCATCCACACGCTTCGTAAACAGTCTGAGCCGAAATAGACCTGCGGTGCGTAATCTTCAGACCGCAACATGTCAATGCCTGCTGCGGAAGGTGGACTGAATTGCTGCATTTTTCAGAAGAGATATCACTATCTCCTTGCATTGTAAAAAACGCTTCAAAATACGCACCATTTTCTACTGTAAAAAATGCAGGAAATGGTGCGTTTTTGCCGCAGCGGAAAGTCTGCAACTTTCAACGGATTTGCTGCAGAAATTTTCCCATCAATGATGTTTTTGCTATGGGTCCTGCGCGTGTGTCCCTACAATCCTGAGGGTCTAATAAATGGACCATCTGTGTATTACATGAAAGCAACTCCGTCTCTTTGGAGCTTTAGCTAACAGCAGCCCCTCCCCCATCACCTCCATATGTCCTTTAAAGAGTATTGCAGATCCAAAACTTTATTCTACACATGGAAACCAGACATACATCATTTACTGACAGAGCGCAGTAAATTCTAGAACACAGAGAACCGTAACTGGCACCGATAGTCACATGGCTTTTATCGGCACAGCAATAAAGACGACTCGCTTCTTGGATCCTGAGCTGAATACTAACAATACGGTAAATAAGAGATATTCTACCATAAGCGTTTCACGGACCGCTGTCTTATTTATTTATTTCTGTCAGTTTAATGATTTTTTTTGTTGTAATTATTAGAAGCGGAGAAGAAGCCTCGTCAGAAAATAATTACATTCAGCAATTCCCTTTTTTTTTTTTGGGTTTAATTAGAGTGAATATGAGTTTTCTGTAATGACAAGGCGTCGTTATGTCCTCATTTAATGGAACAGGCTTCACATGTACGAGAATACTTATTCTGGAAAAGGGGAAAGTTACGCTGCAATCATTTTAGAGATTTAGGCCCTGTTCACACATAGTTTTTTTGATCTGCCTTAGAATTCCTACAGGAATTTTGAGGCATATTTTGAACTGCCTCCACGTATTTTTCCGCATATTTTTGCAGCTTTTTCATCCCGCAGCCTTTGAAGCTAATGCAAAAACCGTGAGGGTATGTTCACACGCTGAGCCAAAAATATCTGAAAATACGGAGCTGTTTTCAAGGGAAAACAGCACCTGATTTTCAGACTTTTTTTGAGCAACTCACGTTTTTTGCACCGTTTTCGCGCCCATTTTTTCGGCCGTTTCTGGAGCTGTTTTCAATAGTCTATGAGAAAATGGCTCCAAAAACGTCCCAAGAAGTGTCCTGCACTTCTTTTGACGAGGCTGTAATTTTACACGTCGTCTTTTGACAGCTGTCAAACGACGACGCGTAAATTACAGGTAGTCGGCACAGTACGTCGGCAAACCCATTCAAATGAATGGGCAGATGTTTGCCGACGTATTGGAGCCGTATTTTCAGGCGTAAAGCGAGGCATAATACGCCTCGTTTACGCCTGAAAATAGGTTGTGTGAACCCAGCCTGAGAAAAAACACTGCGAACAATGCTCAGAAGCGAGCGCCGCAGGTTTTTTCTGCCTCCCAAGAAAGGACATTCCCCCTTTTCTCGCGAACCACCAAAAGCTACCCTGATTCCGACGCGGTTTCTGCATCAAAACCACTGCTCAAAAACCCAGTGTGAACTCACCCTTGAAGTTGTCTGCTACAAGAACGTATCTAGGGGCCTCTACAGTAAAGTTTGTAGTGGGCCGTTCTCAGTTTGGCCTATTTTTTCCTCACATGGGCTGTATGAACCTCTCCATGCTTCCATATCTCATCAGAGGGTGGAGGGTAGCCGGACCATGAGTTACACCCCCCATTACGACTAAGAAGGGTATGGGGCAAATCACACCGGCCCTTCTTTCTTGATGTGGTATGGAGCCTATTTCCAATTTTATTTTTGTAATGGGGCCTTTCTACTGTATGTTTGCTGCTGGTTTACCCCTATTTAGGATTATTTTGCCACATAGACCATGACAGTGAAATATGTTTATTTTCTAGAAATGTCATCTCTCAATCCCATTTTTTACCGCAAGCTTTTTTGTAGCTTTTTTTTTTCCTTTTCAAAAATCGTCACTTTTGAGGCCTGACTTTTATGTTACTGCTTTGTTTTAATAATGAATAGTCTGGTTTTTTTTTTTGGGGGGGGGGGTGTTTTATGTCAGAACCTGAGATATGTATACTGTTGTGTTTTGCTCACCCCTTGTATCAACGCACTTTCTTTCTGTTACCCCATTATTTCATTTTCAAATTTCTCAGTTTTGATTTACAGAAAGAAGTTGAGTAACTTGTTAATTACATTGCTTTTTAGTTTTTGTAATGGCTTTTAGTTATTTTTGTGTTTTTCTTCTCTTCTTTTTGTATAGTGCTGCTGGTTGCTCTTAGAAACCGTCAGCAGTTTAGCTTCCTCGTGCTGTCAGACATGTGACAAAATTTAACTGTCATCTAAACTCTCCATGATCAATACATGACAAGTAAAGCAAAGAATTTACTAAGTTACTCAACATTTTCTGTAAATTGTGGAAAGTTGTAAATCGTTTTTTCAAAGGTCGAGTTTTGCTTTAATCCCCCCCTTCTGTATTTGGACTTGCTATTATATCCTAATTTCTCCAGTTATTGGAAAGGCACAGGAGCTGTCTCCACGCCATCAGCAGCGGTTGCCGGCTGTAATACACAGCCAACATACCGCCGGCATCGGAGATAACTCCACTCTTGAGTGCTTAACCTCTTAGATCGAAGTGGCTACAAAGGGAGGGCCTTCCTTTGTCACACTATCTGCGCACCTTGACACGATAGCAGGGAGCCAATGGATTACCAGTGCAGTCACTGCAATGTCTGTTTGCCTATTAGGACATGCCAAAGTTTATCACTGGCAAGCAATAAGGCATCGGTATACTAAGTATACCAAAGCATTATAATAGCGATCGAACGATCGCATTGTAAAGTCCTCTGGTGGGACTAAAAAATAAGTTTTTACAAAAAAGTGTAAAAGTGTTAAATATATATATATATATATATATATATATATATATATATATATATATATATATATTTGGTATTGTGGCAATCATAACGAGCTGTATAATAAAGTTAACATGTTTATAACAACTTAAGAAAAAAGAAAAGGAATGACGGAACTGCTTTTTTTCTATTGCTCCCCACAAAAAAATAATAAATGATTATCAATAAGTCCAATATAACACAAAATGGTACCCAATAAAATATTCAACTTATACCGCAACAAACAAGACCTTATACTTAAAGGGAACCTGTCACCAGCATTTCACCTATTGAACTTTACTCACCCCTCGCTGGCCACTGCTGTCAAGAGTTCAATCCTGTTATCCCCTCTCCTAAACTCCTCCTCTGACCATAAATAAGTGTCTGCAAACATTTTGTGCCTTTATGGTAATAATCCGGCAGTCTTGTTTTTTTCCCCTTCTTATGTCTGCCCACAGCCGAAACTGGCCTGCCCTGAATACCGAAATCTCAACTAAGATAGCATGCATGCTCCCATCATATATGGTCCGACGCCCTTCCATGCTTCGTCCGGGCCTTAAATCTAGTTTACTGTGCATGCGCAGCCATGGTGTCCCGTTGTGTGCAAGCACGGGAGTTCATGTGTGTTAGGGAGGCGAGGAGCTGTCATCAAAGGAAAGGAGGCAGGGTTATCTCGGAAAGACTCGAGGAATGAAGATATCACCCATTTCAAACGAAGATATGACTCTCTTATGCTCATTATAATACAGTGCAGGATAGTAGGAGGAGACCTGGAAAACTGCAGCCCTTTATTTTCTTCCTACTGATGTCAACTGCAGACAGAGAGAGAGAGGATTATAGACAGATAGATAAAATAACTTAAAGGGGTTGTCCACTACCGGACAACTGATGACCTATTCACCCAATAGGTCATCAGTATATCATCGGTGCGGGTCCGACACCCGAACCCTGCACCAGATGTCAGTGCACCGTATGCAGTGTATGGAGCCGGAAGCAATTGGCTCCGTACATAGCATAGTGGCCGAACTGCAGCTCTATTCACTTGAAGAGGAGCAGTACTGCAGCTCGGCTACTTTTCTTTGGCCGGAGCCAACTGCTTCCGGCATGTACGTCCGGTGCCCGGAGGCAGTTGGAGCGGCTTAACAGTGCGGGGTCCGGGTGTCAGACCCCCGCAGATCATGTACTGATGACCTCTCCGGTGGATAGGTCATCAGTTATCCAGTAGTGGAAAACCCCTTTAAACATCTTTTCCCAAACTGTCTGTGTGCGTGTATAAAAAGCTTGCTATTTGATAAAGTCCTGTGATCACAGCAGCATCAGCACTAATTCAATCAGGCAGACTCTCGTTCTGCAGTGTGAGAGAGAGCAGGGGTGATAAGTGTAAAACAATTAATGGTGACTTCACCGTATTTGTAACATGTCAGACAATGATAACAACTTCCTGTTAGTGAATTAGGAGGAAGGAAAGGTCTGAAGCACAAAATGCTGAGCATTGAAGAGGAAAGTCTTCACATAGTTACTGTAATTGAAGATCGGAGGTGAGTTTACAGCTCTCTGTAAACAGAGAATTTTAGAAGATCGTGGGATCATCAGCGCTTGCAGCAAATATTACGGACGCCCCAAAATTTGAATTTTCATATGCCCTTCACCTTTTCAATAGACCATGTATTTCCCCTTGCCACACCCCAAACATAATGCCCTTGAATCCTGAAGACCCATAAATTAATAGAGCCGCATTATCAGACCCCAAAATCCATTTCAACTTCACACCCCAAAAATAATGTAGATACCAGGTTTTATATTTCAAAGAGCGTTCAGAACGCAGACTTCAGACACCTAAATTGGTTTAGACTACTAACGGAATTCCAACATCAGGCACCAGGAGACAGCACTGACCTGCACATTGTAGAGGTCTAATGATAGGGTGGAGGACACCCCCGGGAACTTTAATGGCAGGAGGACGGATCAGTAAGTGGAGGGGCCGGGGGTTGCAGATTGCCTGAGCTTGAGTATGCAGAGAGAGAGGATCAGACACGTTCAAGTGATTACCAACTATAATGTTATATATATATATATATATATATATATATATATATATATATATAGGCTGAACGTCAATATGTTATGTTTTCTTTCTATTTTTCACACAGTCAAAGCCCAAATAATTCTAAAATAACAATGATTACTATATGTGTACAATATTGTATAAAAAATAAAGCTAACCTTTTTTTAAAGAAGTGTTTATTCATTAAAGAGGACCTGTCAGCTCCCCTGACATGGTTTTAGTGAATACTCGAATTCCTCATATAATCGCAATTCTGAAATATCTTTTCTTCAAACGCTACTTTGTGCCGTTCCTCTGTTATTTCTCCTAAAATTGTATTAATAAATTCAAAACTGGGTGTTACCATTCCCCTTGTCAAGGGAGGGGTGGCGTCTCTACACAGTCTAAAAATGTCAGCACTGATTGGACAGTGTCAGTCTGGGCAGGGACACACCCCCAACTGGTTAGACCCAGTTGTGAATGTATTCCTAAATTTGTAGGAGGAATAACGGAGGAACAACACAACGCAAAGTTCTTAGAACAGAATCCTTATTTTATGGGAAAATAAAAGTATTTATTAAAACAGAGATGTCGGGAGAAGTGTCAGGTTCTCTTTAAATCCTAAATAACCGCCAGCCAGTAAGGAGTATTATTATTATTGGACCTAAGACAACTGTCTTTGCTCCCTCCAAGAATTAGAGGAGAATGTTCGGTATTTAGAGGAGAATGGATAGTGCATTCACGTTCGGTCAATGAGCCTCCCTCTCCCATCCTCCTTTCCATAATTATTCTGCTAAGGCATCCTTGGAACATTGTCATACAGTATATTGTGATTTTTTTTTTACCCTTGCCCATATGTGTTAGATTGCAGCGCAGGATATAGCGCAGTCATAAAATCTGCCATTAAGACTGTGAAAGCTTAAAGAAGCAGCCAGACGGTGCATGACAAATATGGTTAAACGTATGCTTTGTTGACTATTGTACGGCAGCGTGACAGCTTACCGATTACAACTTTATTCAACCCGGTTTTATTGCTTTTAATTTTCGAGCTACTTTTAGTAAGAATAGAATTATTATTTTTTATTTGGCTGAATAAAATTTTAAAACTAGGTCATGAAAGGGGATGTGAGAACCCCAGAATAAAAAGTATTTATTGACTGTTTTACTGTCAAAATTAGAATGCATAGCTTACGGGAAAATGAAATCTGAAGCTTCATGTCTCACCCCTGACTTTTATGGAATTAATTAACCTTTCATAGCTTTTCTTTAAGGAATAGAAATGTTATAATTTTTACAGATTTAAAGGAAAGCAATAAAATCACTAGTGCTGAATATTACACAAATTATTTTATTTAGTAAAGATTTAGATACTGAATATTTAGTAAGATTTAGTAAAGATACGTCAAATAGCTCTTTGCAAGTGTTTTTTTTTCCCCTTTGGATAACAAATTGGGACAGAATTATTAATACTAGCTTAAGAATAGATACCCTGAAGCTAGGGGTGTTAGGCTGAAGATGCGCCATTCTTTCCAATGATATGCACGCTGTTTGATGGATTTCATGCATGTTAGATTCCTTTCTTGACACCACCTATTGGGTGGTATACCTGAGACCAGTATTCTGCGCAACAAAACTGGCACACGCAAGTGATAAATCAGGCACATTTCACATTTCGACTAATCAATGGCCATATTCTAAGTATGCGACCTGACATGGCGAGCATGTCAGAAACCAAGGTTCTTTCTTGTGTACGCATTTTCATAAATTTAGCCAACAGTATAGACGCCAAGAAAATAGGTACACGAAACGCCAGAAATGAGGCGCAAAACCAATAATAAATCTGCCCTTTTATATATAACAATTCTCTTTATTTGATTTTTTCTTTACTTGTCCTTTATGGAGATCATTAGCAACATAAGAGGTTATTCACACGAACGGCATAATCGGCCATGTGACGGCCAAGCTGCATTAAAATCAATGTACTTCTATGGGGCTATTTACACGACCGTTTTTTTTTTATGGACTGGGTGAACCGCTCATGAAAAAATAGGAGATGTCCTATTTTTGCCTGTTTTCACGGATCCCTCTATAGACTCAAGGCTACGATGCGTCTATGAAATTAGGTCACGCGTATGCAAATCGGCCGTGAAAAACTGCAGTTTTTCACAGCCGATTTGACACCCGTTCGTGTGAATAAGCCCAAAATGTTGTCGTTTCTGAACAGCTGGAGAGCCACAGATCGCAAAGAATTGCTCTTAGCCGTTAACAATTACCCCCAAACTGTAACTTCACTTGTAGCGGCACTCGCCAGCTACAAGAGTGATTTTCATTGTTGTGGTCTCAGCGTGAGGAGTTAATGTGTCGAAGCTTTTAATTTCAACGTTTCAAAGGTTCCAAGTTACGGAAATCTCTAACAAGTTCGGCCACCAAGTGGTATATTTTGTCCTATTCCAAAAGGTTTCATTCATCGAGACCCGTTAAAAGGGAATCTATCACTTTTCTTTTACTAATTTTAATTAAACACAATTTTTTTACATTTTGTATATATTCTATTAGATGTAAATAGTTGGGGGGGGGGGCATCTTGCCTGAGCTTAAAGAGGCTCTGTCACCAGATTTTGCAACCCCTATCTGCTATTGCAGCAGATCGGCGCTGCAATGTAGATAAGAGTAACGTTTTTATTTTTAAAAAGCGAGCATTTTTGTCCAGACACACATATTATAACACACATAATACACGCCCACTTGGACTTTTACTGTAAACATGCCCAGTTATACTTTTGCAAGCCTCATTTGCATAAATACAAAAATGGTCATAACTTGGCCAAAAATGCTCGTTTTTTAAAAATAAAAACGTTACTGTAATCTACATTGCAGCGCCTATCTGCTGCAATAGGAGATAGGGGTTGCAAAATCTGGTGACAGAGCCTCTTTAACGCAAGTGGTTCAAGAGGTTTTCTTTACAGCATGCTTCTGGACATGGAAAAAACAACATATTGCCTTCTATGGGAGAGTGCTGTGAGCATGCTCTGTGACGTGCAGAGGTCACTGTGCAGGGAGAGGGAGGAGGGAGATGGAGCTGTCCTCGTCACCTATCGTCAATGGTGTGATTCTGTGTTATCAGCCTTTGATAATAAGTTGACTGCTGACCCTGTACACAACACAGCTGAAAAGTGAATATAGTTGTAATATAGATAGTTACAAAACTTTTTGACCACAAATACAATATTGTAACAATCATTTTGATTTTGCTGCCCAGGACAGTCATCTTTGTTAAATGACAGCCCCCAAGAGGTCACTTTTCACCTGATATCATATTTGTCTACTGTAGATAAATATAGTAATGGCTTAAGTGAAAAAATAAAATGACCTTTTGAAGGGGATGTGATTTGGTATCTGTATTGGGAGGACGTGTTGATCTGCTATTATGTTGAAGGGTACAGAGGTACTTATCTCAGTAGGAGAAATGTCTGGCTTGGGGCTTAGACATTAATATCATGCAGTCAGGAGGTCAGATGGTCCATTGTCAGAGGCTGTATGGTTTTTATAGCCCTTTTAGTACAAATATATTTCTATACCACGTGTATTTAGTCATAGATATGCAGAAATGTTTTACATCATTTCATTTACGTATAGATTTACAGGCCGAGCCATAGCCATCAGGGTGTATGAAATAATTAAGGGCATTCCTGTTTTTTCACTACCCTGATACCGTTTTCAAGGTATCTCCAGGGTGCAGCGTCACTTTGTAGGGTTTGTCCGGAATTATTATGCTTTTTTTTACCATGACTATTTTGCTAGAAATAAGTTTGTCATTGAGCTTTTTTAAAAATATGCCCCCTCTATTGTTTCATGTATGCCCCAATGCTGCAATGTTTACTTGTTGCCACAGTCCAGCTAGTAAATGGCAAGCCTATCCCGAATCAAAGGGGACAATCCTATTTTCACAGCCCCCTCCCCTTATTAGTTCAGACATCCCCCACGACTGCAATGCTTATATATGGCTGCGAGCAGTTCTTACATGGCTTCTCTCTTTCCCCGACCCCCATTCCATGTAATGTACTAAGAGGGGGATAAAAGGAGTTGGTCAAGGGAAAAAATAGTAATCTCGGGCAACGCATTTAGGCCAGGATCACACACAATTTTGTTGCAGTTTTTAGGGTCACTCTTTTTTTTATACCTTTCCTTCATTTTGGATCCACTTCTGGCTTTGGCTCAAAATACTGAGGCCCCATGCACACGACCGTATTTTCATCCATCCGTAAATACGGATCCGTAGTCATCTGCAACTTATCCACGTATATGGAATGGTATCCGCAAATACGGTCCGTAATGCATCCGTATACTGTATATGGCTCCACAAATGAGGAAGAAAACCACAAATTATGTGCAACATCTGCAAAACCTGCCATCGCCTAGCAATGCTTCCGTAATTACGGACAGCTACGGGTGCACATCCGTATCTGTCCATAGTTACGGAAACAAACATAGACTTCTATGGGGAGCCAATGCCGTAATTACGGACAAGAATAGGACGTGTTCTATACTTTACGGATCATTTCTACGGCACGGACACCCATCCGTAAAAATACAGGAAGGTGTCAGTAGCCAAGGAAATGAATGGGTCCGTAATTATAGATGAAATATATGGATATGTGCAAGGGGCCAAAAATGTCTCCAAAAACTGCATGAAAACTATGTGTGTGTTTCTGGTCTTAATCTTCCATGCAACATCTGCCCCCTTTTGTTGTACATACGGTAAGTGGCGGGATTACATAAATTCAGTATAATAATGATACATGACACTATGATCTGTGTAATTAATTTCGCTGTGTTTGCTCTGATGTCGAGTCCTATGCCCAAACAGAAAAAAAATTCCAGTTACGCCACTGTATAAATCACCCATTAAATTGCCTTTCTCAAAAGCTTCTTTCCGAAAAGGTCAATAAATAAATTTCTCTTTCGGCTTATTTACGCTGTTTAGAATTGAGAATAGAAGTCACCTGAAGTGTATTTATGGGTATAATGGATGATTATGTCCTGTCTTTTATTTACAGTACTGGAGACGATAGAGGAAAATATTCTCTGCTCGGTGGAAAATAAAACCTCCAAAAGAAGAAGGAAAACATAAAAAATCAAATGTCTTTTCGTGGAAAAATATAATTCATGGAAACAAGTGTGTTCCGGACTATGAAGAGCATGCGCTGTGCCCCGGCGGAGAACATTGAAGCAGCCGCTTAACGCTTACACAGCAACGGACGTTTATAGAAATATCTTTACGGTGCTGGTTCTTAAATCTGTTTTAAAGGTTTTAAGATGAGAGGAAACAATACTAACATTGTTTATCATCCGTTCCAGGCAGAAAGTAAGAGGCAAAAGGAGTCTGAATTTAAAAAAATATATATTTTTGTTTTGTTTTTCCTTTTTTTCAGTTTTTTTATTTGTTTTTTTTTAATGCACTGCTCCAGAAGACTATTGTTTTCCCTTAACAACAAGGAGGATCGGCTCGGCTCATTCCAGGCAATGGTGATATCCAAAGATAATTTACAGTATTACCCTTCGAGATCACTTATCCGTTAATGGGCGCCATTAAATATTAACAAGTGGCGGTCGTAAACTAGTAGAATATGATGCTTTATGTAAACAGGAAATATGCTGCTGCGATCAGGAGCCGTCCACGAGGACGACAGACATCATAAATTCTAGATAATATCCTAAATGGTTATGACTTCTCTGTTCACATTATCCGAAGGAAAACAGTGTTCTACGCTCGGCTAAAATGTGTATTTATTTTCTAAATATAATATTTCATTTCCAAGCAAACACACACTATACTAATCCTAGGCAATCATCAGAAAAATCACAGGCATGCCACTGTGATAACTTCAGCTCGGTTAAAATCACTGATATTGTGTCAGCTACGTAGGCGCATCTGGCAAAAATATTTGCATTTAAAGGACTGAAATAAAAAAACATGTACTGGTTATTCAAATAAATGCACAACTCCACCTGAAAATAAAAGAAATTCTTCTTTTAAAAAGCGCTAATTTTATCGTGTATAAGGGACCTCTCCTGACACATCTGTTTTAGTAAATACTTGTATTTCCCATGAAATAACAATTCTAGAGAATATTTTCTAAATTTTGTTGTTCCTCCTGGAAATGCATGAGTAAATTGCCAACTTGACCGGAAGTCAGTCTTTCTAATAATTCCTGTGAGACACACATCGGGGCTCTCATAGGAATTAATAGAGGAACTGACTTCCGGTCCACACAGCAGATGCTGTAGGATTTGAGGGGTCACATGGTCCAACGGAAGGACAGAACGCATGCTGAAAATACAAGATGAAGCGCTTGGTAAGTATTTTGAACTTCAGTACCATGTATGCCATCGCATTTACATACGCAAAAATAATTTGTGGGAGTGCTACTTTAACCCCAGGATTTATCCAAAAGGTAAAAAGTGAAACCATTACTTTCCCACCGTGGCTCTTAAAGAGGACTTGTCATGTCCTCTAACATATAAAACAAGTTAGGTCGCTTACCATCCACATAGCCGCCCGCGCTCCCCTGCAATCAGAATTTAATTTTGATGCCCTGTAAGAGTAGACAGTCGGGTGGGCAGTTCCCGGCGCTTCGTATCAATGTCGGTCGTAGGCACTGAGGACCATTTGCTTGACATTCTACTCTTACAGGTCACCAAAACTAACGGGGCCGATTGCAGGAGAACAGCACTGCAGCGGCTAGGAGCTTTTCAGCTTGTACATGATAGAGGACGTGACAGGTTATTTTTAAAGAAACTGTACTTTCAGAAACTTTTAATGCCATAGCGACATATCAGAAGTTTTAAATAGTGGGGCTCTGGGCATTAAGACCCCCACCATTGCTGAAACAAAGGGGCAGGAACACTCAGCCTAAAGCTCTGCGCTTTCGGATGGGATTGGCTCTCCTAGTGAGCCTGAAGACCGTTTCATAGATGTTCTACGCAAGTTCATCTTCAGGCTATTGTTGAGTCGATTACAGCCGAAGGTGCTTGCCTGAGCGCTTCCGCCCCTTTGTTTCAGTCATAGTGGGGGCCTCGGCACAAATCAAAACTTCCTAAAGTTGCTATGACATATCAAAAGTTTTCTAAAATTGCAGTAACTCTTTAATCATAGCAGCATTATATGGATTTAGAAACCATTTAAAAACAATAGCTAACAAATCACACAACCAAATGTGGTCACATGACATTGTAACAAGCTGTGACAATTTATAGATGGTAGTGATACAATAAATCATTTCTATAGTTAAGACCTGCGGTGAATCAAGTATTTAACTGGCAAATCCAGAACAAACACCGAAGCCAATCTCCGCCTCTGCTTGGTTTATTGACCCTTTCAATGCCATAAAAGACAAATTGCCCTGATGTAAACTAGTGAAATGCCTGGCTTCTCCATCTGGATTAGAACACGATACTAGTGGAGTCGGCTATATGTTCTGATATTCTACTCTTCAACTTTCCGATGGTACAGTATATCTTGCATATATTAAGCAACAATGGTCCTCAGGACGCAGATACAATTGGATACTATGGCATAGCAGGAAACTATCCGCTCCCTGCTCTGCCATTCACTTCCTGGAGTTACCAATTCTCTGGCCGGGGATTCCCTCATAGAAGGAGCCCCTGACATCACTGTCCATATATGGACAGTGACGTCAGTGGCTACTGGAGCGGAATCCCCTGCCTGAGGTTTGCTGACACCCTAGCCGGGGATTCCGCTCCTAGAGGAGCCCCCGGCGTCACTATCCATATATAGACAGTGACTCCAGGAGCGGAATCCCTGGCCAGAGCCTTGCTGTTGCTCTGGCCGGGAATTCTGCTCACAAAAGGGGGGGGGGGGTGTGTGGCACTATCTACAGAGGGCACTGACACTACAGGGGGGGGCAATATCTATACAAGGCACTGATGTACTATCTACAGAAGGCACAGTGGCATTATCTACAGTGGGGTGTGGCACAATCTACAGAGGGCATTGTGGCATCTACATGGAGGGTGTGGCACTATCTATGGAGGGACCTGTGGGATTATCTACAGGGGGTGTGGCAGGGGGTACTGATGTACTATCTACAAAAGGCACTGTGGCATTATCTACAGGGGGTATGGCACGATCTACAGAGGGCACTATGGAATTATCTACAGGGGGCACAGGCATTATCTACAGAGGGTTGTGTGACACTATACAGGGGGCTGTGTGGCTCTATCTACAGGGGTGTGGCACTATCTACAGAGGGCACTGGCACAATCTAAAAAGGGTATGGGGGCATATGGCACTATCACCTGGGGCAGTGTGGGCACCATATAGAAGGGGCACTGAGTGTTTCAATATCTACACGGTTTTTTATGCTACCAGTAGTGGTCAGCACATATCACCTAGCCCTTGTGATAAAGTGAGACATCACCTATCTGTAAACAACCGGATAACCAGAGAGTGATACTGGCCGCTATAGTAGTTGCCAGCCAAACTAGTGCAGAAATTTTAGTTTGTTTATTTATATGCAGAAATTCTGGGAAGAAAGCCACGCCCATTAGTCACACCCACCAGATAAGGCACGCCCCCAAAATACACACCCACCAAAGAAGCCGTGCCCTAAGTGTCCTTGGAAATTTTTTTCAAATGTTGGCAACTATGAAATAGTCGGTGTGAGAGTGTCTTTTCATCAGTGTTTTGCACCTGTGCAATCTCCCTCTATGTAGCATTGCACAAGTCCTGTTCTTGTATCAGTAAGGGTATGTTCACACACACTAATTACGGACGTAATTCGGGCGTTTTGGCCCCTAATTACGTCCTAAAAATGCGGCTTGAAAGCGTTGACAAACATCTGCCCATTGAAAGCAATGAGCTGACGTTTGTCTGTTCACACGAGGCGTATATTTACGCGCCGCTGTGAAATGACGGCGCGTAAATAGACGCCCGCGTCAAAGAAGTGACCTGTCGCGCCGTTCAAGCGCCTGCACATGCCGTTACGGCTGAAATTACGGGGATGTTTTCTCCTGAAAACATCCCCGTAATTTCAGCCGTTACGGACGCTGCCGTGTGAACATACCCTAAGACTTCATTCACATCTGCGTCGGGACTCCGTTCAGAGGTTCCATCTGAGCTTTCCGTCCGGATAACCCATATACGGAATCCTTCCATTTGCATCACCATTGATTTCAATGGTGACGGATCCAGTAAAAATGGTTTCCGTTTGTCCCGGTTGTGTAAGTGTTCCGTCGTTTTGACAGAATGAATAGCGCAGTCGACTACGGTATTGATTCCATTAAAACGACAGAACTCTTACACAATGGTGGCAAACGGAAACCATTTTCACCGGATCCGTCACCATTAAAAATAGTGGTGATGAAAATGGTTTCAGTTTGGAATCCGCTCATGGGCTCGCCTGACGGAAAGTTCTGACGGAACCCAGGAACGGAGTCCCGAGGCAGATGTGAATGAAGCCTTAGTATGGTTCTTTCTGTGATTTTTATTACGTTTTATCCCATTTTCTGTGATTTGTATGTGATGCTAGTGTAGGGACTCGTGAGACGATGAGAACCCCTGATGTGAGTTGCGAGCTTCTGTATTTTGGCCAAAATATCAACTAATGACTTATGTTTAGTATGTTTGTTGTTTTTGCAATATGCAGCCTGTCTTTGGGATGTTGGGTGAGAATGGGGTGTCAGTACTTTGTGTGGTATGCTTAGAAGGAGTAAGAGGCTGTAAGCCGGTGTGGTGCACTACATGTAACTGTGTGACTGGCACTTTATAGGGACCCTGTCGGTAGATTTGGAGCCACTGAACCACTAGCAAGCCATTATGCAGATGGGATTTAGTCTTCCAAACCGGCCTACCTCAAAAATGGATGTTTAGGGAATAGTTCGTAAATAAATTACAATAAATGACTGGGTGATGAGCCCGGAGGCATCGGGTGTATGTGCAGTGCGCACATGAAATCACTTCACCGTGCAGTGTACTATCCTCGGCTTTACGTGCGCTATGTGCATGTGCCGGATGACCTCCAAAGTATATATCCTGTTCATCATGGGGTGGAACAGCTATAGGGGTGCAGATGTAGTAGTCACACCAAGGCTCTGGTGCCTGAGGGGGCCCAAAGACCCCTCTGTCATATATTATTCATGCAGCTATAACCTGTGCGCTAACATCCGGGTGGATTATGGTATCCTGGTGCAGGAGTTGTTATGTGTGACAAGGAAGAGGAGCAGATTAGATTACAATCCGCTCACTGCAGGATTTACATAATTTATATATAATGCATGTCAGGACAGTGAGAGATGATGATATCTAACCAAATTACCTGAAACTACCATTAACGTTATGGAGGGGACCCCTGTTATTCATATTGTGTATAATTATGCACCCTCTGTTCATGTATTCTAAATGGTTCTCTCTATCTGCAGTGTTTCAGAAAGCTGATGCGAGCAATATGGGGGTGGGGGGTATTTACTAAGACTGGGTTTCATATGCCAGTCTTAAACAAAAGCATGCTGGAGTAAGATGTGCTAAATTCTTATTAGATTTGGTACATCTTGGGCTGTCCGTGTGTCAATACAGCTGAGCAGCTGAGAAAGACTGGTTAATCTGGATACATTGCGTAACAGTTGTAGGATTTTATATGGTGGTATTAGGCAACAGATCCCTAGCAACCAGTTTTCCCCGCATTACTTTGGTCTGTAGCTCAAGATTGAAATTCCACAAAATTGAAGGCAAAACGTTGGTGTGCTTTTTTTTATGTATTTATTTAGTTTTTTCTCCAATTCATCATTTTCAAGTTCTTAGCTTGCTGTCAGTGAATAGAAACACTAATTATTTACATTCAGAGGCTGAATATTGTGATGGGTGGTCAATTTGCTTAGATTTTTTTGTATTAAATTACATTATGATTTATCAAGCAGGATGCCGAATTACGAAGATATGTATTCTCCATTTTCTAATAACTTTTCCTCTATGTAGTCCTGCAAAAATATGTTATTTATTGTGTATTATTCTTATGGCCTTCAAAATGTTCAAATGGCTGTCTGGCTTAACGCTAAGTCATAAAGTACAACTATTTCTCTTTATCTTATGTACTCCTTCTATGGGAAAGAACAGCTAACACAACTCTATTGGATGCCTGTCTCCAAGTGTTACCTGATGTCAGCATTTTAATGAAGAATTATAATAATGCATTTTTTTATATTCTCATTGTGTGCTATTGGCTGAATAAGAGTTATTGTCACATTGCCTCTGATTGGTTAACCTCAAGCCTACACCCCTTTTCAATGATATTATTGTAATTGAGTTTGGCAATAAACGTTAGAGGAGTATTTTGAGCATACGAGCAGCGTCTGTGTGTTATTCCCCCTCTCTCATATCGATATGAAATCTTTTGATTAGGATTCTGGATAAGGTTCCTGACGTGAGTGTCGGTTGGAACACTTGCCTAAAATTCAGTCTAATATATTTTGAGCCATTGACTTCCATAACGGTAATTGTTCCGAAAAAAAACTCGGGAGATTGCTCGTCTGAGCTGGAGAGGTCTAGCTTTACATCTGTGAATTTAAAAAAACGCTGTAGGTGAGGAGCTTATTCTTACACCATTCACACATGTATTGCGTAAGCCTTGGAATTTAGCTGTGATGACGTCACATCTTCTGGACGAGGCACCTTATCCAGTAATGGTATGAAAGGATGGATCCAAAAAAGGTATGTAGAAACTTTTTGTGTGACGAAAGATTGCAGGTGCGTACGTGATCTTGAGTTGTTGATATGAAAGACACGAGAGAATTTTTGCCGGGGATTACATTGGTTTTTTTTTTCCATTAACTTTTTATTGAAAGGTATATCAAATACAAAGAAAGGTAAGTACATTTGATAGCATTCAAATAAGACATTACATAAAAAAAATTAAAAAAAACACAGCTGTGTGTATACATATACAATGATGGCCAATGATTAATAAGGACACAACTGCAACCAAATGTAGACTCGTATGTGTGCGAATGACAAGAGAAGAATGGGATACAACCATATGAATGAATTACCAGGTTTCCTAGAAATACGATGGTGGAATAGTGTTGTGTGGAGAGTCTAGCCACAGTTTCCATTTCGATAGTAGCATAGAACACTTACAGTTAACTCCAGCATAAGTAAGTTCATGCCAACAGTTGTTGTTAATACCTTTTGATTATCATTTTCAATGTTAGCTGACAGTTGCCCTTCCAATGTTGGGCAATTTTCAACCTAGTTGTGATTAAAGAGTGTGATATGGTTGTGATATGATCAGTAGGAAATTGTTCTAGGCCTAAACCTAGTAATGCCAGGCCTGGGTTTGGTGTGATGTGGGCCTTACATAATCTTGATAATAGGTCAAACACTTTAGTCCATAGTGTTATGACTGCAGGGCATTCCCACCAGAGATGTAGGTAAGTTCCCTCTGAGGTCTTACATTTCCAACAATTAGTGGAAAACCTAGGAAATATCTTCTGGAGTTTCACCGGGGTTAGATACCAGCGATAAAAAAATTTCCTAGAGTTTTCTAGATGTGCAAGACATTTTGAAGTTTTGTTGACGGAGTTGAAAGACGATACCCATTGGTCTGTAGAGATTTGTAAGTTTAGATCATGTTCCCATACCTCTTGTAGGCGAGAAAGTGGCTCAATATTTTCCTGTTTTATTAACTGGTAGCATCTCGAGATGCCCTTTTTATAAGGTTGGGGAGACTGTAGCCAAACATTGAAAAGACTAGATACGGATAGGTGATTTGGAGGAGAAAAACCCTGTAATAAGTGGCGGATTTGCAGAAATTTTAAGAATTCTATGTGTGGAATACTATAAGTGGTATTGAGGAATTGAAAGGACACTAAACGAGCATCCTGCCAGAGCATTCCTATATTTATAATACCCCTTTCCTTCCATATGGGGAGACGCAACCCAGGTATTGCCAATTCTAAGACCTCTAGAGGTTCTGAGTATAGGTCAAATTTTAAAAGGTCCTCTCTCCTGGAGACTAGTTTCCAAACTAGAGATATCGCTCTTAAAGTTAAGAGAGGGGAATTGAAATTTGTTTTAAAATCTGTGGAAGCTGTTAAATGGTGTTTTAGAAGGCGGTTATTCAGGAAATGAAGTTCAATATCCACCCATAGCTTTGTTTTATCCTCTGACCAGAGGGATCTCATTTGGTCTAGAATCACTGCTCTATAATAATGGACAACCGACGGAGTGTTTAGGCCCCCTTCACGATTGATTAAATGTAAGATATTGGATTTAACCCTGGGTTTCGTCTTACCCCAAATGTATTTTTGCACAGTCAATTGAAGTTTATTTAGGTACGATATAGGTAAGAAAATGGGAATGTTTCTGAATATATATATATAAGATTTTTGGCAGTATAACCATTTTAAACGCAGAAATCCTGCCCAACCAAGAGATCGATTACATTGTTAACCAGAAAAAGTTGTCAGAAGTGATGACCTCCCCCTTTGGAATGCAGTGACGTAGCTCATGGTTGAGAGAAGTTGTAACTCACATGTGAAGTTTTTGAAATGAAAGGATTGTAGCTTGGACAGTGAGAAAAATTTGTGCTGCTCTGTTGTAGTGTGTCATTTCTTATTTAGCTGTTGTGTAAAATCGTTAAGGATCAATAGTTATTCTGTTACCCGTTTTCTCTGAGATAATCTTCGGGAGGTACACAGTTAGGCCTCATGCACACGAACATATTTTTGTCCCCCCGTAAATACTGGCGTAAATACGGGTCCTTGGTCACACGTATTTGACCCGCATTGCACCAGTATTTACGGACCCGTGCCCGTAAATACGGGTCCGGTATCATCAGTATTCCACCCATATTTACAGGCCCGTTTTCGCTGCAAAATTGCACTGTACTAATCGGCAGCCCCTTCTCTCTATCAGTGCAGGATAGAGAGAAGGGGCAGCCCTTTCCGAGGTAAAAGTAAAAGAAATTCATACTTACTCGGCCGTTGTCTTTGTGACACGTCCTCCCGACGCGACAGTCCATGTGACCGCTGCAGCCTGTAATTGGCTGCAGCGGTCACATGGGCTGAAACGTCATCCCGGGAGGCCAGACTGGAGGAAGGAGCAGGGAGTTCTGGGTAAGTATGAACTCCTATTTTTTTTACACCTTGGTTTATATTGTGATCGGCAGTCACTGTCCCTGGTGCTGAAAGAGTTACTGCCGATCATTTAACTCTTTCAGCACCCTGGACAATGACTATCCACTGATGTCGCCTAGCAACGCTCCCGTAATTACGGGCACACACGTAGTCACCCGTAATTACGGGAGCCCCATAGACTTCTATGGGCCTGCCCGTGCCGTAATTACGCCCTAAAATAGGACATGTTCTATATTTGTCAATAAGCCCGTAATTACGGGCCCATAGACTTCTATTGGCCACGGGTACCTTCACATAAGCAGACGGGGAGGTACCCGTGGCCAATAGAAGTCTATGGGCCCGTAATTACGGGTGTTTTTACGTTCGTGTGCATGGGGCTTTAGTCTGTGGGTGTCAGAAAAGTTGGATATTTGTGAGTAATATCCTGTAGTACCACAAGGGCTTTGATGGTTAAGTCCTGATAATGGAGAATCCAGTGCAATAGGGAAAACTTTGAATGTTGTTTTGAATAATCATTGATCCACTTTTAGCACACACTGCCAGCTTGTAATATTATGTGTAAGGGTCCTTAAAAAGCAACAACCACCAGTTGTATGCATTGTCACACTGGCATAAGGTGGGAATCCGTACAGACTGATTTCTAGCATGCATTTGATTATCTGGCATGGACTTTTGATGTAGTATATAACATCCAAAGTCAGTCAGTCTGAAGTAATATAACATCAGACTGAATCAATTGAAAACCGCTGTAAAATAACATCCTGTATTCAATGAATGACCCTGACACTTACCCCAATTGCCATCTGTGTGATAGTAATATCACTACCTACACATATTACAGTGAAAGACATTGGTATTGGCTCACACCCAGGGCCCCTAAGGGCATGTGCACACACACTAATTACGTCCGTAATTTACGGACGTATTTCGGCCGCAAGTACCGGACCGAACACAGTGCAGGGAGCCGGGCTCCTAGCATCATAGTTATATACGATGCTAGGAGTCCCTGCCTCTCTGCAGGACAACTGTCCCGTACTGTAATCATGTTTTCAGTACGGGACAGTTGTCCTGCAGCGAGGCATGGACTTCTAGCATCGTACATAAGTATGATGCTAGGAGCCCGGCTCCCTGCACTGTGTTCGGTTCGGTACTTGCGGCCGAAATACGTCCGTCAATTACGGACGTAATTAGTGTATGTGCACATACACTTAAGAAATTATCACCAAAATACATCACTGGCTGTATGAAACCCCGGCAGCAAGAGGTTTGTAGATGTTTGAAATGAATGTGATCAACTCCTGCTTGATTCAATGGAGGTTCACGAATGTCGATTATGTTGAAGAATTTGCACTTGTAATTGTTGATTGGCAGCATTTTGTCTGTTCTTGATGCTCAATACAGTGAGGGATCAGAGGAAAGGGGACCCTACTGCTAGAATGTCTGGAGGAACGACTTTTGATATCGTATTGGTAAGACAGTCTAGGAGATAGACTGGTCTGAGATATCTATCCGCAGATGTGGCCAGTTTGCCTGGAGGTGGGGGATATACCGGAGATCAACCTACTGCTCTCCGACCATGGAGTCAGGAGAAAGTGAGACAAAAATGCGGGACATTGGGGCACGGGTCCCGGCCATCATTATAGTAGAATGAGCAAAAGGAGTGGAGGCTGTAATTGTAAAGAATGTTAAAGAGTGATGGGAGTTGGATCTTGTGACGGAAGAATGTGAAGGCAAAATAATACACACTGTAAAAAATTGTTGAAGGGGCTGGCAGCGGTAGATGGTTGGTTGCATGTGATAAATATAATGGTTTGTGGGAATAAGGGATAGTGGATGGCCAGGAGTTAACTGGGCATAATTGTAAATGACAAAGTAAGTTATTACAGGTGGTTACAAGTAAGTTGATGTGAGAAAGAACAATATGTAAATTTTGATAGGAAAAGGGAGCAGCCAGATACATTGCAGTGACTAGAGTGGGTCAGAGGGGGGGGGGGTGACATCTGTGTGATGTGTGTAATGTAACATGTGTGAAGTTTGAAACTAGGGGCCACAATATAGCAGATCTATAATGTATGCTTCTTTTTAACAGCAGCACTGTCTAACATTTTTAGTGTCCTGTGTATGGGGTTAAATAATTAGAGCTATAAATGCAATCAGTTCCTCTCATCTGTGTAAAGAAATGTTTCTTATCTCTACGCATGCGCTGTTGTCCGTAAGTATAGAGGGAGTAAAATATTACAGCCGACTGAATCTGTCTGCAAAAATATAAAAGTTATGTTGCATATTTATGTGTTATGATGCGATAAGATTTAATGTCGTAATGTTTTGAAGTAAATTCAAATGAATTAAAATACAGATATAACGAGGTCTTGAAGATGTATGTACCCCTACTGTTCCCTATTTTTATATATAGTTTATTGGTTTGCACTAATTAATATTAGCAGATATATTATTTTCTGTTTTATTGGATAAAGAATTACAATTGTTCTTTTTGTTTTTACACATGCAGTCAAGTGCTATAGTACTGCCTAAATGTTCTTTTTGAAAATGTATGATGTTTTAAAAGTAAGTGGTTGCAAATTATCTAAAAGATAAAATGTAGTTTTGGCAGGAGAAGTTCACTGTTCTTCCAGGCTATTTCGTATTACAGGGTGGCAAACTAGTGCCCCCAGATAGAGTGCCCAATCTCACTATGTTGAGATATGTAGTTTTGAACCCTGCTACATTACTTCTGCAGAGTCCAAATAGGAGGGAGTAGTGATGAGACTGATCAGGTACAATTTTGTTTTGTTTTGAATTAATGAATTTGGTTCTAGGAGTTCTACAAAACGTGTATGAAACCCTAATGAGTAATACAGATTAAATTTGTAAGAGAGTGACCAAGATTTTGAGTTTTTCTGTGTAGATGGTTCCAGATCCTTCCAGAAGGGTAAATATGGCACTGGGTATGCTGTGCTGTAGTCTCCACCCAATATGAGGTACTGTGTAAGACACCATCCCTCTCCAGCAAATCTGCACAGGAGGCCGAGGTGACGTCACTCAC